>NC_073266.2:53437441-54062441 GCF_029289425.2 Pan paniscus
TCCACAGCAGAGGTGGGTGAAAAGTGGGTAGAGGTGATGTACTCCTGTACTACTGCCAGGAGGTCTCAGATTTGGCAGCCTATTCCTTGGGAGAGTTCAGGTTCACATTTCAAATTACACAGCAGGGATTGATCCTGTCAATTCTTGCTTACAAGCCTTTGAAGATTTTCTATTGTTTTCCAAACAGCATTTTAAAATCCTTAATATGAACCAAAGGCCTTAAACAAAGAGGTCTCCACCATTTACACTACTCTTTTCCAACACTATCCTCCAAGTTCCCCAACTCCTACCATACTTCAGACCTCAGTTAAATGGGTTCCTCCAGTTTTCCCTGACCAACGAGCCCACATAGGTTAGGCAGCCCTGAGATGCTTTCATAGCACTCCATACTATTCCTATGGCACATCTACCCTAACTATAATTATTTTTATTTCATGTAGTGCTTCACAACTAAACTAAGTTCCATTGAGAGCAATGACTGTCAAATCTACCAGAATGAAACCCAACAGCTAGCTCCTAATTTGATCAACATTTACTGAACACATTTTGGCCTAGACCTGTGGCTTCAATTACTTGTCCCAGTAACTTAGTTTCTTATCATTAACCTCAGCCAGCACAGCAGAGAGAGAGGGGAACACATGTAAAATTACACTGCTGTCAGAAACCTCAACAATTTTTAATTCAGATTATGAAAGACAAACTTCCTTAGCACTCTATTCGTACGTTTTTTAAATGTATTGAAGTTCAACTATTTTCATTTTCCTTCCTTCACTCTACAGTTCTTACAAAGCAATAACCTATAGAAAAACAGTCAAGACATGTGCACAGGAAGTACAAAGAAACACAAATGTTAAAGAATTAAAACCCACTACCATTTTCAACCTACTAGAGTGACTAAGACTAAAGTCTGACACCAACTAAAATTGACAAAAGTATGGGTAAGATGACCAAATTCAGATACCTTCAGACACTGGTGGTTAAATCATAAATTAATACAACCTCTCAGAAAAACAACTTGGCAATATCTATCAGAAAACATAAATGCACATACCTTCTTCACCTTGCAAATTTTACTTCTAAGAATTTATCCTATGGATATATTTCTCATAAATGCACAAAGAATTCATTAAGGATATTCATGACAGCATCAAGAAAGAACTGAATAAACCATGGCACATCCATACAATCTACACAATATTCTGCAGCTGTTCAAAAATGAAAGCGATTGATGTATTGATATGGAAAAATATCAAAGACATAGTATTAAGTTACACACACACACAAACACAGTAAACAATAGTTATATCTTTGGGAAAGATCAAGAAGAATCGGGGGGGGGGGAAGAAGGGGAGTTACCAACGAAGAATTAAGTTATAAAAGAGAAACATATAAATTATATATTACATGATTAATCTGAGCCTACATGCTGAAAAAGGCTTCAGCATAGTGCTGGCCTGGTACTCCACCAACTGACTTTGTCCTGTAGGTGCATTTATCATCTATGGCTTCTCCTGTATCAATGCTTGGTTAAGGAGAACAAAAGAACACCCAGGTCCAGGCAAAGGAACATCTTTTCCATTCTAAAAGGCCAAAGGAAATGCAAATTCCTGAAAAATTTTTGTGAAAAAAATAATTTTTAAACCTTCAATTTCAGTATATGCAACAAATGAATTATGAAAGTCCTGAGAAGAATAAACTTCATCCTGGACCATTAGACCACCATAAAATACACTGTCAACTGGAACAGTTATGGATGAATATACACCATACCCATTTATTCACATTACACTTCTAGAATGAAATTGAGACTGAAACTTTTTTGTTTTACAAATAAATTGAAAGAAATAATATCGACTACAATTTTTATGACCTGAGCACTGTTCTAAGTTTATTATGTATCTCATTTAACCTTCAAAACAACCCTACAAGGTAAGTTATCCTCATTTTACCAATGAAACAATTATTAAAGTACAGCTGACCCTTCAACAACTGGGGGAAAAGGGGGCCAATGCCCTGTGCAGTAAAAAACCCATGTATAACTTCTGACTCCCAAAAAACTTAACTAACAGACTATCACTGAGCAGAAACTTTACTGATAACATAAATAACACATATTTTGTATGTTATATAAACTATATACTGTATTCTGACACTAAAGTAAGATAGAGAAAAGAAAATGTTAAGAAAATCATAGAAAGGAAACATTATTAAGTGGAGGTGTTTTCATCAAAAAGGTTTTCTCTTTGTCATTTTAATGTTGAATAGGCTAAGGAGGAAGAGGGGGAAGAGGAGCGGTTGGTCTTGCTGTCTCAGGAGTGTCAAAGGCAGAAGGGGTGAAGGAGGTGGAAAGGAAGGCAGACACACTCATGTAACTTTTACTGAAAAAAGTTCACATAGAAGTGGACCTGGGCAGTTCAAACCCATATTGTTCAAAGGGAAACTGTAATTAAATGTAAATTACAGTGAAATCAATCAGCACTCTCAAGCCCCACACTGTGGTCCCTAAAAAACATTTCATTAATAAAAGCAGATCAAAGCAGGGCACAGAAGCTCACACCTGTAATCCCAGCATTTTGGGAGGCAGAGGCGGGTGGATCACCAGAGTACAGGAGTTTGAGACCAGCCTGGCCAACATGGTGAAACCCCATCTCTACTAAAAATACAAAAATTAGCCAGGCATGGTGGTGCACACCTGTAATCCCAGCTACTCAGGAGGCTGAGGCACAAGAATCACTTGAACCCAGGAGGTGGAGGTTACAGTGAGCCAAGATGACACCACCGCACTCCAGCCTGGACGACAGGGCGAGACTCGGTATCAAAAAATATAAAAAAATAAATAAATAAAAGCAGGTCAAGTCTCACGTCCTCTGGCAAATAAAAGCAGGAAATGCACAAAATGTACCAAGGACATCTTGGCACGCTAGAAAGGATAAAAGTGATTTTAAAAACTGCAATTGTATCCAAAGGACACAAGCAATCTTCCAAGAGGCTGCCACTGACAAAAGGGCATCAAAAATAAAAACGATAGTCTGAAATACAAACATATACAAATCCATGAGTTCAAAATGATAACTTTTAAAAAAAATAGGTCAGGCATGGTGGCTCATGCCTATAATCACAGCACTTTGGGAGGCCAAAGTGGGTGGATCACTTGAGGCCAGGAGTTCAAGATGAGCCTGGGCAACATGAAGAAACCCTGTCTCTACTAAAAATACAGAAATTAGCCAGACGTGGTGGTGCATGCCTGTAATCCCTGCTACTAGGGAGGCTGAGGCATGAGAATCACTTGAACCTGGGAGGTGGAGGTTGCAGTTAGCCAAGATCGCACCACTGCACTCCATCCTGGGTGACAGAACAATACTCTGTCTCAAAAATAAAAATATATATTAAAAAATAGAGGTCGCAAAAAAACTAACTCAATTGACAAAGGGAAAAAATTACCCTGCTTTTCCTAATATGTACTGTATTTCAGAATAACCAAAGGCTGATGAAGGAAAGCTCTTGTAGAACAGATATTCAAATTCCAGTGTGCCTCGGAATCACCAAGAAAGCTTGTTAAAACAGAGTACTGGTCACTGCTTACATAGTTTCTGTCTGGGGAAGGACTCACGAATTTGCCTTTTCAGTAAGTTCTCAGGTGATACTGATGCTGGCAGCCTGGGAACAATACTTTTGAGAACCACCGTTAGAGAATTCTAAATAGTAAATGAAGAATTTCTAATTCTTCCAGAAAGACTGAAAGCTCTATCACACCTAATAAATTCAGAAAGACTGAAAGAATTAGACATTCGCAACTTTACAACCTGATGAAATGATGGGTCTAAGTAACTATTATTAGTGAATAATGTGACATTATTTGTCTCCTAATGTGATGCAACAGAAATGCACAACCAACAATCAATAAAACATTCCTTGGGAATCACATCATGAGGGCTGAATTAGCCAAATGAAATTAGACAAATTCTAAAATCCATGTGACACAGTCTTCTCAACAAATAAACTGCATGGGAAAAAAGCAGGGGCACTTAAGAGACCTGTTTATCAAAAGTCATGTGTGGACACTGTTGGATTCTATTTTGAAAACTAACTATACAGACATTTTCGAGGAAATCTGGGCTACTGAACATGGACTGGGCTTCAGATAACCAAGAGTCATAGTTAACTTTTTTAGGTGTGATAGAGCTTTTATGATTATATTAAAATTTTAATATAGGTCATGATTTTTCTATTAAAACAGCAAAACGGAAAACATTTTACACAAAAACAGCTCTGCTCCAGCCAAACACCATCGAAAAAATCTTCTGCCACACCCATACCAGCAAAGAAAACGGTAAGCCTAGACTTCCACCCTCACAGTACTGTAATGTGGAGCCCAACATCCCTACCAGAGCAGTGTCAGAGAAAGCAAAGTAGGGAACCTGGACTTCCAATCCCACTCAGCAATAAAGAAACACTCCCTACTGGGCTGTATCACAGGAGGCCTAGTGGAACAACAGGACTTTCACCATGGTACAGCAATAATGGGACCATATACTCCTTCTCCCCTCCCCACGGTGTCAGTGGAGACCTACTGGAAAGCCAGAACTTCTACTTGCACACAACAGTACCAGAGTACCTCCTTCTCCTGATGGGGCAGTGTCAGAGAAACCCAGTTAAGTTAAGATTAAGTAAAATCTACCATCTTGGCTAAGCACAGTGGCACATGCCTGTAATCTCAGCACTACACGGAGGCCGAGGTGGGTGGATTGCTTGAGGTCAGGAGTTCAAGGCCAGCCCGGGGCAACATGGTGAAACCCCATCTTCACAAAAAAAAAAAAAAACACAAAATCAGCCGGGCGCGGTGACACACACCTGTAATCCCAGGTATTCAGGAGGCTGAGGTGGGAGGACTGCTGAGCCTAGGAGATCAAGGCTGCAGTGAGCCACGATGGTGCTACGGCACTTCAGCCTGGGTGACAGTGAGAGCCCATCTCAAAAAAAAAAACCTAGAGTCTCATAACATAACCTCCCAAAATCCATGCATCTACTAAAAAAAATCAATCACCCCATATCAAGAACCAGGAAGATCTGAAACAGAATGGGGAAAAAAACATCAACAGATCCCAACACAAAGTAGAGATGTTAAAAATGATCTTACAAAGACTTTAAAGCAGCCACCAAGGCTGGGCAACATAGTGAGACCCCATCTCTACAAAAATAAAAATTAAAAAATTACACAGGCATGGTGGCTTATACCTGTAGTCCCAGCTATTCAGGAGGCTCGCCTGAGCCCAGAGGTTGGAGGTTACAGTGAGCTGCGATCACATCACCATACTCCAGCCTGGGCAACAGAGCAAGACCCTGTCTCGAAATAAATAAATAAATAAATAAATAAAGCAAGCAGCCATCATAAAAATCCTTTAACTAGCATATAAAATATGTTGAAAATACAACATAACAAAAATCTGTGGGGCATAGCTAAAGCAGTGCTGAGAGAAATTCTGAACACCAAAGGTACACATGAAAAAAGACAAACAGTCTCAAATCAATAATCTGTAGTAAGCTCCCCCCTCAAGAATCTAGAAAAAGAAGAACAAAACTAACCCAAGCAAGTAAAAGGAATGAAATAATAAAGGTTAGAGCAGAGACCAATGAAAACAAAAACATAAAAATGCAGAAGAAATTAAATAAATGAAGCAAAGAACTGGTTATTTGAAAAGATCAATACAACTGAAAAGCCTCTAGCCAGCATGACAAAGAAACAAGAGGGAAGACAAGAATTATCAATATCAGGAATAAAACAGGATATCACTACAGACCCTACAGGCATCCAAAGGATAAAAAGGAAATACTATGAACAACCCTAGGCATATAAATTTGACAACTTAGATAAAATGGACCACTTCCTCAAATAATACAAGCTACCACAACTCACTCAATATGAAACAGATAATTTGAATAGCCCTATAACAATTAAGGAAATTGAGTTTGCAATCTTAAAATTCCCCAAAAAGAAATCTCCAGGTCCAGATGGTTTCCACCAGAGATTTTTACCAAATATTTAAAGAATCTTTAAAATTCTACACACACTCTTCTAGAAGAGGGAACACATCTCAATTCATTTTATGAAGTTAGTGCTATGATACTCTGATATCAAAACCAGACACAGAACCCAAAAAAGGAAAACTGTAGACCAACTGCCTTCATTAATACAGATGTACCCATTCCTTTTTTTGTTTGTTTTTTTGAGACAGTTTCACTCTTTTTGCCCAAGCTGGAGTGCAATGGCGCCATCTGGGCTCACCGCAACCTCCACCTCCCAGGTTCAAGCAATTCTCCTGCCTCAGCCTCCCAAGTAGCTAGGATTACAGGCATGCGCCACCACACCTGACTAATTTTGTATTTTTAGTAGAGATGGGGTTTCTCAATGTTGGTCAGGTGGGTCTCAAACTCCCAACCTCAGGTGATCCACCCATCTGAGCCTCCCAAAGTGCTGGGATTACAGGCGTGAGCCACCGCACCCGGCCAAATGTAAACATTCTTAACAAAATATTAGTGAATAAAATTCAGCAATATATAAAAAGAATTATACAACACAGATAAGTGTAATTTATTCCAGGAATGCAAAGCTAGTTCAAGATTAGAACCTCAATGTGATGCACCATATTAACAGGCTAAAAAGAAAAACTGCATGGTCAAATCAATTAATGCAGAAGAGGCTTCTGACAAAATTCAATAATCATTCATGATAAAATCCCTCAGAAATCAAGAATAGAGAATTTCCTCAACTTGATAAAAAGCACCTAAAAAAAAAAAAGAAAAAAAAACCCTACAGCTAACATTACATCTAATGGAGAAAGATCGAATATTGATCAGGAACAAGGCAATAACTGTTTATTCTCATCAGTCTTATTACACATGGTGCTGGAAATTCTAGCAAGTACAATAGGGCAAGAAAAGGAAATAAAATAGAAAAAATTATAAATGAAGAAATAAAACTGTCCTTATTTGCAGATGACATGATTATCTGCATAGCAAACCCCAAGGAATTTATGAAAAAAAACGTTTACAGCTAATAAGTGCGTTCAGCAAGAGCTGAATTGTGCAGGCTGGAGTGCAGTGGCATGATCTCAGCTCACTGCAACCTTCGCCTCCCAGGTTCAAGTGGTTCTCCTGCCTCAGCCTCCCAAGTAGCTGTGATTACAGGCGTGCGCCACCACTGCCAGCTAATTTTTGTATTTTTAGTAGAGACAGGGTTCCGCCACGTTGGCTAGGCTGGTCTCAAACTCCTGACCTCAGGTGATCCACCCACCTCCCTTGGCCTCCCAAAGTGCTGGGATTACAGGCGTGAGCCACCATGTCCTGCCATGGATTATTTTTACCACAAGGAAAAAATGCACACACACAAAAATGTACTCAAGCATCAAGATTTAACAAAATTGGCCATTTTTACTACTTTCAACGTGCACATTAGGAAAAACTAATTTCTTTTTTAAACTGTGTGGCATTAAAAATACAGTTGACTTTTGAATAACACAGGTGTTACAGGCACCAACCCATCATACAATCAAAAACCTGCATATAATTTTTGACCCCACCCGCCAAAAAACTCAGGGAGTTGGTGGTCTTGCTGCGTAAGGAAGAAAATTCATGTATACATGGACCCACAAAGGTCAGACCTATGAATGTGACTACTCTAGGTGTCTCATATAAGTAGAATCATACAATTTGTTCTTTTGTGACTAGTTTAATTCACTTAGCATAATGTTTTTGAGGTACATCTGTGTTGTAGCATGTGTCAGAATATCCTTTCTTTTTAAGGCTGAATGATTCCGCTGTATGTATACACTACATTATGTTTATTCATTTATCTGTTGTTGGACACTTGGGTTGCTTTCACCTTTTGGCTGTTGTGAATAATGCTGCTGTGGAACATTGGAATTATGGGTGTGCATATATCTGTTTGAGTCCCGGCTTTATTCTTTAGGAGTTTATACTCAGGTGGAATTGCTAAATCATGGTAATAGTATGTTTAAATTTTTTAGAAACTGCCATATAGTTTTCTATAGCAGCTGCACCATTTTATATTCTGGCCAGCAATGTGCCAGGGTTCTTACTTGTTTTGACATCCTCACTAACATTTGTTATTTTCTGTTTTTTGATAATAGCCATTCTAATGGATATGAAGTGGTATCTGCTTGTGCTTTTGATGTGCATAGAGACAGAAAATAAAAGGGTTGTTGAGGGAGAAGAAAATGGGGAGTTAATGTTTAATGGATACAAAGTTTCAGTTTGGGAAAATGGAAAAAAGTTCTGGAGATAATGATGAGTGCTACACAACTGAATGTACTTAATGCCACTGAACTGTACAAGAAAAAAGGTTGAAATTGTAAATTCTGTTATATATATTTATAAAAAAAACAAAACAGGGTCTCACTCTGTCACCCAGGCGGGAGTGCAGTGGCACAGTCATGGCTCACCACAGCCTCAACCTCCTGAGTTGGGGATCCTCCAACCTCAGAGTATGTTGTTCAATGGAAAACTGTGCAATGATTACAAGTACAGTTTGCCTTAATTAATGATTAGGTGCCACTGGTTTTCACCCGCCTTTGCTTTTGTATCATCAAGATGTGTGTCATATATGGCTTGCAAATCATTAAACTTCTAAGAGACTAATAGCCAGAATATACATAAAAAAAAAACTACAATTCAACAAAAAACAACTCAATTCAAAACAGGCAAACTGCTTGAATAGACATTTATCCAAAAAAGATATACAGATAGTCAGTAAGTACATGAAACTATGCTCACCATTATTAGTCATTAGGGAGTAGCTGAAACTACAGGCACACGCTACCACAACCAGCTAATTTTTGTATATTTTTTTTGTAGAGACAGGGTTTCACCATGCTGCCCAGGCTGGTCTCAAATCCTGGGCTCAAGCAATCCAACCACCTCAGCTTCCAAAAGTGTTGGGATTACAGGTGTGAGCTACCACACCAGAATTAATTTTTCTTTTCTTTTTTTTCTTTTTTTTTTTTTTACTGCTTTTAATGTGCACATTAGGTAAAACTGATTTTTTAAACTGTGGGTGTGTGGCATTAAAAATACAGTTGACTTTTGAATAACACAGGTGTTACAGGCACCAACCCATCACACAATCAAAAACCTGCATATAATTTTTGACCCTCCCAAAACTTAGGGAGTTGGTGGTCTTGCTGTGTAAGGAAGAAAATTCATGTATACATGGACCCACAAAGGTCAGACCTATGTTGTTCAATGGAAAACTATACAATGATTACTAGTACAGTTTGCCTTAATTAATGATTAGGTGCTACTGGTTTTCACCCACCTATGCTTTTATATCATCAAGACATGCGTCAATATAGCAAGTAAGGACAAAAAAGCCTAAGTAGTAGTATCAAAATCATTTTGACCTTTTGGACCCATATAACCCCCCTAAAAGGGTCTTGGTGATCCACCGGGGTCTGTTGACCATACTTTAAAGACTACTGCTCTAAAAAGGGTTAAGTATGAAAAGGGTGGAACAATACAATAGACTAAAAAGGCTGGAAATTTTTCAGGTCTTTCTCAACCAAGAAAATATAACTGGGGGTTCATTATTTGGCTCAAGATACCAGAAGTTCCTAAATCATACACTAGTTCTAAAAGAAAAAAACAAATATTCTCTAATACCCCTTCCAATTCTAAAACCCTCAGATTCTACACACTTTTCAACATTCATTCAGTAACTCATTCAACACATAGTTATTGTGTCTATTGTATGCTAGGTTCTGAGGGAATAAAGAAGTAAGTTCAGTCCTCCAATAATAAGAAATTCAACACATTATCATAGATAAATGCTATAATAACAACAGTTAAAAGTACATGACACCATGGATAATGTCAAAGTAGGGAAAATTAGTGAATTTGAAGACAATTAAAATTATTGAGTCTGGGGAGCAGAAAGAAAAAGAATGAAGAAAACTGAACACAGCCTAAGGGATGTGCCAGTTAACAAATGCATGATGAAGTTACAAAAAGAAAAGCAAGAGAGAGGGATGAAGAAATGATACATGATTAACTAATGACTGAAAACTCCAAAACTTGAAGAAAGACGTGAATCTACAAATCCAAAAAGCTTAACAAACTTCAAGCAAGATAAACTCAAACCCACACTAAGACACATTATAATCAGTCAAAAACAAAGACAACGAGAATCTTGAAAGCATCAAGAAGGGAGTCTCAGTAAGATTAAAACCCAATTTCTCATCAGAAACCACGAGACCAGAAAACAGTGAGACAATGTATTTAACATCCTAACAGAAAAAAAAAACAAAACTGTCAACAAAGCTTTTATACTTAGCAAAACAATCCTTCAAAACTAAAGGAGAAATTAAGACATTTCAAGCTAAACAAAAGCTGACAGAGTTTGTTACTAGTAAACCTGACCTACAAGAAATCCTAAAGACAGTCCTTCAGGATGAAATTAAAGGATACTAGATAGATAGTAACTAGAAGCCATAAGAAATAATGAACATCAGTAAAGGTAACTCCCTAAGTAAATATAAAAGCCGATATTGTTGTATCTTTAGTTTGTCACTTCTCTTTTTGTTTCCTATGTGATTTAAAAATCAAATGCAAAAAACATGTTTTATCAAATGGCACACAACATATAAAGATGTACTTTGTGATAACATAAAAGGAGGACAGGGCTATAGAAGAACAGAGTTTTTGTATGCTATTGAAGATAAGTTGGTATCAATTCATTTATTTTGGGGGGGGGATGGAATCTTGCCCTGTCACCCAGGGTGGAGTGCAATCACACGATCTCAGCTCACTGCAACCTCCACCTCCCGAGCTCAAGCGATTCTCCTTCCTCAGCCTCCTGAGTAGCTGGGATTACAGGCATGTGCCACCACACCTCGCTAATTTTTTGTATCTTTAGTAGAGACTGGGTCTTACCATGTTGGCCAGGCTGGTCTTGAGCTCCTGACCTCGTGATCTGCCTGCCTCGGCCTCCCAAAGTGCTGGGATTACAGATGTGAGCCACCACACCCAACCTCAATTCAAATTTAAGATGTTAACTGAAATTATAAATTTAAATTTTTAAAGTTTAAATTAAAAAAAAAAGTTTTAAAGAATCCATCTCAAAAAACAGAACTAGGGATGACTGGTGGGTGAACAATTAATTCTTCCCAGGAGAGACTATAAAAACCTGCAGAGAGGAGTTGTCATGAGAGTCTGGAGACTAGGGGATAGAGGAGAAATAGAGAAAAGAAAAAGTATATAAAAGCACACAGACACATTAAAGTACAAGATACTTACATCATTTATAAAACTGAAATGAATCTCACATACCATAAATTTAGCCACTTTAAAGCACACAATTCAGGGGTTTTCAGAGCATTTGTAAGGTTATGTAACCATTGCCTCCATCTAGTTCCAAAATATTTTCAGCACCTCCAAAGACAAGCCCACACCCATTAAGTAGTTATTCCTCATTCCTCTCTTCACTGTAGCCCCCTGGAGTATTATGGATTTACCTATTCTATATATTTCATATATTATGGAATTACATGAAAATATGTGACTTTTTGTGTCTGCCGCCTTCTGCTTTGCATGTTTCTGAGGTTGCTCCACACTGTAGAATGTATCAGTACTTCATTCCTTTTTATAGCTGAATATAATATTCCAGCGTGTGGATATATGCTGGAATGGATATATTTGTTTATCCATTCATCTGCTGATGAACATGCAGGTTGTTTCAATCGTTTGGTCACTATCAACTGTCCTATTATGAGAATTCTTATAAAGTATTTGTTTGAATATCTGTTTTCAAGTCTCGTAAACATATACCTAGGAGTGAAATTACTGGGTCATATACTAATTCTACGTTAACATGAGTAAGGAGGACAGCTAGTAGGTAAATGAGATTAGACACAGGAGATCCGCTGGGAGGCTACTACAAGAATGTTAGTAAATATGAGAACCTAGGCAGTGGGGTGAAAAAGGAAAAGGGAGATGCTGCCAAAAACAACAACAAAAAAAGCTGAAGGTGAGAAAACTATGAAGGAAGGGGTTGAAACAATCTTGAAGTTCTGAGCATAGGCAACTAGAAGATTAGTAATGCCGTTCACTGAAATAGGAAAGGCAGAGCAACAGGGAAGAGGAATAGGAATGGGGGAAGATGACAAAAAAGGGCTTATGTGCACAGTAAGTTTGGGATGTTTAGGAAATGCCATTCAGTGACACTGAGACTGGGGCTACAAAAAAAGATCATCAAATCATCAGCATATTTATGACAGAAAGTAAAAACACCATCTAAAGCATCAAATTATACACCCACACTGATTGATTTACCGATTAAATGCTAGTAAATCTATGGCCGGGTATGGTGGCACATGCCTGTAATCCCAGCACCTTGGGAGGCCGAGACAGGCAGATCACTTGAGGTCACGAGTTCAAGACCAACCTGGCCAACATGATGAAACCCCATCTCTACTAAAAATAGAAAAAAATTAGCCAGATGTAGTGGTGGGCACGTGTAATCCCAGCTACTCGGGAGGCTGAGGCAGGAGAATCACGAACCAGGGAGGCAGAGGTTGCAGTGAGCAGAGGTCACGCCACTGCACTCCAGCCTAGGCAACAGAGCAAGACTCCATCTCAAAATAAGTAAGTAAATAAATAAATAAAATGTTAGTAAATCTAGATGAAGTGCTCAGATTACTTTTACTTGGGGATCTCCAAAGAAATAGAACCAATAGGACAGAGAGAGAGAGAGAGAGAGAGAAATATTGACTGATAATAAGGAATTGGCCATGGGAAATCTGGAGGCTGACAAGTCCCACGATCTGCAGTTCAGACTGCAGGACAGCCTAGAGACCCAGGGGAGCCAATGAAGTAGTTCCAGTCCAAGTCCAAAGGCCTTAGAACCAGGACTACCAATGGTGAAGTTCCAGTCTGAAGGCTGGCAAACTGGAGACCTGGAAGAGCAGCCAATACTTCAGTTTGAGTCCAAAGGCAGGAGAAAAAAAGAAAGAAAGAAAAAAAAAAGTCCCAGCTCAAAGGCAGTCAGCAGAAGTTCTCTCTTATTCACTGAAGAATCAACCTTTTCGTTCTATTTATGTCTTCAACCGGCTGGATAAGGCATACTTACACTAGGGAGGGCATCTGTTTTTCTTAGTCTGATTTAAATGTTCATCTCATCCAGAAAACACCTCCACACACATATCCAGAAATGGCTGGCTGAATGTCTGGACATCCTGTTGCCCAGTCAAGTTGACACAGAAAATTAACCATCACAAATGCTGTTCAAGATAATACCTCATGATATTCAACTAAGAAAAGTGAAATTTTTTGAGAGTTTGGCAAAAATACTGTCCTTGACAAAAATGATTTGCTAGATTAAATGTCTAAGGTATTTTTAAACCGTACTCTGAAGCAAAATGATGTTCCTTTAACTGGACCAAAGTGTGCCATCACAAAAATCAATCAATACAAACCATTTCCCAACTTAGAGAAAAACTAATTGATGTTTTCAGTTTTAAGTCTTTTTTCATAATGCGACTTAATCCTTCAATACTTCCTTCTATTAGCCTGTACGAGAATCAAGTAAGATACATTTAGCACAAAGTTAGACAATTATTTCAAACTTAAATGTGCATTTCATGATACTCTTTAGAAGATTTTTTACAAAGCATCATGAAGTGACATCTGAAAATCACTTAAACAAATACACATTTAAAATAACACTGCACAGTTCTCAGCCTGACATTTGCCATTATAAAGACGTACAGTCTTTCAGATACTGTAACAAATTAAAGTGATAATTCCAGAAATATCAAAAAATTTGTTCTTATAAATAACAAATTGATTCTAGAATTTATACAGAGAAACAAAACAAGAATACACAAGAAAACTCTGAAACAGGGAAGAGTAATTGCTGAAGGGAAAAAAGCATGTCTGAGAGGGTGGATGTCCTATCAGACATGAAAACATAATAAAGAGTGTAACAGTGCTACATGAGTGGACAGATCAATGCAACAGAATGAGAGTGAAAATACACCCAGATACACAGAAAAACTTAAGGTAGCATTTCAAATGGGTAGAGGTAAAAAAGAACTTTTCACAAAATTGTGTGATACACTAATGCCTAGCACTTCTATCAAGGTCTCTTAAATCATCACCTGAAACCATTAAGAAAATACTAGAATATTTACTAACATAAATTTATAAATTTTAATAGAAAAATGTTAATAGAAAAAACTGACATCCTAAACATTCATCAACAGAATAACAATTATGTAAATTTTGGCACATCCATAAAATGAAATACAATGCAATCATTTTTTAAAATGAAGCAATGCCATTAAACTGTTAACAGACTGATTCTGGGTAGAGAAATGGTTAAGGAGGGAATAGGAATGGAAAGAACCCATATAACATTCTTTACAGCCTTTTGGGTTTTTGTTTTTGTTTTTTTGTTGTTGTTTTTTTTTTTTTTTGAGATGGGAGTCTTGCTTTGTCTCCCAGGCTAGAATGCAGTGGCACAATCTCCTCTCACTGCAACCTCCACCTCCCAGGTTCAAGCGATTCTCCTGCCTCAGCCTCCCAAGTAGCTGGGATTACAGATGCCTGCCACCACACCCAGCTAAATTTTGTATTTTTAGTAGAGACAGGGTTTCACCATGTTGGCTAGGCTGGTCTTGAACTCCTGACCTCAAGTGATCTGCCCACTTCGGCCTCCCAAAGTGCTGGGATTACAGGTGTGAGCCACCACGCCCAGCCTTTTTTGCCTTTTAAATTTCATATTATGTGCATATTACCTACTAAATAAGTATTTTTAGAAATACACCTGGAAAATCCAAGCATTCAACATAAGTATGGTAAACCATTTTGTTAAAAAAAAATTACCAGTTATTACAGATACAAAGAAGAAAAAGCTATAAAAAGGAGAACAAGAGGAACAGGCACCTTAGAACAGCCACGAGTTATGCAAGAGAACCAAAATGACCAAAAAGCTCAGATGACAGCAAGATGACTAAATAAATAATTCATCATTATAGTCCTTCTATTTTTCTTTTTTCTGTATAATCCTCTTAATACATTTTAACAAACAAAAATAAATTAAAAAGGTGAGGCACGATGCTGACACCTATAATCCCAGCACGTTGGGAGGCCAAGACAGGAGGATCATCTGAGCCCAGGAGTTCGAGACCAGCCTCAGCAACACAGCTAGACCCTGTTTCTACAAAAAAAACAAAAAAAATCAGCCAGTCATGGTAGCATGCACCTGTGGTCCTAGCTACCCAGGAGGATTGATTGAGCCTGGGAGGTTGGGGCTGCAGTGGGCCTTGATCGGCCACCACACTCCAGCCTGAGCAACAGAGCCAAACCCTGTCTCTCAAAAAACAAGAACAACAACAACAAACATATATATCTATCTCACAAACACACACACACACACACACACACACACCTTAAGTCACTTATTTTCAGACATAAAACACTAAACATTTATCTAGCCCAGGCTCCATGGCTCATGCCTGTAATCCCAGCACTTTGGAGGCCAAAACGGGAGGATCACTTGAGCCCAGGAGTTTGAGACCAGCCTGGGCAATATGGCAAACATGGTCTCTACAAAAAATACAAAAAAAATTATTAGCCAGGAATGGTGGTGTGCACCTATAGTCCCAGTACTCAGGGGGCTGAAGTGGGAGGATCGCTTAAGCCCAGGAGGCGGAGGTTGCTGTGAGTTGAGATCATGCCACTGCACTCTAGCCTGGGTGAGAGAGTAAGACCCTGTCTCAAAAAATAAATAAATAAATAAAAGTTTATCTAAATGTGTATTATCCTGTCTACCTCCAGAAAGGACTTATGAACAGAAATGTTCTATTTGAAAAGTCAAATAATGCTGTTCTACATAAGACCACATTCAAATGATTACAACAGCTAAAACCTATGTCTATATTCTTGGTACAGCTCCTTGTAAATTCTACATATACTTCAAATCTTAAACCAAAGGACCCTCCCCTGATTCCATAAACTAGGATAGGTTCCCAATTACATTTCTCCTTTGTATTACTGTGCAGTTACTAGTTTAGCAAAGTCCACTTGCCTGGCTGATATGTAAGCTCCATGAACACAGCTGTATGTCCCTTTATCTGCTCAATCATCCTTGTTCACTAAGACAGTAAGGAGGTCAACAAGTATTTCTTGAATAAAGAAAACTAATAGAAGAAACTTCTTGTATTTTTTGTGACAGGGTCTCACTCTGTTGCCCAGGCCAGACTGCACTGGCCAGATCATGGCTCACTGCAACCTCTGCCTCCAGACTCTAAGCAATCCTCCTACCTCAGCCTCCTAGGTAGCTGGGACTACAGTCATGCACCACCACACCCCGTTAATTTTTGTATTTTTAGTACAGACAGGGTTTTGCCACGTCACCCAGGCTGGTCTCAAACTCCTGGCCTCAAACAATCCACCCGCCTCAGCCTCCCAAAGTGCTGGCTGGGATTACAGGCATGAGCCACTGCACCTGGCCAGAAAACCAACAGAAGAAACTTCTACTTGTACATTTTGAATGAAAAATTTATTTTATCAAGAAAAAAAGCCTGTAAAATTACAGATTATGTTTGTTTAGTATAGGAACACACTTTTATTTTTATAAGAAATTTAGAGATAATTTGTTGAATCAGCTGTAAAAACATCACATCAACATCTTTTTTTAAAAAACCTTAACGTCACAGGAAAGAGAACCTAAATAAAATTACGTTACAGGCCAAAGGGAAATTTTATAAATTCAGTTTCTGCTTTTCTGGGGAATTAATATTTTAGAGGGATATGTCTGCTTAAGGCAAAGCAATGTATCCTAGTCTCTTGATCTAATTATCAATATTCAGAAAATGGTCCACTTCTCAGCCAACAGTCTGTGGATTCCAGGGGGTCAAGACACTTTCATGGGGTCCATTAAGTCAGAACTACTTTCACAAGAATGCTCATCTATTATTTGCCTTTTTTCACTCTCATTCTCTCACAAGCGTACAGTGTTGTTTTGCAGAGGTCATGTGATACAGCAAGACTGAATGCAGAAAAAGACACGAGAATTCAGCAGGCTTCTATTAAGAGAGATCTTATAAAGATCTGAAAAAATATAAAATAATCACTCCTTTCCCTGGTATTTTTTAGCAAATATAACTGGTTTTCATTAAAAATGTTATGTTACCATAATTGCATGAGGTAATGGATACTAACTACCCTTATTTGATCATTAGACCAACATATACATCTATCAAAACATCAAACTGTATCCCATAAATACATACAATTACAATGTGTCCATTTGTAATTTTAAAAATCTTTTTTTTTTTTTTTGAGATACAGTCTGTCGCCCAGGCTTGGAGTAATCTCAGCTCACTGCAACACCTCCGCCTCCCGGGTTCAAGTGATTCTTGTGCCTCAGCCTCCCAAGTAGCTGGGATTACAGATGTGCACCACCACGTCCGGCTAATTTTTAAATTTTTAGTACTGACATGGTTTTGCCATGTTGCCGAGGCTGGTCTCAAACTCCTGACCTCATGTGATCTACCTGCCTCAGTCTCCCAAAGTGCTGGGATTACAGGCATGCACCACCATACCCGGCCTTAATTAAAAATTTTTAAAATATTATTTAACATGAATCGATTTAGTATTATAGTTTTAAAACAAATAATTATTAAATAAATTTTTAGGTGTTTTAATTTCCATTGTAGTAACTAGCGATAGATATAACCCACATAAACAAAAGATCTAGAATCTTCAGTTTTTAAGAGTAAAGAGATCTTCAAACCAGAAAGTAGGAGAAATTCCTGGTCTAGAATAAGAATTTCTTTGGAACAACCAATTTGATTTTTTCAAAGAATACATTTAAAATAAAAGACAGATGGCACCCATAGATGTAAAGGAACTTTATTTACGTAGTAATCAATTGCAATAAATGAACTTTACTTGGATCCTGATTCAAACAAATGGCTTCTAAAAAAGTGAAATGATCACGGAAATAAATACTGGCTCAATATTTGATATCTGAAGAAATTAAGTTTTTTTAAGTGTTAAGAAAGACTATAACTATTGAAGCTGCAAGATGACTACATGGGAGTCACCATGTCAGTTTGACAACATTAATCCTCTTAAATATAATAACTTAGAAGGTGCAAGCATTGTCTACTTACTTTTTCAATTCTAACTCTGAAAGAGAAACAAGTAACAGTATCAGACAATATAAAAGCCACTGAACTGTCAATTTAAAACAGACTCTCTTCATTTTTAGGATTTATGTTGCTATATATTTTTAAAGCAAATGAAAAATGTTCTTTTGGCCGGGTGTGGTGGCTCGCGCTTGTAATCCCAGCACTTTGGGAGGCCGAAGTGGGCGGATCACAAGGTCAGGAGATCGAGACCATCCCGACTAACATGGTGAAACCCCCATCTCTACTAATAATACAAAAAAATTAGCCAGGCGTGATGGCGGGCGCCTAAAGTCCCAGCTACTTGGGAGGCTGAGACAGGAGAATGGCATGAACCCGGGAAGATGGAGGTTGCAGTGAACCGAGATCGCGCCACTGCACTCCAGCCTGGGTAACAAAGCAAGACTCTGTCTCAAAAAAAATAAAAAAGAAAAATGTTCTTTCACTTCTCCATTTTGCTAAAACCAAATTAATAAGAACAGCCAAGAATATACAGTACTTATTTTAGCACATCTTACAAGTTTAAGCCGTATTAGTGAATACGAATGTTAATTCAACGAATATTTAAAAACTTTCATCAAACGCAGTATGCTGGGGAGCTAAAAATTGAAATAGGTAAACAACCTGAAGGAGCCCACTATCTACTTCACAACCAATATGTAACCCCCCAACCTATAATACAATATAAAATGGTAATTAGTTCCCTGAAAGATATCTAACATAGCTTATTGAAAAAGTGCTGATTTCAACAAATGATTACAAATAGGAGGAAAATCTAAACCTTAAATAATGTATTATTTTAATTGTTGCCAACCCTAGAAAAAATAAGCCCAGCATGGTAGTGTGCACCTGTAGTCCCAGCTACTCGGGATGCTGAGGCAGGAAGATCACCGGAGCCCAAGAGTTCAAGAGCAGCCTCGGCAACATAGTGAGACACTGTCTCATAAAAAAAAAATTTAGGAAACAAAGTTAACAGGCATTCAAAGGCTGACCATTTCCAGGTTTGGCTCTTTGCATCCAAAGCTATGTATCACCTCAGCACTTTCACATATTCCCAGTGGCTGCAGGCCCAAGCCCCCCTACCCCCGCAACTTGTTCAAAGAGGTCTTTTATTAAACGTCACCTTGCAGAGATGATTTCCCTCTAACTAAAGATTTCCTCCTTCAAAGAACTAAACACAAAATTTATATTTAAAATTTTTTGTTTATTGGTTGCCCTTACCACAAGACTATAAATTCTGAGGGCAGGGATAAACTGTTTTCCCTTTGTTTTCTTTACCATTGTAATACACAATCAATAAATACAGGATGAGTTAACATACTTTAAGCGGTTGAGGCACTTACAGTTTTGTTAAGACACCAATATAACATAAAAGAGGCTGGTACAAAGGATACAATCACTAGACTAGGGAAGGCAGTGACCTTCACCAACTACAAAGAATTTCCTCCTATCCATCTTGTTTTCTACAGCTCTTACAGAGATCTTTCAGCGAGTGTGTGTAGAAAAGAGCCCAAATGTTAGTGTTGGTTTCTAAGTTCAGGTATGTTCATGGTCAATATTTCTACAGAAATGAATATAAATCAATGATGTATATTAAGTTTTAAAATTTAGCCTAGTATTGACTGAGACATTTACAGTTTAAAACAGTCACCTTCAAAGGACACTATTAAGAAAGTAAAAAGACAACCCACTGAATGGAAGAAAATATTTGTGGTATGAATCTAATACAATACTTGTACCTAGAATACATTGGGAACACTTACAACTCAATCATAAAAAGACAAATTTTAAAATAGGTAGAATAGACATTTCTCCAGACAACAAATGGCCAATAAGTAAATGAAAATAGGCTCAGTGTCATTAGTCATCTGGGAAATGCATATCAAAATCATGAGGTACCACTTCATACCCACTAGGACAGCTGTAATCAAAAAGACAGATAACAAATATTAGCAAGGATGTAGAAAAACTGGACCCTCATACACTGCTGGTAGGAATGTATTTTAAAAACATGTACCAGGCCCCAGTCACTGAGCCGCCGCCGAGGACTCAGCAGCCTCCCCCTTGAGCCCCCTCGCTTCCCGACGTTCCGTTCCCCCCTGCCCGCCTTCTCCCGCCACCGCCGCCGCCGCCTGCGCGTTTCCACCGAGGAAAAGGAATCGTATCGTATGTCCGCTATCCAGAACCTCCACTCTTTCGACTCCTTTGCTGATGCAAGTAAGGGTGATGACCTGCTTCCTGCTGGCACTGAGGATTATATCCATATAAGAATTCAACAGAGAAACGGCAGGAAGACCCTTACTACTGTCCAAGGGATCGCTGATGATTACGATAAAAAGAAACTAGTGAAGGCGTTTAAGAAAAAGTTTGCCTGCAATGGTACTGTAATTGAGCATCCGGAATATGGAGAAGTAATTCAGCTACAGGGTGACCAACGCAAGAACATATGCCAGTTCCTCGTAGAGATTGGACTGGCTAAGGACGATCAGCTGAAGGTTCATGGGTTTTAAGTGCTTGTGGCTCACTGAAGCTTAAGTGAGGATTTCCTTGCAATGAGTAGAATTTCCCTTCTGTCCCTTGTCACAAGTTTAAAAACCTCACAGCTTGTATAATGTAACCATTTGGGGTCCGCTTTTAACTTGGACTAGTGTAACTCCTTCATGCAATAAACTGAAAAGAGCCAAAAAAAAAAAAAAAAAAAAAACATGTACCCACTGTGGAAAATAGCCTGGTGGATCCTCAAAAGGTTGAACATAGGATTCCCACATGACCCAGAAATTCCACTCCTCAGTAAATATCCAAGATGAAAACATATCCACACAAAAAAAAAAAACTTGTACAGGAGTGCTCACAGCAGCATTATTTATAATAGCCAAAAAGCGGAAACAACTCGAACGTCTATCAACTGATGAATGGCTAAATTCATACAATAGAATATTATTCGGCCATAAAAAGGACTGAAGGACAGTAAGTGGTCTTTTGCAACTGGCTTCTTTTAATTAGCATGTTTTCCAGGCTCATCCATGTTATAGCATGGATGGAAAACACGCAAAAGACCACATACTATATAATTCTATTCATATGAAATGGTAAAAATAGTCCAATCTATAGAGGCAAAGTAAATTAGCAGATGCCTAGGGTTGGGAGAGATGGGGGACTGGGGACAACAGCTAAATGGCATGGAGTTTCTTTCTGGGTAATAAAAATGTTCTAAAACTGGTGGTAGCTTTACAATTCTATAAACATATTAAAAACCACTGAATAGTATACTTTGAATGGATAAAAGGTGTGGTATGTGAATTACATCTTAATAAAGAAGTAACAAAATGGTCACTTACATTTTTGGTTACACTTTACTGCATTTATCAGGAAAATTGTATGCCATTTTGGTCTTCACAAAGGCCTTGAGGTTTATCCCTCCAAACAGAAACTCTTTCTTTAAAGGAGACAAAGATAAGGAAGGTAGGAAAAGAAGGGAAACCTTCATAACTGAATGGCTACCATTATCTAACATATGTAATTTTACTTATTCATTCTTATATTTGTTTGTTTGTTTGATTTCTGAGACAGGGCCTTGCTCTGTCGCCCAGGTTGGAGTGCAGTGGCGCACTTGGCTCACTGCAGCCTAAACCTCTTGGGCTCAAGTGATCCCCCAACCTCAGCCTCCTGAGTAGCTTAGGCCCGCGCCATCATGCCCAGCTAATTTTGGTATTTTCTGTAGAGACAGGGTTTTGCCATGTTGACCAGGCTGGTCTCGAACACCTGAGCTCCGGCAACCCACCTCCCTCAGCCTCCTAAAGTGCTGGGATTACAGGCATGAGCCACAGTACCCAGCTCATTCTTTTATTTTAAACAGTAGCTTCTCTCACTCTCACATTTTTGTCTTTACACACTTTGAGAAACTAAAGAATGCCTAGCTTAACACAAAATGTTCAACTAATTTTCTTTAGTTTGTTGTAATATACTTTCAAGATTGATCGATTCCTTTCATAATTATTCTGCAGAAATAATGTGATTCAAGATATGGTAAAATAACTAAAAGAATGTCTGGTACTCAGTAACTGATTGCCATTATCATTAAACTACAGGAGATGAGAATCCTGAAGTTGATGAGCAAAACTGCAGGAAAGGGGAAGGACACAAAGGCTACACCCTGCAAAAGCAGTCATCTGTCAAGAAAAGGATACCCTTGGCAGAGTAGCCCAGGCTAATATGAGGATTGAAGCAGCAGCGGTATGTTCATCAGCGTCACTGTTACTATCAACACTATCATCACCACCACCCTCCTCCTAAAGCATCTTTTTATATGCTTTAACGTTTTCCACTTATGAAACACTTAAACATATGGAAACATCACAAACCTTGCTAAAAGCACATCTTACAATTTTCCCACATTTGCACCATTTTCTTAAATACGTTAAATATTAGATAGCTTTCTCCTATTGAGAGGTGACAATGTGCTAGCAGCCCTTGCTCGCTCTCGGCGCCTCCTCGGCCTCAGCGTCTGCTCTGGCCGTGCTCAAGGAGCCCTTCAGCCCGCTGCTGCACTGTGGGAGCCCCTCTCTGGGGCTGGCAGAGGCCGGAGCCGGCTCCATCTGCTCTCAGGGAGGTGTAGAGAGAGAGGCGCCGGCAGGAGCCTGGGCTACGCACGGTTCCGGGTGGGTGCCTGCTGGGCTTGATGGGGGATGAGCTCCCTCTGGGCTGCTAGAGTGCCCAAGCTAGGTGCCGCAAAGTCCTGCGGCGAGTGCCATGAGACGTGAAGCCAGCTGGGCTTCTGGGTCAGGTGGGGACTTGGAAAACTTTTCTGTCTAGCTAAAGGATTGTAAACGCACCAATCACCACTCTGTGTCTAGCTCAAGGTTTGTAAATGCACCAATCAGTGCTCTGTGCCTAGCTAGAGGTTTGTAAACGCACCAATCAGCACTCTGTGTCTAGCTAAAAGTTTGTAAATGCAACAATCAGTGCTGTGTTTCTAGCTAAAGGATCATAAAACCCACCAATCAGCACTCTGTCAAAACGGACCAATCAGCTCTCTGTAAAATGGACCAATCAGCAGGACGTGGCTGCGGCCAGATAAGAGAATAAAAGCAGGCCACCCAAACCAGCAGCAACAACCCGCTTGCATCCCCTTCCCTGCGGTGGAAGATTTGTTCACTCTTCACAATAAATCTTGCTGCTGCTCACTCTTTGGGTCTCTGCCGCCTTTATGAGCTGTAACACTCACCGCAAAGGTCTGCAGCTTCACTCCTGAAGCCAGCGAGACCACGAATCCACCGAGAGGGACCAACAACTCCGGATGGAAGGAACAACTCCAGACGCACTGCCTTTAAGAGCTGTAACACTCACAGTGAAGGTCTGCAGCTTCACTCCTGAAGCCAGAGAGACCACAAACCCATCAGAAGGAAGAAACTCCTGACAGGTCTGAACATCAGAAGGAACAAACTCCGGACACACCATCTTTAAGAACTATAACACTCACCGCGAGGGTCCGCAGCTTCATTCTTGAAGTCAGCGAGACCAAGAACCCACCAATTCTGGACACACTATGGCAACCACTATCTTGGAATATGGTGTTAGTCACTACTATGCATATTTTAATATAGGTATCTATAAACAAAAGAAGTACTGTTTTGCATGTTTTTAGACTTTACCCCATAGCATTATTCGTCTGTACCTTGTTTTCTTAGGTCAAGATTTTGTTTGTTTTTCAATTCAGTCATGTTGTTTCATGCAGCTCTAGTCCATTCGTGAGAACTTTTCGATAGTATTACATTTTATTAATATCACAATTTATTTGTCCATTCTCAAGCTAATGGAATGGTTTTTTTGTTTTCTTATTTTTTGTAAAGAAAAGGTTTCACTATGTTGCCCAGGCAGGGTCTCACTTGTTTTCAATTTTGTTATTATGAAGCTGCAATAAACAATTCTTGAGAACAATACTTATTTCTAGAATATATTCCTAGAAAGAAAACTGCTAAGTCAAAGGATATATTTAATATATACCTCCAACTTCATCAACTAAGTTGATCTACAAAATAGTTACATATTTTTACATTCCCACCAAGTGGTATAAGAGCTCCTGTTTCTCTTTGTCTGCAACAATTATCCATATTGTCATACTATTTTGCCAAATTGATGAACATAAAGTGGTACCTCACTGGCTTACTTTTTCCTGATTTGTAAGATTAAGTATCATTTATTGACCTTTCAGGTTTCCTCATGTGAAATGCCTATAAACAGTACTGCCATTTTTTTTTTTTACTGATTTGTAATAATTATTAAGAGAGTCTGGGTATCAACCCTATACTGATTACATGTGTTTCTAAATGCTCTCTGCAAAAACAAAAAAAAACAAGATAACCTGTTACCGATTCTGAAATCTAGTAAAATGTAAAAGCAAAGCTAATTCCTGACTTTTCAAAGTTCACAGCTACTTTCCAGACCTTTATATCAGTGTTTCTGAAACCTTTCCGTCCACTCACAGAAGATGAATTCCTCATTCAGGGCCAATACACATATACTTACACATAAACTGAAAAACAGGGCTGTAAATCAATTTCTTCTCAAGGATGGGTGACGTTTTCATAACCACAAACAATATACAAGGACAGATTGTCTCCGTTCTATACAGCCAACATTTTGGCTCACATTTTGGCTGTTACGTACATACATCATATAGCTTTCACAAGGTTTAGTAAGCCAGCGTCTATTTTGATTAATAACGGTTAAAACCTTTAACACTTGATAAAAAACCATCATATCCATCAGCATGTTTGCAACAATAATGAAGAGTGTCCACTCTACCCAATGAATTAAGAATTAAAGTACAAGCTCAGACTAAGCAAATGAAATTTTTTATTTTCAGTCGCACTAGGATAATCAATTTTTTACAAAGTTGCTCTGCATACATGAACTGATTCTGAATATTTTAGTGACAGACATCTCAAAAAAGTTTACTTCATTTACAGAACACTATCAAATGTTTTGCAAAACAAAGACACTGCATTAGGGCATATAATCATAGAATAGGAAAGGACTTTAGGTCACTTACTCTAAATCTCTCCTTTTCAGGTAAGGCATCTGCAACGCAGAAGTTATAAGAAACTTGCCCAATTGAGACCCTCCAAAATCTACAAATTCAGAGTCTTTTCCACTGCATTACCCATCTTCTTATATTAGACTTCTAAAACTATTCCTCTATTAATTTCACAAGAATAAGGTGCTGCGTTACAGAAATGACGGAAGTAACTCCCAAATCCACACCAATCTTTTTCTTTCCACTCCCCTACCTTCTCCCTCCCTTATCCTCCATTATCATTCACAGAATGAAAAAAATACCTGACCACCTGAATTTCTGGCCCTAATTGGGTGTGGAGTCCCAACCCCCTGCTACTGTTTCCGTGTTAAGCTAACCGGAGTTTTCTTTTTTAATTATTCATTCCTTTATTCAATAAATATCTAAGCCCAGACTTTGCAGAAGCGTGGTGCACGCAGCTCCTCCAAGCCCGCAGACCACCGCGCGCTGGCATCCCGACGCCGGGAAGCCGGGGGCGCTGGAGAAACGGGGTTCCCGGGGGCGCCTGGAGGCCGGCCGGGTGGTGGGAAGCGGCCGACATAAGCGGGCGACTCACCTTTCCGCAGCTCCCGCTCCCACACGGTGACGATGGGCCGCGAGTGTTTACGGTGGTGAATGAGCCACAGGGACAAGGTCTGCACGCTCTGCTGCGAGTTGCTCAACTCCGACAGCTTCTTCTCCAGCGCCGCCTCAGAGAAGGCTGACATCCCTCCGACACCACGTTCACGCCGTCCCACGCGGTGGGGCCGAGGGGAGGAGAGTTTCGCCGCCCTAGCTGCGGCCTCGCCCCCTCACCCCACCCTTCCCCACGCTCTCACCACGGCCGCCGCTTCATCCAAGACCGGCCGCAAACCAGCAAGATGGCGTCCGGCCGGCAGTGACGTCACAGGGACCCACGCCCCGCCCCTCCCGCTGCAAGCCCTGGGAAAACGCGCGGCCGAGAAGCGGAACCGCCAGGCGGAAGGGGCGGAGCCGAAACAAGTGCAGGGGAGGCGGGCAGGGGCGTGATGCCTGGGTTACTCTCAGAGGCATGGTGGGAGTTTGCCAGGCCTGAACCCTCCTTAAGGGAAACTCTGTCAAAGAAGCAGTGATTACAGATCTCTACATAGGCGTGTAAATTGGTATAAATTGGGGCAGGCACTTTAAAGACTATTTGCATGACCAATTACGTTTAAAAATACACCTTCCTAAATAGAGTATAGGATGGTGACCAGAGGCTGGGAAGGGTAGTGGGGGAGGGCTAAATAGAAGGACTAATAGAAGGACTAAATATAAATAGGACCTAGTATTTGATAGCATAACAGGGGACTAGAGTCAATAATAATTTAATTGTACATTTTAAAATAACTAAAAGGATAATTGGATTGTTTGTAACACAAAGGATAAATGCTTAAAGGGATGGATACCCAACTTTGCATAATGCGATTATTAGGCATTGCCATGCCTGTACCAAAATATCTTATGTACTCCATAAATATATACACCTACTATGTACCCACAAAAATGGAAAATGAATAAAAATTTAAAAATTATAAGAATACACTTTCCTAGCAATTTCACTAATTGCTGTCAATGCTGGAAAAAACACCAGCATGTTTGCACCAGGAAGCTTATTCTAGGTGTTCAGTCCAACACAGTAACAGTGAAAAATTGGAACATTCACTGTTGCAGTCTACACAGATACGTCTATATTCCATAATACATGCAGCAGTTTAAAATATGGATTAATCCAAGATATGGTGGATTTGGAAGGGTTTGAGTGGGTTTTTATGGGGTTCTTTTTGAGAGAGGGCCTCACTCTCACCCAGACTGGAGTTCAGTGCCATGATCACAGCTTACTGCAGCCTCGAATTCCTGGGCTCAAGCATTCCTCCCACCTTGGCCTCCCAAAATGCTGGGATTACAGGTGTGAGCCACCATGCCCAGCTGGATTTTTTTTTAATTACAGAAGCAAAAGTATAGTATACCACTTCTTGTTTAAAGGTATGTAGTTCATATGGGTTCACAAGTACGTAAACTCATGGCAAAGGTTTGGAGGAATACACACCACATGAATACTGGTCTCAGGGAGAGGATCAGAATTGGAGCCCTTAAATTGTGTCCATATTGTTTTCATTTTTACAAAAAGAATACGTGAATATATTACTTATATAGTTAAAAATTAATTACAGAAATCTCATTGTTAATCTAATGCATACACCATCATATTCTAAAATTTTTTTTGAGACCGGGTCTTACTCTGTTGCCCAGGCTGGAGTATGTGGTTCAGTCATGTTCACTGCAGTCTTGACCTCTGGGCTCAAGCAATCCTCCTCTGTGTCGGCCTCCCAAAGTGCCGGGAATACAGTTGTAAGCCACCATGCCTGGCCCTAAATATTAATACAAGAAACTTCCAGAAAGATACATAAGAAACCATAGGAATTCCTAAACTATCTTTTGACAAGCATCGTTCAAGAACTTTGCGGCCAGATGTGTGGCTCATGTCTATAATCCCAGCACTCTGGGAGGCCGAGGTGGGAGGATTGCTTGAGCCCAGGAGTTAGACACCAACCTGGGTAACATAGTGAGTCCCTGTCTTTACTAAAAATTTAAAAATTAGCTGGGCATGGTGGCATGCGCCTATGGTCCCAGGAAGCTGAGGTAGGAGGATCACCTGAACCTGAGAGGCAGAGGTTGCCGTGAGTCATGATTGTGCCACTGCACTCCAGCCTGAGCAACAGAGCAAGACCCTGTCTCAAAAAATGAAAAGGAAGGGCAGGGCACGGTGGCTCAAGCCTGTAATCCCAGCACTTTGGGAGGCCGAGGTGGGTAGATCACCAGGTCAGGAGTTCGAGACCAGCCTGGCCAACATGGTGAAATCCCGTCTCTACAAAAAGTACAAAAATTAGCTGGGCGTGGTGGTGGGCACCTATAATCCCATCTACTCGGGAGGCTGAGGCAGGAGAATTGTTTGAACCTGGAAGGCGGACGTTGCAGTGAGCCAAGATCGCGCCATTGCACTTCCAGCCTGGGCAACAGTGTGAGACTACATCTCAAAAAAAAAAAAAAAAAAAGAAAAGAAAAGAAAGAGAAAGAAAAAAGAAAAAGAAAAAGAACTTCCAACAAGTAGGAACAGAATATGTATATTTGTGCCTGAGGTTCAGAGATATCGTTGTAGAGGTGAAGTTCACTCTTCCTTCACCTCTTTTCACTCCAATATCTATTCCTATCTTTACATTTCTTTCTTTCTCCATTGTACATCTTTTTGTTTATCCAATCTATTTAGCCTAGTTTTTAACTTTAACTTAGTTCGAGTTTAACCTATCTTTTTTTTTTTTTAAAGGAGACAAGATATCGCTCTGTTGCCCAGGATGGAGTGCAGTGGCATCATCACAGCTCACCGCAGCCTCAACCTCCCAGGCTCAGGTGATTCCCCCCACCTCAGCCTACCAAGTAGCTAGGACTACAGGTGTACCATCATGCCCAGCTTATTTTTAAATTTTTTTTTTAGAGATGGGGTCTCGCCATGTTGCCCAGGCTGGTCTTGAATTCTCAGGCTCAAGCCATCCTCCTGTCCCTGCTTCCCAAAGTGCTGGGATTATAGAACGTGAGCTACTGAGGCTGTCCAAACCTATCTATCCCCTGAGACCTTCAAAGTATCTTCAACAATATTCCATTCCATTCCACCAAAGACTACTTCCCATCTCCCAGTGTCTTCACCTGAGATTTCCACTCTTCTCATTCTCTATCTCTGTCTTCCTCTGTGTCTCAATTCTACCTAAAATTTCAGCTTAAATTCTGCCTTAAATTTCAGCTTTCTTTTCTTTCCACTCAGTCAATTCCTTCCTTGTGTTTTTTAATTACTGAATGCCTTATTTAGCACTTACACTACTAGTCTATGTTATTTACAATTTAATATATGTATTCTCTCTCTCCAGCTAGATTTAGCACTCCGTGACTCAGTCATAGCACCAACTCTTCTGTCTTCCTTGGTCCACAGTCTAATCTGGCTGTCCCTGCTCCAGGCTCCCAGAACATTCTATGTATGAATGTACCATGGCTTTTGGCACTAGGATGTTAGATCTACATTTATTGACGTTGTTACTTATAGCTATATTTTCAAAATATTGACTGTAACTATTTATACCTTTAGATACTTATGACTCGTTTTTATATCTTGTCTCTAAATTGGAAAGCAGGAGGTAAAATGGTCTCCATTCACAGAAGATATGATCTTAGATATAGATCTTAAAGAATTCACCCACAAAATTTAGAGATCATAAACAAATTCAGCAAAGTTGTGGGATATAAGATCAACACACAAAAATGAGTTGTATTTATATACACTGATAATAAATAATTTGAAAATGACATTAAGAAAAAAATCTTATTTACAATAACATCAAAAAAGGCTGAAATACTATGGAATAAATTTAGCCAAGGAAGTATAAGACTTGTATCCTGAAAACTACAAAATATTGGTGAAATATATCAAATACCTAAATAAATAGAAAGATATCCTGTGTTCATGGATTGGAGGATTTAATATTCTTAAGATGGCAATAACACCCCCAAGCAATCTTCAAATTCAATGCAATTCATGTTAAAATACCAATGGCCTTTTATGCAGAAATGGAAAACCTGACCTTAAAATTCATATGGAATTGAAAGGAGCCCTGAATAATCAAAACAATCTTGAAAAAGAAAAACAAAGTTGGAGGATTCACAGTTTCTTATTTCAAAAATTACTTCAAAGCTACAGTTATATCATAACATATATCAGGCTGGGCGTGGTGGCTCACGCCTGTAATCCCAGCACTTTGGGAGGCCAAGGGGGGGTGGATCACAAAGTCAGGAGTTCGAGACCAGCCTGGCCAATATGGTGAAACACCGTCTTTACTAAAAATACAAAAATTAGCTGGGTGTGGTGGCGTGTGCCTGTAGTCCCAGCTGCTCTGGAGACTGAGGCAGGAAAATCGCTTGAACCCGGGAGGTAGAGGTTGCAGTGAGCCAAGATCGCGCCACTGCACTCCAGCCTGGGCGACAGAGCGAGACTCCGTCTCAAAAAAAACCAAAAACAAACAAAAAAAGCACACAAAACAGTGTGGTCTAGGCACAGTGGCTCATGCCCGTAATCCTAGCACTTTGGGAGGCCGAGGCGGGCGGATCTCTTGAGGTCAGGAGTTCGAAACCAGCCTGGACAACATGGTGAAATCCTGTCTCTACTTAAAATACCAAAAAATTCTCTAGGCGTGATGGTGGGCACCTGTAATGCCAGCTACTCAGGAGGCTGAGGCAGGAGAATGGCGTGAACCCAGGAGGCAGAGGTTGCAGTGAGCCGAGATTGCGCCAGTGCACTCCAGCCTGGGTGACAGAGTGAGACTCCATCTCAAAAAACAAACAAACAAATAAACAAACAAAAAACCAGTGTGATATATTATTCAGCCATAAAAAGAGATGAAATAATAATGCATGATACAAGACAGATTAACCTCAAAAATATTATGCTAGCTGGCACAGTGGGTCATGCCTGTAGTCCCAACAATGTGGGAGGCTGAGGCAGGAATGAACCCTTGAGGTCAGGAGTTCAAGACCATCCTGTACAACACAGTGAGACTCCATCTCTACAAAAAAAGAATTTTTTTTAAGCCCAGACATGGTGGCTGACACCTGCAATCCTAGTACTTTGAACTCCTGGACTCAAGCAATCCTCCCACCTCGGCCTCCCAAAGTGCTGGGATTACAGATGTGAGCCACTGCTCCCAGCATAATATATTTTATGAACTAAATTAAAGGCTTTAAGGCTAGGCACAGTGATTCATGACTGAAATTCCAGCATTTTGGGAGGCCAAGGCACATGTATTGCTTGAGGCCAGGGATTCAAGACTAACCTGGCAGCATGGCGAAACTCTGTATGAAAAGCACAAAAGTTAGCCGGGCATGGTGGTGCATACCTGTGGTCCCAGCTACTTGGGAGGCTGAGGTGGGAGGATCTCTTGAGCCCAGGAGGTCCAGGCTGCAGTGAGCTGTGATCGCACCACTGTACTCCAGCCTGGATGACACAGTGAGACCCTGTCTCAAAAAAAAAAACAAAGAAAAAAGAAAAAATTAAAGGCTTTGGAGTTTAAAAAATACTCTTACTATCCATAATATCTTAATACTCTCAGTATCTATTCCGATAATACTGTTAAATATAATCATAATATAATTAGGGGAAACTGTTTAGTCTCATCACCAATAGATATGAGCTGCCACTGTCTCACCAGCCACCTAAAAAAAAAATACATGATTTTTTTTTTTTTTTTTTTGAAACGGAGTCTGGCTCTGTCGCCAGGCTGGAGTGTAATGGTGCAATCTTGGCTCACTGCAACCTCTACCCCCTGGGTTCCTGCAATTCTCCTGCCTCAGCCTCTCAAGTAGCTGGGATTACAGATGTGCACTGCCATGCCCAGCTAATGTTTGTATTTTTAGTAGAGATGGGGTTTCACCATGTTAGTCAGGCGGGTCTCAAACTCTTGACCTCAAGTGATCTGTCTACTTCAGCCTCTCAAAGTGCTGGGATTACAGGTGTGAGCCACCACGCCTGGCCTTCTACATGATCTTAGACCAGGAGATTTTAGGTTCTGGAGGAGATCAGATAACAACCTTAAAGGAAAGGACTTTAACAAGCACTTTTACCAGTTTAAACAACATAAATTCCAGAGTGTTCATATAATATTGATCTCGTGAGATGGAACATGTGCTATCTTAAAAAAAAATCATGCACTTACATCTCTACAGACTTCTCTGGAATATGTAATATTCCTAAAATGTTCCAGGAAATAAACAATCAAATTAGGAGATTATGTATTCTAGCTGACTCTAGCTGATACTCCCATGCATGTAAATACTGCCTCAGAGCCATTGTCATGTCAGATAAGTCAACAGCCCATCTTCCAACAAAAGGAATATGAAGTACTGACTTTAGTTGAACAAAAGATGATGTTCTCTTTACAATCTTCTAATCAATAGAATCTTGACAATGAGTCTGAATTTCACGGAATAACATATTCCTGCAGGTTGACTTGAGCTACGTCAAAAGGGAGTACTGAGAAAGTAAGAAGATAACTCTGGTTACTGACAGCTAGACTGCAATCTTGCCAATGAAACATAAACTGTTCTCACAGGATATAAACAATAATTAGGCAAGTCCATTCTATGACTGTTGTGGAGCAAGACAGAGCCAAGGCCACCCTGCAGCCATGAAAATTGCTAGTATCTCCTTCTGATAACTAACATGAATAATTACAGCTTCTTTGCCAGTGACATCTCTATCCCCATCTTAACCCTCTGATCTCCTACATAAAAATGATCAAAGATCTACCCAATCACCAAATTGCTCCTGCTCCTCACAGCACCCAATCCAGAACTGACTCTGCACCTCTAAAGTCTCTTTAGAATCACGCAACACAAGCTTAAATCTTTTTTTTTTGATCAGAATAAATTTATTGGACATTTTAAAAAAAATTTCAAAACCTAAAATAAAATAATATCCAAGTATAAATGCAATTTTCCTTTTAAAGTATATACGATGCAACAATTACATTTATGAACTAATTCTTAATACATAGGTATAAAAATGTGAATTTATTTGAAATGACCTCCAAGCTTAAATCTTAAAATAAGCCCTTCCCAATTCCTTCTTAATAACACACCCCATAGTTTCTGTGGTGTGTTCTCATTCTTGTTTGCTGCAGCAAACTAAATAAACTTTGTTTAACGTTATATGGTTCTTATGGTCTTTGGTTGGTGGGTTTGGTTTTTGTTTGTTTGGTTGGTATTTTTAAGATAGGGTCTTGCTATGTCACCCTGGCTAGAATGCAGTGGCACGATCATAGTTCACTGCAGCCTCGACCTCCTGGGCTCAAGCAATCCTCCCACCTCAGCCTCCAGAGTAGCTGGGACTACAGGCACATGCCAGTGCATCAAGCTAACTTTTAAATTTTTTGTAGAAACAGGGTCTCCCTGTGTTGCCCAGGATAGTCTCCAACTCTTGGGCTCAAGCAATCATCCAGCCTCAGCCTCCTGATGTGCTGGGGTTACAGGCGTGAGCTATGGCACCCAGCCCATGGGCTTTGATACATAACATACATCAAACTTTTAATAGTGACTAGCTCTATGGGTAAGAATACAAGCAGTTTCTTCTTCCCAATGTATATATTTCTTTTCTTTCTTTCTTTCTTTCTTTCTTTTTTTTTTTTTTTTGAAGCAGGTTCCTGTTCTGTCGCCTAGGCTGGAGAGCAGTGCCGCAATCACAGCTCACAGCAGCCTTGATCTCCTGGGCTCAAGGAATCCTCCCACTTCTCAGCCTCCCAAATATCTGGGAGCAGAGGTATGCACCACCATGCCCAGCTAATGTTTTGTATTTTTTATAGAGGTAGGGTTTCACCCTGTTGTCCAGGCTGGTCTGAAATTCGTAGGCTCAGGCAGTCAGTCCAACTCAGCTTCCCAAAGTGCTGGGATTACAGGTGTGAGCCACCACGCCTTACCTATACTTCAGTATGTTTTGAATTTTTTATTACAAGCATGTATTTGTTGTAGAATGAGAAAATAATAAATATATTTTGATTGGGGCAGAAGAAGGACCTCAACTGGCTCTGCTTTGCAAATGAGATAAAGACCATATTTTTAGTATGGCATACAAGGCTCATGTTAATCCAGTTCTACCATTTTCTGCAGCCCCATTGCCACAGCTCCCTCACTATGTTCTTGAATCTCCAGCAGGGCCAAACTTCTCTATTTCCCAAATCCATTCCTATTCCATTTTCCACTGCCTTCTATCCATTAAACAGGCAAGCATCATTCTTCCTGCAGCACTCTGACTTCACCCCACCATCAAAATAAAGAACTTTCTTGGCTGGCTCATGTGTATAATCCCAGCACTTTAGGGAGGCTGAGGCGAGTGGATCACTTAAGGCCAGGAGTTCAAGACCAGCCTGGCCAACGTGGCGAAACCCCATCTCTGTGAAAAATACAAAAATTTGCCAGGAGTGGTGGCGCATGCTTGTAATTCCAGTTACTCGGGAGGCTGAGGCAGGAGAATTGCTTGAACCCAGGAGACAGAAGTTGCAGTGAGCCAAGATCACACCACTGCACTCCAGCCTGGATGACAGAGCAAGACTCTGTCTCAAAAAATAAATAAAATAAAATTTGATTTGAACAAACGTGAATGTATAAACAAAACATGATATAATGCGCTGCTTAATGACATTTGGTCAATGACAGACACATAAGGTTATAACGAAGCTGAACACTTCCTATTGCTTGGTGATGTGTAACTGTTGTAACATTGTGCAATGCATTACTCATGTGTTATGATGCTGGTGTGAACAAACCTACTGTGCTGCCAGTTGTGTAAGTCTAGTGCATAGAATTATGTACAGTGCATAACACTTGATAGTAAACAACTTTGTTACCGGTTTGTATATTTACTATGGTTTTTATCTTTATTTTAAAGTGGACTTCTACTTCTGAAAAAGAGTTAACTGTGAAACAGCCTCAGGCAGGCTTTTCAGGATATGGAGTGAAACTAACCCAACAGCCATGGTGAGTGAGAGCAGGGCAGTCACACCCCATTTGATCCTGTAGAGGGAAACTCTCTGAGCTGAGACACTGTGGTAGGGAAAACTCCCACCAACCACTTGAAAGGGGCATCCAGCAGAGACTTCTGGTTTGGGCTTGGAAACTACCAGATTGGGACTCAACTGTTTTCAACTAATCAGGACTGAATGAGTTTGAGTTCCTCATTTGTGTATACGGACCTGATTGAGGACTGGAGCAGGACCTTTCCCTATTTAAGCCAGAACCCCTTTTTGTTCTCCAGAGCATGCTTTCTTTTTATATCAGAGGCTTCCTCTCCCTAATCTGCAGATTGCTCATTTTTAGAAAATAAAGCTCTCCTTTGTCTTTCCCCTGCAGACCTCATGGTCTTTTATAAAAAAGAAGGTGTTTCAGACGACATTGTTATAAGAGATGACAGCTTCATGCATATTACTGCCCCTGAAGATCTTCTAGTGGGATAAGATGTAGAGGTGGAAGACAGTGATATTGATAATCCTGCCCTTGTTTAGGCATAGGCTAATGTGTGTGTTTGTGTATTAGTTTTTTTTGTTTTTTGTTTATTTATTTATTTATTTTTTATTGATCATTCTTGGGTGTTTCTCACAGAGGGGGATTTGGCAGGGTCATAGGACAATAGTGGAGGGAAGGTCAGCAGATAAACAAGTGAACAAAGGTCTCTGGTTTTCCTAGGCAGAGGACCCTGCGGCCTTCCCCAGTGTTTGTGTCCCTGGGTACTTGAGATTAGGGAGTGGTGATGACTCTTAACGAGCATGCTGCCTTCAAACATCTGTTTAACAAAGCACATCTTGCACCGCCCTTAATCCATTTAACCCTGAGTGGACACAGCACATGTTTCAGAGAGCACAGGGTTGGGGGTAAGGTCACAGATCAACAGGATCCCAAGGCAGAAGAATTTTTCTTAGTACAGAACAAAATGAAAAGTTTCCCATGTCTACTTCTTTCTACACAGACACGGCAACCATCCGATTTCTCAATCTTTTCCCCACCTTTCCCCCCTTTCTATTCCACAAAACCGCCATCGTCATCATGGCCCATTCTCAATGAGCTGTTGGGTACACCTCCCAGACGGGGTGGTGGCGGCTGGGCAGAGGGGCTCCTCACTTCCCAGTAGGGGCGGCTGGGCAGAGGCACCCCTCACCTCCCGGATGGGGCGGCTGGCCGGGTGGGGGGCTGACCCCCCCACCTCCCTCCCGGACGGGGTGGCTGGCCGGGCGGGGGGCTGACCCCCCCACCTCCCTCCCGGACGGGGCGGCTGGCCGGGCGGGGGGCTGAACCCCCCACCTCCCTCCCGGACGGGGCGGCTGGCCAGGCAGAGGGGCTCCTCACTTCCCAGTAGGGGCGGCCGGGCAGAGGCGCCCCTCACCTCCTGGACGGGGCGGCTGGCCGGGTGGGGGGCTGACCCCCCACCTCCCTCCCGGACGGGGCGGCTGGCCTGGCGGGGGCTGACCCCCACCTCCCTCCTGGACGGGGTGGCTGCCGGGCGGAAACGCTCCTCACTTCCCAGATGGGGTGGTTGCCGGCCGGAGGGGCTCCTCACTTCTCAGACAGGGCGGCTGCCGGGCGGAGGGGCTCCTCACTTCTCAGATGGGGCGGTTGCCAGGTGGAGGGTCTCCTCCCTTCTCAGACGGGGCGGCCGGGCAGAGACACTCCTCACCTCCCAGATGGGGTCGCGGCTGGGCAGAGGCGCTCCTCACATCCCAGACAGGGCGGCGGGGCAGAGGCGCTCCCCACATCTCAGACGATGGGCGGCCGGGCAGAGACACTCCTCACTTCCTAGATGGGATGGCGGCCGGGAAGAGGCGCTCCTCACTTCCTAGATGGGATGGCGGCTGGGCAGAGACACTCCTCACTTTCCAGACTGGGCAGCCAGGCAGAGGGGCTCCTCATGTCCCAGACGATGGGCAGCCAGGCAGAGATGCTCCTCACTTCCCAGACGGGGTGGCAGCCAGGCAGAGGCTGCACTCTCGGCACTTTGGGAGGCCAAGGCAGGCGGCTGGGAGGTGGAGGTTGTAGCAAGCCGAGATCACGCCACTGCACTCCAGCCTGGGCACCATTGAGCACTTAGTGAACCAGACTCCGTCTGCAATCCCGGCACCTAGGGAGGCCGAGGCTGGCAGATCACTCGCGGTTAGGAGCTGGAGACCAGCCCGGCCAACACAGCGAAACCCTGTCTCCACCAAAAAAATGCGAAAACCAGTCAGGCATGGCGGCGCGCGCCTGCAATCGCAGGCACTCGGCAGGCTGAGGCAGGAGAATCAGGCAGGGAGGTTGCAGTGAGCCGAGATGGCAGCAGTACAGTCCAGCTTCGGCTCGGCATCAGAGGGAGACTGTGGAAAGAGAGGGAGAGGGAGACCGTGGGGAGAGGGAGAGGGAGACCGTGGGGAGAGGGAGAGGGAGACCGTGGGGAGAGGGAGAGGGAGAGGGAGAGTGTGTATTAGTTTTTAACAAAAAAGTTTAAAAAGTAATTTTTTGGCAAGAAGAAGTTTATAAGATTAGGATATAAAGAAAGAATTTGTGTACAGCTATACAATGTGTTTGTATTTTAAGCTAAGTGTTATTACAAAATAGAGATAAGAATTCAAGATGGCAGATTGGAGACAAGGCTGATGTACAGCTCCCACTTGGACAGACAGAACAGTGTGTGGAGACTTACACCATGGACTTTTGCTCTAGGAACCACCACAGGAATGTACCAGGAAAACCAAAAGAATTCACGGATCATTTGAAAGAAGTAGTAGGCTGCTGCAAATTCTGTGAGACAGGAGAAAAACTGTGAGTTCTCAAGGTGAGAAGGGGGAAAAGCTGCCTCTGAACACACATCCCCACTGGGGAACCCAAAAGTCCAGATTATGGGAGAAGGATTTACCCTTACTTAAACCTGAAACAGACTTAGTGTGAAATATGAAAGTAGTGACAAGAGCCTTGTAGACACTTCCATTCTCCAGCTTGAGCCCAGGGAAGCCATCCCTGACTATATCTCACAGAGGCCCTCGGGAAACGCAGCCAGTGGAATTTGGGAGGGGTCACAGGGTGAAAGTAGTTTCCAGCTAAACTTTATGATAACTTTGACTGGGCACAAACTCTCTTGAGCAGAATCCAGGGCAAATGGGAACTGCTGCAGAAAGGAGAGCAGGAGTCACAGCTGACAGTGAGGGCGGATGGGGAGGGGTATGGCTGAAAGCCATGCTTACTTTCTTAGCGGGTGAAACTTAAAGCTTGGGACTAGGTCTGAGTCCTGTGCACAGGCTGCCTGGAGATAAACTTGCACTGTTAGTTGGGTACGTTGAGAGTGAGAACAGCCTTGCCAACTGGATGGGAGCTGGGTGAGGTCTATTGCTACCAGCTTTCCCCCACTTCCCTGGTGATAGAGGCAGCCATAATCCCCTCTGGAACATAACCCCATTGGTCCAAGAACCGCCTTCCCCATCTCCCACAGTGGCTGCAGCAAATCCCACTCAAGGAGAGTCTGAGCTTAGACCCACCTAACCTTGCCCCCCCCCCACTTGATGGTATTTCTCTACCTGCCCTGGTAGCTGATCACAAAAGACAAACTCTTGGGAGTTTTATGACCCCACCCATCGCCTGAGAAACCTGAATACTTAACCTGGCCAATTTAGGACAAGCCTATATCCCCCTTCTACTATTGCAGCTGGTGGTCTCTTGAAAGCGCTACCTCCTGTCTAAAGGCCAACCAACTCAGGACGTTACAGCAACTCATGACGGAATGAACCTGCTCCAAGGAAGGAGAAAACAACAGCTAATTCCACTGCCTCCAACATCCTGGCAACCGGTGATCTTGAGTCTGTCCATGTGACAACTTCACTGCTAGCATAACCAGCTTTTGAGAAAGCCAACATACTAAACACATCTACAAGCAAGGACTCTCACAGAGTCTACTTCACTCCCCTATCACCTCCACCAGAGCAGGTGCAGGTATCTACAGCTGGGAGACCTGAAGACAGATGGCATCACAGGACTCTTCACAGGTATTCTCCAGCAACAGACCAGAGCCAGAGCCTGGTAGCTCCTCTGGGTGTCTAAACCAAGAAAAGCAATAACAATTACTTCCTGAAGTCTGGCTCACAGGAAGCCCCATCCCTAGAGGAAGGGGGGAACACCACATCAAGGGACCACCCTGTGGGACTAAAGAATCTGAAGAGCAGCCTTGAGTTCCAGATTTTTCCACTGAAATAGTCTACCCAAAATAGGAGGAATCAGAAAAATAATTCTGGTAGAACGACAAAACAAGGTTCTATAACACCCCCAAAAGACGACACTAGATCCCCAGCAATGGATCCAAACCAAGAAGAAATCTTTGAATTGCCAGGTAAAGAATTCAGAAAGTTGATTATTAAGCTACTCGAGGAGATACCAGAGAAAGGTGAAAACCAATTTAAGGAAATTTTAAAAAAATACAAGATATGGATGAAAAATGCTCCAGAGAAATAGACATTATTAAGAAAAAACAATTATAACTTCTGGAAATGAAAGACACACTTAGAGAAATACAAAATGCATTGAAAAATTTCAACAATAGAATTGAACAAGTAGAAGAAAGAACTTCAGAGCTCGAAGACAAGGTCTTTAAATTAACCCGATCAGACAGAGACAAAGAAAAAAGAATTTAAAAAAATAAACAAAACCTCCAAGAAATTTGGGATTATATTAAACAGCCAAACCTAAAAATAACTGATGTTCCTGAGAAAGAAGAGAAATCTACAAGTTTGGAAAACATATTGAGGGAATAATTGAGGAAAACTTCCCTGACCTCACAAGTGATTTGGATGTATAGACATCCAAATATAAGAAGCTCAAAGAACACCTGGGAAATTAATCACAAAAAGATCATCATGCAGGCACATAGTCATCAGGTTATCTAAAGTCAAGACAAAGGAAAGAATCTTAAGAGCTGTGAGGCAAACGTATCAGGTAACCTATAAAGGAAAACCTATGAGATTAACAGCAGATTTCTCAGCAGAAAACCTACAAGTCAGAAGGGATTGGGTCTTATCTTTAGCATTCTCAAACAAAATATCTGCCAGCCAAGAATTTTGTATCCAGCAAAACTAAGCTTTCTAAATGAAAGAGAGATAAAGTCTTTTTCAGAAAAACAAATGTAGAGAGAATTTGCCACCACCAAGCCAGCACTACAAGAAATGCTAAAATGAGTTCTAAACCTTGAAACAAAACCTTGCAAAATAGAACTGCCTCAAAGCATAAATCTCACAGGGTTTATAAAACAATAACAGATAATAATTTTAAAAAACCAAGGTATTCAGACAACGATTAGCCTGGTGGATAGAAGAGTAACTCACATCTCAATACTAATGTTGAATGTAAATGGCCGAAATGCTCCACTTAAAAGGTACAGAATGGCAGAATGGATAGAAATCCACCAACCAAGTATCTGCTATCTTCAAGAGACTCACCCAATGCATAAGAACTCACATAAACTTAAGGAAAAGGGGTGAAAAACGCTATTCCATGTAAAGGGAAACCAAAAGTGAGCAGGAATAGCTATTCTTAAATCCGACAAAACAGACTTTAAAGCAACCAATAGTTAGAAAAGATGAAGAGGGACATTATGTAATAACAAGATCAGTCCAACAGGAAAATATCACATCCTAAATATATATGCACCTAACACAGGAGCTCCCAAATTTATAAAAAAATTATTATTCAACCTAAGAAATGAGATCGATAGCAACACAGTAACAGTGGGAGACTTCAGTACTTCACTGAGAGCACTAGACAGGTCATCAAGACAGAAAGTCAACAAAGAAAAAATGGACTTAAATTATACCCTAAAACAAATGGACTTAACAGATATTTACACAACATTCTACCCAACAACTGCAGAATACACATTCTTTTCATTAGCACATGGAAAATTCTCCAAGATAGACCATTTGATAGGCCAAAAACCAAGTCTCAATACATTTATAAAAATCAGAATTATATCAAGTACCCTCTCAGACTACAGTGGAATAAAATTGGAAATTCACTGCAAAGGGAACCCTCAAAACTATGCAAATACAAGAAAATTAAATAATCTGCTCCTGAATGATCTTTGGGTCAAGAATGAAATCAAGATGGAAATCTTAAAATTCTTTGAACTGAACAATAATAGTGACACAACTTATCAAAACCTCCAAGACACAGCAAAAGTGGTGCTAAGAAGAAAGTTGATAACATTAAATGCCTACATCAAGAAGTCTGAAAGAACACAAATAGACGATCTAAGGTCACACCTCAAGGCACTAGAGAAACAAGAACAAACCAAACCCAAACCCAGCAGGAGAAAGGAAGTAACAAAGATCAGAGCAGAACAAAATACAGTTGAAAGAAACAAACAACTAAAGATAAATTAAACAAAAAGCTGATTCTTTGCAAAGATAAATAAACTTTATAGACCATTATCAAGATTAACCAAAAAAAGAAGAGACAAGATCCAAACAGGATCAATTAGTAATGAAACGCGAGATATTATTATACAACTGATACAGCAGAAATACAAAGGATCATTCAAGGCTACTGTGAACACTTTCATGCACACAAACTAGAAAATCTAGAGGAGATGGATAAATTCCTGGAAATATATAACCCTCCTAGATTAAATTAGGAAGAAATAAAAACTCTGAACTGACCAATAACAAGTAGCAAGATTGAAACAGTAATTTAAAAAATTGCCAACAACAAAAGAAGTCCAGGGCCAGATAGATTCACAGCTGAGTTCTATCAGGAATTCAAAGAAAAATTGGTACCAATTTTACTGAAACTATTCCAAAAGATAGAAAAAGAGGGAATCCTCCTTCAGTCATTCTGTGAAGCCAGTGTCACCGTAATACCCAAGGCAGGAAAGGACATAACAAAAAAAGAAAACTACAGACGAATATCCCTGATGAACATAGATGCAGAAATTGTCAAAAAATACTAGCTAACGGCCGGGCGCGGTGGCTTACCCCTGTAATCCCAGCACTTTGGGAGGCCGAGGCAGGCAGATCACAAGTTCAGGAGATTGAGACCATCCTGGCTAACATGGTGAAACCTCGTCTCTACTAAAAATACAAAAAGTTAGCCGGGCGTTGTGGCAGGCGCCTGTAGTCCCAGCTGTTCGGGAGGCTGAGGCAGGAGAATGGCGTGAACCCAGGAGGCGGAGCTTGCAGTGAGCCGAGATCGCACCACTGCACTCCAGCCTGGGTGACAGAGTGAGACTCTGTCTCAAAAAAAAAAAAAAAAAAATACTAGCTGACTGAATCCAACAGCATATTAAAAAGATAATACACCATGATCAGGTGGGTTTCATACCAGGGATGCAGGGATGGTTTAACATATGCAAGTCAATAAATGTGATACATCACATAAAGAGAATTAAAAAGAAAAATTATATGATCATCTCAATAGATGCAGGAAAAGCATTTGATAGAATCCAGCATCCCTTTATGATTAAAACCCTCAGCAAAATCGGCATAGAAGACACACACCTCAAGATAATAAAACCCATCTGTGACAAACTCACAGCCAACATTATACCAAGTGGGGAAAAGTTGAAACCATTCACCCTAAGCACTGAAGCCAGACAGGATACCCAATTTCACCACTTCTGTTCAACATAGTACTGGAAGTTCTATCTAAAGCAATCAGACAAGAGAAAGAAATAAAGGGCATCCAAATCAGTAAAGAGGAAATCAAACTGTCACTGTTTGCTGATGATGTGGTTGTATACCTAGAAAACCCTAAAGACTCATTCAAAAAGCTCCTAGATCTGATAAATGAATTCAGTAAAGTTTCAGGATACAAAATCAATATACACAAATCAGTAGCAATGCTGTACACCAGCAATAACCAAGCAGAGGACCAAATCAAGAACTCAACCCCTTGTGCAACAGCTTCAAAAAAAAAAAAAAAAGAAAGAAAGAAAGAATACTTAGGAATATATCTAACCAAGGAGGTGAAAAATCTCTACAAGGAAAACTACAAAACACTGCTGAAAGAAATCATAGATGACACAAACAAATTGAAACACATCTAATGCTCATGGATGGGTAGAATCAATATTGTGAAAATACCCATATTGCCAAAAGCAATCTACAAATTCAATGCAATTCCTATCAAAATACCATCATCATTCTTAACAGAACTAGAAAAAAATCATCCTAAAATTCATAGGGAACCAAAAAAGACCCCGCAAAGCCAAAGCAAGACTAAGCAAAAAGAACAAATCTACAGGCATCACATTACCTGTCTTCCAACTATACTACAAGGCTATAGTTACCAAAACAGCATGACACTAGTATAAAAATAGGCAAGTAGACCAATGAAACAGAATAGAGAACCCAGAAATAAAGCTAAATATTTACAGCCAACTAATCTTCAACAAAGCAAACCAAAATATAAAATGGGGAAAGGACACCTATTCAATAAATGGCGCTGGGATAATTGGGAAGCTACATGAGGAAGAACGAAGCTGGATCTTCGTCTCTCACCTTATACAAAAAAATCAACTCAAGATGGATCAAAAACTTCAATCTAAGACCTGAAATCATAAAAATTCTAGAAGATAACATCAGAAAAACTTATAGACATTTGCTTAGGCAAAGAGTTCATGACCAAGAATCCAAAAACAAATACAACAAAAACAAAGATAAATAGATGGTAATGGCAGATGCAGGCCATCTAGAGTGGCCACTGCTGTCACATGGGCTACAGAGGGGGGGCGCGGGTGGTAGCGGCAGGAGCAGCTGCAAAAGCAGCAACAGCAGCAGTGGGTCCCCTGTGCCCAGTGTTCCTGAGGCAGCCAACTGCACTGCCCCCACCCTTGCATGGCCAGGCAAGACCTATTCCAGGCCCAGAGGCTCTGCCACTCTGGACCCTGGCCCTGCGTCACTGCTCTCACCTACTGCCATTGCAGGGAAGGCCTGATGAGGTGGCAGAGCTGGGCCTGAGGCCAGCTAGAATCAGGGACCAGCAGGAGCTCCCTGGAGCCCGCCACGATAGGCTGCTATGATGGGGCTGGGTGGAGCCCCCCACTGTGGGGGAGCAGCACAGTTGGGCATGGAGGGTTGGGCAGAGAGGGGCCCAGCGAGGACCTGGAGCTGCCACCCCAGGCTGCATGGAGGCACAGCTGGGGATGCCTGCATGCTCCATGGTGCAAGCAGGAGGCCCACCCTCCCAGGAGCAGGACTCAAGCTCTCTGCACTCTGCACCCTAGATGCCATGGATGGTGGCAGGAGGGAGACAGGCTTCTGGGTGAAAAAGGGTGGATCCCTAGTGAGACCCCACCTTCAGGCCAGGGAGGGCTTGAAGGCTGGGGGCTGGGCTGTGAGTCCTGAGCACCGGAATGAAAACTTGTGGTGTCTTTTTTCTGGGCCCATCCATGGCCACCCATGGACCAATCAGCACACACTTCCTCCCCTCTGAGGCCCATAAAAGCCCCGGGGTCAGCCAGAGCTGGACAGATGACAAGACGACCAGCTGCAGAGAGGAGGTACCCTCTCTGCTGGGAGCTGAACACTTGTTGGGATGACCTGCCTGCAGAGAGGAGCTACCCTCTCTGCTAAAAGCTGAACATTTGACAGGACACCCTGGATGCAGAAAGGAGCTGCTCCCTGCGGGGCTCCTCTGAATTGTCCTATTGCTCATAAAGCTCCTTTTCATCTTGCTCACCCTTCACTTACCTGCATACCTCATTCTTCCTGGTTGCAGGACAACAACTTGGAACTTGCTGAATGGCAAGGGTAAAAAAGCTGTAACACAAACAGGACTGAAGCATGCCTCTTGCTCACCATGTTGTAGGCAAAGAGAAGGAGAGAAGAGCTGCAGCCCTTCGGGGAGCCCATACCTGGGAGCTCCCTGAGCCATGACTATGACTGCCTCTCTGGGGCTCTGTGGTTTCTGGCATCTCCAAGCTTCCGGGTATCACCACGTTCCCCACTGACAGCCATGGAAGCTGCTTGCAGTGAGCCTGGTCTGGCCACAGCCTCGCAGAGAACTGGTGCCCATGCCAGCATGTGGAGCCGCCTGCCCCGCTGTAGCAGCTGGCATGTCTGACTGTACACAGTGGCCAGACCCCATGCTTGCTCACATACCCCTCACTGTTCCATGCCTGACTCACCCTTAGCAGACATGGGATCCGGGCCTTTGGGAGGCATGTGATCCAGGCCAGCAGTGTGAGCTGAGCGCAGCCTACCAGGCTGAGTGGGCAAAATGAGCCTAGTGAGTTTGAGCAAAACTTGGGCAAAGGTGCCACCAGCCACAGAGGTTTCTAGCCAAAAAGCAACACTCCAATGATTCCATAACAATGGGACCTAATTAAACTAAAAAGCTTCTGCACAGCAAAAGAAATAATCAGCAGAAGGCTGGACACGGTGGCTCACTCCTGTAATCCCGGCACTTTGGGAGGCCAAGGTGGGTGGATCATTTGAGGTCAGGAGTTTGAGACCAGCCTGGCCAATATGATGAAGCCCCGTCTCTACTAAAACTCCAAAAATTAACAGGGTGTGATGGCTCATGCCTGTAGTCCCAGCTCCTTGGCAGGCTAAGGCATGAGAATCGCTTGACCCCAGGAGACTAAGGTTGCAGTGAGCTGAGATTGTGCCACCACTGCACTCCAGTCTGGGTGACAGAGTGAGACTGTCAAAAAAAAAAAAAAGAAGAAGAAGAAGAAAAGAAATAATCAGCAGAGTAAAAAGATAACTCACAGAGTGGGAGAGAATATTAGCAAACTATACATCCAATAAAGGACTGATATCCAGAATCTACAAGAAACTCAAACAAATCATCAAGAAAAAAAATAATAATCCCTTCAAAGAGTGGGCAAAGGACATGAACAGCCAAGTCTCAAAAGAAGATATGCAAATGGCCAACAAACATATAAAAAATGCTCAATATCACTAATTATCAGGGAAATGCAAATCAAAACCACAATGTGAAACCACCTTACTTCTGCAAGAATGACAATAATTTAAATATCCAAAAATAACAGATGGTGTCGTGGATGTGGTGAAAAGGGAACACTTTCACACTGCTTGTGGGAATGTAAACTAGTACAATCACTATGGAAAACTGTATGGAGATTCCTTGAAGAACTAAAAGTAGAACTGCTATTTGATCCAGCAATCCCACTACTGGGTACCTACCCAGAGAAAAAGAAGTCATTACGTGAAAAAGACACTTGCACAAGCATGTTTATAGCAGCACGATTTACAATTGTAAAAATATGGAATCAGCCTAAACGCCCACCAACTGAGTAGATAAAGAAAATGTGGCATTCTACTCAGCCATAAAAAGCAATGAAGTAACGGCATCTGCAGCAACCTGGATAAAGTTGGAGACCATTATTCTAAGGGAAGTAATTCAGGGTTGGAAAACCAAATATCATAGGTTTTCACTTGTAAGAGGGAGCTAAGCTATGAGGACACAAAAGCGTAAGAATGATATAATGGACTTTGGGGACTGTTGGGGGAAGGTCAGGAAGGGAGGGTGAAGGATGAAAGGCTACACATTGGGAGCTGGGCATGGTGGCTGCTTGGCACAGTGGCTAATGCCTGTAATCCCAGAACTTTGGGAGGCCAAGGCAGACAGATCACTTGAGGCCAGGAGTTCGAGACCAGCCTGGCCAACATGGTGAAACCTCATCTCTACTAAAAATACAAAAATTAGCCAGGCGTGGTGACAGGTGCCTGTAATCCCAGCTACTTGGGAGGCTGAGGCAGGAGAATCGCTTCAACCTGGGAGGCGGAGGTTGCAATAAGCCAAGATTATGCCACTGCACTCCAGCCTGGGTGACAAAGTGAGCCCTTGTCTCAAAAACAAAAACAAAAACAAAAAACCCGATGGCTACACATTGTGTACAGTGTACACTGCTTGGGTGATGGGTGCACCAAAATCTCAGAAATTACCACTAAAGAACTTTCCCATGCAACCAAACACCATCTGTTCCCCAAAAACTATTGAAAAAATTATTTAAAACACAAGAGTTAAAAAATAATTTAAACGTTTATGAAGTACAGTAAGCTAAGGTTAATATATTATTCAAGAAAAAAATCATTTTTACACATTTAATGCAGCCTAAGTGTATAGTATTTATAGTCTACAGTAATGTCCTAGGCCTTCACATTCACTCACTACTCACTTTCTGACTCACCCAGGGCAACTTCCAGTCCTGCAAGCTCCATTCGTGGTAAGTACCCTATACAGGTATACCATTTTTTAATCTTTCATACCATATTTTTACTGTACCTTCTCTACATTTAGAAAGATTTAGATACACAAATACCATGTGTTACAATTGTCTACAGTGTTCAGTACTATAACATACTATACAGATTTGTAGCCTAAAACAATAGGCTATATGATATAGCCTAGTTGTATCATCTAGATTTGTGTAAGTACACTGTATGATATTTGGACAAAGATAGAGTTGCCTAATGGTGCATTTCTTTTCTTTTTCTTTTTTATAGTTTCTTTTTTTTTTTTTCAGACAGAGTTTCACTCTGTTGCCCAGGCTGAAATGCAGTAGTGCAAATATTGGCTTATTACAACCTCTGCCTCCTAGGCTCAAGCGATCCTCCCATATCAGCCTCCCGAGTAGCTGGGGCTACAGGCAACACAACCACACCCAGCTAATTTTTGTATTTTTTGTAGAGACAGGGTTTCATCATGTTACCCAGGCTGGTCTCAAATTTCTTGGCTCAAGCCATCCTCCTGCCTCAGCCTCCTAATGTGCTGGAATTACAGACATCAGCCACCATGCCCGGCCTGGAACATTTCTTAAAAACATATTCTTGTTATTAAGCGACACATGACTGTGCATTCAATGGAAAATTATTCAGTCATTAAAAGAATGAAATTCTGGCCAAGCATGGTGGCTCATGCCTGTAATCCCAACCTTTGGGAGGACAAGTTGGGTGAATCACCTGAGAGGTCAGGAGTTTGAAACTGGCCCGGCCAACGTGGTGAAACACTGTCTCTAATAAAAATACAAAAATTAGCCAGGCATGCTGGCACGTGCCTGTAGTCCCAGCTACTCTGGAGGATGAGGCAGGAGGGAGAATTGCTTGAACCCAGGAGGCAGAGGTTGCAGTGAGCCGAGTTCATACCACTGCACTCCAGCCTGGGTGACAGAGTGAGACTCTGTCTCAAAAAAAAAAAAAAAAAAAAGAAAGAAAACACGGAAGGAATGGAATTCTGATACATGTGAAAAATTAGTGAACCTTGAAAACATTATCTAAGTGAAATAAGCCAGACACAAAAGGACAAATTTTGTGTGATTCCACTTACATGAGGTACCTCAAATAGGCAAATCCATAGAGGCAGAAGGTAGAGTAGAGCTTAAACAATGGTAGGGGGAAGAGCGGAGGAGGGAATAGAGAGTTATTGTTTAGTGGGTATAAAGTTTCTGTTTGAGATAATTAAAACATTCTGGAAGTAGATAGTGGTGATGGCTGCACAACACTGTGCATGTACTTAATGCCACTGAGTTGTATGCTTAAAAATGGTTTAACTGGTGGCAGAACATGGTGGCTCATGCCTGTAATCCCAGCACTTTGGGAGGCCAAGGCAGGCAGACCACTTGAGGTCAGGAGTTCAAGATCAGCCTGGCGAACATTTTAGTGAGACCCCTATCTCTACTAAAAATACAAAAATTAGCCAGGTGTGGTGGCATGTGCCTGTAGTCCCAGCTACTCGGGAGGCTGAGACAGAAGAATCACTTGAACCCCGGGAGGTGGAGCTTGCAGTGAGGCGAGATCACACCACTGCATTCCAGACTGGGCGACAGAGCAAGACTCCGTCTCAAAAAAACAAGCAAACAGAAAAAGGTTTAAATGATAAATTTTATGTTATGTATATTTTGCCACAATAAAAAAAAGAAAACTCAATTTGAAATTGTATTATGGAAATTTCTAAGCATATACCAAAGTTAAAAGTATAATGGACTTCCATGTATCCATCATTTGTTTCAACAATTATCAATTCCTGGGCAAATTCTGCTGTTTTACACACCACCCTCCCTACTGGATTATTTTGCAGCAATATCCAGGCATTTTATTCTCTGCAAATATTTGAGAATGTTTTTCCAAAATAAATTAAACATTTTTTTTTTTTTGAGACAGTGTCTCACTGTGTCGCCCAGGCTGGAGAACAGTACTGTGATCTCGGCTCACTGCAACCTCCGCCTCCCGGGTTCAAGCAATTCTCCTGCCTCAGCCACTGAAGTAGCTGGGATTACAGGCACGTGCCACCATGCCCGACTAATTTTTGTATTTTTAGTAGAGACAGGATTTCGACATGTTGGCGAGGCTGGTCTTGATCTTCCGGCCTCAAGTGATCCACCCGGCTTGACCTCCCAAAGTGCTGGAATTACAGGCTTGAACGATTGTGTCTGAACATAGTAAGCATTTCTTTACCAAGGATTTCCTGTTCCTCCTCAAAACCACCTCAGATATCACCTCCTCTGTAAGACCATTTGTTTCCCATTTCCCTTAGAAGCAGCATGACCCATTCCTCTCTATGAGTATTGACAACTTCTTACCTATCCCTCTGAACCATGGTTTCTCGATCTTGGCACTGCAAGTTGTTCCCCTTATCCTAAATGTGTGGGGCACAGTGGCTCAGCCTGTAATCCCAGCACTTTGGGAGGCTGAGGTAGGCTGATGACTCGAGACCAGGAGTTTGAGACCAGCCTGGCCAACATGGTAAAACCCTGCCTCTAAAAACAAACAAACAAACAAACAAAAATCCGCAAATGATTGGGACAAGAAGTATTAAAGATTTTGGATTTTTTGTGGATTTGGGAACATTTGCATATACATAATGAGATATCTTGGGGATGGGATCAAGTCTAAACACAAAATTCACTTATGTTTTATATATATGCTGAAGGTACTGTAATTTTATACAATATTTTAAATGATTTTGTGCATAAAACCAAGTTGAACCCTCAGAAAGCAAAGGTGTCATTATTTTAGTCACCCAAGTGGACAATTTGTGATTGCTTGTCATTACCATCATTCCTGGCTCTGAATTTATATGCTACCAACAAGCCATCATTTTCTTACACTTATTCACATGTAAGTGCTTAATAGTAAAACATGACATACACATCTGGCATGTGTGGAAAAGATGTATCAAAACTGAAGGGGCCTGGGAAAATCTTTTTTTCCCTTGGGGATGTTAAATAAACTGTGTGTTGTGCACCTGCATTTTGTCTGCAAACCATCATATAAAGTCAGGTATGGATTGTCCACTTGTGGCATCATGTCAGCAAAAATGTTTCCAATTTTGAAGCATTTTAGATTTTGGATTTTTGGATTAGGAATGCTTAACCTGGACTGATTTTGCCAGAGATCATTCTTTGATGTGGGAAGTGGTCCTGTGCATTAGAGGATGCTTCGCAGCAACCTGGCCTCTGTTAACTATTTGTAAGTAGCAAACTCCTCACTCCTTGTGACAAAAAAAATGTCTCCACACATCACCAAATGTCTTATATGGGCAAAATTGGCCCCAGTGGCAACTACTTCTTCAAAACTGCCCTGAAGAACTGCACTGCAGATATTTGCTTCTACATCTGTCTTCACTTCTCTTCTGTGAAATCCTAAAGGCCTGGACAACTTCTTCCTTATCTTAGGATAGCCAGTGACTGATTCTTGCTCAGATCTTCATAGGAAGCACCCTGAAAGGCCAAGGAAGCATTGGCAGATCTTCCTAGAACTTCAGGAAATCTGAGGCCATCACATCTAGCTCTAGCACTCCGTGCAGTGCCTTAATCACTTCTACAATGTCCCCTCCAGATTCTGTAAAGAATTCAAGTAATTGACACTTATCTCCCTGCAGGGGTGGGGGGCTCATTTTTAAAAAGTTTTTATGGTAAGCTGAAGCTTGCTGACTGTCTGACTTTACCCACTGTCTCAATCCTTTTTTTTTTTTTTTTTTTTTTTTGAGACATTCTTGCTCTGTCACCCAGGCTGGAGTGCCGTGGCACGATCTTGATTCACTGCAACCTTTGCCTCCTGGGTTCAAGTGATTTTCGTGCCTCAGCCTTCTGAGTAGCTGGAATTACAGGCATGCGCCACCACACCCGGCTAATTGTATTTTTAGTAGAGATGGGGTTTCACCATGTTGGCCAGGCTGGTCTAAAACTCTTGGCTTCAAGTGATCCGCCTGCTTTGGTCTCCTAAAGTGCTGGGATTACAGGCATGAGCCACCCATGCCTGGACCCATTGTTCCAGTTCTACTCTCTGAATTCTTATAAAATTAGCCTAACTTTACTTCCACATGATAGCCTTTTAGGTTTATGAAGACTACCATCATAATCATTCACTCAATCATTTAACAAATACATACTTGAAAAGGAGAAAAGCAACCACTGACATGGGCAGTTGGCCTGGCTCTATCACCTGGCCCTCTGTGGTGTTAGGAGCTCATCTGGCATCACAGACAGGTCATGGTATTCTTCTGATGAACATAAACAATTTCACAGAGCACCTACATCAGACAAGGGCACTCTATGATCTCGGTAAAGTGAGACAAAAACCAAACCAAACAAAAACAAGACCACTTCATAAATCTTATCCAAGAACAGGAAAAAATAAAGTCACTGTGTAAACCACAAAAATAGCCTCCTCTTCCTGCTAATATAACTGCTGCTTCTTTACCAATTATATCCTTAGCCTTGCTCTCTTCTTCCCCCTTCTAAAAAAAAAATTTATTAAGATACCCAATCAGATAATTATTCCTGCTTCCTGGCATCATTCAATTCAGAGCAAAACCTCACTTCCTTGAAACCTCTGCCAAATCACCTAACTTAAGCCCAAATGCTCCTTGCTAACATACCAAGCCATTCCATGGTTCCCCCTCTTGTACATTCTCTTTCATGACAACAAGCCAAAAACTCAACTTGTTCAATTACAGATATGTTCCTGGTGGTCTTTGGCTGGAAGGCATTGACATACTGAACACCTAATATAAGCCAGGCACTAGGGATAGGGCAATGAATAAAACAAACAAAAATCTGTGTCTCCGTCAGAGCTTCTGTGGAAGTGAAGAGTGAACCAGGTGAAAGCATAATATGGTGTGTTAGTTGTGCTATGTGCCATGCGGAAAAGTAATGTCGAGGAAGGAATATGGCTGTTGGGATTTTGGTTCACTAGGAAGAGGCTTACTGAGGTGCCACTCTGAGATCTGAGGGAGGGGACATGTGAGCCGTGCAGCTATTTCGGGGTGTTCAAAGAGCGAATGGCCAATACAAAGGCCCTAGGACAGGAGGGTGCCTGGGGTGGCTCAGGAGCAGCACGGAGAACTCCTGTGGCTGGAGTGGGTGATCAAAGAGGAGAGGAGTAGGAGACAGTAAGATGGGGCGTGAGGAGAGAACAATGATCAAATAGGGTCTTATAAACCACTGCCAGGATTTTGGCTTTTACTTTGCATAAGTGAGATGGGAAGTTGTTGCAAAGTGTTGAACAGAAAAATCACGTGGTTTCTTCTTCTTTCTTTCTTTTTTTCCTTTTCTTTCTTTCTGTTTTTTTTTTTTTTTTTTTTGACAGAGTCTTGCTCTGTCACCCAGGCTGGAGCGCAGTGGCATGATCTTGGCTCACTGCAGCCTCCGCCTCCCGGGTTCGAGTGACTCTCATGCCTCAGCCTCCTCAGTAGCTGGGATTACAAACACATGCCACTATGTCCACCTAATTTTTGTATTTTTAGTAGAGACAGGATTTTGTCACATTGGCCAGGCTGGTTTCAAACTCCTGACCTCAAGCGATCCTCCCACCTCAGCCTCCTAAAGTGCCGGGATTACAGGCGTGAGCCACTGTGCCCGGCCCAACATTTTTTTTTTTTTGTAAAATATCTTTCTAGCACACTACATTGTTTATCTATTTAACTTACTTCTTGCCCGCCTATTCTTTTTTTTATTTTTTTTGTAAAGACAGGGTTTTGCTATGTTGACCAGGCTGGTCTTGAACTCCTGGCCTCAAGCAATCCTCCTACCTCTGCCTCCCCAAAGTGCTGGGATTACAGGAGTGAGCTACTGACCCCAGCCTCTCTGCCTATTCTTACTAGAATAAACGTTCCATGAGAGCGAGGATTTGGGTCTATTTTTCTAATTAACAAACACTGCACAGAACAGTGTCTGGTTATAGTAGGGGCTCAGTAAGTACTTGTTGAATGAATAGTTTTTGGAACCATTGTGACTTTTGTCTCACATCCATGAGCATGCTCCTTTGGCAGTGTTTCTCTAAAATGATCAGGGGATGTTCCAGCCAAATTCTGGAATAGTAGGATGTTTCTCCTTTGTTCAAACCCTGGCATTTTATGGTGCAGCCCAGCAAGCCTAGCCTGTTTGGCAGGCATATCAGCCACTTCATGCCTCCCTATACAGAACCATGTACTTTTCCTGCGAAGAAGAAAATCTACAGTCAGTCAACCCCTCGTAGCTCAGGATATGTGCTGTATCTCTAACAGTGGAATCACACATCTCATAGGAAATGGAGAAAAAGGACATCAGACATCCGACTGCAAAATCTCTTTTAAGAAAGGATGTCCCCAATAAAAGAACAAAGAAAGGAAGGAAGGAAAGAAGGAAGGAAGGCAGGAAGGCCCAGCTTTGGCAACATAGCAAGGTCTCATCTCTACTAATATATACATAAATAAATAAAACAGGCATGGTGGCGTGCACCTGTAGTCCCAGCTACTCAGAAGGCTGATGTGGGAGGATTAATTGAGTCTAGGAGTTTGAGGTTGTAGTGAGCTATGATTGTGCCACCTGCACGCTAGCCTGGACAACAGAGTGAGACCTTGTTTAAAAAAAAGGAAAAGTAAAGATGCCAAACTTGAACTCCCAAATTTTCAACTTTGGAGACCGTAGACAGGAGTTTAAGTTTCTTCTGTGGCATCAACTAGCTCTAGGACTTTAACCAAACCAATTAACCTCTCCAAACTTCGTTTTAGTCATCTGCAATATGAAACTAATAAGGCCTATATAGTAAGGCTGTTTTGAGGATTGGGTAGAATTATGTAGAGGACTACAGTAGACCTTAGTAAATGCTATTTTTTCTTACTTCATAATCTCTTCCCATTTGCCAAATGTTTTCGGCTAAGATGAAGTGGGAGTAAAAATTAGCTGGGCGTGGTGGCGAGTGCCTGTAATCCCGGCTACTCAGGAGGCTGAGGCAGGAAAGTCACTTGAACCCGGGAGGCGGAGGTTGCAGTGAGCCGAGATCACGCCATTGCGCTCCAGCCTGGGCAACAAGAGCGAAACAGCGAAACTCCGTCTCAAAAATAAATAAATAAATAAATAAATAAATAAATAAATAAATAAATAAATAAAGGACAACTGTGATATCTATTCTTTTGTATCTGGCTTTTCCCACTTAGCATATGTTTTCAAGGTTCATCCATGTTGTAGATAATTTTTTGTCTACAACGTTTTTGGAGATAAATTTGTTTTGTCTACAATTTTTGTAGACAATTTTTAAATTGCATTTTCTTGTATGAGTGAGATTGAAATCCTGTAATATGTAAGCTTTTATATGATAAAAAGCCATTTGTGTCTTTCTCCATGACCACTTAATTCATGTTTGTAGTCCATTCCTCCTATCCAAGAATAGGAAATAACTTTACATTTACTCAAATATTTTGGCCCATCAGCAGCATTTGAATTTCTCTTCACATACTTCTTGCACAGTTATGTTAAATAAAACTAGTTCTTTAAATTTACACCAAAAAAATAGCTAGTAATTGAACACTAGTAGCATCATTTCTAAATTAGTCATCTTCTCAATTTGTAAAATTTGAAGTTGTGTTAAAATTCCACAAGGTGGCAGACTGGTTCTGCTAAGTTGGGCTTACTGCATGGGTTTAAATAACATTCTAAATGTGTTATATGCATTCAATCGAATAGTATTTAGCTTTAAAAAAGTGATATTCTGACACATGCTTCAACATAAATGAAAAAACTTTGATAAGATTATATTAAGTGAAATAAGCCAGTTACAAAAGGACACATATTGTATGTTCCACTTAAATGTGTAGTCAAAATCAGAGAGACAAAGTAGAATGGTGTTTGGCTGGGAAAAGAAGAAATGGGGAGTTATTGTTTAATGGATCCACAGTTTCACTTTCAGAAGACATAAAAATTCTGAATATGGATGGTGGTGACGACTGCACAACAATGTTAATGTACTTAATGCCACTAAATTGTACACTTAAGAATGATTAACAAGGTAAATTTTATGTTATTGTATATTTTACCACAATAAAAAAGATGGTAAAAAATAAGATTCAAGTAAAGAAATGTATAAAGAATACAAAAGTCTTCCACTGTACTGTGTATCCTTCCAAAATTTCTGTAAGTACACCCACACCCAGGTGTGGTGTGTACTCAATATTTTACACTGTATTGTTCAATCAAGAGAAATATCCACCTCATCCTTTTTTAGAAAAAACTTAGGAAAAGTTACTTTTTTCCTATGCAGTAGAATTCTGTGAGATTCAATACATATAGATTTGTGTAACCACCACCAAAATCAGGATACAGAATGATTCCATTACCATCTCTCAACCCCTGCCCCCCAAAAATCAAACTCCTATGCTAGTATTTTATAGTCACACCCTTCCCAAAATTAACCCTGGGCAACCACTGATCTTTTCTTCCTATCATATTATCTTTTGCAGAGTACCATATAAATGGAAACATGTAACATGTAACCTTTTGAGTCTGCCTTCTTTCACTTAGCAAAATCACCATGTATTCATGGAGGTTGTTGCCTGTGTCAATAGTTTATTCTCCCTACTGGGTAGTATTGCATTACACAGATATACCACAGCATTATTTATCCATTCAACTGTTGAAAGACACTTGGGTGGTTTCCAGTTTCTGGTGATTGTGAATAAAGCTGCTATACAAGTTTTTGTGCAAATGTTAAGTTTTAATTAGTCTAGGGCAAATACACAGGAGAGGGATTGTTGGGTCATAATGTACCCATAATGTAGTTGTATATTTACCTTTGTAAGAAATTACCAAATTGTTTTCCATAGAGGCTGTACCATTTTGCATACCCACTACCAATGTAGGAAAGTTTAGTTACTCCACATCCTTGCTGGATATTGATATTGTCAGAATTTTTAATTTTAGCCATTTTAGGAGGTGAATACTGACAGCTCATTATGGTGTTAATTTGCATTTCCTTAGTGATTTATGCTATTGAACTCTTTTCATGTGCCACCATGTGTTCTCTTTGGTGACATATCTACATATCTATTCAAGTTTTTCCCACATTTTAAAGAACTAGGTTGTTTGTTTTCTCACCGTTGTGTTATGAGAGTTGTTTTTATATTCTGAAAACAAGTTCTTGGTTGGATATGTGATTTACAAATATTTTTCTCCCAGTTCATAGTTTCTCTTTTCTATTCTGACAAAACAAAAATTTTCAATTTTTTTTTTTTTGGTGGAGGAGACAGGGTCTCACTCTGTTGCCCAAGCTGGAGCACAGTGGCACCAACATGGCTCACTGCAGCCTTGACCTCCTAGGCTCAAGGGATCCTCCTATCTCAGCCTCCTGAGTAGCTGGGCCCACAGGCACATGCCACCATGCTCAGCTAATTTTTTACTTTTTTATTATTTGGCAGAGATGGAGTCTCACCATGCTGCTCAATTGCTCAGGCTGGTCTTGTACTCCGGGGCACAAGCAATCCTCCTGCCTTGGCCTCCCGAAGTGCTGGGATTACAGGTGTGAGCTACTGCGCCTGTCCAAACATTTTCAATGTTGCTGAAACAAATTATCAACTTATTCTTTTATGGATTGTGCTTTTGGTTCAAGTTTGCCTAACCCCAGGTTAGGAAGATTTTTCTCCTATATTTTCTTCTAAAAGTATTATGGTTCTATATTCATATCTATGATCCATTTTGGATAAAGTTTTGTACAGGTATAAAGTTTGGATTTTCATTTTGTTTTTTTGCCCATAATGTTCAATTGTTTCAACACTATTTTTTGAAAAGACTGCTATTACACCATTGAATTGTCTTTTCACCTGTGTCAAAAATAAGTTGATTATATTTGTGTAAGTCTATTTCTAGGCTCTCTATCCTACTTCATTGATTTGTATATTTTCCCCTTGGTCAGAACAACCAAGTCATGATTATGGTAGTTTTATAGTAAGTCTGAAAGTCAGAGATTATGATTCTATCAACTTTATTGTTCTTCAGAATAGTTTTGGTTATTCTCATTCCTTTGCCTTTCTATATAAATTCAAGAATCAGCTTGTCTATACTTAAAAAGATCCTGCAATGATTTTGATTGAAATGAAAACATTTATTATGTTTTTTCCAATCTATGAATAGCATATCTCTCATTTAGCTTTTTTTTTTTTTTTCTTGAGACGGAGTCTTATTCTCTCACCCAGGCTTGAGTGCAGTGGCGCGATCTCGACTCACTGCAAGCTCTGCCTCCCGGGTTCATACCATTCTTCTGCCTCAGCCTCCCGAGTAGCTGGGACCACAGGTGCCTGCCACCACGCCTGGCTAATTTTTTGTATTTTTAGTAGAGACAGGGTTTCACCGTGTTAGCCAGGATGGTCTCGATCTCCTGACCTCATGATCCGCCCGCCTCGGCCTCCCAAAGTGCTGGGATTACAGGTGTGAGCCACCGCGCCTGGCCCCTTCTTCTTCTTTTTTTTTTTTAAAACACAGCATTTTGTAGTTTTTAGTATAAACACCCTTTACATGTTTTGTTAGAATCATACCTAAGTGTTGCAATTTGGAGGGAGCAATTTTAAATGGAATTTTATTTCTTAATTTAATTTCCAATTGTTCATTGTCAGTAAACAGAAATAAAATTGACTTTTGTGTGTTGATATTGTATCCTGTACAAAGCTCAATTCACTTATTAGTTCTAGAAGTGTAACCAAACTCAGGTCCAGCTGCTCACCACCTATCAAGCTAAAAACACAAGAAGCAATGCATGGTAAAAGAAAAGTAACCTTTATTTCAAATGCCATCAGTGAGGGAGATAGCTGAGCTCAAGTCACAAAGAGATCATCTCAAACTTTTGGGCTGACTGAGGGAGTTTCAAAAGAGAAACTTGCTGTGAGAATCATGTAGGAGTGTTGCAGGGTGCAGCTCTGCATGCCTTGTTCTGATGGCTATCTTGAATAATCATCTATTCAGAGGTCTTGTTGGTGTTATCTTGACTTCAGTCTGGTGGTGGTGAACTAATTGTTTATGGACTCCCCTAAAAAGGTGGATTTCCCAAGGGCTCCATGCCTGGTTTGTTTCAAGATTAGTCCCTGGAACTTTTAAATAAGCAGATGGTTAGATAAGTGTGTATGGTGCAAGGGAGTGTCTGGTAGAAAGGGGAGAGAAACAGAGTTTCAAAGTACATTTCAAGCCCATATTCTGAGTTTAGACAAAAAAGTTCAGAAATGCATTTTATAGCTAAGACACTCAGTTATAGAAGGGTCTATATGCATTTCTCTTACTTTATTTTACTAATGAACGTCCTTTTAAAAATTTACTTTAATTTTTACTTTTAGAGAGAGTCTTGTTCTGTTGCCTAGGCTGGAGTGCAGTGGTATGATCATGGCTTACTGCAACCTCAAACTCCTGGGTCCAAGCGCTCCTCCCACCTCAGCCTCCCAAATAGCTGGGACTACAGGCATATGCCATCATACCTGGCTCATTTTAAAATTTTGCATAGAGACAGAGTATTACTATGTTGCCCAGGCTGGTCTTGAACTCTTGGCTTCAAGCAATCCTCCTACCTTGGCCTCCCAAAGAGTTGGGATTACAGGCATGAGCCACCATGCCCAGCTGACATCCTTGTTTTATATCTGAGTTTAGATGAAAAGCATGTGTTTTTCACCAATAAGTATGATGTTAGCTATAGTTTACTGAGTTGTTTTTTCTTAATCATATATGGTTAACTCTTTTTTTAAGAGACAGGCTCTGTTGCCCAGGCTAGAGTGCAGTGGTGTGATCATAATTCACTACAGCCTTGAACTTCTGGGCTCAAGCAATCTTCCAACAAAAGCCTGCCTAGTAGCAGGTGCACACCACAATGTCTGGCTTATTTTTAAATTTCTTTGTAGAGAGGGAGTCTCACTATGTTGGCCAGGCTTGACTTGAACTCCTGGCCTCAAGTAATCCTCCTACTTTGGCCTCCCAAAGTGCTGGGATTGCAGATGTGATCCACCACACTCAGCCTATAACTGGTTAATTTTTTTTCTTTTTTTAAAATTAAGTTCCGGGGTACATGTGCAGGATGTGCAGGTTTGCTACATAGGTAAACATGCGTCATAGTGGTTTGCTGCACCTATCAACCCACTACCTAGGTATTAAGCCCAGTATGTATCAGCTCTTTTCTCTAATGATCTCCCACCCCTGCCCTCCCCAAGAAGTCCCCAGTAAATGTTGTTCCCCTCCCTGTGTCCGTGTATTTTCATTTTTCAGCTCTCACTTATAAGTGAGAACATGTGGTGTTTGGTTTTCTGTTCCTGCATTAGTTTGCTGAGGATAACGGCTTCCAGATTCATTCACGTGCCTGCAAAATACATGATCTCATTCCTTTTTATGGCTGCATAGTATTCTATGGTGTATATGTATCATATTTTCTTTATCCAGCCTATCATTGATGGGCATTTGGGTTGATTCCGTGTCTTTGCTATTGTGAGTAGTGCTTCAATGAACATACGTGTGCATGTATCTTTAAAATAGAATGATTTCTATTCCTCTGGGTATATACCCAGTAATGGAATTGCTGGATCAAATGGTATTTCTGGTTCTAAATCTCTGAGGAATCACCACACTGTCTTCCACAATGGTTGAACTAATTTACATTCCCACCAACAGTGTAAAAGTGTTCCTATTTCTCTGGAACCTCGCCACAAGGGAATCTCCTGATCCATGGATTGGAAAAAATTGTGGGAAAAGCATAGTACCCCTGGTTGGTGGCACAGTCCCTCACCACTTCCCTTGGCTAGGGGAGGGAGGTTTCCCTGGTCTGTGCACTTTCTGGGTGAAGTGACACCCCACCCTGCTTCTGCTCTCTTTCCATGGGTTGCGCCCACCATCCAGCGAGTCCCAGTGAGATGAACTGGGTACCTCAGTTGGAAATGCAGAAATCACCCACCTTCTGTGTTGGTCCAGCTTGGAGCTGCAGATGGGAGCTGCTTCTATCTGGCCATCTTGGTCCCTCCCTACCGTTAATTTTTATCAAACATTTTTTCTGTACTAATTGATAAAATCATGAGGTTTTTCTTGGTCTGTAGTTTTCTTGTACTGTCCTTGTGTTGTGGCCGTTGTAGTTCAGCAGGTGGAAGGGAATGGTGCCCAGCAGTTTTTTTTTTTCTCCCCCATTGCTCAGCGAGCAGGAAGGAGGGTTTCAGTGTTATAGGATTCCTTCAGTGCTACTTTGCCACCTGGAAATCTCTTTGGCTGCCGTGAACTCTGTCCAGGACCTCACTTGAGCCTGCTGGGCTCACTCTACAGGCTCGACCCAGCAGGCTCTGCTTGGCTTGCGCCCTGGCCTATATCCCACACAGGCTGTGGGATCCGCACTCAACCTGTGGCTGGACCAGGCATGCTGTGAATGGCTTCCACGTTAGGCACTGGCATCTAGATGAGGGGAACATGGTGGCACCTGAAAACTTGGAGACGTCAGTAACCACAGAGCCCCAAAGGGTGTTACAGCTCTTGCCTGGGGAGTCCCAAGTTCTGCCCCCAAGAAATGTTACAGCTCTCTCTCATTCCTGCTGCCCACAGCTTGACGAATGGGGTCTTGTTACAGCTTGTTCAGTCCTGCTGCTCGCAGCTTGGCAAGTTCCGGGTTCTTGTCCCGCGACCAAGAGGAATAAGGTACACGGATACCAGAGAGTGAGTAGGGCAGAGAAGAATTTTACTGAGCAACAGAAAGAAAGCTCTCAGCAGAGAGGAGGCCCAAGAGCAGGTAGTGAGGCTAAGTGGGGTTTTTATGGGCTCAGAATGGGGGAGTACATGCTGATTGGTCCATAGGTGGGCTGGAAAAAGCACCATTTGATCGGCTAAAATGTATCAAGAAAGTTCTCACTCCAGTCATGGACTCTATCCACAGCTGGCAGCTCGGTTTTCAGGCTTCAGGCTGTCTTTGGCTTGAAGGTAGGGTTTCACCAGGGACCTGTCCCTGTCTGCCTAGGAATTTGTCTGTCTCCTTTTTGCTATCACTTGTCTGGTTTTGATATCAGGGTAATGTCCTCATAAAATGGGTTAAGAAGTGTTTCCTTCTCTTCCATTTTCCAAAAGAGGTCATGTACTATTGCTATCATTTTTCTTTACATATTTGGTAGAATTCACCAATGAAACCATCTCAGCCTGGAATTTCTTCTTCAGAAGGTTTTAACTGTAAGTTCAACTTTTAATTTTTTTTCGACAGTCTTGCTCTGTCACTCAGGCTGGAGTGCAGTGGCATGATCTTAGCTAACTGCAACCTCCACCCCCCAGGTTTAAGTGATTGTCGTGCCTCAGCCCCCCAAGTTGAGTAGCTGGGACTACAGGTGTGCACCATCATGTCTAGCTAATTTTTATATTTTTAGTAGAGATGGGGTTTTGCCATGTTGGCCAGGCTGGTCTTGAACTTCTGGCCTCAAGTGATTCACCTGCCTTGGCCTCCCAAAGTGTATAAATTCAACTTCTTTAATAGTTACAGTGCTATTTAGGTTGCTTATTTGTCCTGGGTGAGTTTTGGTACTTTGTGGGTTTTGAGGAATTGGTCCATTTGATCTAAGTTTCCAAATGTATGCAAGTGTAATTTTTCAGTATTCCTTATCCTATTTTTTTAAAGTCTCATTAAGTTGCCCAGTTTGGTCTTCAATTCCTGGGCTCAAGAGATTTTCCCACCTCAGCCTCCCAGGTAGCTCTCCTTTTAGGACCCCCTCCTTTTAACTTATTTTCAAGCAGACAAAAATGAAAATGCAATATATCAAAATTTGTGGGATTGTAGGTAAAGCAGTGTCTAGAGGGAAATTTATAGTATTAAATGCTTGTATTAAAAAGTTTGCAAATCGATATTTTAAGCTTCCACTTTAATAAATTCGAAATTAAAACAAAAGTAAAACCAAAACAAATGGAAGAAAGGAAATAATGAAGATAATTGCAGAAATCAATGCAATTGAAAACAGATGAATGAGAAAATGAAACCAAAATCTTATTTGAAAAAAATCACTGAGAATGATAAACCTATAGTCAGAATGACGAGGGAAAAAAGAGAAAAGACAATTAGCAATAGTATGAATGATATCCCTACAGAAGCTACTGCTGGTAAGAAAATAGGCAAAGACTTGAATAACTCTATGGCTATAAATTTGGCAACTGAGGTAAAATGGAACAACTTCTTGAAGGACACAGGGTACTAAAACTCATTCAAGATCAAATATGTATCCTGAATGTTCCTATATCTATTAAAGAAATTGAATTCATGGATAAAAACTTTTAAATAAAACTCCATGCCCAGATTGTTTCAATGGTGAATTCTACAAAATCTCTTCCAGAACATAGAAGAGGAAAAAATACTTCTCTACTCATTTTATGTGATCAGGATTACTCTGATATAAAAAACAGACTTACATAAATATGGTGATATGGTTTGAATTTGTGTCCCTCCCAAATCTCATGTCAAATTGTAACCCCCAGTGTTGGAAGAGGGGCCTGGTGGGACTTCAATAGATATTTCTCCAAAGATATGTAAATGGCCAAAAAGCAAATGAAAAGATATTCAACATCACTAGAGAAATGCAAGTCAAAACCACAATGAGACACCACATCCATTAGGATGGTTATCATAAAAGAAAAAAAGAACCCTAAGAAACAGAAATAATATAAACATTGCTAGTGGGAATGTAAAATGGTACAACTATTGTGGAAAACTGTATGATGATACCTCAAAAAATTAAACATAGAATTACTATATGATCCAGCAGTTCCTCTTCTGAGTATATACCCAAAGGAATTGAAAGCACAGACTCAAACACTTATTTGTATACACATGTTTATAGCAGCATTATTCACAATAGCCCAAAGGTGGAAGCAACCTGAGTGTCCATCAGTGAATGAATAAACACGATGTGTTATACACTTACAATGTGTGGTGGTTAATTTTAGGTGTCAACTTGAGTAAAGAATACTCAGAAACCTGGTAATCCATTATTTTGGGGTGTGTCTGTGAGGGTGTTTCCAGAGGAGATCAGCATGTGAGTCTGAGTGGACTAGGTAGGGAAGATCTACCCTCAATGTGGGCGGGCACCGTGCGATCTGCTGGGGGCCCAGATAGAACAAAAACAGAGACAAGGTGAATATGTTGGTGTATCTGTGGGATCTGGGGTACACTCTTTCTCTTCTGTCCTTGTACAACAACTCCAGGCTTCCTGGCCTTTGGGCTTCAGGACTTACACTAGTGGCTTTCCGGGTTCTCAGGTCTTTGGTCTTGGTCTGAGAGTTACACTCTCGGCATCCCTGGGTCTGAAGCCTTCAGACATGGACTGAACCATGCTCCTGGCATTCCAGGGTCTCCAGCTTGCAGACGGCCTGTTGTGGGACTTCTCAGCCTCCATACTGTATGAGCCAATTTCCCTAATAATCCCATAATCCTCTCTTATCTGTCTATCTATCTATCTAGCTAGCTAGCTAGCTACCTACCTATCTTTCTATCTTATTGGTTCTGTGTCTCTGCAGAACTCTAATACACATTCCTTTTCAGCCTTAAAAGGAAATTAATTCTGACACATGCCATAACATGGATAGACCTTTAAGACATTATGCACAGAGAAATAAGGCAGGCAAAAAAGGAGAAATATGGCATGACCCTACTTACTTGACCTATCTGGAATGCTCCAGTACATAGAGGAGAAGAAAGTAAGCCAGTGGTTACTAGGGGTTGGGACCACTGTCTTGCTTTCTGTCAGGGAGGAATGCGGAATTATTATTTAATGGGTACAGAGTTTCAATTTGGGATGATGAAAAAGTTCTGGAGATGGATGGTAATGATTTCACAACAATGTGAATGTACTTAATGTCACTGACCTGTACACCTAAAAATTGCTAAAATGGTAAATTTTATGTGCATTTCACTGCAATTTTTAAAAAAGGAAAAAAAAATTGTAGTCATCAGTGACTCAGTGCTTATGATGATAGCTATGGAACTGCAGCAATTTGCTACCTCCTTAATTTTCATAGTATTTTATAGGTAAGCAGACAAGCTGAGAAAGTCAATCTCCATCCATGAGTTGTATTATAGTTTATCTTTCTGGTCTACCAGTAGTTCCTCCCTCTCTGCACATTATCCCTCCCCTGTGCTGCTCATTCTTAAACCCTTGACTTCACAGGCTGGGAGTATTCAGGAAAAACGCAAGTTTTTAATAGACTTTCTGAATCGTAAACATTTTTTTCTATTTGTGTATGCTGAAATGTTTTTCTTTAATCCTGAATATTTTATTAAATTTGTGATTTTTCTCTTTAATCTGTTAGCATGGTATATGATGATAATGGGTTTTCTGATTTTGAGCCATTCCTTGCATTCCTTGGGATCACCTTACCTAATCATATTATATACTGTTGAGCTTGATTTGCTATTTTATCTAGGATTCTTTTATCTATATTAATTTCTGCTTTTCCTATGAGGTTTTGTCCAGCTCTGAAATTTTGCCCACCTTACAACTACAAGTTAGCCTGTTACTGTTTCATGGATGCTGGAAGATGTGACACTCCTGGGTCACCGAGAAAGAACTTATGGCTCACAGCAATAAAGAAGTTTACATCAGTTCCCCTTGACCCCCGAATCCCACAAGAGCAAAGTGAAAAGTTCCAGACAGGGGCTGCACATGCAGTGAGTTTAGGTGGCATATAGCAGTTGAAGGACACTAGGCTTGGGGAATCTACCTCCTTTATATTATACAACACCTGCCCTTTGCCTCAGAATCTTTTTTTTTTTTTTTTTTTTTTTGAGATGTAGTCTTGCTCTGTCACCAGGCTGGAGTGCAATGGTGCCATCTCGGCTCACTGCAACTTCCAACTCCCCGGTTCAAGCGATTCTCCTGCCTCAGCCTCCCAAGTAGCTGGGATTACAGGCATGCACCATCATGCCTAGCTCATTTTTGTATTTTTAGTAGAGACGGGATTTCACCATGTTGGTCAGGATGGTATCGATCTCCTGACATCATGATCCATCCGCCTCGGCCTCCCAAAGTGCTGGGATTACAGGCGTGAGCCACCGTGCCTAGCCAGAACCTCATCCTTCAAGGTTGCTCACTGATAACTGGCCAAGGCAAAGAGTGGTCAGGGCCTTACATTCTTGACATATCCGGAAAGTGCAGGTACTCTCAGGGTCCAAGACAAATTGCCTTTCCTAACGTGGTTTTCATATCAAGGTTACACTAACCTCAATTAACATGAGCTTTCTCTTTTAAATCCCAGAAACTATTTGGATAAATGAGGGATTTATGTCTTGAAGTTTTGGTAAAACACTGTAAACTGGGCCTATGTTTGGGGCGGAGAAGGGGAGAATTTTGATGTAATAATTTTTTTTTTCTTGAGTGAACATTTTGTATTTTCCCAGAAAATTAATCCGTATCAAAAAGTTCTCAAATACATAGGCTGATTTTTTATAATTGCTTGAATCTACACTATTTATATCTCCTTTTTCATTGAAGATATTTCTATTTGTGACTTTTTTTGCCAGTCTGACAAGTTATGTTCCCTCCCAAAAATCAGCCTTTGGTCCACATTCTACAGCTTTTGCATTTTCCTCTCATCTCCATCCTCTGACACAGAGTGATGGGGACTATCTGAATCTTCCATATTCCCGTTAACAGGTTCCAGCTGGAGTGGGAACCATAGTTCCTATTTCATCCTGTTTTTGTGGGCTGGTCCAGCACACCTTCTACCTTCAGAATTTCTGTGAAAGAAGGGACAAGTCTCTGTGCTCACCACACTCCTAGAGGTGCATTTCCAGTTATTACAAGAACTTCCTCACCTTGCACTGATCTAGCAGTGGCACTATGGTAGTTCTGTGAGTTTCTGAAGCAGAGTAATCTATTCAACCAAAGGGGATGCTTAATTTCATCTGTGCAGGCACCCCCAACCAGGTAATTCTGATACCCATCCCCTTCGCTTGGTCTGAGAAACAGAAATGTTGGTGACGTGGTCCCTCAGTAAGCCCTAGATGAAGGGGGGATGGTATTGTCCACTTGTTACTGATTGTAGTGAATGCTTATAATTTTATGTGGCCTTGGCACTCATTGTGAATATAAGTTGGACTTTCCCATACAGAAGCAGAGCTCAGTCACCCTTGACACAGTTTCCAGTTCTATGTCTCCCAGTTCCTCAATGTGGTCCACCCAGATGGCTGCCTTATACAGCTGCTCACTGTCAACCACTTTGCTATGGCACAGCTAGATGCAGCTTGCCTGTCTGGCCTCGTTGACCCTCACATGGGCTGTGTGGATATGTCACAGTGACCACCTCTGAGTCACAGACTGGTCTCCTGGAACTGATGCCTGCTTGCTTTCAACCTAATTGAAACTCCTCAAGGGAAACTTGTTTGAATAATGCCCCGGACCCAATAAAGGCACTGGCCCATATGTCCCTCTCTTTCCCTGCCTGCATTCTCTGACCTCCATGTGTGTGGCCTCCAGATGTGCCATGTACTTCCCAGGACCTATAAATAAAAATACCTGGAGTCTCTCTCAAGCATTGAGTCTCATCACAAGCTCTCCATCGTAAAAATCTTGAATTAAAACACTGACTCTCTTGAGAGTGTAGAATATTAATAATGCTTCTTCTACAGCTTTAGACCCAGTTGTTAAAAAAAAAAAAAAAAAAGAGACACCCGAGAACAAACTGTGGACCAATATTTTTTGAAGTGCCCTTTGTGATAAACAATTTAAAAATTGAATAAGGCCACCCAATACAATATTATAAATGAATTGATTAGTATACTACAATCCAGATTATAATTTAAAAAATCAGATAGCTCAATTTTTTAGGAACAGAAAGTAGAATGGTGGTTACCAGGGGCTAAGGGAAAATGGGGAGTTGGCGTTGAGTGGGTATAGAGTTTCAGTGTTGCAGGATGAAGTTCTGGAGATTCATTGCACAACATGAATATACTTAAAACTACTGAACTCTACAGTTAAAAATGGTTCCAATGGTAAAAAAATTTTTTTAAAAAAAGAAAACCAGACGTCTGACATCAAGCTGATATAAGGAATTTATTGTGTAAAAAAGAAACATCTAGAGAATGCCACAGACAGGCCTAGTATGGCTACAGTACCGTATATAAAAGACAATTGCTCACAATGATAGCATTGAAGCACTGAGAGATATCAAAGTACTTTCTGAATCGAAGTCAAATGATACTTAGTGTGGTTTTAATATCCTCATATATATCGAAGTTTTACTACTCTGATAATTTTGTAAACCAGGTAACCAGAACATCCAATCATACAGCTTTTGGTGATACATAACTTGGCAATAACCTAGTCTGGTGATACATAAAACTACTCACTGTACTCATCTGGTATATACCCGCACGAACATTTTGAAATTCCAATTTCTTGGTCAAGTGATATATTGCTTGAATTCATTAAATATATTTAGATTTCTGTATTATACAAACAAAGTTAAATGTACAACTAAATTAGTATATGAAAAGTGCTCACTATGTTTTTATGGGAAATAATCCTGACAAAAATGTTTAATGAATGTACTCTATACTAATTCTGCCTTTTTATACTTAATTCTAAATTTCTCCCCTCTAATTTACAACAAATTTTGTGATTTTTATAAGAATCTATGCCTCCCCAATTCTCAGATTCTTCTCTTTTCTCCTTTATTTCTTTGCTTAAATTCAGTATAAGCTTTCTTGGTATTTTAGGCTTCATGCACATTCTTATTCCTAAACACCAGCAGTTCTTCAGAGACCTAAAATCCAGTATAGGAATAACTGTGTTAGTTCTTGAAAAAGCATTAAAGACATTTTTCCCTGAAACATACGGAACATGTCATGCCAAATCTCTTGTTTACATAATAAACTGGTAATACCGGTGAATTGCACATACAGATTTTATCTCCAAGATAGAATAACTTAAATATTAAAACGTACCTTTAATTGACATTGTAACAGACAGCAATATTCAATACAAAAATCACAAAACCCACTAACTTTAAATGCTGCATAGTACAGCATACAAACTCATCTCCCTATGACCTATTGAAACTATGACAACTTTTTAAGCTACTCTAGCATTTAAACCTTAACTAGAAATTTATACGAAACACGATTTTATGTTCAAATATGGAAATAAGTAACATAATTCCAAAACCCAAAAGCATCCCAGCATTCTGTAAAAAGAAATACCCCCAGCGGCTACATCCATGGTCACTAGCATCATTGTGCAGCATTTCAGGTACCTTAAAAAAAAAGTAAGGGAAAATGAGAGTGACATTTAAGTTTTTAGAACTACAGATTAGTTTTTAGAAAAATTTATAGGACAGTATACTAGCTTTATTTGTAGCTAGATATACTGTGAGTTAATTCCTTAAAACATGATTACATACATACTGACTCTAGCTAACAATGTCACACAGCATTTCCTAGCAGTTTAACAATGATTACTCATGATGTTCTGGGCAAGAAAAAGTTTGTATTGGTTCCAGTTTCCACTGGAAAATGAAAAGCGATATTGATTTTCCTACTTCAGTTACTGGCTGCATATCTGAACTGGATATAACATGTAGTTTGTCTTTAGTTCAGAGATAGAAAACCTTATACTATATAAGATACATATTGTCTTTGATTGCTTACAAAGTAAAAAATAAAAATAAAATAATAAATTACAATTTTAGCAGTAAGATTGGTTGGGATTGTTTCAAGGACATTAGTTACAAAAAGATATGACTCCTTTGTTGATTAATAAACTAAGCATTCTGAAGTATACAGCATGCCAACAATATGCATCTTGTCCTAGACTTCCTACAAATCTATAGAAAATTCACTGCCTGATTACTGAGATCATACCCTAAAATGATACATCAGGATGTAGATATTTTTGTGAATCCGGACACATATTAAGCAAGATAAAGGTGTGATCAACAATCCAAAAAAAAAAAAAACTCTAAAGAACCTATATTCTTATATGCCACAAATTTCTGAATATAGAATCACTTCTCATAATGACTGCATTTAAAATCTTTTTTTAAAAAAATGATTTTTTCTTTTGAGACAGAGTCTTGCTCTGTTGTCCAGGCTGGAGTGCAGTGGTACAATCTCAGCTCACTGCAACCTCCATCTCCTGGGTTCAAGTGATTCTCCTGCTTCAGCCTCCCAAGTAGCTGGGACTACAGGCGCATGCCACCACCCCTGGTTAATTTTTTTGTAGTTTTTAGTTGAGACAGGGTTTCACCGTGTTGGCCAGCCTGGTCTCGAACTCCTGACCTCACGTGATCTGCCTGGTTTGGTCTCCCAAAATATTGGACTAACAGGCATGAGCCACCGTGCCCAGCCAAAAAAAAAAAGATATTTTATTGAGCCTATAGTCCTAGCTACTCAGGAGGCTGAGATGGAAGGATCATTTGGGCTCAGGAATTTGAGACCAGCCTGGGCGACATAGCAAGATTCCACTTCCTGCTCCCCCAAAAAGAGAGAAAAAAAATGAGGCTTTACCGAATATTTTCTCTATTTTATTGTTGGTCAATAATGTAATAAGACTTCTTAAAAACTTACCATATCAACCAGAGCAACATACATGAATAAGCCAGCAGTAAGTGCAAATATCCACATAGAAACATTTTCAGCATAATGACCAATGAAAATTCCTGTTGCCATTCCAAGATACGCCAGCATGGCTGACAATGCATTATAAAGGACAGCCTGCTTAACGGTCATGCCAGCCTTTAGTAAAACAGCAAAGTCACCTTTAACAGAAAACGAAAAAGGAGGAAAAAGTCATTGAGAAATCATTTTTAAGACACATACCAAGATATTTCCCAGATTTAAGAAAATTTTCCAGTGTTTTTGAGAGGGGGAAAAGAAAACAAAATTAAGAATGACCTAGGGTTAAAGCAGTGTTAGTAAATCACCCTAACAGCTGTAGAAACTATTATTTTTCCTTTTTATTCTTCATCATTCAACTTGATGTACAAACTATTTTTTTTTTTTTTTTTTGAGACAGAATCTTGCTCTGTCACCCAGGCTGGAGTGCAGTGGCACCGATCTTGGCTCATTGCAACCTCTGCTTCCTGGGTTCAAGCCATTCCTGTGCCTCAGCCTCCTGGGTAGCTAGGACTACAAGTGCATGCCACTACACCTGGATAATTTTTTTACTTTTAGTAGAGACAGGGTTTCACCATGTTGACCAGGGTGGTTTCGAACTTCTGACCTCAGGTGATCCCCTTGCCCTGGCCTCCCGAAGTGCTGGGATTAAAGGCGTGAGCCACTGCACCTGGCCAGATATCTTATCCAAAAAAATTTTTTAAGGCTTACACTTTGTCAAAATGATAAATACTAAAAATTTAATATTGTGGTCTTGCAGTGTTTTCAAGGAGCTTGGAATTTGGCCACAAAGAAGGGAGGAATGGGTGGAGAACACACATGAGATGATCAGCAAATGATAATGGTAATGCATAAATAACAGCTGAAGAGTTCAATGCTACAATTATAAAAGGAGAAAAGAGACACATGAAGATGGAAATAAGAGAGGGGCTTCATGGGACTTGAATGTGGAACATAGATGCTGAAGATTATAAGGAATGGCTGAACATATAACAAGGAACAAAAGTGAAAATGGCATCAGCGGTATGTGTGTGAATATATCTCCAAAACAAGAAAAACAAGGACGTGAACTGGGATCCAGAACTAGGGAAGGTTTTAATGCCTAGTGACAAAGAAGAACAATATTGAAAACACAACTCATCCACTTCCCTTCAATTCCAATGAGATTCTCTTTCTCAACTTTTGTTAATGGAAGATGATTCCTTTGTATCCTGTAGTCTTATTCACCTTGTGTGTATGAAGATGATCCCTAATGTCATCAGTATGCTGGTTAGCAGACTTATGAGAAGGCATGAAATTGATGAAGAAGCTTGCTGAACTACCATTAGCAAAAGCCAGTAACACTAGAACATTTTACCCACTTGGCAAATACAATTTATGTGGTTCTCTTACCTAATTCATGAGGCAACTCATGACAGAACACAGCAACAGAAGTACTTAAACCACTTGATAAGCCTTCAGTAAAAGCAGCACCTGTGTAAAAATCAATCAGAAAAAGTTTGGCTACATTAATTTGTGTTTTTTAATCTTATCAGTATGCAAAATGAGGTAACAAGAAAATGGTATTTTGGCTGTGAATGAACAGAAGTTTCCCAAACCAACTCTGTATCTTCTTTGTAAGAAATCTTAGAGTACATTCCATGAGGTCTAAATTTCCCAAAGGAGCACATCGGGCATGAAAGAGAAGGGAAGGTTTTCTAGGCCTTAGAGTGAGCGGATAAAGTTATACAAATCTGAGGAGTAACTGCTACCATATAAAAGGCATATTCAAGAATATAAAATAAACTGTTTAAAAGGTTTAGGAAAAAACTCTCCTGTCAAGGGTATAAACATGTTTCACTTGCCTCAGAGGAATTTACTATGTAACTAGATGTTTACATTTATTCTTTCACTGTTTCAGTGAGAAAACTCTAAGACAAATAGCCGTCCCCTTTTAAAAAGCTGACATATTATACAATCAATCAATTATAAACCATGACTGTGAATATATATATTTTTTTTTTCAGAGACAGGGTTTCATTCTGTTGGCCAGGTTGGAGTAGAGTGGTGAGATCATAGCTCACTAGAACCTCAAATTCCCGGGCTCAAGCGTTCCATCTACCTCAGCCTACCAGGCAGCTGGGACTACATGTGTGTACCACCATACCTGGCTAATTTTTTTTTTTTATTTGTAGAAATAAGGTCTACTATGTTGTCTAGGCTGGTCTTGAACTCCTGGCCTTAAGCGATCCTCCTGCCTTGGCCACCCAAAGTGCTGGGATTACAGACATGAGCTACCGCACCCAGCCGACTGTGCAATTGGACATTCCTCCTTTGTCTGTTTCAGCTCTGCATAATATAGTACAAGAGGAAGAGCACTCAACTCCCAGAGAGCCAAGGCCAGGCCTAGCTATAACACAGCACAGCCTCCTTGGACAAGTGGCGTCACCTTGACAGGCCTCAGCTGCCTAATTGCATGGTTCCTTCCAGCACTAAATTATTAAAATTTGTAAGTATTCTGTTATCTCCCAAGTGTGGTATAACAATTTATTAGCAAAAGTTCTATAATTCTTCATAGGATAGAGATTGGTAACTGGACTTAGATGTATGAAGATTCCTTTAGCATAAAAGATGATGGAAAATATAATTTTACTTTTGTAAATATTATATTTTCGATAAGGGAACTTCAATGTATAGGGAGAAAAAAAAATCTCATACATGCACCATAAAAATTAAAGACTGATCTTAAGACCTTGCAATTTAAGAACAGCTTTTGACAGTTACAATTTAGGTAATGGGCTAGGTACAATTCCTAGCATTTAATCATACCTAACATTTATTGAGCACTTCATTGTCAAAGTAGTAAAAGAAAAAGTAACATTTTTATAATCTTGGAAGTCACTAATATCCTCATCTAAACTAATCTATTCTTTGTTAAAATTTGACTAGGTGTTTAATGTGACATTTTCAGAATCAATCAACAAGGAACAAATATGTAGATATATACCAATTGCTAGGCCATCGCTGAAATTGTGCAGGCCATCGCCCATTATCACCATCCAGGCCAGAGTGGCAACGCCGGCATCTTTCAGCTCCTCCCGAGAGTAGCGCTGGCTGTGACTGTGAGGATGGTGGTTTTGGTGGTGGTGATGATGGAGAATATGATGGTAGTCATGATGGTGGTGAATGAGATCGTCTGACTGGCCGAGTGTATCGTGGAAATGTGAATGGCATTTATTCTTGCACCCTCTGGGTACATATTCATTGTAGACTTCCTGTGGATGAGCATGAGCTATCATGACCTCTTCTTCTTCCAAGACTGCAGGCTGCTGAGAATCAAAGTGGGAGGGCTCTTGTGAGTCTGCTTGTAAATAGCCTTCAGTTCCTAGGAATAAACATAAAGGGCATGGGGACAGTTAGAAGGCTTTGTTAATGGACTTGGAGACATTTCAAACCTCATTGAAAAAGTCAATGAAAGATCTTAAAGCACGATAACTCCTTCACATCTGCAGAACTAAATATTAAAGTATTACTGATGAAAAACATCAATAGATTTTAATGAATTCCAGAAATGGAATGGTCTCAAATATTAAGAATGGATTTTAAATGTTAACCTTCAATAACTACCTCTCAGATGCTCCCTCAATTTCTTCTGCCTCCCTACCTTTTTAAAAATGACTTTTTTCCTCATCCTAAGAGAAGAACCTGCTTGTTTTAGAAAACATGTTATTTAAAATATTTATTTTAGAAAAATATCTTAGAGAAGTAATGAAAATTAGAAATTAAAAAACATGCATAATCCTGCCATCTGACTTCCTCTTTTTTGGAAGGCAAAATTCAAGGAAAAAACAGAGAATCCAAATTATTTCATCATCACCAAGAAGCATTTATTATCTATCTGTGCAAAGGAAAATAAATTGCCACAATAAGGTTATTTTTTTTCTCCTGTACATAGTTATCAATTTTCTTGGAACCATCCCTGACACTGCAGTCCATTTCTAGGGCAGGTATTTCCTCCCCATCATTACACATTTCACTGGAGTCCATTTAAAAAACTGAAGAGCGGGCTGGGCGTCGTGGCTCACGCCTGTAATCCCAGCACTTTGGGAGGCAGAGGTGGGCGGATCACAACGTCAGGAGATTGAGACCATTCTGGCTAACACGGTGAAACCCCGTCTCTACTAAAAATACAAAAAAAATAGCCAGGCATGGTGGCGGGTGCCTGTAGTCCCAGTTACTCGGGAGGCTGAGGCAGGAGAATGGCGTGAACCCGGGAGAAGGAGCTTGCAGTGAGCTGGGATCGCACCACTGTACTCCAGCCTGGGTGACAGAGTGAGACTCCATCTCAAAAAAAAAAAAAAAATTAAAAAAATTAAAAAAAAAAAAACCAACCATATATCAAAACAGTGTGGTCTAGGCACAGTGGCTCATGCCTGCTGTCGTTGGGTGCTGAGGGAAGGCCTCTAAAGGAGATAGCTGATTTGAGACCTGCACAACAAGAGGAGGAATGCATGTAATGGTCTCAGAGAACGGTATTCCGAGTACAAGGAATAGTGAGTGCATGGCCCAGAGACAAGCCTTATGTGCTCCCAGCGTGAAAAGAGGGCCAGTGGGGCTGGAGCACAGTGAACAATGCGGGAGAGTGGTGGGCTCAGCGGGACCTTGAACATCATGGCAAGGAGCTGGGTTGAAAATATGAATCTTAACTCAGTCTGTCCGACAAGATATGCCAAGCAAACAGCCAAGTTTCAGGAAAAACAGGAGAAACATGGTAGATACAACCTTAGGCAAGTGGTCAAAATTACCACCACCAATAAGTGACAAAGAATCATATCAGGTGGCACGACATGTGACAGAAAAGTACAAGTACCATTTTGCGGTATTCCTGCCAAAACTGATCAACCTAATTATGCAAAAATACTAAACAAACCCAAAAGTAGAGGCAACTAAATGCAATATTTGATCCTGAATTGTACTCTGGAACAATATTTTGGTGGGGGTTGGGGGAGTGTTGGGGTAAAAAGCACTATTAAGGCATTTGGAAGAATAACGTCTACAGAGAATGGCACTGTATCAGTATAAATTTCCTGATTTAATAATTAAACTCTGGTTATATGAGAGAATGTCCATTTTCCTAGGAAACATAGTATTTAGGAGTAAAGAAACATCATGTCTATAACTTACTCTCAAATGGTTTAGAAAAAAAGTGTGTGTAGCTGGCCCTTTGGTCACTAAAAAATTAAAGAAAAAGGTGTGTGTGTAGACAGAGCTAGAGAAAGACAGTGTGGTAAAATAACTGGGGAATATGAGTGAATGGGATACAGGAATTCTTTGTACGATTCTTAAACTTTTCTATGACTATGAATTTTCTTCAAAATAAAAAGTTACAGAAAAAATAAATGTAAATATACAAAAACAACGTACTCACTGGCAATATTTTAAAAAGTATGAGATACTGCAAAAACCAAAACCAAAAGGACATGGTCCCATTTCTTCCAGATAGTCAAGTTGCCTGCAAATCATACAGCAATGAACTCCCTCCAGCCCTAAAATTTATGCATAAGAACTTACGATCATCTGTATCTACTTTCTCCTCATTTGTTGAAAGTTGAGATTCATACTTGGACAACTGCTTCTTAATCTCCACATCATCATCATTTTCAGGTTTCTTCTGATTCTAAAATAGTGAGGGAAAACAATACTTTAAAACAGTAATTTGTTTGTATGTACAGCTTTCAATCAATAACCAGGTAAACAAAACACACAGAATGCCCCCACAGTCATCTACTCTAAGTATGGTCCCACACTAGCAGCACACTATCTCCTGGGATCTTGTCAGAAATGCATACTCCCGGCCAGGCGCAGCGGCTCACGCCTGTAATCGCAGCACTTTGGGAGGCCGAGGCAGGCAGATCATGAGGTCAGGAGTTCGAGACCAGCCTGGCCAATATGGTGAAACTCCATCTCTACTAAAAATACAAAAATTAGCCAGGTGTGGTGGCATGCGCCTGTATTCCCAGCTACTCGGGAAGCTGAGGCACAAGAATCGCTTGAACTCGGGAGGCGGAGGTTGCAGTGAGCCAAGATCGTGCCACTGCACTCCAGCCTGGGTGACAGAGGGAGACGCTGTCTCAAAAAACAACAAAAAAAATCCAGCTAGGGGCATTTCCTTCAGGCATCTAGTGATCTGGTAACCACCTGCCTGGCTTCCTCCATGCCTCTTCTGCACACTGAAACCCCAAACTTCCCATTCTTTTTATAACCTAAAACTACAGTTTTTTAGTTATTAAAACACTTTTCTTTAATAAAACACCATTAACATGATTTCTCTTTTAAAACAAGCCTCTATTAACCCTGAATTCATCACTGGGCTTTTTAACCATCCCAAATACCATACCAGAGATATTGTCCCTAAGTCCAAGCAGCCTTTATGTTGTGTAAAGGTCACTGTTTGAACAATGGTGTCTGTGTATCATCTACTTATACAGAACATTTAAAATAAAAGTTATCACATAAATAACAGATTTCTTATTTGCAGTACCTTTGAATATGATGATCACCACCATACCTAAGATTTCATTCAAGCTCTAATACCATATCAAGTGTATATACATTCTTAGATTTTAAGAACTTTTAAAGGCAAACACGGCCGGGCATGGTGGCGAACGCCTGTAATCCCAGCACTTTGGGAGGCCGAGGCGGGCGGATCACAAGGTCAGGAGATCGAGACCATCCTGGCTAACATGGTGAAACCCCGTCTCTACTAAAAATACAAAAAATTAGCCAGGCGTGTTGGTGGGTGCCTGTAGTCCCAGCTACCCAGGAGGCTGAGGCAGGAGAATGGCGTGAATCTGGGAGGCGGAGCTTGCAGTGAGCAGAGATCGCGCCACTGCACTCCAGCCGGGGCGACAGAGTGAGACTCCATCTCAAAAAAAAAAAAAAAAGAAAAGGCAAACACACACACAAATCTTTACACTTATCCTGAATATAATGCCTCAATCAGAGAAAGTACTTAAATATTTGTAAAAATAAATGAACTCAGGGTATCTTAAATCATTTATGCTGGTGCTTTATTTCTCATTGGGCAATTGTTCTAGAAAGTAGTTTAACCAATTCTTTCATTCCATAAGTATTAAGGGCCCACAATGTTCCCTATGCTAAATGCTGGGAGCAGAACATAAAATAAGCCCCACAGTCTCTGTTCTCATGGAGCTTACTATCCACAGGGAGAGGGTTTTACACAGGTAATGATTATATACTTCTTTGACTATAATTTTTGACACATTTTACAATAGAAAAGAACAGAGTGCTATTAAGAATGTATAATAACATGACCTCAATAATTTCCAGGTGGCCACTGAAAAAATATAACTTATACCAAGACCTAAAGATAGGTAGGAATTTGGTGGGGAAGGTTGGGGAGGCAGCATTCCAGGCAGGGAGTAGCACCAGGAAGGGGCCAGCACTGTTCTGGAACTCAAAGAAGTACAAGGTGGCCAGGGCCTACTAGGTCAGAGAGGGTGGCCAGAGATGAGGCTGAGGCAACTAAAGGAGATCAGACAATAGAACTCTGTTGAGAATAGTGGGCTTTGTCCAAAAACTAATGGAGCCACTGGAGGAAGGATTTTAAGTAGTGGTGTGCAACCTCATCATATTTTCATTTAAACAAATCACTGCCCGCTCTGTGAAATCTAGATTGGGAAAAGGAGGAAAACAAAATAACGTGGACAGGCTCCTATTAGGAGGCAGTAACTGTCACTCAGGTGGGAGATAACCATGGCCTGGACTAGAATGACAGCAAGAAAGATGGAGAGGAATGGAGAGACCATGGACATATTTATTAAAACTTGGTTGGATGTGGGGATGAGGGGGATATCAGAGATGATTCTCTAGTTTTCGGCATGAACAATAACCTTCACTAGCAGAAGGTTAACCTTAAGTAGCAGAAGGCCTATAACCTAAAAATATGATATACAGAATCTCCCAGGGATGCAGGATGGATCTCTTAAGAAAAATCCTAAGTAAAATGCCCTGTTACGAGCTTGAAGAACTCCCCATACTCACAATATAATGAGCAGTATTTTTCTTTTTGAGAGAATTAGATTAAAAATTATTAAGTAAGTAACTTTAATATCTGGATGCCTTTAACAAAAGATAAACTCAGCATATTCCAAAAAGGGAAGAGAACATGTAACATTTGCAAAACTCCTATGGGAAGTCTTCATCTAGAAATTATGCTTATTTGCTGTTTCATGCTCCTTAAACATTCAATATTTACTACCATCGATTATGTACCAGACACTATTCTACACGTTGGAGACAGAGCTGTAAACGAGACAGAGAGATCCTGGCTTTTAAGAGCTTACATTCTAGTAGATACTATTTTAAAGCAGAGTGCATCAAACTACTCTGACTATGACCCACATTAATATATGTAATGTAAAATAGTAATATATATAATATTATTGTTGCATTTAAAAATATTGGTTATGACATACAGATTGATTTTACAACTCACTAACAATCTAGAGTTATAACCTAGAGTTAAAAAAGAAAAAATTATTCTGTGTCAGATAACAGAGGGCCTATTTCTTGGAGTCCTAGGTTAAAGAGGGCTAAGTTAAAGAAAAGCTATCCTTAGCTGGGCATGGTGGCATGAGCCTGTAGTCTCAGTTACTTGGGAGGCTGAGGTGGGAGGATTGCTTAAATCCAGGAATTTGAAGCGCAATGAGCTATGATCATGCCACTGCACTCTAACCTGGGCAACAGAGGAAGATGCTGTCTCTGAAAAAAAGATCCTGTTTTCTTAAAAAAAGAAAAAAAAAAAAAGAAAAGCTGTATTTAGGTAAAATTTGGAAACGAAATTGAAATGAGAATGTTAAATAAATTATGACATTTTGACCCAGACGTACAGTTAAAAAAAGAAGAAAACAACCCATCCCCAAGTCTCCCAGAATGAAAACTGATCTTTTTCTTAAATGTAAGAAAAACTGCAGAAGACTTAAAGAAGTAGGAATAAACTAGTCCATATATGGCAGATAACCTAAAACTATGATATATGGGATCTCCCAGGGGTGCAAGATGGCTCTCTTAAGGAAAATTCTAAGTAAAAAATGCCTGAAGAGCTCCCAGTACTCACCATATAATGAGTAGCTTTTTTTTTTCTTTTTGAGATAATTAAATGAGATTAGAAACTATTCAATAACATTAAGAAACAGTCCAAGGGAAGCAATTGCGTCAATGGGAACACAGAAGATGACTTCCTTGATTAAGAATAAATAAGCTATTCTTATTTTACTTCTTCCCTCTATATTTAGGTCCACTAAAGAGAAGGTTCAAAATTTTTAATTTGAGATTTCGGTGAACGTAAAATCCCTAAGAGCAAATACTCCTAGTATGTAAACACTCCCCTGTTTACACATGCATTTGTTTCCCACAGTGAGCTCTATGCTCAGCAAGAATCAACTGTGTTAGTTTTGAAACCTCTTCACGCCAGTTATACTTATTACTGTAATTGCACAATTTAATTACACATTGCTCAAACTATGAAATGATGGTAAGGAGTTACTTCTTTTTTGGGGGGTAGAGACAGTGTCTTGCTATGTTGCCCAGGCTGCTCTCAAACTCCTGGCCTCAAGCAATCCTGCTGCTTCAGCCTCCCAAAGTGCTAGGATCATAGGCGTGAGCCACCGTGCCTGGTAGGGGATATTTAATTCTGTGAACACAAAAGCTGAATACTTGGAAGATTCAAAGGCAAGGTGCTAAAAAAAGATACCAAATTACGTAAGGCTACCACTGAATAAATTTTTTTTTTTAATTTCCAAAACCTAGATTCTACGTTCAGAATAGCTTTAAGTGTGTAATCTCTTGTTCAATTTTAGAGAAACCAAAATTGGAAATCATAGATGAAGCAGCATGGCTGATAAAGAAAAAAAGAAACGATACAGAATACGGAACTCCAACTTGAAGAAAATCCCGGTCAATATCAAGTGACCAGAATATGAGTGTACAGATGTATTAGGTTAGACTAAAATGTTGCGATATGAACACATCACTTTTCTTTTCTTTTTTTTTTTATTTTTTGAGACAGAGTCTCACTATTGCCCAGGCTGGAGTGCAGTGGTATAATCTCAGCTCACTGCAGCATCCGCCTCCCAGGTTCAAACAATTCTTGTGCCTCAGCCTCCCAAGTAGCTGAGATTACAGGCATGCGCCATCTCACCTGATTAATTTTTGTATTTGTAGTACAGATGGGGTTTCACCATGTTGGCCAGGCTGGTCTCGAACTCCTGGCCTTAAGTGATCTGCCTGCCTTGGCCTCCCAAAGTGCTGGGATTACAGGCATGAACCACCCCACCTGACCCACATCATTTTTAAGAGTCTCCTGACAGTCTTCTGAATGACTTGCCTGATCATATCAAATAAAAAGTGGCAAATTACCATAGGCGACTCAAAAGGGTTTTTTTTGGCCAGAAAGAAAGAGCCTATTGTTTGAGTTCATACCATTTCTGATCCAATTTGCAAAGGGCAAGTCTGTAAGTCACATACCCTTTAAAAGAAAACAGAACATTTAGCTACTGGGTGACTAATTGGAAATTAATGACATTAGTTAATCATAACTACTAATAAATATTGATAGTGTATCCATGTATACACGATGCTTCTGGTCTTCAAGGCCCTGCTGGTACCTTGTCTGGTCACTTATACAGATGTTCATCCTTGCTTTTCTTATCCTGTCATGAGTTTCAAAAGAATAGCAAAGATAGAAAACTTCAGAGCTATTAAGATATAGAAATGCTCCTCATAAATATCTCTGGGACCAAAAAGTACTTCAAGGGTACTGAACTCCCTCTCAAATGAAGCTCATACAACCTGGGCGTGCTATTCTAACAATCTAGTTAGAGTACTACTATAAATAAATATCTGAAGCATAGTAAGTACTCAGTATACTTTTTCTTACCTTTTTCTTCTTATCTTTAAATTGTTTGATCAATGTGAGGACATGTTCAACAAGAAACATGAAATACAGGCCTCCTAGAGCTGTTAGACCCTTCCACGTGGAATCAAAATAGGCACTTTCTTCTATGTTTTGAGAAGACAGATGACTGAAAAGTGGTCCTCTTTTCATTTCCATTGCTGGTTCTTCATGGCTATGACTATGGTGGTGACTTGCATGAGACTGAAGGCAAAATAATTTGTTATTTATAAATTCATCAGTTTCACACAACGAGTCAGAAAGTTGGCTAGGTAAGGTCAAAATTGAAATCATTCAGTTATGCAATTATTCAGATACTTCAGAGATGAGGTGAAGTTTAGGACATTAAAAATAAAATGACCAATGAGCAGCTAGCTATCTAGAACTTAATGCATGACATGTACTTCAGATACATTCCCAGTGACCCCCATAATACATAAATAGTGAGCATTTTCAATGCTTGACGAATTACCATGGCCACAAATAACAGGAATACTAGACTTAATGTGCACAGTTTCTACTGCTTATTTTCCCAACTGAAAAGCCCATACCAATGTCATCACACTAGCGTAAGAAGCCTAGTGTGTGTGTGTGTTGGGTCCTGGCATGTACCCGAGATCCAGGTGCACTGCCCTAGCAGCCTGTAGCTGAGTGGAGTAGTAACTACTGCTATTGCACATTAGGGAATCGGGTGTGGAACACACTAAGAGACTGGGGGATCACAGAGTACACCCCATACACACGCCACTTTCTATCAGTAGGTATTCCCGAATGTCTGCCATCTGGTGGTCCGAGAGCTTGTCAGAGCAACATAGTTTTCTTTAACTACTGAATGGAACATGAGATTTGTAGTGCTCTAGGTATGGTGTGATTTCCTTTTCCCACATACTTGAAAACCTTTAATGGGAATTTAAAGAATGAAACACACATATTTTTTAACTGAGCATCTATTCCAAATATCTGACGGAAAAGTAAATTCACTTTACCAAACTTGTTTTATGTGTCATGAAGTGTAAATCTTTAAATACATACATAAACATTCAACTCTGAAGAAAACCTCCAAGTTTCTTGGGTACATAAAGGGTCACATATTTTATTTCTTGGCAATTACACTAACAGATAAAGCAGATAACTTACATTGCTGCAGTCTATCACAGTACTAATAGCCAGGCAGAATTTGTCTCTTTTTATTAAGTGGGTTTCAAAAAGTTAAATTAGTCTGTGTTTTGTAAAAGGAAAGCAAAATTCACAAATGTATTAAGATCGAGCAGAAAAATACAGCTTTCACTTACCAAATATATTTTAAAATAAGCTTTTCTAAACCAAATTTCTAGCATTTTATACAAAAAATTCTAGTATAAACCAAAACATATTTTTTTCAATGTTGAATAATCAAACACTAACAGGACAAATTACTATACTTACATGTGGAAGAAGGTGTAAAAAAGCATCACCACTCAAAGTCCCAACGGCCAGTGCCACAAGGAAACTCAGGAGAAATTTGAAAAACACCCGATTCATGAGAGGCACTAAGATAACCCCCAGCAGAGACAGGAAACTGATGATGGAAATGGCTATAAAACCACCAACCCAGGCTGTCAAACAAAACAAAACAGAGCAAAGAAAAATTATACAACTAATAAACTTTACAAGAAAGACTTCTGGAGAGTAGCATAAAGCAACACGTAAAAGGAGAGAAGCTAAAAACACACAAATTCAATGCAAATAGGACCTACTGTGGCAATAGCACAATAACCAAGAAATCTGTTGTTGGCTCAAATGAACAACCTGACTGGTACTTAAGAACTCTCCAGGTAAGGAGCATAGCTCTAATGGGAAATTCTTCAGGTCGGGGTGAAAAAGGAAAAAAAAAATGGTTACCAAGGATGAACTGTAGCTCACTTAGGAACTGAGCTTTCAGACTTCCATAAGAGCTAAATGATAAAAGAATTTTTTTTTTTTTTTTTTTTTTTTTTAGAAAAAAGGAAAAGAAAGAAAAGAAGAGGAAGAAACCAGGAATTCAATAATGTCCTCAGAAAACAAAGCAGTGATTCCTTCCTCATTACTTTTGAGCAATGAGACCCTACGCTATAGCAGAGCCTATCCTAGCTTCACTTATCAATAAGAATGCATCAGTATTAGGTTTCTAAGCAGCATAAATGAACCCAAGACCTCTTCCCAAGCAGTGACATGATATAAAAATCCCAAATTTCAGGTGATCCTGACACCTTCTTGTAGGATGAACCCAGAGAAGTCATAATTGAAATTTTATTTTCTGGGTTTTTTTTTTTAAAGGGCAGGGCTAACACCCTTCCTTGCTTTCTTCACATTCAAGGCAAAGAACAACTAAGATGACATATTCAGAATTGTACTGGAAAACAAATAGGCTGATGCAAATCTAAGGAAAAGCACAATATAAATGAATCTACTGAAATTGTTTTTACACAAAAAAGGCAATTTTACCTATTTGTAATGAATAGGTCTTTGGAGGGATTTCAGCCTTCTTTTCACTTGTATGAATCAGACAAGATCTAGCATCAATTTGGTTGATGATGGCTGGACAGAGATAGTTGAACTCTGTTGCATTCAGCGGAATCTGGATGCCCATGCCATGAGATGTCAGTAGCTTTGATGCATTGAAACACTGAAAGAAACAAAGTGAAAATCACCAAAAGGCATCCCCATTAGAGTAGTCTGATGACACAATACCCTTTTTTACTAATGCTACTTCGTTTTCTCGAGTTAATGAAAATTAAAATCAACTTCTGTTTTGAGCACTTTGGAACTTGCCTCCAGCTACCTGGCGATACTATGTCACCACAGTGGTATCCCACCTCTTCTGTCTACCTCATCAGAGAAGCAGTACATCACGAGTCACCTAGGGAGAAAGCCTCAAGTGGAACAAGCATGAGGATAAATGGAGATTCACAAGCCTGTTAACTCACTGTATAAACGTATTAAGGAAATGAGCTTTAATTTCAAAATGGGGCTCATCAGAGATTGAGAAATATGTTGCTTCAGTACTAACGCTATCCTACTTGGCCTAAACAAGTCCAAGACATGCCTCTCTTCTAGTAATGACTCTACTTGCAAAAACTCAGTTCTGTCTACATACCTGGCAAAGTAATGCTCTGCAATGAGAGGATATTAAATTATGCAGATTATTCTTGTGGAGGGCAAGGCTGGTTAATAAAACAAACCTGTACCAGCAGGCAGATGTTTTCAACTATTTAATTAGATGACAAACTTAGTTTGAAGATACTCCTCTGTGCAATCTCTCCCCCAGCCAAAAAAGAAAAAAAAAAAAACCAACAAAAAAACCCCAAACTGGCTTTAGTACCAGTTTCTCATCTTCTGTAAAGACATTTTCAACTCCCACCACAATTCTCAGTTGGTACAACTCAGAGCAAACTTTATCACCAGGGCTGCTATGGCTATGGCCACTACTAGGATTAGTCCAGAATTAGTACAGTCACATGCTGGTTTGAATGAAGTACTAAAGTTTTGCTTATTAAACTGTATCAACTAATTCCTTGTTCCTTTTTTTTTTTTTTTTGACATAATTCCCTGTTCTTGACATCTCTCAGCCAAGGTGAATTACGTACAGTCTGGAAGTCTACTCTAGAAAAACCACATGAACTCAGAACCTCACTGCCCCAACTTTTCCCTTGTCCAGCATGACATTCATGGAAACTGCTCCAATTTCAATCACTCCTCAAGTCATGGTGGACCTTCTGTCAAGGAGGCAGCAGTGGTATTCTCAGTAGTTTTCAGCCCCCTCAGTCACACCTTTCCCTACAATATGGATTCTAACTCCTGCTTTCAACCCCTCATTTTCTATTTTTTATTAATAATGTTCACCTTTATAGACTTTCTCTAAAGATAGCCTTGATATCTTTCTCTACATATTTTATATTCTATATTAGAAAAAATTGTAGGAGGTAGCACTATGCTCACCAAAAGAACTGTTCCCTAAGTTCTGAATTGGGAATGTTTACAACATAGCAGGCATGCTTTGTGGCAAGTGCCTTGCTGAGAAGGTGGAAATTCCCTTTTCAATAACTTCAACATTTTACTTTTACTTTAAACTCCTCACAACTAGAGATAGAGTAGCAGAGACAGGACAGACACACAGGTATATTAAAATAATGAACAGCACTCATCTTACCTCCTGAGGATTTTCATTTGTGTTTCTGGAATACATAAAGCCTTTTCGGGGCTCACTCACAGATTCATTTGTTTTCCTACCAGCCAGCCGGCTCACCCGGCTCTTTTCTGTGACACTGGGTGGAGTGGAGCTGCTTACATCTTTGGGGAAGAGTTTTCCAGGTCTTGGAGTCTCTATTGTCTCTAGAAAGTGAGTTCCTTCAGAGACAGTGTTGTACACAGTTGAGGTCACTTCACTAGCACTAACACTGTCCTTGACATTCCTTCTACCACTGGCATGTTCTGGTCGGTGAGCTCCTTTCCCCTGGCTGTTTCTAGGATCTTTACCTGAATTATCTGAGTCATGGTCTGGGCAAAGAGCTTTTCGCTTATTTTTACCAGAAGCAGCATGATTACGGTGAGAGTGATGATCATGGTCAGAGTGATGCTCGTGGTCTGAATGATGCTCATGGTCTGAGTGATGCTCGTGGTCTGAGTGATGCTCGTGGTCCGAGTGATGGTCGTGGTCATGGTGTATATGGATTCTTTTAATCTTATCTATGCCTATATTTTGAAGTAATTTTCTGAACCCTTCAACTGACAAAGAATTATTTTCTCCATAGCGGTAGAAAAGCTGTTGTAGATGATATTGCCGTGTGGTAATTGCCAAGTCAACATTAATGCCAGATTCCCAATTTGGACTAATTTTCTCAGTGGTCTGGGGGAAAGCAGCTGCTTTTAGTTCATGAAGGGGATTTGTGACAGAGAGGGCAAAGGTCAGGATCAAGATTACAGATAACTTCCTCGCCATTGCGCCTTCCTAGAAAAGACAGGAAAAAAAAATTCTTGACTCACTTCTAAAACAAATTGAATTAAGAAACCTCATACTGAAAATTAATGTGTAATCAAATAATCAAAGTTGCCAGAGCATCATGTGGTGTGACCAGTGTGACGCTAGGTACTGTGAAGATGGAAAGAACTAGAGTCCTACGCTCTACCCTTGCATTCCTAAAACACATGAAACAACTGGAGAAGAGCTGAGTGCTAAGAGACTGCCATTAGCACTGTAAAAGCAATAGTAATTCAGAGACAAGGGAGATCCATGTGGCCACAGCCATCAACTTCTTACTGAAGTTGAGAATTTATTTGAACGATTATTTGAATCATTGAGGCCAATGATTCATAATTAAATCTAGGCTGGGTGTGGTGGCTCATGCCTATAATCCCAGCACTTTGGGAGGCTGAGGCAGGCAGATCACCTGAGGCCAGGAGTTTGTGACCAGCCTGGGCAACATTGTGAAACCCTGTCTCAAAAAAAAAAAAAAAGAACGAAATGAAATCTAGCTACCTTGATCATCACCATCATTTCATAAAATAACCTTCAAACACCAAAAAATAGAAATAATAATCTCAGAATTCACATATTAAAAAAATTTTAAACTAATACACTCTCCTTACATACAAGCCCATTTAAGACCCCTTTCCCCAATCACAATCCTCAAAGGTGCTCAATTTTGCCAGTGTATCCCTCAGGATATTTTCTATGCATACTCAAATACATGTATACTTAATTTTTTTTTTTAAGTTTTTTTTTTTTTTTTTCTAGAGACGAGGTCTCACTATGTTGTCCGGGTTGGTCTTGAACTCCTGGCCTCAAGAGATCCTCCACCTCCAATTCCCAAAGTGCTGGGATTACAGGCGTGACCACTACGCCCAGCCTCAAATAAGTGTATACTTTAAATACACATTGAATCTTTTTTCCGACTTGACAATGAATCAGACACATTATGTCCATACACAGAATTCTTAAAGTAAACTGAACTTCATGAAAAACTCACTGTAGCATCCTTGTGTTACTACAAACCAGTCAACATTTAATCACAGGCTGTTAATCATCCACAGCAGTGTTTGGAACCAAAGGCCTATGCCCCAAAGAGGAGGGAGCAATTGAAGTGGAGCTTGAAAAGCAGCATTCAGTTAAGCAGAGCCAGAATTCAGTTAATTCAGATCCAGCAGGATGTCCAGCACCAACGGTGGAGGTGATGGTGGTCAAACTCACATCTCCAGCAAAAGACGCAGAGGTCAAGTTTACAACTAAGCAAGAGCATGGGGCTATCCAGCTCTACCACAGTTAGCTGTTCTTTGCACAGGGCTCTCGCATTCATTACCTTATCTAAAATACCGGTAAAACCTATTTTGCAAGGTGAAGGAGGAAAACACATGAAGGAATGTATATTACAAGTACTCGTTAAACTCGTGTTGCACAAGTGCAGGGTATCATACAGGGAACAGTGGGAAATGGAGGTACGGCGTAGAACGAGGCTCCTGAAAGAGGAATCTTTGGGGCTTGAAGTTTCGGGAATTCTTTTACTAGGTAAAAGATAAACATTTAGAAATCATTCCCAGGAGAGAGGCGAGGAGCGGGGTGGGAGGGGACTAGCACAGGGGACAGCTCCGAGCCTTTCTCCAGGGAGGATGCTGAGCGCGGTCGTGGACCCGCTGAAGGATCTCCTTTCCTGCAAGTTGGTGTGTGCTGGAGGAAAAAGGAAAGCAGAAGGGAAGGGCCTTAGAGAAAAAGGCGAGTACAGAAAACGGAAAAGAGGGCACAAAGCTCTCTTCTAAAAGCTTTTTATTTCTAAACACGTCAGTCCCTTCTTCGAATACGGGATGAAAAGTACGGATCTTTTCCTCAAAAAATCCTCCGTTGCACCCCGAAGCCCATCTGAGCACCTTAAGAAGTCCGGTTGTCTAGGGCGAGTGGGCGCCTGCGGCGGGCTCCCCCCAGCATCCTCTTTCTGTAGCCCCCCTGCCCGGTCCGCAGGATCCGGTTCTCCGCAGAACCACCCCTCCCCCGCCACGCCTGTCTGGCCGGAGGAGCTCCCCTCCCAGCCGCCCTGCTCCCGGACCTGAAAGACTCACGTCTCCGCGGCCTCGTTGTCCCACGGCCCGGCCACGCGCGCAGGTTTGGTTCCACACGGGCGGTCCAGAGGGCTCGGAACGGGCCCACTGGTGTCTTCGAGAAATCTCTACCAGGCGCGAACACGCGGTGGTTTCATTGGGTTGGCTGCCCCTGGGTCCGGGGGAAGCGCCGCGCAGCCACCCGGCAGCCGCGCCCCTAGCCTTCGCGAAGCTGGAAGACAATCACTAATTACCGCCGCGCGCAGCGCCGCGGGCAACCACCGCCCCCTTCGCCCAGGACTGCAGGGCATGCGCAGTGCGACCCCGGAACCCGGCTCCGCAGACGGATCCGCTTTTCCGTGTGTTCGCCGACGCCGCGGGGGCGTGGCGCGGCCCTAGCGCACTGTAAGCAGTTGGGGGTCATTTCCTCGAGGCCTTACTCGCTAGCCAGCGCCCCCGGGGCCAGCCCTGGCTGCTGCTGGGAACCGGGTCGTAAGGGGCAGCGGGATGTTTCTGACGCTGCCCTGGCACATGAGCCCCGGGTCCTTCGGGAGGGTCCCGAGCCACTCGGGTCGGATTTCGCTCTTGGGACAAAGGCCTGGCTCGTTCGCGGAGCGGGGCCACGGTCCAAGAGCAGAGCTAGCAGAGCTAGCAGAGCGGCGGCCTTGCACAGGGGTTCCAGCCTGCGGTGGGAACGGAGAGTCTCAGGGGGGCGGGGCTGCCTCCGTCTGGCCCTCGGCTGCCTGCGAAACGTGGACCGGGTGATGCCTCAGGAGAAACCACCCTCGTAGTTCCGCTCCGAGGGCGGAAGTGCGCGTCTCTTGTCTGTGCGGCTGACCAGTTGGCGACATGGTGGCACCCGTGCTGGAGACTTCTCACGTGTTTTGCTGCCCAAACCGGGTGCGGGGAGTCCTGAACTGGAGCTCTGGGCCCAGAGGACTTCTGGCCTTTGGCACGTCCTGCTCCGTGGTGCTCTATGACCCCCTGGTAAGAGAGGTCGCTGGACGGCCGACCCTTGTGCTTTTCGGGTTGAACCTGTGGACGTGCTCCGGGCGCGCTGTTAGTTGCCGCCCCAGACCTAGGAGGCGAGTCGGGTCGGCTCAGGGGAGCGGGGTTTGGGCTCGGAGTCTCCAGTGGACCTGCCGGACTCGCTCCTCACCCCTCACCCTTTGCCGTCTCACGCGTGGCGTCATCCTAGGGTCATTGCTGCCCATGAGCTGCTAGTAACCTGTTAGTCCCACGCAGAAACCCGAATGATAAGCATCTTACCTGAAGCCTTCCTTGGGAACTGTAGTACCGTTAATCAATTTGGGTTTTAAAACAATTGAAATTTATATGTAGATTAAAACCATCATCCCACAGGTGCAATCTTATTTCAGTATTTCCTTCAGTTTTGGTTAATGAACTTTTGTTGTATTGAATTTCGAGGAAATGTTACCTGTGTTTTAGCTACGGGAATGGACATTTTAGAGAAAGTGTCAGTTTGGGGGAAAGGTCATAGGGGATGGGGATCCTAAGCACTGATTATAAGGCGGGACTTCCCTCGACTTCACCCAGTCAGTTGGTTATTTTCTTGGTGCTTTCCTTACCATATTTCTCAAGTGAATAGTTTTTGCATGCTCCCCGGAATTCATTATAACCCCATTCCCAATGGCTAATTTGGTCTATACAGTTAGTCTTGCATCTCAAAAGGAGGCTCAGTGTAAAAAGTAAAATGTTGAAAATTAAAATACAACGCAGGAGATGGCTATATGTATTTCTGTTCATACTGCTTTATTAATTTGATTAAAAATTTCATTATTGGCCAGGAGCGTGTCTCATGTCTGTAATCCCGGCACTTTGGGAGGCAGAGGTGGGAGCATCGCTTGAGTCCAGGAGTTGGAGACCAGTTTAGGCAACAGAGCGAGACCCCAGTCTCTACAAAAAGTTTAAAAAAAAAATAGCTGGTTGTGGTGGCGTGCGCCTGTAGTCCCAGCTACTCGGGAGGTAGAGGTGGGAGGATCGCTTGAGCTCAGGAGTTTGAGGCTGCAGTGGACGGGGGTCGCACCACTGGACTCCAGCCTGGGCAACAGAGCCAGACCCTATCTCAAAAAAACATTATTCTCACACCCTTTGGAGATTCAAATATATATATGAAATATTTGTAACCACATTACCCCATCTTGAGCTTGCTTGCTCCTTCCTGGTTTTTGTTTCTTGTTATTTGCATTCTTGAATGGCAAGAGAAAGTGCAAAAAACAAGGGTAAACTTTAAAGGGACCATGAGGCAAGGACCGACCGTAGAATGGGAGAGACCACAGCAGGCTCTCCATCATCTCCCACAGCGTCTCCTCATCCAGAGCCGTGAGCGCGGAGCCTTGCGGCATTGCGGCACCGTTCCGCCATGGCTGGGCACTGGGAGGACCCTAAGAGGGGCGGCCATAGGGGTGGAGTTGTCAGGGAAGCAGGAGCCCGGGAGAGCCAGGGTGACACCCTTTTAAAATCAACTCCGTCGTAAAATTAGCAAGGCACACTCTTTGCCAGTCAACCCACGGTCCTGAGATGTTTACGGCAGAGGAAGCAGCTTGGTAAAGTCTGCAAGGACAAACTTGCCCCTATATCACAGGACAAGATCTGCTTTTAAGATGATTATACTCATGCTTTGATGTACTTAACACACTGAAATGAAATTCTGATTCAGCTGTAGAATCCCATCTTTTTGCAGCAGTTGAATGGATTTGTTTCCATGTATTCCATCAGATTTTAAATGATAACCTGGTGGCTGAGCTAGTGAATTTTAGCATATTGACAAAGAAGTGTTGAGCCTAAAAAGTACTTTGTCCTGTTAAATATTTGCTGGTCGGGCTTTTTTTTTTTTTTTTTTTTTTGGAGTGTAGTGACAGTAACTGCTCAGTGCAACCTGCAACCTCCACCTCCCAAAATCAAGTGATTCTTGTGCCTCAGCCTCCCTTAGTAGCAGGGATTACAGGTGTGCACCCCCACACCTGGCCAATTTTTGTGTTTTTAGTAGAGACAGGTTTTACCACATTGGCCAGGCTGGTCTCGAACTCCTGGCCTCCTGAAGTGCTGGGATTAAAGGCATGAGCCACCACACCTGGCCTCGATTGGGCTTTTAAGTAAATATGGGAATAAAAGCATTTCAAATGCTAAAATAAAGTTTTGGGAATGATGCTCATTCAGCAAATCTTCCACGACCATCTGTGGGCTAGCCCTGGGCTGAGTGATGATGACACAAGGTAATGAGTGATAACACGTGGCCACCAAGGAATTCTCAGTCTAGTGGGAGAGACAGTGAAGTACAGTAAATTGTTTTCCAGCCTCAAATAACCTATATGTGAAATATATTAGTTTATGCACATTTGCCTCTTCCTTTTTCTTAGCCATGAGAATTCTAGTTGGCATATAAGCAGATACAAAGCCATTGCCGTTGACAACAGATAGAGAAAGGGGCTGTAAAGAGGAAGGTGCAGTAGTCACAGTTAAAATCTTTAATGGTGTGTGAAGTATGAGAGCTCCAAGTGTGGGGTGAGGTTGGTGAAAGCAGTCTGTTGAGGATCTGTGGAGAACCTGGCAATAGGCCCTGCAGGAATCTGATGTGTGAGGACCTTAGTAGTTGTGGCCTTGTGACATTGTGCCACTGGGTCTGAAAAACCCACCGTCTCATTGGCCATTGGCATGCAAAGTGAACTGTGCTTGTACCCATTAATCACAGATTCTTCTATTGGAGGGCTTTTTTTTTTTTTTCTTTTGGTCAGAGAAACCCTCAGATTGGTGCAAGCATAGTAGGCCTACTTCCACAAGGAAGCAGCTGCTTGTCTAGTTTGGTGTGTCAGGACAGGCTGCCTAGGTGAGAAGGATGTGGGCACTGTAGGAGAGTGAGCAGAAGCAGGTGGGTGGATGCAGACGCGAGAGCTCAGTGTAATGGGAGGACGGGATGCTGGGAATGTGGAGTCTCAAGAAAGGCAGGACTGATTTAGAGGAATGGATAACTTAAGCCATGGTTAAAAGTTTATAGATTGAAGAAGGCAAATCTGTTTGATGTAAACCTGATCTTTTTACTAGCATCGAAAACACTGAAATCTGTTTTTACTTATTTATTAATTTTTCTGTAGGATAAATTCCAGTTTACTAACTGTATTTTCTTCTCTAAAGAAAAGGGTTGTTGTTACCAACTTGAATGGTCACACCGCCCGAGTCAATTGCATACAGTGGATTTGTAAACAGGATGGCTGTAAGTATTAACCAGATTTTAAAGTTGATCTCAATTGCTTTCTGATAAAATAAGGTTAGCCATTTTTTTCTCATCACTTCTCTTAATTTAGCATTACCTTATATGATGTTATGCAATTGGAGAAACAAGAAAAATGGTATTCCCAGTGAAATATCTGAACTGTATTTTTACTTCGTAGCAGTTGAAGCTTGGATTATGCAGCAGTGCTTAGGATGAGGGTAGTGCAGCCCTAGACTTTGGCAGGATCCTGTCCCACCTCCCCAGTTGCCTATAACTTTTATTAAAAGAACTTGTAAGCAGGGCCTAGACTGAGGCTGTGTTTTAGAGACTTGGTTTCTTGGTCTGTTTCTGCCATAAACAAGCTATTGCTTTTTCTTTTTATTCTTTTTTCTTTTATTTACTTATTTAAATTTTTTTTTTTTTTTTTGCCAACTAGTTGGAGACTAGAATGTTTATTTTTTTAAGAGACAGGCTCTCTCACTTGTTGCCCAAGCTGGAATGCAGCGGCTCCATCAGAGTTCTCTGCAATAGCTGGGACAACAAGTGTGTGGCACCAAGCCTTTCTAGTTTTTTAGGGTTTGTTTTTGTTTTTTTTTTTTTTGAGACGGAGTCTCGCTTTGTCACCCAGGCTGGAGTGCAGTGGCACGATCTCGGCTCACTGCGAGCTCCGCCTCCCAGGTTCACACCATTCTCCTGCCTTGCTCTGTAGCCCAGGCTTGTCTCGTACTCCTAACCTCAAGCAGTCTTCCCTCTTTAGCCTCCCAAAGTGCTGGGATTACAGGATTAGCTACTGTACCCGGCCAGCTATTGCTTTTTTAGGCAAGACATTGCATCTCTATTGACCCTAGTTTGCACCTTAATAACATCTGAGAAGTAAGAGATTGGACTAGATCAAGGGTGTCTTAGAGGTTTGTAAGACCTATGAGATCAAATTATTTTCATAATGATATCAAGAAGTTATTCACAGTATTCATTCTCATTGTCATGAATGTACAGTGTTTTCCAGCAGCCACATGGTGTATGATACTGCAGCAGATTAAATACAGAAGCAGATATGAAAATCCAGCTATATTCTAATAAAATCATATGTTAAAGAGATTTGTAGGAATGTAAAATAGTTCCTCTCTTTCATTAAGTTTTTGTTTTGGAAACCGTTGGGGTTTTTCCCCATCAAAATGTTATATATGTTCACACATCATAGAACCCATTGTTATTTTTAAGTAAATGGTTAAACACATATTTTTCATGTTTCTCAGTTTTAATTTCTAATGTGGTTAATATTGGTACATATGGTTCATATAATCAAAAGCTTTTTGGGGTCCTCAAAAATTGTAAGACTGTAAAGGAATTCTAAGACCAAAAGTTATGAAAATTTCTGGACAAGATTATCTCCAGGTCTCTTCCATCTCTAAGATTCTGACTCCAGAATTTTCAGTTAAAATATTGGTTGCCTTTAGATGGTGCTCCCAAAATCCTATGATATTTCTTTAGTTATCTTAAATATATCTACTGTAGTTTTGATATGGGTTCTGAATTAGTTTTATTTTTCATTACACACTCATTTGAGGGCATTTTGAGCCAGGCACAAATGCAAAATTTTCTGAATTATTAAGACTTTGCTATGATTTTATAAATGATGTTTAAAAAAATTTTAATAAGCTACTTATTTGCTTCTGTAGGATTAGTCACATGTTAGGTCGATAAAAATCATTAAATGGTACAAGGGATGCCTGTTAGTATGGATAATAAAACATAATTGCAATTATATTAATTGCCACCAGATAACATCAAAGACTGACTTTCAGTATAGGAGTTTGTTATAAAATGTTAATTTAGGCTTGTATGTTTTATCTTCTGTTTAAAAGTGAGGTTACATAAAATGGATTGCTTGTGTATTACTGTAATCTATAACTATTATGATTGATTTCCTTTCATTGAACTGCCAGATAATGCAGATAGCCTTTCCAACCCTTTATCGGTGATATATAAAATTTTAATATCATTTTGTATTTTTAATATGTCTGAATTTTAACATTACTTTTATGTATAGACATTCTTAAAATCATATAGTTAAGTGGCTCAATTGCTGCGACACATGAAGTTGAAGCCCATGATCACAGTTGGCTGGCAGCAGAGTTAGGACATGAACTTGGGCCTTCTGAGTTCAAATCTAATGCTCTTTAGTCCAGCTGCTTCCCTGAAACAAATAAAAAGAAAATCCAAACCCAAATTAGGTTATTTGCCCCTTTTTTGGTACTACTTTTTCTTCTGTTATCACTGAGAAGTTGCAAGTATTTAAAAGATCTATTTTGAAGTGTGTCTCTAATTTCAACAATAAGTCATATTCTTGGTAGTAGCACCTGACTACAATGTTTCATATAATGTTCCTGCCAAGAGTGTTTAGCCTGCATCTAATCATGAGGAAACAATCAAACAGATTGAGGGACATTCTGCAGAACAACTGCTGGGTACTGTCATTGTCACAAAAATGAGGGGGACTAGAAAACTATTCTAGATTAAAGGAGACTAAAAAGATTTGATATCCAAATGTTCAGTGTATTTCCTTAGATTCTGAATCCCAAACAAAAAAAGTTTTAAAAGGCATTACTGAGAGAATTGGGACATTTTAATATGGACTGTATATTATATAATAATGCTTACCAATGTTAGAATTTTTTAATGTGATAGTTGTATTGAGGTAATATAGGAGAACGTTTTTGTCCTTAAGAGATATATGGTCTTTGAGGATCAGAGATCACAGTGTCTGCCACTTATTTTTAAGTAGTTTGCCTCCTAAAAAGTGTGTGTGTATGTATATAGAGGAAGAGTGAGATATTAAGCAAATATGGCAAAATGTTACCAGTTTGTGAATCTAGGTAGAGGGTACAGGGGTATTGTTTTTTGGTGTAGCTTGGAAATTTTTAAAAATTGCAGAAAAAATGAATAAAGATATTTACTGAGATATAATTTTTTTCAGCCCCTTCTACTGAATTAGTTTCTGGAGGATCTGATAATCAAGTGATTCACTGGGAAATAGAGGATAATCAGGTGAGTAGACATGTTTATAATCAAGAAATGACTTTTTTTGTTCGTTTGTTTTTTAAGAGATAGAGTTTCACTCTGTCACCCAGGCTGACGTGCAGTGGTGCGATTGTGGCTCACCTCAGCCTCCTAAGTAGCTGGGACTACAGGTGCCTGACACCATGCCTGGCTGATTTCTGTTTGTTTGTTTGTTTGTTTGTTTTTGTAGAGATGGGGTCTTACTTTATTGCCCAGGCTGGTCTCAGAAATGACTTTTATATATACTTTTATTTAAAATTTTTTTCTTCAACTATGTTGTTCTTTTATGAAGTTAATCTTGCTCATCAGCAACACAAATGCTGTATCTTTTATACTACACAGGCCCTGTACCCTTTGCTCTGATTTCTACTCCCATATTTGTATGCTGTTAACTGTCTCTGTGAATTTCCTGTCATTTTGGAATAATTTTCAAACTATTCTTACTTGGGCTGATCTGTTTTCAATGCTTTTGGCATACGAATATAGATTTACAAGACTCTTCTCAGTGCTACCCCACACTTCTGTCATGTTATGTTTTTAAAAATTCTCTGATTGAGCTATAACTGTGCTTAAAGATGTGAAATGAGTATTTTCAATAGATTTAGTTTTTTCAGGGGGTAATGACAGACTTGTTAAAAAAAAAAAAGGTTATAAATACAAAAAGTATAAAGAAGGAAAAACCTATGCAAAATCTGAGCAGAGTTAACTTTCTGGTGAATGTCATTCCCCGTCTCTAGTTATGTGTGTATAATTATGCATAATAGAGATTCTATTGTATCCAAGGATTTTTTAAACCTTTTTGAGGTGAGATCTGGCTGTGTTGCCCAGGCTGGGGTGCAGTGGCTGTTCATAGGTAAGATGATGCTGCACTATAGCCAAGGACTCCTGGACTCAGGTGATACTCCTACCTCAGCCTCCCAAGTAACTGGGACTGCTGGCACACACCACTGCACCTGGCTTAAGTGTTTTTTCCAAGAAGTCAAAGGCTAATGATTCTAAAGAAAGTTAGTGTACAGACCCTTATACATGAGTATCATGCGCATCTTCTTTAGTGGCAGAATTCTGTTTTAAGTATTATAATTGGAAAAACAACTGAGGAGACATTTAAGGAATACCACTGTTTCAGCAGACAGTTTATAGAAGTTACCTTTTAAAAGAAGTGGTGGAATGTCACACATTTGAAACTTAAAAAAAGATAAACCCAAAACGTCAGTAGAAGGGATGCCAGAGGGAATAATCTTGATGGCAAGCAGATAGATTTGATAAGCAAATGGGATTTCCCACTTCTCTTTGCTATTTTTCTGTTTTGCAGCCCTACTTGATTTAGGCAAGTATCATGAGTGGATGCTAAAAGTACTTAGTAAAAGTTTGATGAGGAATAGAATGTTTATTCAATCCCAAAGTATACTCATATTATCACCAAAAAAAAAAAAAAAAAAAATTAACATCACGGTGAAAAAACCTGGCAGACAATACTTCTACTAAATATGAAGTTTAGCTTCACTAAAACCTGGACAAACTGAAATGATGTGCCTCCTGATGGGATGTGCTTATGTAGTAATGCGGTCAAAATGTATATTCTGAATCTCTTCATAATGAAAATCACACTAATCCAAAAAGAGGAACATTCCACAAAGTTGACCTATATTCTTCAGAATACCTATTGTCTCCTCAGAGTAGATTCCTAGATATGAGATTGCTGTGTCACAGGGCATGCACATTTTGTGTGTTGTTAACATGGTCAGACAGACTTCTTGAAAAATTCTTTTCAACTTAGAGGACCTATTTCTGGCTCAGCCATTTTATTGGCACATTTATCCAATTAAATAAAGGTTAAAAAATCCTTTTTTTTCACAATGCTTCTGTCATTCTTTCTGATTCAGCTTTTAAAAGCAGTCCATCTTCAAGGCCATGAAGGACCTGTTTATGCGGTGCATGCTATTTACCAGAGGAGGACATCAGATCCTGCATTATGTACACTGATCGTTTCTGCAGCTGCAGATTCTGCTGTTCGACTCTGGTCTAAAAAGGGTCCAGAAGGTAGGTTTGGAGACATGATAATCCAGACAAACGAAATAATATTTAACAAATGAATGACGAGTAGAAGAGCATATATATAATTCTTTACAACTTCGGAGCAACTTTAAAAATACTATAATTCTAATCTAAATTTTTCTTTTGCACTTATTTAAAATTCTCTATACCAAGACTTTTTCATTTAAGTCATTTTGCTGTCTGTAACATCATTAAAATGTGGCCATTTAACTTCACATGGTCAGTGGGGGCTCAGGATTGACTTCTCTCATCTCCCTTCTGCTACCTGGGGCTGTGATGATGCTATCCAACCTGTCTAGTTGGATAAGCTCTGAGGTAGTTGTTCATTGTGTTTTTTATTATTTCTTAGTAATGTGCCTTCAGACTTTAAACTTTGGAAATGGATTTGCTTTGGCTCTCTGCTTGTCTTTTTTGCCAAATACTGATGGTGAGTATCCTGTTAAGTATATGTTAAAAGGGCAGTATATTTGCATACTGTCATATGATTAGAACCTAAAAGAAATGTATTGGGTCTTAATTTTGTATCTGAATGTTTCTATGAAACAAGATGTGAATAACATACTTTTCTTATAATATTCAAATGATCTGAGTATAGAACATAAAGTTAAGGGGGGCTTATTAGGATTTTGATAGCTATTGATAATTTAAATGACTTACTGTGTACCCAAGATTGATACTGTTATCAAATATACTGTGGATGTATATAGATCTAATTTGAGGAAAGAATCTAATTCTTTAGAAGGTGAAGGTCTGGGGTAAGTTGAAAAAGTGTTGAATGAAGATGGCATATGAGCATTTCTCTCAAAATGATAGCCCCTTCACATCCTGCATAATGTCATTTTGCCCAAGACCACTTAAAATCTGCAAACAGAAAAATTTCCCTTTTGCTGTGAAACCCATCTGTATTTATCTTTGAGTATCTTCTACAAAGATAATAGCCAGTGTGAGTGAGTCAGCCTCTTTGCCTCCACAGTTACCTGGAAGACTGGCCAGGTGGAAACAGGCAAGGCCTGGAAGCCACCAGCCTCTCTCACTCTCTGTAGCAGGAGCTGCGACTCTATGGTTTCATGTTATGCTTCCATTCTGTGCAAGGCTCTGTGGAAGGAGAAGCTGCACACATTCTGGCATCATAACAGAATTTCATTTCTTCCATCTGCATTCAGGCCAAGTGACTGGAGTTTTGTTTTTATTGTTTTTATTTTTCTTTTTTCTGTAGTTGATCTAACGTAAGAAAATCTTTGAAAAACACATTGGTGGCAAGGCATGTCCTTAGAAAAAGTCTCTTATCTAGCAGAGTCATCAGGGCTGCCCTTTGGTAATGCAAATTATTAATGATTTTTTATCTTATTAAAATAATTTTACAGTCACATCTTTCATAGCTTTTTAAAATTTTAAAATTTAAAATTTATTTATTTATTTTTTAGAGACAAAGTCTCATTCTGTCACTCAGGCTGGAGCGCAGTGGTGATCATAGCTCACTGCAGCCTCAAACTCCTGGGCTCAGGTGATTTTCCCACCTCAGCCAAGTGGCTAGGACTACAAGCATGCTCCACCACGCCCAGCTAATTGTTTTATTCTTGTAGAGACAAGGTCTGTTTATGTTGCCCAGGCTGGTCTTGGACTCCTGGCTTCAAGTGGTTCTCCTGTCTCAGCCTCCCAAAGTGCTGGGATCACAGATGTGAGCCACTGCGTCTGGATCCCCTTGCGTAGCTTTGTAAATTTTTTATTTTATTTTTTTGACACAGGGTCTCATTCTGTTGCCCAGGCTGGAGTGCAGTGGCACCATCACAGTTCACCTCAGCCTCCTGAGTAGCTGGGACTCCAAGCACATGCCACCATGCCTGGCTAATTGCCTTGTATAGCTTTTTAGCCACATGCTTAATTATATGCTCTTTTATTTATTTTTATTTTTATTTTGGGGGTTGGAGTCTCGCTCCGTCGCCCAGGCTGGAGTGCAGTGGTGCAATCTCAGCTCACTACAATCTCTGCCTCCTGGGTTTAAGTGATTTTCCTGCTTCAGCCTCCTGAGTAACTGGGATTACAGGTATATGCCACCACGCCCAGATAATTTTTGTATTTTTAGTAGAGACAGGGTTTTGTCATGTTGGCGAGGCTGGTCTCAAATTCCTGACCTCAGGTGATCTGCCCACCTCAGCCTCCCAAAGGATAACGCCCTAGGATTACAGGCATGAGCCACCACACCCAGCCTTTTATTTTGTTTTAAACAAAATAAAACATAAGGTTTTCAAACAAAACATAAAGTCCTCAAATTAACAAACATACCCTTAAATCTGTGTGCATTAGCCATGTTGGTAGGGCTCATAGTAGCTGTTCATTATTTAGTTGTCTTAACAACTTTTCATCTTGGTCTTTGGGCTGACATGGTGAAAATGCTCTCTAGTTGCTCTTGAGCTTATTTTTCACTTCTATCATAAATGTCATAGAATGGAGAGAAGGACTGGATTCTTATTTAATAGTCATTATATTTACCAAGTAACCACTGAATAGAACGTTTTAGAGTGTTCATTGTATTCCTGCAGACATTTATTGAGCATTTTCAATTATTCGTGTAGTGGTGTGGGAAATTGAAGTCAGGATTCTTTACTTAGAGCTTACAATCCAGTACAGTTGATAATCATAACGTGGTGGAATAGAGAACTCACAGTGAAGCCTGTTTTTTCTTCCCCCCAGTACCAATATTAGCATGTGGTGATGATGATTGCAGAATTCACATATTTGCTCAACAAAATGATCAGGTAATAATGTTTATATTAAGAGGCTGGAATTATATTCTGCTTAGTTATATCTCAATATAGACTATATCCAGATTATAGAATTTTAGGGAATGTTCTAATCTAAACCAAAATAATCCAATAGAATCTTTTTTTGACAGTCCTCTGTTAAGATGGTTGTCTACTCTGAACACCAAGTAACCGCTGCCTTGACCATCAGGCTCAGAGTTGTTAGGGGGAAACAGGTCATTAGGTGGGGGAGGAGAGATGGAAGATGCTGTGGTAGTTGTTTTTCTCTTAAAGATTTAAACGAGATATAACATACCTACAGTGAAGCATTCCTAGTAGTGTTTATTTGCCCTTCTGAGCTTTACTTAGATTTTGAGTGGTTAAACTAAAGGAGAGAAATTTAGAAAGGGGTTGGTTAACTCTAAACTCATTTATTTAATAGGATACTCATTTCTTTGCATTCTATAAGAAGGTTAAAAATGGTTGTGAAAGTCCAGCTATTCAACTTTTTTTTTTTTTTTTTTTTTGAGACAGAGTCTTGTTCTGTCTCCTAGGCTGGTGCAGTGGTGAGAACATGCGTCACTGTAGTCTTGACTTCCTGGGGTCAAGCAATCCTCCTGCCTCAGCCTCCTGTGTAGTTGAGACCACAGGCGTGTATCACCATGCCTGGCTACTTTTTAAATTTTTTGTAGACACAGGGTCTCACTTTATTGCCCAGGCTGGTCTCAGTCTCCTGGCCTCAAGTGATAGTCCCACCTCCTCAGCCTCGCAAGGTATTAGGATTATAGGTGTGAGCCACTGCCCAACCCACCTTTTTTTCTATATTATATCTATAGTATGTATCATTTTATATCTTAAACATTTAAAATATTTGAGATTACAAATATTATATTATCTACTCAGAGGTGCTCCAGTTAGTGATTTAGATATTACGTGATGGGTTTTTCATTCCCAAAGGAATGCTTTTTCTTGTCTAATCAAATAGTGTTCTCAGTAAAAGAGCAATGCAGTAGGACTGTCTGAGACCAAATGATGTCACTGGTATACATGAAGATGTTAAATTCTTACATCAAGCCCAATGATTTTTATCTTACTAGTTTCAGAAAGTGCTTTCTCTCTGTGGACATGAGGATTGGATTAGAGGAGTGGAATGGGCAGCCTTTGGTCAGTATGAAATTTTGCTAATGCACATACAATGGGAACAAATATGTGTTACTTCCAAGAAAGCAGCCTTTTTTGTTTTAATTTTTAAGTTTTCTTTGCATGTTATGTTTTTCTGTTGTCCCAGTTAGAAAGGAGGATGCTTATCTCTTCTGTTAGTTGGGTGGTAGATGATTAAATAAATAGGTATTTATCAGATGACATTAGCTGTCTTGTTCACATGCAGACCTTCTTGAAAAGTTCTTTGTAGAACTTAGTAGACTATATACTACATGTTGTAAACATGTATTAGCATTGTATGCATATTTGTCAATGTTATTAAAAATGAATATAGATCAAATGAATTGGAGGGTAAGGAAACAAAGTATTGTTTTTTTCTGGAAAATCTGGAAATATATATATTATAGACAAAAAAGTCTTATACATAAACTTCACAATATAATGTTTTAAAATTAATACAACTTATTTTTTAATTAGGTAGAGATCTTTTCCTAGCAAGCTGTTCACAAGATTGCCTGATAAGAATATGGAAGCTGTATATAAAGTCAACATCTTTAGAAACTCAGGATGACGATAACATAAGACTGAAAGAAAATACTTTTACCATAGAAAATGAAAGTGAGTAATAATGAAAATATCCAATATAACGATACTTAGGTCTCCTAGTTGGTTGATTTTTTTTTCACCACCCACCTATGTGAAGGATAGTTTTTCACAAGTGTCAGATTCCTACCTGAAATTTCTTTTTTCTTTCTTTTTTTTTTGAGACAGAGTTTTGCTTCTTCACCTCGGCTGGAGTGCAGTGGCGTGAGCTTGGCTCACTGCAACCTCCGTCTCCCAGGTTCAAGTGATTCTCCTGCCTCAGCCTTCCAAGTAGCTGGGATTACAGGCACGCACCACCACGCCTGGCTAATTTTTTTGTATTTTTAGTAGAAATGGGGTTTCACCATGTTAGCCAGGCTGGTCTCAAACTCCTGACCTCAGGTGATCTGCCCGCCTCGGCCTCCCAAAGTGCTGGGATTACAGGTGTGAGCCACCGTGCCTGGCCTTTTTTTTTTTTTTTTTTTTTTTTTTTGAGACTTCTTACCCAGGTTGGAGTGCAGTGGCATAATCACAGCTCACTGCAGCCTTGAACTCCTTGGCTCAAGTGGCTTAGCTTCCTGAGTAGCTAGGAGTACGCCATCACACCCAGCTAATTTTTAAAATTTTTTGTAAAGATAGGGTCTTGCTATGTTGTCCAGGCTGTTTTTCAACTACTGGCCTCAAATGATCCTTCCACCTTGGTATCCTAAAGTGTTGGGATTACAGGTGTGGGCCACCATGCTTGGCCTGATACTTTGTATTTTCCTATTTTTATGTGAGAATGAGTCATTTTTCATATGTGAAATATTTTTCTTCTAAACCATATTAGTAAGATTTTTAAAATTGCTGAGAATAATGTTTAGTGCTTCTCATTAAAGTAATTTGTAAAATATTACTAAATTTGCAGTTTTAGCATAGGAAGACCTAAAGGAATAATGTGAATTACTTACACATTTTATTGGCCTATGATAAAAGACAAGCTAAATCTCACCATTTGAGTAGTATATTTAATTCTGATTTTCCTATTGTCTAGCCTTAGAACAGTATCCCTGGATGGTAGATCCTGTTGGGATGTTGTATTTGAAAGAGATATTTTTGGATGTGACAGTTATAAAGGTAGTTCAGTGAACATTGTTCACCTAGGTGTATTCTGTTTTTTGTTACTATTCTTGGTGGTGAAGTCCATCAGAGTTGAGATTTTGGTAACAGTTTTATGGGGAGAACGAAAAAATGATATAACCAGCATATTAGGAGTAGCTATACCCAAATATGAATTTTTTTCTATTTTCATTATGTTATTTGAAAGGTCAAAATACTGATTTCATTATCTTTATTTCTGCATTTATCCTTTTAAAAAATGGGATTTGTATTTGTCCATTCTTACGCTTCTATAAAGAACTTCCCAAGACTGGGTAATTTGTAAGAGAAAGAGGTTTAGTTGACTCACAGTTCTGCAAAGCTGAGGAGGCCTCAGGAAACTTAAATTAATAGCAGAAGGGGAAGCAGACACCTTCTTCACAGGGCATCTCCCATCAGATCCTTCCCTTGACAGGTGGGACTTAGGGGAATTACAATTCAAGATGAGATTTAGGTGAGGACACAGAGCCAAACCATATCAGTATTTTAGGCTATTATATTCTTATAATGAGTGAGGATAATAAAGAGGCTGGCATGACTGTTTTTCCTTCCTCATTGTAGTTTAACAGTAGCTGTCTCAGAAAATTGTAAAAATATAAGATATTCCTTCATATTTATTTATGACCAGCTAGAACAGAATATAAGGAAAAATTTATAACTTTTTCTCCTATAATTTTGAACAGCAGTTGAGGTTAAAGAAATTTAGAATTCATGTTCTTTTTTTGAATCCCAACTATCATATTTTGTCCTAATTTTTTTTTTTTTTACATAATTGCCCAACTGTCTTGGTTATGGAAATATTCTTTTTAGAAGAGCTTTGAGGAAATAATACCTTCATTGCTTTTGTTATAGGTGTTAAAATAGCATTTGCTGTTACTCTGGAGACAGTGCTAGCCGGTCATGAAAACTGGGTAAATGCAGTTCACTGGCAACCTGTGTTTTACAAAGGTAGGAAGAAAACCATACACATATCCCTTACTCCAGTTAAATCTTATGGCACAGTAAGCTGACCAAATCAAGTGGAGAATTTTTTTACTGTGATTAGAAATCTCAAATACATGACATTTTCAAGTTGACAAAGTATAATACTACATTCCTGGTCTGCTGGACACTCAATTCCATTGAACATTGAACTCCTAAGTGGGAAAAGTGTTAATTCCTGCCATGATGCTGAAACTACCACACCCCCAGTAACTTTTTATCTTAAAAGTTTCCACTTGATTATTATGGGATTGAAGAAAAACTGACTTTCAAGCCAACTTCACTGGATCCTTTACCCTCAGTAATAACAAAGTTGGTACCACTGAAATACATTATTTATGAGAAAGTAAGACTGTTACTCCTTCTTTCTTTTGCCATTTATCTCCATTTATAGAGTGACAGTTCTGTGCATGTTCAGGCTGGTGCTGGGTGTATAGCTAGGTAAGGCATAGCCTCACATTCTTCCCTGGCCTCTTCCCCAAGGCAATAACAGTAATAATTAATTCTTAGGCAAACTACCATTCACCTCTTCCTTACATTATGCTATGTTTGCTGTAATTTAAAAAACAAAAAAAATTGGAATTATAGATATTACAGCTTGCCTTTTTAGCTTACCGTGTTTTGGAGCTGTATCCACATTGATTTGTGAAGCTCTAGTTATTTGTTTTTATTGCACGGTAGTAGTCTATTGTCTGAATATACCACAACCCATTTATCTCTTCTTCTAATGGTAGACATTTGTGGTGTTTGCAATTTTTTGCTATTACAAATAATGTGCAGTGAACATCCTTGCAGTACCCATGTTGTTTGTTGTTTTTTTCTGGTAATCTACAAACATGATGATTGTTGATCACCTAAAGGGATTAGGTTTTATTTTTTAGATGGTGTCCTACAGCAGCCAATGAGATTATTATCTGCTTCCATGGATAAAACCATGATTCTCTGGGCTCCAGATGAAGAGTCAGGAGTTTGGCTAGAACAGGTAAAAATGTTGGATATTTAAGGAACAGAAAATTAAGTTTTGAACTCTGTATTTAAATCCCAAGTGTATATTGATAGACCTGCAAATTTTCACTGTGTACATTAAAATAGTGGGAATTTAACAGTCTCTGGAATCAGCGATTTCTGTTGTGAGAAATATAGACTATTGATTAAGAATTGTTTTCTGTCTGTTATTGTACAGGTTCGAGTAGGTGAAGTAGGTGGGAATACTTTGGGATTTTATGATTGCCAGTTCAATGAAGATGGCTCCATGATCATTGCTCATGCTTTCCACGGAGCGTTGCACCTTTGGAAACAGAATACAGTTAACCCAGTAAGAAAAGAGTGTTTAAATAAAGCATTTCTAATCAAATAGAGTACATTCTAGGTAAATAGTATTTTGCTTATAACACTCTACAGAAACATAGTAGAGGCACTTGAAGTTCAAGTGACATAACTTTTTTCTGTAGACATTGTTAAGGTATTGAAATTTGCATGTAGGTAAATTTGCTACATAAGTGCACTGTATTCCTTTAAGCTATAGAATTTTTTAATGATAATTTTTCTGAAATGTGTAGCTTTCCTGTCTTCTTAAAAAGTTAACATAATTGGATATCTTGTTGGACTGCTAGATCCCTATTATTGAATGAATGTCAGTCATTTATTGTGACTGACGTTCAACACCTGGGCATGGTGGCTCGTCTCAGCAACTTGAAAGGCTGAGATGGAGGATTGCTTGAAGCTAGGAGTTTGAGAACAGCCTTGGTGAAAGAATAAGACCCTGTCTCCAAAAAAAAAAAGAGGTAGTCTTCTCCCTTTAGTCATGTAACTGTCTCTCTACAGCATTCCTTCTCTTACTTTGTAATCTGATTTGCTTCTAATCTGCTTCTAGCTTGGGAAAATTAGATAGCAAGAACGGAGTGGCCAAGAGCACAGGCCCTTGGAGCTAGACAGCCTGGGTTCACTTACTAGCTATGTGTCCTTGAGGACATTAGTTAATCCCTGTCTCAGGTTCCTCATTTGTAAAACATGGGTAGTTTTTTGGTTTTTTTTTTTTTTCTTTTAACAGGATCTCACTCTGTCATCCAGGTGTGATCATAGCTCACTGCAACCTCATTCTCCTGGGGTTAAGCCATCCTCACGCTTCAACTTCCTGAGTAGCTGGGACTACAGGTGCACATCACCACACCCAGCTAATATCTAAAATTTTTTTTATAGACACAGGGTCTTGCTTTGTTCAGCCCTGCCTAGTCCTGAACTCCTGGCTTCAAGTGATCCTCCCGCCTCAGTCTCCCAAAGTGCTGGGATTACAGGTGTGAGCCACTGCATTTGGCATGTGGATTGTTAATATTACCTACTGACAGTTTTGTTTGTTTGTTTGTTTGTTTTGAGACCGAGTTTTGCTCTTTTGGCCCAGGTTGGAGTGCAGTGGTGTGATCTCGGCTCACTGCAACCTCCACCTTCCGGGTTCAAGTGATTCTTCTGCCTCAGCCTCCTGAGTAGCTGGGATTACAGGTGCCTACCACCATGTCTGGCTAATTTTGTATTTTTAGTAGAGACGGGGTTTCACCATGTTGGCCAGCCTGGTTTCGAACTCCTGACCTCAGGTGATCCCCCCCCCCCCCCCACCCCGCCTCAGCCTCCCAAAGTGCTGGGATTACAGGCGTGAGCCACCGCACCTGGTCTACTGGCAGGGTTTTTATGAGGCTTAAATGAGTTAACATTTATATGATATGCAAAACAAGGCCTGGCACATACTGGATGCTATGTAAGTGTATTTTATTTTATTATTATTGTTGTGTTTTTTATTAACACTTACTGTTTTTTTATAAAGTATATTGCAAAGGAAACAGAAGCAGAGACGTGTAGGGTGAGGTATGGGAGAAGGGGTGCCAAGCTTCCATGCCCTCCCTGGCTGTGCCGCCCTCCAGGAACCTCCATGTGCTTAGCTATTCGGAAGCTCCGAAGCTCCCTGAACTGTGTCCTCTTTGGTTTTTATGGCAGCTTCATGATGTCAGCATTTTTTCCCCCAGGGTGGAACCCTCTCATGGTCGGGTTTTTTTTTTTTTTTTTTTGAGATGGAGTCTCACTCTGTCACCCAGGCTGGAGTGCAGTGGCGCTATCTCGGCTCACTGCAAGCTCCGCCTCCCGAGTTCACACCATTCTCCTGCCTCAGCCTCCTGAGTAGCTGGGACTACAGGTGCCTGCCACCACACCTGGCTAATTTTTTGTATTTTTAGTAGAGACGGGGCTTCATGGTTTTAGCACCTCGTGATCCGCCCACCTCGGCCTCCCAGAGTGCTGGGATTACAGGTGTGACCCACTGCGCCCAGCTGGTTGGGTTTAAGACACACAGTCAAACAGGTGGGGAAGATTAGAGGCCTGACCCTGAAGCCTGATATACCCAATTTTGTAGGTGAAGACTGTAACAAGGGCTATGGGAGTTTTGAGCCAGGAACTTTTGTCAGAGAAAACCAGTGTACTTAACACCTCAGGCCATGGATCCCTCAGGCCAGGGATCCTTTACATCAAAAAATATAGGCTGGGTGTGATGGCTCATGCTGGTAATCCCAGCACTTTGGGAGGCCAAGGCGGGAGGATTATTTGAGCCCAGGAGCTTGAGGCCAGCCTGGGCAACATAGGGAGACCCTGTCTATACCAATAATTTTAAAAATTAGCCATGGGCTTACAGCCCTGGGTATCGTTGCAGGCGCCTGTGGTCGCAGCTACTTGGGAGGCTGACGCAGGAGGATTGTGTGAGCCTGGGAAGTTGAGGCTGCAGTGAGCCATGGTTACGCCACTGCATTCCAGCCTGGGTGATAGACCAAGACCCTGTCTCAAAAAAAAAATGTGTATGCACACACAGTCAATAATTAGTCCAGTCCATCATACTGTATGAATGTCTCCCAGGCTGAGGCCACTCAGGTTTGCAGATTTCCTTCAATCTTGTCAGGTTTCAGAAGGAGTAGCCTCAGTCAATATTATATACAACTTCACTTTTTCAGGCATCTGGGATAATTAAGCTAAGAGACAATGTCATCTCTTGCTCTTGAGACTCTTATGAGTTGTTAATGTGATATTGAATTTTCCTCAATGACCCATTTATTCATTTCTTTACTCTCAGCTGCTATTTCTCCTTCTCTCCATTAATACCCAAAGCTTTTCATCTTTGAAAGGCACATTAGAATTGCCATTGTGTTGATCTAGATTGCTGGCAGTAATACAAGTCAAGCAAGTAGCTCCTCAGTCTACTACGTTCAGACAGGATAAGGTTAGGTAGGTGCAGAACTAGTGAGCTATTTTTACCACCAGGCAATGTAGCTGTTTTCACCATTAGCCCTAATTTTGCTAGATGGGGTGAAGGTACAACCGTACAACCTATTCCCGTCATGCCTTAGGAATTTTGATACAAGACTTAGAAACATAGTTGCAGGGTTTTTTGTTTTTTGTTTTTTGTTTTTTTTTGGCTTAGAAATCATCCCTGCTGTTCCAGTACTTGTTGTTGCAGGCCTGGTCCTGGACCACTGCATCAGGTAGAGGAGAAAAAATAAATTAAAAAAAAATTTTTTTTGAGGTGATTTGGGGAAGAAAGAAAAAAAATATAATCATTTTACCAGTGTATTCCTCCCTTGGTAAGAACCGCATAGTCATACCAGCATCCTCCCCAACCCCCTTCCCCATATCAACAAGAAAAACAAAAAATCTAGCAGGGACACTCAAGTTCCACTCATGTTGAGTGTGAGTACACACTCATGAAGGTGTGTAAGCCAGCCCTTCATGCTTTTATTTCCCCTTATTTTAGACAACCGATGTTTCAATCGTCCATTTCTACTTCTCTGTCAAACTGTGACTCTAAGGAGGAGATATCTCTGCCCATTGTTGGACATTATGAGCTGTACAGTGTATCTTTGGTCTGAAGAAATGATGGTCGGCCATCCAGATCTATTTAATATCTTCTGTTCTGGTTTTTTTATGGCATGTTGAGCATTTTCATCTTTCATTTGATAAGCAAAACCTACTACACAGTCAGTTTCAGTTCCTGTCAAGACCCATTTATAGCTCCCCAGGGCTACTAGCATCAGTCTTACTTGCCAGCCATGTTCAGGGCCTTCCCACCAGAGTCTGTGCCCTGTAGCCATCAGCAGTCTCTGTTGCTGACAAACAGAGCAGTTCTTTCTGGCATTATGTGCCTTGGAATTGCCATCTACTAACCAAGCAGCTCTTGAGAGCTGTTCATCTGACACCGCAGAATCCAGCAGTTTTTCACACAGTTCCAGTGTCAGTTCTAGGGGAAAAGAAACTCCTTGCTCAAGGGTATCTCCTCCTTCCATTCTCCAGGTAGTATAAAGCATTTCCGTTTTATTATGGAACTCTTCTGGACACTGCCATCCCCATTAGAATGTTTCTCTGACATCACTGGAGACAGTATGGGTGTTTCAGGTGTCATAGGGATAGCTTCAGCTAATGTTTCATAGCAAGACAGTAAATGCCGCTCAAGTGGAAATACTCTAGTCCAAACCCCAGTAGTTGTTGCTGGGAGCTACTCAGAGGCTTTAGCCATAAGCTCGAGGAGCTGTTTCACAGAGGGTGATGAAATGGAGAATTTATCCTTCCCAGCACTCTAGCTTCTACCCTGCATTGTGTGGTTCAGGCAATTCTGCTGGTTCCCATTTAGCATATCCAGTTAATATTGCTTGAAGGTCAGATTTACATACTTTCTGTTTTACAGTACCAGGTAGGGGAAACATTCCCCAATCAGACACAATGTTCAGCCCCATGATACAATCAGGTAAAAGAGATGCAACCACTTCATATGAAGTGTGTTCAAATATACCAACTTTCATAATCCTATTAACCCTTAGATTTTTATGTTCTGTTTTCAGGAACTTCACCCCCAGACCATTTTACCCTTTCTTGTACAAAAAGCTTTGGGTCCCTTGCTGCCAAGGGTTGAGCCAAAGGACTCCAGCCCTTTTGTCAGTAGTTTCCCCCCCTATTGCCCCAGGCCAGATCAGATTTTTCACTGTAGTCTCTGCCTTCCAGCTTTTTTTTTTTTTTTTCTCTTTTTTTGAGACAGTGTCTCACTCTGTTGCTCAGGCTGGGGTACAGTTGTGCAGTCATGGCTGACTGCAGTCTTGACCTCCTGGGCTCAATCGATCCTCCCACCTCCACCTCCCAAGTAGCTGAGACTACAGGCAGGCACCGCCATGCCCGGCTAATTTTTGTATTTTTTGTAGAGACGGGGTTTCACCATGTTGCCCAGGCTGGTCTCAGACACCTGGGCTCAAGCAGTCTAGCCACTTCTGCCTCCCAAAGTGCTGAGATTATAGGCGTGAGCCACCCTGACCTGCCCTGCCTTCCAGCTTTTACCATTTCTCCAAACTGGGAGAAGTGCAGTAAACTGGTTTGGCATCCTTTAATGTTGGGAGACCAGGAGGGACTCCCTTTGGTCCACCCAGCCTTTGATAGTGTTGTATTACTACTTTGTTTTAGGCCAGGCATGGCGGCTCACACCTGGAATCCTAACACTTAGGAAAGCTGAGGTGGATGGATGGATCTCTTGAGCCCAGGAGTTTGAGACAAGCCTGGGCAACATGGCAAAACCCCATCTCTACAAAAAAGACAAAAATTAGCCAGGCATGGTTAATTCTTTGGGCTGAAGAAATGATGGTTGGGCATCCAGATCCATTTAGTATCTTCTGTTCTGGTTTTTTTTTTTTTTTTTTTTTGAGGTGGAGTTTCGCTCTTGTTGCCCAGGCTGGAGTGCAATGGCGTGATCTTGGCTCACTGCACTCTCACCTCCCTGGTTCAATTGATTCTCCTGTCTCAGCCTCCTGAGTAGCTGGGATTACATGCACCCACCACCATGCCCGGCTAATTTTTTTTTTTTGTATTTTTAGGAGAGACGGAGTTTCACCATGTTGGCTAGGCTGGTCTCAAACTCCTGACCGCAAGTGACCCACCTTCCTCAGCCTCCCAAAGTGCTGGGATTACAGGCCTGAGCCACCATGCCCAGCCAGTTCTGGTTTTTTAATGGTTTTTTTTCAGCTACTCAGAGGCTGAGGTGGGAAGATCACTTGGGCCTGGGAGGGAGGGTGAGGCTGCAGTTAGCCGTGATTGCATCACTGCACTCTAACCTGGGTGACAGAGTGAGACCCTATCTCAAAAAAAAAAAAACAAAGATCTTTGTTTTAACACCATCAGTTTCCATTTTATTCTTTGTTTCTTAATAACCATCTAAAGATTTCCACCCTGCCTTTGAATCTCTCCCTTTTACCTTTCCTGTTTTCTTGTCAACCTAATGTTTTTATTAGCATCTGTAAGACTCATGAGAAGCTGAGACAGCAAGTTTAATAAGGCTTCTTGAACGGTTTATTGATTCTGCAGGAGTACCATCACATGGGGTGCCCATGTAGAAGGAACCCCCTTAACCATAGCATTTACTGTGATCTGGGTAACAGGCATATTCAGCAGGTGAATATCCCTGTCATCACATAGCCAGTCTCACAAGGCTTGCATACAAAGCATATTAGCTGCCCCATCTGGGGTGTTACACTTGGCATTTATAGATGATGTTAGGCAGTCCCCATTTTTGGGGGTAAACAGACCTTACAGTGGTATTTATCCAGTCCACCTGGCTGGCCGTTCCCTCAGGAATAATCTTCCATGTGTCTGGATTATATATCCCCATCCACGATTGTTCACTAGTGAGCTGTGGGTCCTGCGTCAACCCAAACATGCTCTTCCACTCTGTAGCATTTAAAACCAAAGATACTGCCCCTAAATTAATCACTTTCATAGTCCACTTTAGCAAAGGTTCCCCAGGAAACTGATGATACCAGTCTATAAGATGGAACAATTCCTTCACACTACACCCTTTGGTTTCAGTAGTTACTTGGTTTTGCCCTTCCCCCACATTGACTACCTTCTTGGTAACCACAGGACTTAGAAATATTTTCTGTTGTCCCTGCATAATTCTCTGCTTTGTGGGTGACTTTGAGGCTGGTGGCCTGAGCTCGCACTCACATTTTGAGCTGGGTCCAGCCTCAAGTCCTTATCCAGCACCCTCTTGTACTTTCATTTTAGCCATTATAGATAACAGTGACCAAGGGATTGAATTTTGGATTGAATATTTCACTTTTTTCTTTTTAGTTTGCATTTCCTTATGTATCCAATGAACCAACTCTTGGAGTTGGATCTATCCGTAAATTCCACTGGTAACTTTAACCTTTAGTAACTGATCTCAACACAGCTGCAGCTTCATACCATTGGTGAGCACATGCTCAAAGATTTCTCATTCCCCACCCTTTTATCCTTTTTCTTCCCAAACCACACGATTCTGTGAGTCAGGGCCTTTCCAGCAAATCCTGCTTCACTAACATTAAGTATGTAGGGAAAACTCTCTCTCTTACACCACAGCAATCATTAACTTCTGTGAGCAAATGTGTGGGGGTTTCTTCCCCGACACCAAGCAGCAGACACCAGCTGGGTGTTCTCTAATTCAGTTCCAACACTCTCTACCCAGAGATAGTGTCAGATCCCAGAGGTTGAGGGCTCAGTCCCCAAGACTGCCCCTACCCCAGCAGTCACAGTCCAGGCCTCAGGAACTTCTGACTGACCAGCTTCAAGTTAGGATTCCCTCGACCCCCTCTTTAGGTTCAGTTAATTTGGGGTGACTCACAGAACTCAGGGAAACACTTAACATTTATTGGTTTATGGTATTGAAAGTGACTTGTTTTTTATATAGACTTTTTTTTTTTTTATAGAGCAGTTAGGTTAACAGCAAAATTGATCTGAAGGTACAGAGTTTCCACGTCCCTCTACCCCCACACATCAACTTGTAGCCTCCCCCACTACATTGTTACAGTCAAGGACGATTTTTTAAAAGCCAAACACTGCCCTTCAGGACTGTTACTGTGGGAAACTGTTGTTAGTCCAAAAGTGCTGTCCATTGCTCAAAACTTTTTGTAAACTCCCATTAGTGCTAACTTTAGGATCAGTTTTTGTTCACAGAGGGAGTAACATTTTTTGTCACAGGCTTTTTTTTTTTTTTTTTGACCAGACATAATATAGTTTAGTCACAGACTTATCCATCAGACTAGGTTTTGAATGACCTATTAGCTATTTATACACATTTAATTTTCCTCTAAAGGTTAAGTTTTAGTCCCACTTGAGGTTGTTCAAAAAGGTGCTCTGTGGACCAGGCATATGACATTTTCTATATTTTGTTGTCATTATTTGTTTATATGGTTGTTGTTGCAGGCTTCTTAGTAGGTGAACCAACTAGGTTTGATTCAGTTGTCTGTCCTCTACATCTGTAACTCTTTTTACTTAATAAAGCCATCAGGTCCACATGCAGAACCCACTGACTCGTTTTACACAATATTTTTACATTTTATACAATTTTTATTTAGTTTAATAAATACATAGAACCTAGTGTATACTAGAATTGTCCTGTGTACTTTACAAAAGTAACTCATTTAATCCTCATAATAACCCTAGAAGGTAGGTGCTGTTATAACTGTTTTATTCTATAATTGAGACACAGAAAGGTTAAGTAGTATCTGGCTGCTCAATAAATGATGAATGGAGGGAAATTTCCCACAGTTACTGATTTAAAGGATACGACACATATTTGAATGCTTAAGCTCTTATATGATTGATTGGAAAATGGATCCTATTATTCTGTGATCCGATCTTGTATACTTAGCTTTTCACCTTGCCAGAGGGCTTTAGTCTTCTCTGTTATCAGACGTGAGTGCTTTACTTTGGTGGTAGTCTTTGAGTATTTTGATATGTGATATGAGCACTTCCATTGCAGAGAGAGTGGACTCCAGAGATTGTCATTTCAGGACACTTTGATGGTGTCCAAGACCTAGTCTGGGATCCAGAAGGAGAATTTATTATCACTGTTGGTACTGATCAGACAACTAGACTTTTTGCTCCATGGAAGAGAAAAGACCAATCACAGGTAAAATGTCTTATTTATTTATTTATTTTTTCTTGGGACAGAGTTTCACATCACCCAGGCTGAAGTGCAATGGCACGATCTCAGCTCACTGCAGCCTCCGCCACCCAGGTTCAAGCGATTCTCCTGTCTCAGCCTCCCGAGTAGCTGGGATTATAGGTGCCCACCACCACACCCATCTTCTTTTTGTATTTTTAGTAGAGATGGGGTTTCACCATGTTGGCCAGACTGGTCTCGAACTCCTGACCTCAGGTGATGCACCGCCCCCCCCCCCCCCGCCTCCCAAAGTGTGCTGGGTTATAGGCATGAGCCACTGCAGCCGGCCTCTTCTTGTTTTACTAATGTGTTTAAAAGAAAACATCCATGAACACAAGAAAAGTAGGGCAGCCACGCTAGCCATTAGGAAAATGCAAATTAGAACCATGATGAGATACCACCACACACCCTCTTGAATAGCTAAAGTAAAAAATATATTAACAAGTGCTAGTAAGGATGCAGAGCAACTGGAACTTTCATACATTGCTATTGGGGATGCAGAATGATACAGCCACTCTGGAAAACAGTTGGACATTTTATTTTTTGTTTTTTGTAGAGACAGGATCTTGCTATGTTGCTCAGGCTGGCCTTGAACTCCTGGCCTCAAGTGATCCTCCTGCCTCAGGCTCCCAAGTAACTAAGACTACAGGTGTGAGCCACCATGCCCAGCTAATTTTTAGATTTTTTGTAGAGACAGGGTCTTGCTCTGTTGCCTAGTTTCGTTATGTCTTGTAATTTTAGGTTTAATTCATTAGGAAGCATTATCAAGTGTACAATAAAAGCCTGAAGTCATATAGTATTAGATAATAGTAGTGAGGGCAGTTTTTGTTTAAGGAAATTTTCACTGTGTTAGGCACCTAGAATAAAATAAAATGTAAAAGATAGATCCTGTTTTCAAGGAGTTTACCATCTAGCTGTAGGGTAGGGCTATAGGTAGGGGGCAGTGGAACTAATGTTTCTGTAATTATTAGATAAGACCAGTTAATTGCTAAGTGTTGGCCCTGAGCTCAAACAGTTGTAAAACTTCACTACTGGTAAACTTTGAACTGCTATGTGGTAGAGAAAATCAGGATCCTCTGCTTCAGTTTCTGATAGAAATTCACGGAACTGACTGTGGGTCAGTCCGTAAGAGCTAGTAAAGTTTGCCACTAACACTACTGCTTGAGTAACACGTGGTAGATTCAAATAAATAGAGTTGAGAACATTGGGAACAGCATCTATAGTCAACTGAAAAACAAGTCAAATGATTTTGAGTGATTTTTCTGTGGCTCTTGGTAATTTTTACCAATACTGCCCAGTTGTGGTTTATTCATGGATGAATATTTGCCCCATGGTTATATTTCCATTGTATAGTAAATAATTTTCATCTAATAATTTGCTTATTGAAAATTCAGCTTTTGAATGATCATTTTTGTTTATCCCGTTTTACCCAGGTGACTTGGCATGAAATTGCAAGGCCTCAGATACATGGGTATGACCTGAAATGTTTGGCAATGATTAATCGGTTTCAGTTTGTATCTGGAGCAGATGAAAAAGTTCTTCGGGTTTTTTCTGCACCTCGGAATTTTGTGGAAAATTTTTGTGCCATTACAGGACAATCACTGAATCATGTGCTCTGTAATGTGAGTATTTCTCTAAATATTTTACCTAAATCTAGTCACTTCATTTTAAATTTAAAAAGATTTTTGCCTCAGGCTTTAAATGGAATATATGGGTAGAAAGAAAGTAATATTGTTTCTTAATGTAAGATGTGACAAAGTTTTTGTGCACTGTGGGGTGTAATGATTTAAATACTAAAACTAGAAATTTTGTGTAGCAAATGAGCTCAAAATACTACAAAGCTGCATTAGTGTTCAATTGAGACATGAATACGATGTTTTATCACTGTGTTAGGTACCTAGAATAGAACAAAATAAAAGATGGATACTATTTTCAAGGAGATTACCATCTAGCTGTATGGTAGGGGTAGAGGTAGGGGGCAATGGAACTAATGTATCTGCAGTTATTAGATGAGACCAGTTAATTGCTAAATCTTCTGGTACTAAAGTAAATTTCATAGAAGGAAGAGGTCATTGTATTGGAATAACGAGAACATGTTTAATGGGACTTGATTTGGGTTTTGTAAGGGTAACTTTCTTTTTTATGTTTATACGCCCTTCTAAGAAAGATTTGAGCTACTTATAAAAGTACATGGATTATAAAAATTATGAAGTAATTTTGAAAGAAGGAAAATTAAGTAGGAAGATAGGTTACACAGAAGTGCATATTATACAGTCCTTCACTTAGAGTTGAGTCACGAATTTGGTTCTGAGCTCAAAAAGGATAAGTACTCTTTTGATAGGCAAAAAGAAGGGGAGAGAGAGGGAGAGAGCAAAGGGAAGAGAGAGAGATCAAAGGGGAGGCCAGAGCTATTGTGGTACCTGTTGGACTGAAGACTGGATAGAAGTGGGGAGAATGGGGAAAGTCCATGGTGGAAGACTTGGGAGGCAGGCACAGTCTGACTGTGGGGTGCTGTTGGAGGCTCCTACACAAAGAGTGATGAAAAGCATTTTGGAAGAGAGTTATCTGGAAGCCAAGAGACTCTGAAAGCAGTGAAACTAGCACCAGTCTGAGTAAGACTGGAGAAGAAAATGGAATTCATTAGAAATGAAGTAGCCAACTAAATTTCCTGGAATGTATACTCAGCACCTCATGCTACAGGCTTTCTTGATTATGTGAAGAGGATTTAAGATTCTGTTATGCTTGTTTCTAATAATAATGGACAATAGGAACAAGATCAAAAGGGAAGCCTTAATTGTGGTTATTATGTAGAGCTAAGCGTATGGAGGTGGAGGGACAGCTAGTTTCAGGATCTCTTCAGTTCTAGGAATTGAAATGGGGTTTTAGGATTCCATGAGAGGCTTAGTCCCAGTTGTACACTTAGTTCTGTGTCCTAAGATACAGGGATCCTGTAGAGTAGCGAGCTGCTTGCTCTCGTTTGGGTTTTGCTCCCATACTAAGTGTTGGGATAGGTATGTAGGAATGCCTCTTACTGTTCTTTTCCATGTTAGTTTTTCTTGGTTTCTGAGATAAAGCATACTGTTTCTTGTGTCCCAGGTAGCCATTTTTGATGGTTTTAAATTCTTACTATTCATGTTTGTGTCTAGTTTCAGCTTCTGTGTTAAAGTCTAAGTTGTACAGAACACTCTTAGCAAATGAGCATGTGCCAGTTTTGATGGTTAGCATATATTTTCACATGTAATAATTTGATTGATATAAATTGCAAAATCTAAGCAGATATTGCCTTTTCAAATGACACTCATACGAAGTTTTAAAATAGTTAGTTAGGTATGTTTAATGAAAATACTATGACTAATGCTGTAACTGTTCCCTTCTGGGAAGCATCTGTGTTTATATGAGCATCATCAGGGGATGTGCCTGTGAGATTATCTTGGAAGTAGAGCTTTGGGCCTTCCATTTTCAGCTCACTGCATTTCCTGTCAGACCCTGAAACCCATTGAAATGTTATGGTTCGATGAGGTCCCTTTATGGATGAGAGGATGCCCGACTTTATGGATTGCATGGGAGTTGGAGGCCTGGTAGGGCTTGTCTGTTGGAGAGTGATTGCTTAGCATTGCATTGTTGGTTCAGGAAGTGAAAGTACGGGTAGACATCCACACAAGATGGTCTTTAAACTGTTTCTCAGCATTTATGAGCGTCACTTTTTTGTAGTGCCTGAAGTAACAGTAACTTTTAGTTTTAAAATTAGCAAATAAAACTTTAGCATTTAAAACTTAGATATTATATTTTCTATTCTAGCAAGATAGTGATCTTCCAGAAGGAGCCACTGTCCCTGCGTTGGGATTATCAAATAAAGCTGTCTTTCAGGGTAAGGCTTTTGTCTTCAAAATTATTAAACCCATAGTGGTACTTAAACCCCAGTCATACACTTGTGTAATGTCTACCTAATGTTTGTTACAGCTGATTTTTTTTTTTAAATCACAGTATATGTATCTATCTTTTCTATCACCTATTTTGTGATAAGTACTCTTTGTACACACTCAGACCACTGAAGTAGATGCAGTTTTCACAAAGCATGTTTTTTCCCTTTTTTTTTTTTTTTTTTTTTGTGACAGAGTCTTGCTCTGTCACCCAGGCTGGAGTGCAGTGGCACGATCTCAGCTCACTGCAACCTCCGCCTCCTGGCTTCAAGCAATTCTCCTGCCTCAGCCTCCCAAATAGCTGGGACTACAGGCACGTGCTACCATGCCCAGCTAATTTTTGTATTTTTAGTAGAGACAGGGTTTCACCATGTTGGCCAGACTGGTCTGGAACTCCTGACCTCAGGTGATCCACCTGCCTTGGCCTCCCAAACTGCTGTTATTACAGGTGTGAGCCACCATGCCCTGCCACAAAGTATGTGTTTTGGTATTAGAACTACAGATGAGAATGTGGGTAACCTGAAGAGTTGGTTGTGTAGTTTTAAAAGTTTGGAGACTGTTAGATCAAAGAAAATGGAAAGAACCTTTATGGAGTTGATTAATGCTGCCAGGAGCATGTTTGGAAAATACTGGAGTAATGGAAATACTCTTGCCTTTGGAATCACATGGACACAGCTGTAAATTGCACCACTTTGAATTACCACTGCTTTCTATGTGGTGGCCTTAATATTGAGACAAGTGAAGGAGATATAAAAATAGTGACTATATTCTTGATGTGTTTCTTCAAACTAGGAGATATAGCTTCTCAGCCTTCTGATGAAGAGGAGCTGTTAACTAGTACTGGTTTTGAGTATCAGCAGGTGGCCTTTCAGCCCTCCATACTTACTGGTAAGATGTGACAAAGACAATTTAATAAATTGCTAGAACACACAGTATGTTATCTATTGCTGCTGACCTAAATAAGTGCTATAGAATTCACTTTTACATAGAAAAAAATAGCTTCAATTTATTCTAGAGCCTCCCACTGAGGATCATCTTCTGCAGAATACTTTGTGGCCTGAAGTTCAAAAACTGTAAGTTAAACTGTATTTAGCTCTTTGGTCTGATTCTGTCATAACTTCTGACTTTTCCTCCCCACCCCACAATTTGATGTCTCCTTTTTCTTCCTTCTACCTACCTTTTTCCTCCTCTTCTATATGTCTCTTAGTGGCTCTTCATAAGGAATGAGAATTAAACCTTAATGTTTATTTTTATATTACTCTTTATTATGTTCATTAGTTTTGTTTATTCATCTTATTTTTAAAGTAGAGAAGCATAACAATATATATTTTTTCTTTATTAAAAAGACTTGGCTGGGTACAGTGGCTCACACCTGTAATCATAGCACTTTGGGAGGCCGTAGCAGGAGGATCACTTGAGGCCAGGAGTTTGAGACCAGCCTTGACAACATAGCGAGACCCCATCTCTACAAAAAATTTTAAAAAATTAGCCAGGCATGATGATGCATGCCTGTAGTCCCAAGCTACTTGAGAGACTGAGGCTGGAGGATTGCTTCTGCCCAGGAATTGGAGGCTGCAGTGAGCCATGATTGCACCACTGCACCCCAGCCTGGGTGACAGAGTGAGACCTTGCCTTGAAAAAAAAAAAAAAAAGACTTAAGTTTTGTTGTTAGTCATGGTCTTTTTGTCTTTGATGGTTCCTGATGAAGACTTTTCCATGGTTTATTGTTTAGATACTGGCTGGTTGAAAGTAGGAGGTGAAAACTTGTATGTTAATTGTTTGAATGAGTTATATTACTTATAGGAAGCTGACATTTTTCTCCCATCTCCCTGTCTTTCTCTCAAATGTTTGCCTAGACAAACATATAATGTTCCTTAAAAGAATTGTATATTAGCTAGAGAGGTTGATGTTATTCTTTTTACTTTCAAAAATTGTGTGGCATGAGAATAGATTCATTTGCTAATAGTACTTTTTTTCTTTTTAAATTTTAGATATGGGCATGGTTATGAAATATTTTGTGTTACTTGTAACAGTTCAAAGACTCTGCTTGCCTCAGCTTGTAAGGTAGGGAAGTTTACTTTTGATTCTGCTTGGTCACAGATTATTTGGGTCATCAGGCTCCTGCAAGTTTGGTAATGATTTAGGCAGAACTCTACGTGAAAGGCCACTAGAGCTTGGTTTTTTGAATCTTACTTTCTCAATTTCTCTTACCCGTCTGTCTCTTCAAAAGCTTATGGTTTCATTTTAAGTCTGTTTCAGCTGCACATTTTGAGCTTATCTGTGCCTCCCTGCTAAAAGTGATTTAATCAGGTATCTCAAAATGACACCTGCAATCCTGGCTACTCAGGAGGCTGAGACATGAGAATCACTTGAACCCCAGAGGTGGAAGTTGCAGTGAGTCAAGATCGCGCCACTGCACTCCAGCCTGGGTGACAGAGTGAGACTCTGTATATAAAACAACGATATCTCAAAATGACACCTAAAAATTTGATGAATTTTAAATAATTGGAGTCATAGAGACACAGGGAAATGAGAAGAGGAAACCTGGAGTGAAGTCCATCAGACTGTTTTTTGAGGACACTCTTGGCACTGACCTAAGGTAGATGACTTTTGCATTTACCTGGAAGGATGGTCTTGAATTCATCATTCAGTATTTATCCATATCCTGTGGAATGATATAGCAATTGTGGAGGATTATCCGAAGGGTCTGAAACCCACACATTCCTCTTAAATTTTCTGAAATTTATTTACTTGTTTTAAATATGATGATAAGAGCTGCCCACCTGCATGGGCTTGTGTCCCTGCTTTTACTGTGGATTTATGCCACTGATCTGCATTTTGGACATCATAAGAAATACTGCTGTGCCCTACACCCACCCCTACCCCACTTGTTTATTCTTTGAAATGGTACTGAGAGGACTTCCTTCTCTTATAGGAGCCTTTGGGAAAAATGGAGTTCAGTAGTTCAAATGTCTGGGCTTCTACTGAGCAGATAATTTGTTTCTAACTTAGGGCACTGTCAATCCTGTAATTGATTTTTTTTCCCCCTTTTTAAGTTGATTCACAACAATATGTGTATCCTCTAAACATTTTTTAACAGCTGTATTTAGGGTTATTAACATACTATAAATGGTATGTTTAATGTGAACAATTTGATAAGTTTTGACATGTTTATCCCTGTATAAATCATCACTGCAATCAAGATACTGTGTATATCCATCAACCCCCAACATTGTCTGTGCTCTTTGGCAATTCCTCTTTTCTACCTCTCCCTTTCCCCTCCTGCCTCCATCCCTAGGAAACCACTTGTCTGCTTTTTGTCATGATAGAGTAGTTTACATTTTCTAAAATTGTATATAAATAGGATCATGTAAGTATGTACTTTTTTGGTTTTGCTTCTTTCTTTCATCATAATTGTTTGAGATTTATCCATGTTTTTGCATGCATCAGTAGTTCATGCCTTCTTAATGCTGAGTAGTTTTACTTTGTACAGATGTACCACCATTTGTTGATCCATTCACTTATTAATGGACATTTGGGTTGTTTTCCAGTTTTGGGCTTTTACTCATGGTACAGTTATGAAAATTTATGTACAAATCTTTGCATGGATATATGCTTTCATTCTCTTGAGTACATATCTGTGAGTGGAATTGCTGGATGGTATGGTAGATATATATTTAAAATTTTAAGACAATTGACATGCTGTGTTCCGCAGTGGTTATACATTTTTGAAGCAGTGTATTAGATTTCCAGTTGCTGTGCACCCTCACCAGCACTTAGTATCAGTCTTTTTAACTTTAACCGTTCTAGTAAGTGTGTAGCAGCTCATTATGGCTGTGATTTATATTTCTCTAATGATATTAAGCATCTTTTCATGTGCTAATTTTTATCCATATGAAAATATGGTGAAACTATTCAAATCTTTTGCCCATTTATTTATTAGATTGTTTTCTTACTGAGTTTTGAAAAGTTTTTAAAGTTTTTTTTATAGATTTAGGGGTACAAGTGCAACTGTGTTACATGGATATATTGTGTCTTGTTGAACTCTGGATTTTAGCATACCCATCACCTGAATAGTATACCTTGTACCTTGAGTATTTCATTCCTCAACCCCTCCCACCTTTTTGATTCTCCAGTGTCTACTATTATTTCATGCCATATGTCCATGTATACCCATTGTTTAGCTCCTGCTTGTAAGCAAAGATGTCTGGTTTTTGGCTTTTTGCTTCTGAGTCATTTCCCACTTAGGAGAATGGCTTCTAATTCAATCCATTTTGCTGCAGAAGACATGATTTCATTGTTTTTTATGGCCGAGTAGTAGTTCATGGGGTGTGTGTGTGTGTGTGTGTGTATACACACCACATTTTAAAAATCCAATTATCCATTCATGGACACTGAACAGTTTTTTATATACCCTGGATACAACTTTATCACATGTGCTTATGTAGATATTTTTTCTCAGTGGCTTGTCATTCTCCTAACAGTGTCTTTCAACTAGCAGATGTTTTATGTTTTGGTGAAGTCCAGTTTATCAATTTTTTTTTTTTTAATTAGGCTGTGTCTTTCTTATATCTAGTGTTTGATTCAAGGTCACAAGGATTTTTCTGCTGTGTTTTGTTCTAGGAGTTTTATGGATTTTTAGCTTTTGCCTTTAGACCTATGATACTTTCAAATTAACTCTTGTATTTGTCATGGAGTGTAGATTAAAACTGATTTTCTTTTATTGTAGATACCAGTTTCAGCATCATTTTTTTAAAAGACTATCCCCTTCATCACTGTGCTTTGTCCCTTTGTCTAAAGTCGGTTGTTCATATATGTGGGTCTGTTCCATAGACTTTATTCAGTTCTATTGATCTTTTTTGATATGATGCCAGTACCATACTCTGTTAGTAACGATAGTGTTTTAATAATACATCTTGAAATTAGGAAGTATAGAGTTATTTTGCCTGTAGTAGATCCTTTATTTTGCATTTTAGAATCAGCTTAAGAGTTTCTGCAAAAATACCTGCAGGAATTTTAATGGAGATTGCATTGATTCTCTAGATCAATTTGGGGAGAATTTTAACAATATTGAGTATTTTGACATATGAATGCAATATGCCTGTCATTCATTCAGGTCTTTAATTTCTCTCAGGATTGATCTTTTTAAAAGTAAACCCTTTATTTTGGGATAATTTTCATTTTTTTCCCCCTTCATGTCACAGTTTTTCATTTTATTTTTCCCCTTCCATGTCACAGTTTTGATCATGGAATAATTTTTCAAGATCTGAGAGCTACAGTGAAAAGGAAAAAAAGAAAGAAAGAAAACATGATACTATAGTCCCTGATGATTCATTTTTTCTAATCCCAATCATCTGTAATTCTTCCCAGAGATAAGAAATGGTTGTAGTATGTTATCTCCTAGGAATTTTTTTTGGAATTCAAACAGATAAATAAAATATACTCATAGAAACAATGTGTTGTTTTTAAAATGTTTTCTCTTCAGTTTATTTTTACTTACTAGCTTCATTGTTTCATCTCTGTCCTATAGGCAGCTAAGAAAGAGCATGCAGCTATCATTCTTTGGAACACTACATCTTGGAAACAGGTGCAGAATTTAGTTTTCCACAGTTTGACAGTCACGCAGATGGCCTTCTCACCTAATGAGAAGTTCTTACTAGCTGTTTCCAGAGATCGAACCTGGTCATTGTGGAAAAAGCAGGATACAATCTCACCTGAGTTCGGTAAAACAGCTTCTGATTGGGAAAGTTATTAGTGAAACAGTTATGTCCATTTTATCTACATTAAGCAGCTTTAGTTAAGAGAAAGATAACAGAGTGAAGGGTAGAGCCTCATGTCTTTGAAGCCTTTCAAAGTTCTTGGATAACTGAGGAAGACTTGACCTTCCTTGTAAGATTTAAATGGAGATGATCTTTATTTGGGTTGACCTACTTGTGATTATGTAGTCAAGATGGCATGCGTTCAGATATCTCAGTTCAAGAAACATAAACATCTGTATGTAGGAAGTTAGGTTTTGCAAATCGTGATAGAATGCTACCACAAAACCTAATGGATAACTTATCCTAAGCTAGGATTTTATGGGACAGGAATAATGAAGATACAACTAAGAAAACTCATGGTTGAGTGGTTTCTTCTCTCTGAACTATTTTATTAATATAGTACTATTTTAAATTATGAAATGTAGAGGAAACCATTATCCTTAGCTTTTTCCTACCCTCTCCAGTCACCTCCTTCATTGAGAAGGGCATATTAGGCATCCGTCTGGATAACATGACCCCTGAGCAAGGTGTTAGCCCACCTACCCACATTCTACTCTGAACCTGGCATAAACTGAAAAAAAAAAAGAGGACTAAAAACCTTTGTGTAGTTGGGTCAGTGGCCTATTCCTGTTCCCCCAGATTCTTTTGGTGGATAAGTTCTAGAGAGTGTTTAAAGTATATTTGCATTGTTTAATCCTGTTTTTAATTTTTCCATTGATAAGGCTCGCATACAGTTTGGTTTTGTGATATTTCTGGTCTCTTTGTTTCTTGTGTTTTAGAGAACACCCAGGGACTTTAAAGTATACTCAGCAATATGTTTTAGAACAGACTGTTTTCTTTTGCATCACTAATCTTTTCCTAACATGCAGCATTTACTGTTTAAAAAGCTAAAGTCCACCAGGCACAGTGGCTCATGCGTGTGATCCCAGCACTTTGGGAGGCCGAGGTGGGCGGATCACCTGAGGTCAGGAGTTCAACACTAGCCTGGCCAACATGGTGAAACCCCATCTCTACTAAAAATACAAAAATTGGCCGGGCGTGGTGGTGCACGCCTGTAATCCCAGCTACTTAGGAGGCTGAGGCAGGAGAATCATTTCAACCCTGGAGGCAGAGGTTGCAGTGAGCCAAGATGATGCCATTGCACTCCAGCCTAGGCGACAGAGCAAGACTCCATCTCAACAAAATAAAAAATAAGTTAAAGTTGGACGGGTGCAGTGGCTCACACCTGTAATCCTACCACTTTGGGAGGCTGAGGCAGGTGGATCATTTGAAGTCAGAAGTTTGAGACCAGCCTGGCCAATATGGTGAAACCCCATCTCTACTAAAAAAAAAATGTAAAAATTAGCCAGGCATGGTGGTGCATGCCTGTAATCCCCGCTACTCAGGAGGCTGAGACAGGAGGATTGCATGAACCCAGGAGATAAAGGTTGCAGTGAGTGGAGATCCCACCACGGCACTCCAGCCAGGGCATTAGAGTGAGACTTCGTCCCCCTGCAAAAAAAAAAATTGTATTAATAATATATTTATTAATTTGTTATATATTTATGGATTATGGAGTAATAATAGATACGCTCTTATTCCCTCCTCATAAACAGTTATGTGGTTTTTGTTTTTTAGGGTTTTTTTTTTTTTTTTTTTTTTTGAGACGGAGTTTCCCTCTTGTTCCCCAGGCTGGAGTGCAGTGGTACGATCTCAGCTCACTGCAGCCTCCGCCTCCTGGGTTCAAGTGATTCTCCTGCCTCAGCCTCCTGAGTAGCTGGGATTAAAGGCACCTGCTACCACACCTGGCTAATTTTTTGTATTTTTAGTAGAGACGGGGTTTCATCATGTTGGGCAGGCTGGTCTTGAACTCCTGACCTCAGGTAATCCACCCGCCTCTGCCTCCCAAAAGTGCAGGGATTACAGGCGTGAGCCACCATGCCTGGCCAACAGTTAGGTGTGTTAGGTTTAGTCCATATAAGGGCTAGAAGTTGCCTTACACTTAAATCTTAAAAGGAAAATATTTTCTTAAGATTTCTTTTTTTAAACATTAAGTGGTGCATTAATCTTTTTTCTATAGCCTAATATGCAAATCTGCCTACTTTGAGTAAGGCTAAATAGCTTCAGGCTTCTTCTATAGGCGTGAGTTGAACTTCAGTTGAATGTTTGGAAGATGTTTGTCATCAGTCACTAGAGAGTGACCAGTCAGTACAAAAGCATTCCCTACTAGAAAAATAGCTATGTCCACAGCCTTCTGGTGAGGGGTTGGTTGCCTGGCTTCAGTCTATTTCAAAAGTCAGTGCATATAAATTGAATATTAAGTCATATGGTGTATATGGCACTTAAACATCACTTCCTAACAGGTAAAAACCCAGCTTTCTCTGCTTTGTGAATAGTGTATACATATTTCTTTCAGAGCCGGTTTTTAGTCTTTTTGCCTTCACCAACAAAATTACTTCTGTGCACAGTAGAATTATTTGGTCTTGTGATTGGAGTCCTGACAGCAAGTATTTCTTCACTGGGAGTCGAGACAAAAAGGTAATTATTTAAAAACTTAATATTTTTTCAAATGTAAAAATAATATTTTTATAGGTATGTTTGAATAAAAAATGCATAATCCTGCCTTTCTGTTACAGCTTTTAAAAATCAGCTATGTATTCCTTTCTGTTTTTCATATATGTACATATAAAAAAAGACTTTTCTTGTTAAATTCTATAAGTAAATTTCTCTGAAATGTCAAAAATATGAGGAGAAGACCTTTCAGACATATGACCTTCATCAAATGGTCCCAGTGGAAGAAGAGTAATAAATGAAATTAATCAAGACCAAGAAACCAGGAGGGCAGCGGGAGGTAGGGGAATAAGGGAAAAACTATTTTCTAGTTTTCTTACTTTTATGAATTTAACATTTTTCTATAATAAATGATTGTTACCTTTTCATTTGGTGCTAGAAGTGTGTGGAGTATGACTGACCCAAGCTTTAAAAAAAGTCAAAACAAAGTAGCTAGGAATTTTTTTTTTTTTTTGAGACAGGGTCTCGGGTGCAGTGGTACAGTCATGGCTCACTGCAGCCTGGACCTCCTGGGCCCAGGCAATTTTCCCACCTCAGCCTTGGCCTCCCAAGTAGGTGGGACTACAGGTGCTCACCACCACGCCCAGCCAATGTTTTTACTGTGTAGAGATGGGGTCTTGCCATGTTGCCAGGCTGGTCCCAAACTCCTGGGCGCAAGCAGTCCTCCCACTTTGGCCTCCCAAAGTGTTGGAATTACAGGCATGAGCCACCACACCCAGCCTCAGAGTATGTTCTCCAACATGACCTTCACCTTTGTTTTCTGGGAAATGTCCACCTCACCTCTGGTCTTTCCTTTGTTTTCATACTCTTTAAAATATCCTTTTGTTCCTACAGACTAGAGGTGGTGAAGCAGTTTAGTGTTGGCCATTCCTCTCCCTGCCTTCTTTAGTCACAGACAAGGTACAGATCACTGAAGTGGAGTGCTAGCACAGGCAGGGTGTCACTCAGGCTAACCACTTACATGTCAACCTCTATGGCAGACTTTATGTCTCAGACCCTCCCTTCTGTTCATTTGCCTGTTCTTTCTTTCTTGGCATTGGTGTGCCTGTGCTGTGCTCCATGCTGAGGAAGAAGGACTGCTTTTGTCCCCCACAGTCATACTGTATTAATCTGTTTTCATGCGGCTGTGAGGAACTGCCTGAGACTGGGTAATTTATAAAGGAAAGAGGTTTAATTGACTCACAGTTCCTCAGGGCTGGGGAGGCCTCAGGAAACTCAGTCATGGCAGAAGGTGAAGCAAACACATCCTTCTTCACGTGGTGGCAGGAGAAGTGCTGAGCAAAAGGGGGAAGCCTCTTATAAAACCATCAGATCTCGTGAGAACTCACTCACTATCATGAGAAGAGCATGGAGGTAACCGCCCCCATGATCCTATTACCTCCTACTGTGTCCCTCCCACAGCATACAGGGATTATGGGAACTACAATTCAAGATGAGATTTGGGTGGGGACACAGCCAAACCATATCACATGCCTATAGAACATGGTCCAGCTGCTACTTTCAGGGATAGGTCAGGGATCCAGCAGACAAAGCAGCATTCGCTGGACATTCTCTGAAATGTACTTCTGCTTGCTTGGACAAAGACTTCTGCTCAGTATCTTGCTTTGGTTCTGCATTTTGTTACTGTTGTCCACTTCACTTCTCTCTCCATTTCTTTTTTTTTTTTTTTTTTTTGAGATGGAGTTTCGCTCTTGTTGCCTAGGCTGGAGTGCAGTGGCGTGATCTTGGCTCACTGCAACCCCCGCCTCCCAGGTTCAGGCGATTCTCCTGCCTCAGCCTCCTGAGTAGCTGGGATTACAGGCACCCACCACCATGCCCGGCTAATTTTTTGTATTTTTAGTAGAAACGGGGTTTCACCATGTGGGCCAGGCTGGTTTTGAACTCCTGGCCTCAAGCAGTCCACCCATCTCGACCTCCCAAACTGCTAGGATTATAGGTGTGAGCCACCACGCCCAGCCCGCTCTCCATTTCTTTGTGACCATTCACACATCCTTGAGGCATGAGCTTCCACGGAAGCCTCATTTCATGAGGGGTATCATCTAGGTCAGGTTTTCCTCGTAGCTGAGTAGATTCCCTGAGCAATGGACAGTGTATAGGAAGAGCTAGAAAGCTGATAAGTTCTTTTTTTTTTTTTTGAGACGGATTTTCACTCTTGTTGCCCAGGCTGGAGTGCAGTGGCACGATCTCGGCTCACTGCAACCTCTGCCTGCTAGGTTCAAGCGATTCTCCTGCCTTAGCCTCCCTAGCAGCTGGGATTACAGGCACCCGCCACCACGCCCAGCTTATTTTTTATATTTTTAGTAGAGACGGGGTTTCACTATGTTGGCCAGGCTGGTCTTGAACTCCTGACCTCAGGTGATCCACCCACCTCGGCCTTCCAGAATGCTGGGATTACAGGCATGAGCCACCGCGCCAAGCCCGAAAGCTGATTAGTTCTTAAGCATTTTGTGGTAGCTTCTTGGGGAAGTGCATGAGCCTACTGATGGGACTCCACTGGATCAGAACCAATTTGTGAGTATAGAAGGCATGTTAGACACCTCTCTGTGGTCTCTGGGCAGGAACGCTTTGTCTTTGGACCAAGGTGAGCTCTCGGAGACGCATGTCTGCTGTACTGTGCCTTCTTTCTGATGCTTGAAATGTTCTCAAGTCCTGGCACACCATACACGAATGTAATGATGCATTTTTTAAAATACCAGAGCAAATACTTTATCTTTGCCGATGAAACTGTAGTACATGGCTAGAAACCTTGCAAAGAGAAGGCTTTACAGTGTGTGATCTGTCTGTATTAGGTGGTTGTCTGGGGTGAGTGCGACTCCACTGATGACTGTATTGAGCACAACATTGGCCCCTGCTCCTCAGTCCTGGACGTGGGTGGGGCTGTGACAGCTGTCAGCATCTGCCCAGTGCTCCACCCTTCTCAACGGTCAGTCTCTGTGTGGGGCTTAGTTTTAAGAGGACCACTTGGTTTCTTAATATGTAGCCCTCATGTCATTTCATTTGTGAATTCTCCTAGCTTCTGAGTTACTGTCTTTTTTTTTCTTTTTTTTTTTTTTTTGTTTTGAGATGGAGTCTCACTCTGTCGCCCAGGCTGGAATGCAGTGGCGTGATCTCTGCTCACTGCAACCTCTGCCTTCTGAGTTTAAGCGATTCTCCTGCCTCAGCCTCCCAAGTAGGTGGGATTACAGGCATGCGCCGTCACGCCTGGCTCCTTTTCTTATATTTTTAATAGAGATGGGGTTTCACCATGTTGGTCAGGCAGGTCTTAATCTCCTGACCTCAAGTGAGCCATCTGCCTCGGCCTCCCAAAGTGCTGGGATTACAGGCGTATGCCACCGTGCCTGGCCTGAGTTACTGTCTTTTGCAAAATGCTTATGTTTCTCATAATAATTTTTAAATTGATAGAACCTAATGATTCAGAATGTAAAATACAGGTTAGGAATGGAGCTCAAAGATTCTTACTTCACCAAATCTAGGACTATAATACTTTCTCTGTAACAAGCATCTTCAGTGGAACAAGGGTCCCTGCAGCCAGCTGGGGAAACACTGGCTCGTGGGCCTTGCCAGCAGAGGACACAGATAAATCTGTGTGCAGCCCCTGTAAAGAGGAGGCTCCTTGAGGACACAGCAGAGCAGTGCAGCATGTCCTGGGCTGATGCCTGCAGAGTCTTTTGTAAGGCAGGGCAGTTGGGACACTGTGAAGAACTACTTTAGAGCAATGACGGAGATAACAATTTCATGCTAAGTTAATCACTGTTGTCCCCCTCCCTTAAAAACAGATATGTGGTTGCAGTAGGATTGGAATGTGGAAAGATTTGCTTATATACCTGGAAAAAGACTGATCAAGTTCCAGAAATAAATGACTGGACCCACTGTGTAGAAACAAGTCAAAGGTATTTCTTTCCTATTTTTGTTTCCATCAGATTAACTAGAAATTGTGGGGTCTTTCATGGCAAATTTTATGCCACATTTTCATGGAGAGGGACATATATCTGTATTCGTCGTGTCTACCACTTTGTTTTGTGGTAATCTGAAATTGATACATGTGGTAATCTGAAATTGATATATTGCACTTGATTTTTAAAAGTTTGCTTGACCAAATTGCTTGCATGCATAATATTATTTTTATAAACAACCATTTGAGATGAAAGTGATTTCCATAATGGTGTGTTGTAGAATTTGACTACAGTAGATTCTTAATTTGATTCAAAATGTTTGTGATTTTTAAAAATATTCTGGATTGTACTTTGGTAGTCGTATCCTTATGATTGAGCCCTTTACCTCAAAAGATCCTATAGTGGAGCTTTCAGGCATAGCAAGGCTCATGCCCTGGGCCTCATGCATTTGCCACCTGAGCTGGCATAGAGCACCTGCTGTTTACAACCTCCTCCCCATCCCACCCACCTAGACAGTAGGGATCACTTTTAATCTACCCTTTTACAGGTTTTATTCTTTTTGTGTGTGTGTGAGACAGGGTCTCACTCTGTCACCTAGGCTAGAGTGCAGTGGCAAGATCCCAGCTCACTGCAACCTCCGCCTCCCAGGCTCAATCAGTCTTCCTACCTCAGCCTCCCAAATAGCTGGGACTACAGACACGCACCACCATGCCAGGCTAATTTTTTTTGTATTTTTAGTAGAGACGGGGTTTCATTGTGTTGGCCAGGCTGGTCTCCATATCCTGGGCTCAAGCAATCCTCCTGTCTTGGCCTCCCAAAGTGCTAGAGTTACAGGCATGGGCCACTGTGCCTGGCCCACATTTTATTCTTTAAAAATGCCTAAATGTGGCTGGGTGTGTTGGCTCATGGTCTCTACCAGTGAGACCCCTGGTCTCTACCAAAAATAAAAGAAATTAGCCAGGTGTGATGGTGGATGACTGTGGGTCCCAGCTACTTGGGAGGGTGAAGTGGGAGGATCACTTGAGCCCAGGAGGTTGAGGCTGCAGCAAGCCATAATCACACCATTGCACTCCAGCCTGGGTGAGTGAGAGCCTGTCCCCCCCAAAAAAGTATAAACGTTCAGAAAGCTACTAATATCATTCTGTGTTATATTTTCTTAGGCTTTTTCAACCTTCGTATATCTGTACTGTTGAAAATACAATTTCAAATAGCAATTTCAAATGACAATATGATGAGGGTGAGTGCTTAATGGAGAGAGATTTGTGAGCAATGTCTTAAGATATTTCATCCAGCAGATCTTGTCTCCATGTCAGTCAAGCATGTTAGTGCTCATTATAATTATATTTATTAAAATGAGATATTGCCATGCCCCCATGGCTTCTCTCCTGCCTCTCTGGGCTGGGTTTAGCAGTTGAACTAGTTTGTGCTGTTGGCTTGCTGAAGAGGGAAGAAGTCTGTTGAAATTCCATGCTTCAGGCATTTGAAATTTTCTCTCTTCCTGGGCACCCTTTCCTTCCACTTTGCCTGCCCACAGTGCTCCCTTCACCTCTAACCTGGTGTGAAGACCTCTTCAGTGGCCCCCATGTGGGACACTGGTGGGAAGCCCCTTAGAAAGTGCAGGAAGGGAACACGTATAGAATTTGAGTTTTTTGTCTGAAGGGGTTGTTTTTTTCTTTGGTCATTATGGTGACTTAGGATTTGCAAGATGGAACTAATGCGTGACTTAACATATATTATTTGGATTGCTAATATTTCAGTTACCAAGTTCCAAGTACCTTTCAAATGAAAGCTTTTGCTAGTAATAAGATTTACAAAGGTAATATAAGCAAACACTACCCTTTAGGTTGGTTTGCCAAACTCCCTATCTTCTTAAATATGACATGTTAATATTCTGGATTTAAAGGACATTACCAAAAAAAGAAACCCACTATCTCAAAGCTTACATAGCCAAACAAGTATGTTCCTCAAAGTAGCTCCCTTGGAAAGAATTATACCACATATGTTTATTTCCGTGATTTCACTACTTCAAATCATTCTTTTAATGAAATGAGATAACTCTAATCCATAATAGTTGAGATTCCAGTGATGTTGCTATCACTTAAAATGTTCTTGCAACTTCTCTGTAGGAAGTGTGTTCAGAACTAGCTTACTAGTGATGCAAGAAAACAAATTATAATGCCTTTTATAATACTACTTATTTCAATCATTTTCTCTTTTTAAAGCTTGCCATTCATATCTATTAAGCTTGCCATTTATATTTATTATAAAGCTTACTTCCGGGTGCTTTCAACAGTCAGATTCATCCTCAAAGGAATATGGGCTATCACTGAGAGTACTCAAATCATAGTCTGCATAATATGGAAGCATTTTCTCTAGAATAATTTCAGAAAACAGTTGAGGCACAGCAGTCAGAGTGACTATTTATAAGGTCACGCAGTCATCTTGTTGCATAGGTTCAGGAGGACTGATCTTTAAAATGGGTTTCGTGACTTCATTCTTCCCTTTTAATCATGAGAATGCATCTGGTGACAGGGACTGTCAGCAAATGAAAGTGTAATGTGTGTGCTCTGGTATTGTTTTCAGTGTTTATTGCCCTAAAACCTACTTCGGTTTTTCACTTTATTCCTTTTTGGTTTGGGAAGCTAATTTGCAGGTTAAATTTATAGAAGATGTTGCATTTTCATAGAGATTTGTTCCTAACATACGTTGGTAACATTCTGGGTCTGCCTTTTTAAAGGGCTGGGGAGGTAGGGGGTAGGGAGCATTAATACGATGGTCTTGCCCAAGGTCACGCAGTTAGAGGTCACACTGGAGACCAAGACTCTTTCATTGTGCAGTACATTAAATCTGTCATTGTCTTTCTTTACCCAGTAGTAAAAATGCAATTCCATCCACCTCACAGGGATGTCAAAATAATAAAATAATCTAGAATATATTGTAGAGTTAAAATTGTTATAAATTTAGTAATGTTATCTAAAAGACTAACTTGAATATCCATTTCATGAAATTCCATTGATCATTAAAACAACATTCATTTAAAAAATTTTTATTTTTTGTTCTTTTTTAAACAACATTTGCCAGAGATTCATTGTCTGTGTCTTGCTCATTTTGGTGATGTTATTGCCAGTGAGTAAGATTAAAATTTAGTCTTGCAGTTTTAAGTAAATGTAGTAAAATATTTTCCAGGTTAAAATAAAATGGCTAAAATGTTAGTGATGCGATTTAAAAACCTGTACATTTCAATTTTCAGGTTTTAACTTCCATTCATGTTTCCACCATTAATTGGAAAAACAATTTCATGATTTCTCTATCTTTGTTTTAGCCAAAGTCATACACTGGCTATCAGAAAATTATGCTGGAAGAATTGCAGTGGAAAAACTGAACAGAAGGAAGCAGAAGGTGCTGAGTGGTTACACTTTGCAAGCTGTGGTGAAGATCACACTGTGAAGATACACAGAGTCAATAAATGTGCACTGTAATGGACTTAATAACTACATGCTTGCAGTCACTGGTATCTTAAAATATTATCATGTAAACAGGTCATCTTTACCTTCATAGCTGAACTGAGTTTCTGGGTTTTTTTTTTTTTTTTGAGATGGAGTCTTGCTTTGTCACAACCTCCACCTCCCAGGTTCAAGCGATTCTCTTTTTTCAGCCTCCTGAGTAGCTGGGACTAGAGGCACACCACCATGCCCGGCTAATTTTTGTATTTTTAGTAGAGACTGGGTTTCACCGTTGGCCAGGCTGGTCTCAAACTCCTCGTCTCAGGTGATCTGCTTGCCTAGGCCTCCCAAAGTGCTGGGATTACAGGCGTGAGCCACTGTGCCCAGCCTGAGTTTCATTTTTTAAGTCACATAGCAGTAGTCCTTATTTCAGTGCTAGACCCTTTGAAATGCGATGAAAGCTATGGACCCTTCGCTTTGTTATATAACATACGCACACACACCCAGAACTTTGCACATATGTTCAGAGATTCCTAGACCTGCAGACCTGCCTCTGTGTGTCCCAATTTAAGAACCTCTGTTCTTTCTTCATGACTGGATTTGCCCAATTTTGTGTTATTTTGGGACTTCATTTGTCCCTCTTTGGGACATTTCCTTATTTATTGCCCTCTTCAGAGAGTAGATGTAGAAAATAAAGAGAGGAAACCTAGATTACTTAATTTTTATTTTAACATTTTCTATAGATAGCATACCACGCCAAGTGTGCTCTGTCTTGATCCCCTTCTTTCTAGCATCTGCCAGACATTGTAGAGTTTCGCAAGCAGTTGTAGGTTTGAGCTGCAGCCAGTCATTTCTTTTATTCTTTAAAAGTACATAGATTCGTCTTTTTAGGGCTTTACTGAAAGTAAAATATCCTGACATTTAAACTGACAGATGTAGGAGGTAAAAAATAGAGTTCTGAAACATTTGAATTTATGTGACAGCTGAAGTCACGAGATGAGGGATGTATGTCCCGCAGGGAGGATGCAGAAAGAAGAAAAGGGTACTGGAAACAGCATGTCAGTGGTGCCAGCTGAGGGCTGGAGGCAGCCAGGAGAGTTGGGAGCCTGGGTGCTGGGTGGAGAGAGGTTAACAGGGAAGACATGGGAAGTACTGTGAAGGCTGGTATCAGCAGGGGACTACTCCAGCCCTGTTGGAACATAGAGCCATTTGGCAGATTGACAATGCAGTGACAGCTGTATATAATAAATGTGTTGAAAGGAGGAAGGTGAGGATTTTCTTGGTGGGAGTTTATGCTGTTATTTAGCATATTTTGCTTCCAAAGGGGTTAAGATGTTTTACCTAAATGGAGGTTTCTAGGTCAGTGCTATACAATATTTCTAATCTGTGTTTTATAGTGTGAGCTACATATGTAATTTTAAAATTTTCAAGTAGCCACATAATAAAGGAAACAGGTGAAATTTAGTGACATATTTCCTTTAATACGGTATATCCAAAATATTATTATGTCAACCTATAATCAGTATAAAAACCTGTTACTGAAATATTTTATAGGGCCCATCTCAGTTCAGACTAGCCACATTTAAGTGCTTCATAGCCACATGTGGCTCATGGCCATCCATATTTGGACAATGTACTTTAGACTATTGCATCTGTATACTCTTGTGCCATCAGCTGGGGGATGGGGTGTGTGTGCGTGTATACCAAGGCAGTGAGCATCTGAGCTTTGAACCTCAAAGACCAAAATGCCCTGCTCATTTTCCTGCTTATCAGCTGAGGAATCTTTACCCACATTGACACATGGGCTTGTTCTGACCCAAGTGCATGCAGGCTTCCAGAGCAGATTCAGAGGCCTAACTTAGTCCTTTAGCTTTCCTCCCAGCACAGAACTCCCAAGGTTATCTGAAAGTAGGCCTTGCCTAGAGAGACTGAGTTTTCAAGTTGTCAGTTTTCCCAAATTGTCCTCAAGCATCTTCCTCCGGAATCACCTTACTGTTTAGTAAACATTCAGAGGACTTGCTACACATCTGGGCAGTCTGCATTGTAATTCATATGTGTTTACACATTTGTGTCTTCATCTGCTAAAGCACCTTTGAACCATATTGTAATTCATAATATCTGAAGCAATTATCATGAATTGTAGTAATTCATAATATTGAAGCGATTCATAATATCTGAAGCAACCCCCAGATACGGGTTAGGCATGGCCCTGCTCTGAGCAGGATGGCAAAAGTGGCAGTCCGTGACGCAGCCCTTGTTACCCCAGGCTATTACTAAATGGTGGTGGTGGTTTTATCTTAATTAAAATGACATCACCAACAATGGGCCCTTTCCTGTCTGCCAGGAAAAGTTTTCTGTAGTGACGCGCGTGTTGTGTGTGTATGTGTGTGTTTGAGGCTATATTACTCATTGCTACAGCAGTTCAAAATGACTTGGAAAAAAACAATGAATGCTGGTCATTGATATGTATACTGACATGTTTAAGGGAAGTTACTGTGGTCTGTAACTTATGAAATACATAAAAAATATGATGGGTGGAGTGACGGACACATGGACAGATATGAAGCAAGCACTGTAAAATATTAGTGGTAGTTTTGTATGACCATACTCACGGCACCATTATTCACAGTAGCTAAGAGATGGAAGCAATACGTGCCCATCAGTGGGTGAATGATCAACAAAATGTGGTATATTCATACAGTGGAATATTATTCAGCCTCTAAAAGGAAGATATGCTGACACGTGCTGCAACATGGATGAATCTTGAGGACATGATGCTAAGTGAAGTAAGCCAGTCACTGGAAGACAAATACTCTATGCTTCCATTTATATGAAGTATCTAGAGCAGTCAAATGCATAGAAATAAGTAGAATGGTAGTTGCCAAGGACTAGGGGAGGAGGAAATGAGGAGTTGTTTAATGGGTATAGTGTTTCAGTTTTGCAAGATAAAAAGTCCTGGGGATTGGTTGCACAGTTAAGTTATGTGAATGCTGTATGCCGACTCAACTGTACACTCTAAAATGGTTAAGATGGTAAATCTTATCTTTATTTTACCACAGTTTTTTTTAAAGCATGGTAAACACCATTTCCCAGGATGTAAATCGGTACTAAAAAAAAAAAGTGCTCCAAAGTAAGATATATTTGGGAAACACAGGGATAACTAAGGTTAGATAGGTGTTCTTTATTGCAGGAATTCTAAGAGCATTTAACAAATTAATTTACACTGGGAATTTTCAGTGTGGAGGGTCTGGCTCATAGCATTTCACAAATATTACACTTCAGAGTCCCAAAGCCTTTAAATAAAATGTTAATGGTAGAAACTCCTTAAGGGGTGTTCACTGTACAATTCTTTCAACTTTTCTGCATGCTGGGAGTTTTTTTGGTAACAACATGTTGGGGAAAATGGCCTTGGAATATTTCATTCAAATTGGAGCCAAGCTATCACAAAGCTGTTGCTGCTAGTGGGAACAGCCCTAATGTCCATGTAACAAGCTGCCCTCCCCAACTCCCTCCCTCCTGTTTCTCCCTCCTCGGCACCCACTTCTAGGATTAACAGGCAGGGAGACGGGAGAGCCCAGTTCCGGGTACAGTTGGGCCACAGCAGAAGGAGGGCCAGGGTAGAGGTTTGGGCCTTGGCTCTGATGCTTGAACATAAACACACCTAGTCAGAAGTACATCAGTACAAAGTGGGCCCTACAAAATTATAGGGTCAGAAAACAGGTAAGTGGTTACCAGGGGCTGGGAATGGGGAGAGGAGTGACTGCAGAGGGACCTAGATTCTTCAACAAATACATTACAAGAGGAAAAGGGAAGGGAAGCCTGGAGATTGAAAGACACTTGAGACATGTGAATCCAGTGCAATGTGTGAACCTTGTTTGCCTCTTGATCTGAACTAGCCAATCAATCTTGTAAAAATGTGCTTAAGAGACAAAGCAAATTTGAACTCTGGCTGGATATTTGATGATATTAAGGAAACAACATTTAAACATATGACAGTGGGGCTATGGTTATGATTGGTTTTGTTTTTTTTTTTCTCTAGAGACTGGGTTTTGCAGTGTTGCCTAAGCTGGTCTTGAACTCCTGGGCTCAAGCAGTTCTCCCACCTCAGCCTTGGTTTAAGAAAAAAAAAAGTTCTCTTGAATCATAATTTCAGTATTTATGGATGAAATCAATTTATGTCTTGGGTTGTTTCATAATGATTGTGTGTGTGTCAAGGACTAGATGGGTTTTAGATGTGTGGATTATTAATGAAGCTGGGCAGTGTTGGGGTGGTTATACTATTCTAATTTTTTAATATACTTAAAATTTCCTTATAAGAATTGTTTAAAAAGAATGAGCATATCCGTAAGTTAAATACAAAAATTGTTACATTGTGAGGAGTTTTTCCCCTTCTAGCATGTAGTGGATGGTCCAGTATTAAGGCTCTGCCACGCTTAAACTAGATACTGGCACTCCAAGGACAATGAGGCTGAGGCCAGAAGAGAGACAGCGTGTTGGATGGCTGCATGTGGTTGGTGGATAGAGGACTCTGAGCCCCACTCTGGTGGACTCAGAGATCTGGGACCTGGGCCGGGCGTGGTGGCTCATGCCTGTAATACCAGCAATTTGGGAGGCTGAGGCGGGTGGATCACTTGAGGTCAGGAGTTCGAGACCAGCCTGGCCAACATGGTGAAACCCCATCTCTACTAAAAATACAAAAAAAAAACAAAAACAAAAAACAAAAAAACATTAGTCGGGCATGGTGGTGGGCGCCTGTAATCCCAGATGTTCCAGAGGCTGAGGCAGGAGAACCGCTTGAACCCAGGAGGAGGAGGTTGCAGTGGGCCGAGATCGAGCCACTGCACTCCAGCCTGGGCAACAGAGTGAGACTCCATCTCAAAAAAAAAAAAAAAAAAAAAATCTGGGACCCAGTACTGAGTGAAGACACCAGAGCGAAGGAGAGAGGCCATGCTGTGTCCGAGAAGCTCCTCCTGGGGTGGAAGGGACAGCTCCACAAAGGCTGCTCTTGCAGGGGCTCTCCTGCAGCAAGGTGCCTGCTGACTGTCCCCAGACTGTCCCCCGACACAGAGGGATGCAAAGGCAGCCTCTTCCTGCTCAGTGGAATAGGGAAATTATATCACCTTTCACTTCCCACTCTCACTTCTGCCCCTGCTACCCTTAGTCTTTTGCTGACATTTTCCCCTCTTATCTTTTCTCCTGACCAAGTTCTAGGTATTTCATAGGGCAGTCTAGGTGAGGGTTGGAACCCCAATGAGTTGGGTAACAGAAACCCAGCTCACACTGGCTGTCACCGTGGGCAAGCTGTTCCCCTCATCTCTAAAAGTGGAGATGAAATTAGCGTATGAGTCTGGCTTCCATTCAACTGTGTGTGAAAAAAATTGTAAAATTTTCTTTCTGGTTTACACAAGTTAAAAGTTTATTTCTCTTATATGAAAGGAGTCAAGGCAGACAGACCAGGATGGGGAGGGAGATGTCTACAGGGTCAAGGACCCAGGCTCTTATTTCGCTGTCTGACGTCCTTAGTATGAGGCTTTCACCTTCCAGGATGGCTGCTTGGCCTCCTGCCATGGTCTTTGCATTCCAGCCAGCAAAGAGGAAGAAGGCATGAAGAAAGGCCTGCCCCTGACTTTAAAAACATTTCTTGGAAGTCCCATACTATTTTGCTTAATCTCCTCGGGCAGAATTTAGTGTTGTGGCCATACCGAGCTTCAGGAGAAGCTGGGAAATTAAATCTTTATTGCAGATGCCCATGTGCTCAGCAGAGAACTGGGGTGCTTCATTCTGGAAGAAAGGGAGAACAACAGTAACCAGTGTGTAGGATTGTTCTGAGAATTAAATGAGCCAATATATGAAAAACACTAGTTTGGTTCCTGGGATATAAATAAGACAGCAGTAATTTGTATCTGGTACTATTATGATTAAATAAAGCTCTGCTCGTTGTCAACTCCATAGAGCCTTTGGTAAACCCCTCAAGTATTCTTTTTTGTTTTTCCTCTGAATTCCGGAGTATTTTATTCCAATTTTCTTTTATGGCACTTGTCACCTTATATCTTCTATTTTTGTGTATGTTTTATGCTGTGTCAGGTAGATGCCTTCTATTGTAAGGAAGTTCATCTCAAACACAAAGGAATTACTGGCTCATATGACTGAGAAAAATTCAGTGGTGGGATAGGCTTCAGGTGCAGTTTGATATGGGCTCTGCCTTCCTTTCTCTAGTTTGCTTAGCTCTGCCCTTTCCATGGCAGCCTTCTTCTTTTGTTATTATTATTATTTGAGACTGAGTTTCACTCTTGTTGCCCAGGCTGGAGTGCAGTGGCGTGATCTCGGCTCACTGCAACCTCCACCTCCTGGGTTCAAGCGATTCTCCTGCCTCAGCCCCCTGAATAGCTGGGATTACAGGCACACGCCAACACTTCTGGCTAATTTTTGTATTTTTAGTAGAGACGGGGTTTCACCATGTTGGCCAGGCTAGTCCTGAACTCCTGACCTCAGGTGATCCACCCACCTCAGCTTCCCAAAGTGCTGGGATTACAGGCATGAGCCACTGGGCCTGGCCCATTATTATTTTTAATAGAGACAGGGCCTTACTATATTGCCCAAGCTGGTCTCAAACTCCTGGGCTCAAGCCATCCTCCTGTCTTGGCCTCCCGAAGTGCTGGGATTATAGGGGTGAGCCACCATGCCTGGCCACATGGCAGCTTTCCCCTGAGGCCGTTCTCCCTCATTGCCGTAAGAGGAATGCAAACAGCCCCTACATTACTTTTTTCCTTGTTAGTATCAAAGGAAATAACTCTTAGCATTAAGTCTCTAACTTTACTCTGACTGGACCATTCCTCAGCTAATCACAGTGGGCAGGGGAAAGCCGCATGTTAAGTGGCTTGGGCCTGCCCATCTGATGTAACAAGCCGTGAGATCACCTGTGCTGGCCTAGAGGCAGAGTAGGTCCCAGTGAGATCACATAGCTGCTCTAACGTGGGGTGGTTCTCCAAAGCAAAATCAGAGGGGCCAATGGATACAGGATGGGCAACCAATGCAAGCCCCCTATACGAGCCTGCTAAAGCCTAAACACCTGCGCATCAGATGGTTTTCCTGTTGTCCACAGCATCCCTGAATTCAGCAAATATGTATTGTCACATATTTGCTGAATTCAGGGATGAATGAGTTTGATAATGCTGATGGCTGGTGGAGGAATTATTCTCAAATGTAATCTGCCAGTCAGTAAATAGAATATCTGAGATTCCTGTCTTGGTGGTTAAAGGGGTAGGGGGCAAAGAGTAGGAGGGAGGTGCTAGCACAGAAGGGACCAAGAAGGGGCTGGCCTGGCCCAGTGGACCTGCTCATGAATGAACATGGGAGAAGCCGAGCCCCCAGGAAGACAGCGCCAGGAAGATTGCTGCTCTGGGCCCTTTGCCCTCTCAGTCCTGTGGTCTGCCTAGTATTGGTGGGTCTGGTTGTTTCAAACATTAGATATAATGGAGCCTTGTTCCCAATCATTTCATGATGTTGAACTGCCCTTTTCGTTTCTATTCACAGGAAAGGTCTTGTGTCACTCTAGGGGAGGGAGCTTCCTGGGGTTTCTGATCTTTCTTTCCACTGCTCTCAGTTTCTACCAGGGCACTCTGCCAGTCTTTGGAGATAAACTTGCTCCAATGCTATGTCTGTCTCACTGCTTCCTGTGCCAGCCCTCTTCTGACTTCCTAGGTACCAGGATATCCAGGTCTGTGAGCTCTCATTGTTGGAAAAGTGTGCATTTCACTCTAGTAGGAAACACTTAAGTTAATTTCATTATCCAAACCAAATTCAGCCTTCTTGGACATACCTATCCCTATCCTGATATTTGTTGGGAAATTTGATCCCTCGTAATTGCAGCCCCCAACTGTAGGTTGGTGCAAAAGTAATTGCAGTTTTTGCCATTTTTGATGCAAAAGCCGCAATTACTTTTGCAGCAACCTAATATCTTCCAGACTAGGAGGCCAAGGTTTTCAGGGGGCTCGCCAGTGGGAAAACTCTACCCTTACTCACCATTTAGGACTTGACCACTATAGTGGAGCTGCCATCCCCACCTGGATAATAGAGCTGTTCTTGCTTAGGCCACTGCATACCACCTACCCAACAAGTTTAACAATCTGTCCTAATTGTTTAACCCTTGTCCTAATAGGCCTTATGGCCTTAGATATTGCCAAGGGGCTCTCTTCTGGCTCTGTCCCCACTTCTCTAACTGAACTTTCCCACCTGTGGCATGAGACAGAGACCCTTTAAGTGCCACTGTCCCCAGGGTTCTGGCCTCTTTCACTAAACACTTCAGAGCTCCTGAGATGACCTGTCCACAAGCCCCTCACATGACTCAAGTCTCCAACCCCAGACACTCTGTCCCCTTTGAGCCCTGAATCTCCACCGAGATGTCCTGACCGAGTTCCATATTGTCTCCCTATGCCTGAGACTCCCTGTGTCCACTCAGTCTCCCAATCTGACAGCACCAAGTCACCTTGGGCCAGTCCTTCGTCCCATTCATCCCTGAATTTCATCACTTCTGCATGATCTGGGCCTCAGACCAGGCCCTCACTGCTCTTCGCCAGGACTTTTGCCCAGCCTCTGACAGCAGGGCTGCCTGCAACCTCCCCACTCCCACCTCCCCCACTGCTGCCTGGGGTCTAAGCACACCCCGATCCAGCCACTCTCAGGAGGAGACTCTAGGGTGTTCATGTCCCTTTTAGACCAAGGCCAGCTTTCTCCTCTGTACCAGAAAGTCTGACCCCTCTTACTTCTCTCACTCCCCATCGCACTTATCCCCACAGAGCTGCAGTCTGTGCTCCAGCGTCATTAAAAGTCCTGCATCTGGAATTCTCTGAGCCTTTTTGCAGCTCTAGACCTTTGAGTATGGAATGCTGCCTTCCTTCCCCCACCTCCTCCTCCAGGACCCTCTGGGCAGGTCTCCCAGCAGCCCCAGGTCTGGGAGGCTCTTTACCCCGAGCCTGGACCTTTGTGGGAAGGACTTTTCTCTAGCGCTCTGCAGCCTGGAGGGGTGACCTGACTATGAACCTATCTCCTTCCTCATCCCAGGAGCCTCTCAGGCACAGAGACTGCCTTGCTGACTGTTGTCTTCTCAGTGCCTACCATGTTTGCAGCAGGGCACAGCTGCCCAGTGAACACTGAATAAATGCCCCTGCCAAAAGCACTAGTAATTTTCAAGTGAATATTCTAGTGTTTGAAGCCTGGACAGTTGCAAGAGGTTATAGCTGGTTTTCCTGCTCCCAATTCTCACAGGCTCATCCAGTCTGGTCATGGCCATTGGATAGTTCTACCTAAATCACTCATAGGGCACTTTCTAGTTCCAAAGCCTGCCTTTCCTTGTTTGTCCACCACCAACTCCAAGCCTAACTCTGACAAGCACTCATTCATCTTCTGCTGAGTGAGTGAATGAATGAATGAATGAATACATGAATGAATGCTTTGTATATAGTAGAGATTCTTGCAAATGGAGCCCATTGCTAGGAGACACTGGGGGTGGGAGTTGTTAACCTGGGAGCAAGGGGATTTCGGGAAGCATCATCAGGAGGTAAGGAATCAGGCTCAGTGAGGTGCACCAGGGACTAAGATTCACACGGGGAGAGATTTAAAGTACAAAATTGAGGGCATCTCACCTGTCTGCCCAACTGGCTCATAGACACATAATTTTTCAAGTTCTTAGGTGAGAAAGGGTTGCAAGTGGGAGTTGGAAGAGCTGTTTTCCTACCTAGCTGTAAACTTTAGGTGCAGAAGCTGGCCTCCGGGGAACTCAGCATGGACCAGCTCAGGTTGCTTGGAAGCTCCAAGGCCAGCAGCTGGACCAGGTGAGAGGTGGCCATGGCAGCCTATAGCACAGGGCCCAGGAGATCACTCCTCCTCCCAGGTCAGACATTCCTTGGTGGGGATAGAGGTTCTGCTTAAGGCAGGGTGAGAGCAAGCAATCTGACTTCTGATAGTCTCTTTCTGGTAGGAGCGGCCCAGGGAATCTTGGTGAAATGCACCTAAGGGTGCCAATTAGAGGCCAAGACTCCCAGTGTTTCTCACATTCCCTACTCCTCCTCCCATCTTGACTGGCTCACTGCTATGGCCCACTTCAAAGGCGTCCTCCTTTGGGCTACCTTCCCTGGATATCTTGCTAGGAAGTAGCCGCTTCCTCTCTTTCAATCCTATACCTGCATCCTGAACCAGTGCTGCCTGGGCACTCAGCCCACATTGCCTTGTGGCTAGTGTAGGTTCATTTTCCTACTCAGCTGTAGGTGCTATCTTCACATCCACCCTCCCAAGCACACAGTGCCCTAGATGGGCATAGCCAACTGCTTTAAAGTATTTCTGGATTAATGGTAGATCTGTGATTTTTAATAACCTTCAGGAGTTCTGCACTGACTTGGCCTATTCCAGTCCATCACTAGGCGAGCTTGTCTGAAGCAGCACCCCTGTGGACTGGTGGTTTGTTAGTTGGCTGTAGAACTCCTTGAGGAGAGGTTCTCCTTACATTCCCAGGGAAATGACCTAGGCCCTCCCTCCTCAGAGTGCCATTTGTGAATGGGGCATCAGCATCACCTGGGCTACTTAGAAACACAGAACCTCAAAGAGTCAGAACCTGCCTTTGAATAGGCTCTCTAGGGGATTCATGCAAATGAATGCCTGGAAACCCTGGCCTAGGGAAGACTCTCACCAGGAAGCAGGGCTTTAAAAGGATGGGTGAGGAGTGACACACTGAACAGCTGCTGGGAGGACCAACTCCACCCCTCTCAGATGGGGAAACTGAGGCCCTGGGAACCACGGTGGCTCACACCAGAGAGTTAGCAAAACACACTTCCCTGCCTGGGCTCTGGAGACTGACTTCCCAGGTGCTAGCTTGTCTTCTAGCTGCATGCCCTTGTGCAAGTTATTCTGCCTCTCTCTGCCTCAGCTTCCCCATCTGTAAGAGCCACCTCCTAGATCTGCATATTTAATCATTGAACGACCAGGACAGGTAAGAGTGTACACAGTGCAGTGCCTGGCACACAGTGAGGCCCTGTAACTAGCTCTTGTTATTAGTGCTGCCCAAAGCCACATTCACAGAAGACAGTCCAGTATCCAAAGTGCCTGCTTGAAGCATGGCCAGAAGGCAAGCAGATGGTGGGGTGGGCAGTGATATCAATGAGCAAATGCCTGCATCCATCCATCAGTACATTAACTCCTCCTCGAACAACTATGGGTGTTTGTCGAGTAAGGTCCTGGACATTCAGCAGTGAGGGAGAGAGCTGGGGTGGTCGGTGGGCAGAGGCCACTGAGGAATATGGGTACCTGGGCATGGACTCTAGCGCTGCAGTCCACAGACCCCTGGGTCTCCGGCCAGGGGGAAATGAGCTCTTAGTGGCGGGTCTTTCTCTGGCCTGGTATCAGGGGCCTGGGCGGGAGAGCCAGGGCTGCGTGCTGCCTTCCCATGGCTCTCACGCTGGGCACCGGTATGCATCATGCATCAGCAAGGATCCTAGGGCATCTGCGGCCCATACCCTGGGTGGCAGCTGGCCTGGATGCAGCACAGGTTGAGCTCTTGGGGCATAGGCCTCCTTCCCACCTCGTCCCCCCGCTGTATGCCTCCAGGGCCTGTGGGCCGCCTGCACCTGGTCACCCGCCTTCGGTTCTCCACCGAGCCTGCCTCTGAGTTATCTCCCCTGAGCCCCAGCACCTGCCGCCCATCCGCACTGTCCACCATCCCTGACATTCGATTCCCCCACGAGGCACCTCGCCTGTGCGTGCAGTACCTGTTTTGCTTCCACCCCATTCCCAGCAGCGGGTTCCGCACCTGGGATCGCACGTGAGATTTCCCCCCACCCCCTAACCGCATGCCTGGGCTCTACTACCTGCACCTGCCGCCCCACCCCTGCATCCCGCTCCGCACTTCCCGCGCATAGGTTTGGCCAGGCCCTCCCTATTGAGGCACCTGTTCTCCAAGACAGAGCCGCTGTGTCCCAGGTGCTCTGGGTGCAGGTGCGAGTGGGGATTGAAGGAGGCGCTCTTATTCCACTCTGTCCGGGACAGGGGCGGCTTTGTCCTAGGGGCACTCTTGCTTTAATAGAGAGGGCCCGGCCACACCCACGTGCGGGAAGTGCGGGGCGGGATGCAGGGTTGGGGAGGCAAGGGCAGGAAGTAGGGCCCAGTACGCGGTTGGGAGGGCGGGGAAGCTCAGCTCACTTGGATCCCAGCTGCAGGGCCCGCTCCGGGGGAAGTCCCCGAGCTTCCCGGTTCCGACAGTGTGCAGCCACTGAGAATTTATTAGCCTCGTGGATCCCTAATCTTTCCCCTTTTCTACCCTTTGCTCAGCCGCATTCTAACAAACGGCAAGCACACGCCCCGCTGGGTAGCAGCAACCCGAGAACGCCCCCACCCCCCGCCCCCGCCAGACGCCGGTTCCCGCTTGAGAGGGTGAGGGTCCCGAGACCCCTGCGAGGAGGAGGGTCGCGGGGTTCCAGGATGCCGATGCCAAGCAGGAAAGATCACCTCGTTGCTTCTTCCACCGGCCTCTCCGCGAGACATAGCTAAACTTGAACTTGGCATTCCAAGGGTCTGGAAACATCTTCGTGGGACCCATCGAGAGGTTGTTTAAAGACTGGCACCCGCTCCCGCGCCCAGGTGGGGAAAGGGCTGGCCGGAAGTGAAAGTCCGGTCGGGGCGCCACACCTAGGCTGCGGATTCCGAGAGACTGGAGGCTGGAGGCCTGGGAGGCGCGGCGGGGGCGGAGTCGCCGGGGGCCGGCTTCGCGCACTTCCCGGGCCCGGCCAGCCTGGATGGACTAGCCGGGGCCATGGCCGGCGCGGCGGCGGAGTCAGGGCGGGAGCTGTTCCCGGGTTCCCGGGACCCGAGCGCACCGCGGCTAGCCTACGGCTACGGCCAGGGCAGCCTGCGCGAGCTGCGGGCGCGCGAGTTCAGCCGCCTGGCAGGTGAGGCGGGCGGGCAGGCTTGGGGGACACGAGGTTTCTGGAACCGACGTGGACGGATCTTTTGCTCCTAGTGAGAGCGGCGCTACCTCATTCGGGGCGCATTTTGAATCGAAACTCCGGGAGGGACGTGTCCACGCGTCCTCCTAGTAGACACGGCTCCCTGAGGTCCCACCTGCAGCCCCAAGGCTTCTTGCTGCTCTTACTCTTCCGACTTTCCGGTGGGCAGGACCAACCTAGCGGTCTTCCCCTTTTCCCGCCCTCCGCGAGCGGGGCTTAGGATGGTTCTTGCCTCTCTTGCGGGAGACCCCTCACTGTAAAGGGCCTGCTGGGGCCGGGGTTGCAAAAGACAGCATGTCCAGCGGCCGTGACCCTTCGGATGTCCGCCCGAGGTAAGAGCGGTGCGTGGACCGCCAGCGCCCGGGCTGGGACAGCACCTCTGCCGGCGCGCCAGGTTGGGACCGGGAGGCCAAGGCCTCTTGGCCGGGGCCTCCCGAGGCTGCGCTCTGCAGACTCCTCTGGGATAGCCTGTATTCAGCTTTGATTTTCGAAACCTCATTTTCCTTACTCTTGCAGCGTCAGAACAATCCCTCTGAGCTCCAGTTCTCTGGGGGACTAGAAGAATTAGCAAACAGTGCAATTTCACCTTTAAGAACAGGGCGAGCCTGTGAATTAGACAACACCAAGATCACATCGTGCCTTTCCTCAGAGCGGAACAGGCTGATGAAATTGCAAATCAAGCTCCATCTGGCCTTGGCCGACCCAGCCCTCTGCTGCCAGGGCCCCAGTTCGTGACTCATCCCTCTGCCAGGGACTTTGGGTGCAGGGCTTCATCAAGCCCCAGGGCCGCGTGCCAGATGGTCAAGGAGGGTCCGCAGGTGAAGTGGGCACGTCTTGGCACAGGGCACCGGGGTTTGAGTGTATCTGCTCTGTCGCGATGAACAACTGGTGACTGCTCCCCTTCTGGGGGCAGAACAGCAACCATGACTTGGGTTTCACTACTCGGGTAGCTGATTTCAGCGCTTTGGGTCACTTCCTGGTGTTGTGGAGGGTAACTGTTTTCCCTTTGGGGGCTGTGAGAACTGTGGCCTCCTCCTGTGTGTCTCCTCTGGCTTCCTAAGTAGGGAGAGTCAGGAGGGAGACGGGGGTGCCTTCTGCCAACCTCTCTATTCACTCCTCATCCTTCCCTCTCGCAGGGTCACCTGCTGGAGACAGCTCCTCACCCTTCTTTCGTATTCTCTCTCTCAACTATTAATTATGGAAATTTCCTACCACTCAGAAATAGACGGGTACTATGAATGCCTACAGGTGCTGGGGAGGGAGGCTCTCCATTCTTTGAAGCAACTCTTCAAGGCTACCTGAGTAATTATATCAGCACCGCACCTCCTTAATCCCCTAAATCTCCTCCAGCTGTGATCTCTCACGCCCACTATTGGCCAACCTCTCCCCTCAATGCTACCCTGGGAAAGTAGAGCTATGTTCTGGTCCCCTCCTGGTTTCACTCTTGTCCCTCAGAGAACAGTACTTTTCCCCTCAAATGCAAAATTGGGATGTGTCAGCCAGGCTGGCCCTCAGAACTCGCTACCACTTACTGTATGTCTGGTAGTGTTGTGGGCATCTTTTATTTAATGCAAGTTCCTTGTATTTCCTCTACATTATGGTTAAAGCAGACATTTGTGCACTAATCTGACGCCCCTCCCACTGCTGGGAGTCTTGGAACATGTCCACTTGTTTTTCTCCTAGAAACAAGCCAGAGAGAGGGCAGGAAAAAACAAACCAAAATAATATCACCTCTTCCTCGTTCCTCCTCTCCCCTCATGAAGTTTTTCTGCCAATTTGAGAATTACTCTGGTTAAGTGGTGGCTCAATAATTAAATGCTTAAGATTTAAGTGCTGAAATGTGTTACCTAAAGATTTGGATGGGAACTTCCTTGCCTTTGTGAAGGGAGAGTATTGAATATACGGATGTGTGTCAAGGGTCTCTGGAAGCCTTCGTGCTGAATCATGACCACTCACCATGCTGGAAAGAGAACTGGAGGGGGATGACCTAGAGCTGACCCTGGAATTCTCTTTCCTGAAGAAGGTCTGATGCCATTTAACTTTGGGGTAATTCACCTGTTTCTAATAACAGCTACACCTGTGTCCCGAGCATTGGACTGGATGCTGCCATATAGCAACTCATTTAACCTTTGTCCTATCTGCAGATGAAAGAACAGGGGCCCAGAATGGCTACTGGTGGAGCCAGGATTCAAGTCTGGGTTGATTGACTTGGATTTTGTACTGTTAACCCCTATGCTGCCTGACTTTCTCCTAACATCACATCTATGGGTGATTTAACACAGCTTTCCCACCCTTTTGTTTTTCCTGCAAAATTAACCATTGGACCAAAAGCCAAAGCATCTTCTTCTCCAATAGCTACTTGGCCCTCCAGAAGACTGTGGCACAGTGTGAGATGCTCCCCAGCAGCTTCCAGGTCTCACCTGTGGCCTTGATGCCTGGGTGAACAAAAGCCTTTCTTTTGGTTTGGTACCTTTGTATTTCTGAATCTTTAGTAAAAGCGAACATTGTTTTAAAAGTATCTTTTTGGACTAGCTCATACATTTGATATGGTTTGGCTCTGTGTCCCCACCTAAATCTCGTGTTGAATTGTAATTCCCAATGTTGGGGGAGGGACCTGGTAGGAGGTGATTGGATCAAGGGGGTGGATTTCCCCCTTGCAGTTCTCGTGAGGGTGTGTTCTCACAAGATCCGGTTGTTTAAAGTGTGTAGCACAAACTGGGTATGGTGGCTCAAGCCTGTAATCCTAGCACTTGGGAGGCTGAGGTGGGCAGATCACTTGAGCCCAGGAGTTCAAGACCAGCCTGGGCAACATGGTGAAACCCTGTTTCTACAAAACATACAAAAATTAGGCAGGCATGGTAGCTCATGCCTAAAGTCCCAGCTACTGTGGAGGCTGAGGTGGGAGAATTGCTTGAGCCTGGAAAGTCAGAGCTGCAGTGAGCTGAGATTGCACCACTTCACTCCAGTCTGGGCAACAGAGTGAGACCCTGTCTCAAAAAAAACAAAAAACAAAAACAAAAAAAAAACTTTCTTTGGTCAGGTGCAGTGGCTCATACCTATAATCCCAGCACTTTGGGAGGCCAGCCTGGCCAACATGGCAAAACCCAGTCTCTACTAAAAATATAAAAAAATTAGCCCGGTGTGGTGGCACATGCCTGTAATCCCAGCTATTTGGGAAGCTGAACCCAGGAGGTGGAGGTTGCAGTGAGCCAAGATTGAGCCCCTGCACTCTAGCCTGGGTGGCAGAGCAAGACCCTATCTCTCAAAAAAAAAAAAAAAGAAAAAATTGTGTAGCACCTGCCCCTTCACAAGCGCTTTCTCTCTCTCTGTCTCTCTCTGTCTCTCTCTCTGTCTCTCTCTCTGTCTCTCTCTCTGTCTCTCTCTCTGTCTCTCTCTCTGTCTCTCTCTGTCTCTCTCTGTCTCTCTCTGTCTCTGTCTCTCTCTGTCTCTCCTGTCACCATATGAAGATGTGCTTGCTTCGCTTTCCATCAAGATTGTAAAGTTTCCTGAGGCCTCCCCAGCCATGACTCCTATACAGCCTGTGCAACTGTGAGTCAATTAAACCTCTTTTCTTTATAAACTACCCAGTCTCAGGTAGTTCTTTATAGCAATGTGAGAATGGACTGATACAACATTTAGTGGTATCAGATTCAAAAGTTGCCAAAGGAGGGTGAAGAATCGCCAGGGAGCCTCCCTCTCACGCCAGCTGCAGCCACTGTGTCTACCTCAGAGTCAATTGCTGTCACTTATGTCTTGTGTATCTTTCCAGTGGTTGTCCATATTTATGTGTGCATGTGCACACTTTTTGAGACGGGGACTTGCTCTGTCACCCAGGCTGGAATGCAGTGGCATGATCATAGCTCACTGCCGCCTTGACCTCTTGGGCTTAAGCTATCCTCTTGCCTCAGCCTCCCAAGTAGCTGGGACTACAGTTGTGCACCACCATGCCTGGCTATTTATTTCTATAGAGATGAGGTCTCACTATGTTGCTTATGCTGGTCTCAAATTCCTGGCCTCAAGCAATCCTGCCTTGGCCTCCCAAAATCCTGGGATTATAGATATGAGTCACTGTGTCCAGTACACTTAAAACACGTGCGCACACACACACACACACACGTGAGCCATATGTCTCACCACTTGTCATAGTTTGTGTTTAAGGTCTTTCTCTGCCATTATCATGCTATCTTCTATTTTGTTCATTGCTGTGTCTCCAGCACTTAGAACAATGCCTGACACATAGTAGGTGCTCAATAAATATTTCTTGAATGCAAATACACTCAATAAACTAGGAATGAAGGAAAAGTTAACCAACTGATAAAGGTCATCTGCAAAACCCCCCACAGCTAACATCATACTTAGTGGTGAAAGACTGAAAACTTTCATCCTGAGTTTGAAACAAGACAAAAGTGCCTGTTCTCACCATTTCTATTCAACGTTGTACTGAAGGCTCTAGCCAGGGCAATTAGGCAAGAAAACAAAATAGAAGGGATCCAGATTGGAAAGAAGTAAAACTATCTCTACTTGCCAATAATGTAATTTTGTGTATAAAAAATTTCAAGGAATCCACACACAAAACTATTGGAATTTAAAAACAAATTTAGCCAAGTGGTAGGATACAAGATCAATATGCAAACATCAGTTCAATTTCTATACATTGGCAATAGATACTATGAAAATGAAATTAGAAAAACAATTCCTAAGGCATCAAAAATAATAAAATACACAGAAAAAAATTTATCAAAAGAAGTATCACATACACTGAAAATTGTAAAACATCATTGAAAGAAATTAAAGAAGACCTAAATAAATGGAAAGATATCCTGTACTGATGGGTTGGAAGACTTAATATTGTTAACATGGCAATAATCCCCAAATTAATATACAGATTCAATGAAATGCCTATCAAAATCCCAGCTGCCTTTTTGCAGAAGTTGACAAGCTGATTCTAAAATTTATATAGAAATGCAAGTGACTCAGAATAGCCAAAGCAATCGTTTTATCTTATTTTATTTTTTGAGTCAGAGTCTCACTCTGTCACAAAGACTGGAGTACAGTGGCGCAATCTCAGCTTACTGCAATCTCCACCTCCCAGGCTCAAGTGATTATCCTGCCTCAGCCTCCCAAGTAGCTGGGATTACAGGCGCACGCCATTACCGCCTGGCTAATTTTTGTATTTGTAGTAGAGATGGGGTTTCACCATGTTGGCCAGGCTGGTCTTGAACTCCTGACCTCAAATGATCCACTCACCTCAGCTTCCCCAAGTGCTGAGATTACAGTGTGTGCCACCACACCTGACCTCAAAGCAATCTTGAAAAAGAAGATCAAAGTTAGAGGAATCACACTTTCCAGTTTCAAAACTTACTACAAAGTTACAGAATGAAGACAGTGTGATATTGGCATAAGTATACACATATAGACAAATGAAATATAATTTTAATTTAATAAATCCATATGTCTATGGTCAATTGATTTTCAACAGATACCAAGACTATTCAACGAGGGAAATAACTTCTTCAATAAGTGATATTGGGACAACTGGATATCAACATGCAAAGGAACGAACTTGGACCCCTACTTCATTCTGCATTCAAAAGTTAACTCAATGGATCAAATACCTAAATATGAAACAGCTAAAAGTATAATATTCTTAGAGTAATACATAAGCATAAATCACCAGGACCTTGTTGAATTAGACAATAATTTCTTGTGACACCAAAAATGCAACAACAAAAATAGACAAATTGGATTTTATCAAACTTAAAGAGAACTTGTATGTTTCAATGAACACCATCAAGAAGGTGAAAGGACAACCCACCAAATGAGAGAAAACACATCCACACAAAAACTTGTACACCAGTATTCATACCAGCAATCATTTATAATACACAAAAGTGGAAACAATCCAAATATTCCTCAGTAGATGAATGGATAAAATGTGGTATATTCATACGATGTAATACTATTCTGCCGTAACAGGAATGAAGTTCTGATACATGCTAAAATGTGGACGTACCTTGAAAACATTATGCTAAATTAAAGAAGTCAGACACTAAAGGCCACATATTGTATGGTTCCTTTTACATGAAATGTTCAGAACAGGCAAATCTAGAGAAGCAGAAAGTAGATTAGTGGTTATCAAGGGCTGGGGTTGGAGGCATTGGGGAGTGATTGGTAATGATATGGGATTTCTTTTGGGGATGAATGAAAATATTCTAAAATTGGTGGTATTTATGTAATTTTATGAATATGTTAAAAACCACTGAATTGTATACTTTAAGAGAGTGAATTTTATGTTATATCTCAATAAAGCTGTGATAAAACAACCCATTCTACACAAAACAAAATATTTGATAAGTGAATGAATGGATCTCTTCACATTATATGTACTTGAAAGTGTATCTCAGAGTTTGTTTCATGTCAGTACTTATTATTAGTGTACAATGTTTATTTTAAAAGCGCATTGATGGATATTTAAGTTGTTTCCAATCTTTTGCTATTGCAGGCAATAGTTCCTCGAATAGCCTTATATTCAGGTCATTCCACATAAGTGTGGGTATTTGTAAGATGAATTCCTGCAAGTGGAATTGCTAGGTCAAAGGGTGTGTACATTTTAAAGCATGAACTGATGTTGCCAAATTGCTGAGCATAAAGGTGTACCTGTGTACCCTCCTACCAGCCGTGTACCAGTGAGCTTGTTTCGCCACAGCTTCATTCACACAGTGAGGAATCCAACCACTGATCTCTGCCAATCTGATCAGTAAACCGCGGTATCTCATTTTCATCTAAATTTGCATTTCTCTCAGAGAGAGGCTGGATGGATCATTTGCATTCCTTGTATTCTTGGAAGCTCTGCAGCTGCATTAGTGTTGAGGGGTGCAGAGCAGTGTGGGAAAGTAGGATCAGGGCTCTCCCCTCAGGGACTCCTCCCAGAACCTCCAGAATAGGTTGTGAGTGACAATGTGAAACAGCTTTGCCATCATTCATCACGAATGTCTGCTGGGCGTCTTCTCTGTGTGGGATGCTGTTCCAGGTTCACAAAAGAGTGAAGAGAGCTGATTAATCAGGAGGGCTCTCTCAGGGCTTTAAAAGTCCTTCAGCATTAGAAGTGCAGTCCTTCCACTGCTCATGCCTACACTTGGATTAAGAGGCACATATCAAGAGGCACAAGTCAGTGGCCTGATGTTACGTCTGCATGCATTAGATGACATTGGTTGGGCTTACACAAACCAGATTCAGGTAAAATTTTAGTATTTATTTTGTGTTTTCTTTCAGGAACTGTCTATCTTGACCATGCAGGTGCCACCTTGTTCTCCCAGAGCCAGCTCGAAAGCTTCACTAGTGATCTCATGGAAAACACTTATGGTAAAGAAAAACACCTGAAACAGGTTTTAATCAACTACATGCAGCTGATATACCTGTGCATATTAAACGTTGGATTAATAGGCCAGGAATATTCTGACCACAAAAAGCTGAATAAGCCCCATGTAAGATAGGGGCCAGGCAAGCACCCTGGGTCATTCTGTACTGTAAACATGTGGCCGGGATGGAGGGAGCTGGCTCAGGGACAGACACACAGGTTACTACCAGAAGAAGAGGCCAGTGTTAGGAAGGGCACAGAGATTCAAAGGTGCTGTATTTGGTGGTGGTGAGTGACCCTGTATAGTGCAGAGAGTGGGGCAGCAGGAGGGATGTTAATTCAGTCATTCACTCTATAACTGTTCATTGAGCCACTATGATGTGTGGGGGACAGTGCTATAATGGGAACAAAATAAACATATCCCTTTCTTCTTGGACACTGTGATCTAGTCCTGGAAGACAAGACCTTAAGTGAACTCCAAATAGATGTGATTACCAACTGTGTGAAAGACTATGGACAAAAGGTGCCTGGTTCCAGGCCAGCCTGTATCTGCAGTGACAGTGGGGTTGGCTTGTGCATGTCAGGGAAAGCTTCCTTTGGAGTGGAGTGGATGCTGGAGGATGAGCCAGAATTCACTCAGACAAGAGGGGGAGAAGTGCGAGCAGGCAGGGTAACAGCCTGAGCCAAGATCCCATAGTGGTTTCAGGAACCAGTCCAGGAACACTGAAGGGAGAAGAGTGGGAGAGGTCTGAATGGGGAGGGAGGGAGAAGAAGCCAGTGTGGGACATTGTAGATGCTTGATCTTTGTTCTAGGAGCAATGGTATTGTCATCAGTGGCATTTATTTGCAGCACAACATGATCTCACATACTTTGGAAAGGGAATTTGAAATCACAGTGGCAGTAGCAATTGTAATATTTGTGATGAGAATAACGATAAGTAACATTTATCAGGTACTCGCTATGAGCTTTCTCTCTTCAGCCTCACAACAACCCAAGAGGCATAGGTTCTGGTATCACTCCTGTTTTATAGGTGAAGAAATGGGGCCCCAGAGAGGGCAAGTAACTAGCCTGAGGCTGCACAGGAAGGACTGGAGCTTGGGGGAGCTAGAAGCTGTGTTTGCAGGCAGTTTAGCTCCAGAGCCCAAGCCCTTAGCCTCCACCAGAGTGCCTCGATTCAGGATACTTCTGTTATGCCACATTAAGGGGTTTGGATTTTGGCTCTGGGCAGCCAGCAGATATTTAAATCTGGGGAACAGTCTTCTGGGAAGGTGCCAAGGAGGGATTTATCCTGATTTTAATCTGCACTTTGCAAAGGTTCTTGTAATTCTCCTTCTTTGACCTTTGCCAGAGCCATAACCGTGGGAAAGCCTGAGAGATGGCAGAGTTGAGATTGCAGGTGGTGCTAATGATGCAGCGCTGAAGCCAAGCAGAGGAAAGGCAATGAGGATAATTACCAGGTCCCACAGGTTACTAGCAATGTGGAAACAGAACATGTGGTAGCTGCAGTGGCCAGAAATCCAGTGCAATCTTTCAGTGTATTTTGGAGGAAAAAAAAAATCTAAAACTAAAGGGCAAATTCTGCGTTAATGAGCACATGTAGCTCCTAAGAAATGCTGGTGCCTGGTCTTATAGGTCAGGCCCTACCAAAGCCTGTCTGGGGGTTAAGTTTGAGGGAGGTCATGATACTCTGGGACACATTTGGTGAGGACACCGGGAAGGGAGTAAAACTAGAAGTTAAGAGGAAGAGTGACATTGGGAGGAGGGCCTTCCTCCTTGAAAGTGGTTGGCTAAGGGCAGCACAGTGGCCCCCTTCACATATTTGGAGGCCGGGATCAATTATTTCTGCAGGAAAGGCATCAGCAGTGGTGGTGGGATCTGCAGGGCAATACGTGGGGACTTAGATTAAGTGGCGTTCATGGCTCTGCTTCATGCTTGGAGAAAAGGGCATCCTCCTGAGGCTGTATACTGTATTCTCTGGAGTTAAACAGAGCCACAGCCACCCGTCCGAAACATGTAGAACAGACTCTTGCACTGGCCTGCTTCTGAGCTGACTTCCAGCTCTAAAATACTTTTCCCGATCACATTTGGTTTTACTAATGAGGAGAGATTTTTTTTTTTTAACTATATCATAAAATTTACCAGCTGGGTACAGTGTCTCAGGCCTATAATCCCAGTGCTTTGGGAGGCCAAGGTAGGAGGATTGCTTGAGCCCAGGAGTTCAAGACAAGCCTGGGCAACATAGCAAGAGCCTATCTTTACAAAAAACAAAAATTTAAAAAAATCAGCCAGGTGTGGTGGCACATGCCCGTTGTGCTAGCTATTCAGGAGGCTGAGGCAGGAGGAGCCCTTGAGCCCAGGAATTCAAGGTTATAGTGAGCTATGATCAGCCACTGTACTCCAGCCTTGGTGATAGAGTAAGATTGTGTCTCTCTTATAAAAAAAGTCTATTTCAGGTGTCCAATGATGATTTTTTAGTGATTGACCTAGTGATGCAATCATCACTATGAATCAATTAGATGTTTTCATTCCCCCTGAAAAGATCCTTCATGCCCATTACAGCTAATCCTTGTTGCTGACCTTAGCCCCAAGCAATTGCTAATCTACTACTTTCTGTATCTCTACAGTTCTTTTGCTGGACATTTAATGTAAATTGATTCATGCGTTATGTATATTCTTGTGTCTGGAGTATTTCGTTTATCATGCTTTTGAAGTTCTTTCATGACATAGCCAGTAGTTTGTTCCTTTTTATTGGCAAATAACTTCCCTGGCTGGGCACAGTGGCTTATGCCTGCAATCCTAGCACTTGGGGAGGCTGAGGCAGGAAGATTGCTTGAACCCAAGAGTTCAAGACCAGCCTGGGCAGCACAGTGAGACCTCATCTCTACAAAAAGTAATTTTAAAAAGTTAGCCAGGTGTAGTGGTGCACGCCTGTAGTCACAGTTAGGAGGCTGAGATGGGAGGATCGCTTGAGCCCAGGAGTTTGAGGCTGCAGTGACCTACGATCATGCCACTGCCCTCCATCCTGGGTGACGGAGCAACACAGAACAAAAAACCAAATCACTTTATTTTATGGATGTAGCATATTCTGTTTATCTGTTCACCCATTGATGGACATTTATATTGTTTCCAGAATTTGACTTTCTGAATAAAGCTACGAACATTCACATGCAAGTCTGTACGGACATAAGTTTTCATTTTTGAGGGATAGAAATCTAGGAGTGGAATTGTTAGGTGATATGGTAGTTTTATGTTGAGCTTTTTGAGAAACTGAGGGAGTGGATTCAGAAGGAACACAAAAAGAAGAGACCCTAAGTAGTGACTTGGTGGCCTTGTCTTTGTAACCTGCCAGGTAATCCTCACAGCCAGAACATCAGCAGCAAGCTCACCCATGACACTGTGGAGCAGGTGCGCTACAGGTAAGCATCAGGGACACCTGCCTGACTGGGCATACCTAGGCAGACAGACTTCCTTCCTAGGACTTGCCTGCATCCTACAAAAGTTCTGAGTTGGTTTCAGGAGGATCACAGTTGGCTAAAAGGCAATGCATGTATGTTGAGAAACATCAGAGTCAGAGCTCAGAAAGGCAGCGGTGAGTAGATGCAGTGTGGGGCAGATGAGACACACAGGTAGGTGGCTCTGAGGTGCACACAGCTGTTCTGTGTGGCTCCAGAGACTCTGCAGTGCCAAAGTGACAGGAAGTGACCCAGGATCCTAGGTCTTGTTTTCAGAAAGAAGAAAAGTACTATTTCTCTGGTTTTCCTTTTCATAAGAAGTTTTATTAGGCATCTTGTTTTCTTCCTGTCTTTTTTTCCCTTTTTCCCCCTTTTTTACTAGTATTTGTATGTTAAACAGCTCTCTATACTTTCTAAACATAACAGTATCTGGCAAATAATTTCCAGGTGGTACTTAAAATTATTAACACAATTTCCAATCACACAATTTCAAGTTATTTCAAATTTGAAAGTGATACTGTTTTGCTATTAGAGTTGCCAAAATTAAAAGCAATGTAAACAGGTTGATTACTACTTAAACCTTGTTATGTTAGAGCTGAGCAGAAAGCACCAAGGAGAGAAAGTAGTGTCAACTCTGATTAAGTTTATTGTGGATTTTTGTCATACATATCCAATTGGAGATATCCAGTGATATTTGGGAGGTAAGAGGATTTCGCCAACTGGAACTCGTTCCCACGGCTTCCATTGCCCTTGCCCTAATTTCACAGCTGTGGCAAACCTATCTATCCATTAAGGTAGAGATGTCATAGTTAATAGAAATAAAACAGCCTGCAAACATTCAGTGCTGGGCCTGAGATCCGCGGGTTGCGGGGATGCTGTGCTTCTTCCAGAATCCTGGCGCACTTCCACACCACCGCAGAAGACTACACTGTGATCTTCACTGCCGGGAGCACGGCTGCTCTCAAACTGGTGGCAGAGGCCTTTCCATGGGTGTCCCAGGGCCCAGAGAGCAGTGGGAGTCGCTTCTGTTACCTCACCGACAGCCACACCTCCGTAGTGGGTATGAGGAACGTGACCATGGCTATAAATGTCATATCCACCCCAGTCAGGCCAGAGGACCTGTGGTCTGCAGAGGAACGTGGTGCTTCAGCCAGCAACCCAGACTGCCAGCTGCCGCATCTCTTCTGCTACCCAGCTCAGAGTAACTTTTCTGGAGTCAGATACCCCCTGTCCTGGATAGAAGAGGTCAAGTCTGGGCGGTTGCGCCCTGTGAGCACGCCTGGGAAGTGGTTTGTGCTGCTGGATGCAGCCTCCTATGTGAGCACCTCGCCTTTGGACCTGTCAGCTCACCAGGCCGACTTTGTCCCCATCTCCTTCTATAAGATCTTCGGGTTTCCTACAGGCCTGGGCGCTCTGCTGGTCCATAATCGTGCGGCTCCTCTACTGAGGAAGACCTACTTTGGAGGAGGGACAGCCTCTGCGTACCTAGCAGGAGAAGACTTCTACATCCCGAGGCAGTCGGTAGCTCAGAGGTAACCTTGCCACAGGGGAGGGGTCAGAGGAGTTCAGCAAGGTGGGGTCTGGCCTGTTTCTCCTGGAGGATTATGCAAGAGGTGGGTCTGGCTTTGAGGGTCAGCAGAATTCAGGTTGCTGGCAGGGACAGGCTGATGGCAGGGCTCAGATCTGGGAGGCAGAGGTTGACTGGAGGTGACACAGGTGGTTCAGTGAACTCTACCCCCATTTGAGAGGCTTCTCCAGAGCTGTGAGAGGACTGGGGCCTGCAGATAAGAACTGCACACAGGAGAGATAAAAGGCCCTCATGGGGTAAGGAGGGTGAGCTACCAGGCCTCTGCCCTCAGCACTGACAAGAGGTTGCAACAGTTGAAACAGTGGCCTTAAAAGGTGGCACCATTTGGAAAAAGTCTGCCCACACATTGACAGCATAGCTGGTTCTCCAGGAGCTAGGATCAGCTCAGCCTGGCACCTAGTTAGCAGGAGGAATCAGTTAAAGCGGAGGCCCCCAGACTTGTGAGGCAGTGTTAGCGGCAACCTCTATGAGCCCCACTGTGAGTGAGTTACAGAGGGAGTCTGGGTGCAGGTTGTCACTTGCCCTCAAATGCCAGAGGCCTCTGCCTGGGTTGTTGGCATATGCCTCATCCCCAGGCTGCAAGGGCAGGTGGTGTGGGTTATGCTCAGGAATCTTTCAAATGGTAACAGCTGGGACCTGTAAGGTCGAGTGTGTCAAGGCTGAAAATGGTGGCTGATCCAGGGTTCTGCTGGGTCAACAGTGGGGACACAGGGTTGGGTAGGCAACTAATCACCTACAGGGTCCGGAGAAGGCCTGGGGCATAGACGGGAAGGGCTTTAGATCCCCAACAGACCCCACACAGATGCAAGGGTCCTGCACGTAGGGCCATGGCCTTGACGATAGAGTCACTGTTAGCTGTGTAGGCCTCAGGCTGGACCACTGGGGAATGAGTCCCCGCTCCACTGCACACCAGCGAGGGGACATGTGACTTGTTCTCTGCACCTCATGTTTTTTCTGTAAAGTAGAAATGATAATATTGGGTCGGGTGTGGTGGCTCACGCCTGTAATCCCAGCACTTTGGGAGGCCAAGGTGGGTGGATCATGAGGTCAGGAGTTCGAGACCAGCCTGCCCAACATGGTGAAACTCCGTCTCTACTAAAAACACAAAAATTAGCTGAGCGTGGTGGTGGGTGCTTGTAATCTCAGCTGCTCAAGAGATTGAGGTAGGAGAATTGCTTGAGCCCAGGAGGCAGACGTTGCAGTGAGTCAAGATCATACCCACTGCACTCTAGCCCTGGTGACAGAGCAAGACTCCATCTCCAAAAAAAAAAAAAAAAAAAAAAGAGAAATGATAATATTGTCCTTTTAGAGCTAACATGGGTGAAGTATCAGAATGGTAGGGATCAATGTTAGGAGGCTATTTGATGTCTCTTTTATTTAGGACTTGTCCATAGTTGGGGGGCTTCTAAAACAGGAATGCTCATGTAAAACCTCTTGACTCCAAGTGTGATAATTTACCATGTAACAGAATCAAATGAGAAAAGAATGACAGGCATAACATAATGTAAGTTACAGGCAGAACAAAGCGACACCTCAAATTTAATTTGGCCAATAAGGGCACCTGAAGGCCAGGAGAAGTGGGGCAGCTCACTGGGGGCCAGGGCATGAATGGGCTGGGGGGGATCAGACCTCTTTCCTTTGATTCAGGTAGATGACTTTACAACAGATGACAGGCCAACATTCCCAGAAAGCTGAATTTATTTATTTACCATTATAAGCCAATTTTTTTTCTTGTGAACTTAGGACTAGAACTCAAGAGATTTAATACTCAACCTAAAGGTTTATTGAATAAGTACCTTGACTATGTTCTCAACTTTATGTATTTTATAACTCAGTGAAGTACATCCCTTGACAGAAACAAAAAACTCCTTTTATTTTAAGAAATCTATTAAGTATTTGATCAATAAATAATTGTCAATCAATTAATAACTGGCTAGTTTAACAAATTTTTTTGTAGAGATGGGGTCTTGCTATCTAGAGATGGGGTCTTGCTTTTTGTAGAGATGGGGTGTTGCACAGGCAGGTAGTTTCAAACTCTTGGCCTCAAGTGATCCTCCCACCTGGGCCTCCCAAAGTGTTGAGATAACAGGCATGAGCCACTGCACCTGGCCACCCTAGGAAATTTAGAGCTGCCCAAGAAAACTGCAGAGTGGGTCAGGGCCAGAGGCAGCTGTACAGGTCTTGGTGTACAAAGTGCCCCCATCCTGAAGGGGAGAGCAATGTTTTATAAGACAGCAGAGGGAAGGTATTAATAGATTACAGCGGTATTAGTCCAATTTCACACTGTTATAAAGATACTACCCAAGACTGGGTAATTTATAAACAAAGGAGGTTTAATTGGCTCACAGTTCTGCATTGCTGGAGAGGCCTCAGGAAACTTACAATCATGGCGGAAGGGGAAGCAGGCACTTTCTTCACAAGGCAGCAGGAGAGACAGAGAAGAGCCCAGCGGAACTGCCATTTATAAAACCATCTGATCTCGTGAGAACTCCCTCACTATCACGAAATGAGAACAGCAAGGGGGAAACCACCCCCATAATCCAATCACCTCCTACCAGGTCCATCCCTCAACACCTGGGGATTACAATTAGAGATGAGATTTAGGTGGCGACATAAAGCCAAACCACATCAACAGCTAAGCCTAAAATCTAAAGCTCATTATATACCACGAAATGCACATGGATTGTTTTGACCACAGCTTGACCTGTTCTCCTCACCCCGTGGTTATAGGTTTGAAGATGGCACCATCTCATTCCTTGATGTTATCGCGCTAAAACATGGATTTGACACCCTAGAGCGCCTCACAGGTCAGTGGACATTTCTATCCCTGTGGAATTTGCTCCTGTTGTGTCCTTGAGGGAACTCTGGCACAGGTGTGATTCAGGTAAAGGAGACAGAGTCTGTGGAAGTGACTGGCACTCCATGTAGTTAAATTTGATTCCTAGTAACTTCAAAACCACTTCAGAGAGCAAGAGAATGAGGTGGGGTTTTTGGATTGTTTTTTGTTTTTTCAGCTAAAATAACATTTTAACAGGTAGAAGACATTCCAAATCAGGAGATTGCTAGCTTCACAGAATGAGAGGAGCATCCCTGGGTCCTGGGAATGGTTACAGATCCTGAGGCCTTTACCTGCTCTTGCCTCTCTGGGTCCTCCCCACTGCCGCACGGGGGAGCTCTGCCTATGAATGAGCTGACGCTCAGAGAGGTTAAACGCCTTCCAGGCCAGGGAGCTGGAAACCAGGAGGGCAAGGATTTAACCCAAGTCATACTGATGCCTAACCATGAGCACCCAACCACTGTGTCTGCCAATGGTCTTCTCATGAGGCATGATTTCTTTCCTGGCCATTGCTCTTTTGTCACAGTAATGGGACCCTTCAGTGCCTTAACCTTAGCCTTAGCCCAACATAGGGGCAGACAGGATTCACGGGAAGAGAGGGTCGCCCTGATGGCAATGCAGGGAGGTGAGTGGGCATGATCTGGGACAAAGGGAGGAGTTAATAAATACAGGCAGTGAGTAGTGAGTACTTTCCAAGGAAAGATATTAACAGGGCCCCCAAACTGCAGGTGACAGGGTCTAACAGGGCCAGGTAGCTCGGAATGCAAAGGTTGACTGTACCAGTCCACAATATGGCAAACCCTGATTTTTTTCCTATGTCATTGTTCCTTTTTTAAAAAATAAAAATTGTGGTAAAATATACGTAACATAAAACTTACCATTTTAACTATTTTTAAGTGTACAACTCAGTCGTAGTAAATACATTCACAATGTCGTGCCACCATCACCACTATCTATTTCCAGAACTTTACCATAACAAACAGAAACTCTGTACCCATTAAACAATAACTCTCTATTTCCTCCTCCCCTTCCAACCCTTGGAACTACTTTTTTTCTCTGTGGATTTGCCTATTCTTGGTAACTCATCTAAGTAGAATCATACGACATTTGTCCTTTTGTGTCTGGCTTCACTTAGCACGTTTCCAAGATTCATTCATGTTGAAGCATGTATTCTTCATTGCTTTGTGTAGTGTTAAAATGATTTAAACATTAATAATAAAAACAAACAGCAAAAATATGTTTAGAGGAAAAAACATACATTTTGTGATCTGTTACCAAGGGGTCTAAATATCTAAATGTTTAAGTAACATTATGTATAAAAAAGAGGATGACAGGAATGCGTATGGAAAAATTCTGTTGTTCAGTACTGAAGACCTAAACATTTGTCACAAGGGCAGTACATCCACTATTTACACACATTTAAAATTATTAATGTGAGGTCCGGGTTTGCCAGTTATAACAAACTTGTTTTCTTAAAAGTGAGTTAGTGGTGCCAGGCGTGGTGGCTCATGCCTGTAATCCCAGCACTTTGGGAGGCTGAGGCAGGTGGATCACTTGAGCCCAGGAGCTCAAGACCAGCCTGGGCAACACGGTGAAACTCCGTCTCTGCAAAAAATACAAAAATTAGGCATGGTGGTGAATGCCTGTCCTCCCAGCTACTTGGGAGGCTGAGGTGAGAGGATCACCTGAGCCCAGGAGGTTGAGGCTGCAGTGAGCTGTGATCATACCACTGCACTCCAGCCTGGGTGACAGAGTGAGACCCTGTCTCAAAAAAAAAAAAAAAAAAAAAAAAAGAGTGAATTGAGAATTTACATAAAGCTCATGATTCTCTTGTGTTTCATGATTGATTTGAGGTGGAATGGAGAATATAAAGCAGCACACCTTCACCTTGGCTCAGTATACCTACGTGGCCCTGTCCTCTCTCCAGTACCCCAATGGAGCCCCTGTGGTGCGGATTTACAGCGATTCTGAGTTCAGCAGCCCTGAGGTTCAGGGACCGATCATCAATTTTAATGTGCTGGATGACAAAGGGAACATCATTGGTTACTCCCAGGTGGGTTTTCTTTCCATCCTGCTGACCTTATTACAACTCATCCTAGTTCCAGACGAGAGCAATGCAGTGTGACAAAGTCCATGCACTGTTGAAGAGGCCACCAGGCCCTCAGCCACATGCCTTTCCACCTTCATTCACCCTCGTTTTTCAGTCCTCTTTACTCAGCCAAAAGTGGTAACTTTCAAATGGGAAGAAAGAGGCCAGTTCTTCTGATGGCAGGTGGGAAACTGTTGGGTCTTTGCCATAGTATAATAAGCTGTTCACTTCACTTCCTGGTCCACTAAAATGTCCAGAGTTGCACTGAGCACTCAGGCATGGTGGTAGGTGGTTATCAGACGGGGTGTCACAGATGGACAACAGGAACCAAATGTTACTCCCAGAGCAGCACTGTGGGGAATGGATTCAATCGTTGGGTGTTTGGAAGACGGTGCTGGTTTTTCCTTGAAAGCACATCTTCATCCACATTTTTATTTATTTTTTTGAGGTGGGGTCTCGCTCTTTCACCCAGGCTGGCATGCAATGGCATGATCTTGGCTCACTGCAACCTCCACCTCTTGGGTTCAAGCAATTCTCATGCCTCAGCCTTCCGAGTAGCTGGGATTACAGGCCCGCACCACCACACCTGGCTAATTTTTGTATTTTTAGTAGACACGGGGTTTCGCCATTTTGGCTAGGCTGGTCTCAAACTCCTGACCTCAAGTGATCCACCTGTGTTGGCCTCCCAAAGTGCTGGGATTATAGGTGTGAGCCACTGTGCCTGGCCCACATTTTGTTTTTAACAAAGAATAAAAGTTTTATTTGGCTCATGGTTCTGTTGACTGGAAGATTGGGCATTGGTGAACACCTTAGGTTGCTTCCACCTGTGGAGGAAGGCAAATGTGAACTGGTATGTGCAGCCAGAGAGGAAGCAAGAGAGAGGGCGAGGGAGGTACCTGGCACTTTATTTTTATTTTATTTTTTCTTCCAACTTTTTTTTTTTTTTGAGATGGAGTCTTGCTGTGTCACCCAGGCTGGAGTGCAGTGGCGTGATCTCAGCTCACTGCAACCTCCACCTCTTGGGTTCAAGTGATTCTGTCACCTCAGTCTCCCGAACAGCTGGGACTACAGGCATGTGCCACCATGCCTGGCTAATTTTTATATTTTAGTAGAGATGGGGTTTCACCATGTTGGTCAGGCTGGTCTTGAACTCCTGACCTCAGGTGATCTGCCCGCCTCAGCCTCCCAAAGTGCCGGGATTACAGATGTGAGCCACTGTGCCCGGCGTTCTTCCAACTTTTATTTTAGGTTCAGGGGATACATGTGCAGGCCTGTTACATGGGTACCTGAAAGGTAGTTTCTCAATCTTCCCCTCCCCCCACCTTCTACCCTCAAGTAGGCCCCGGTGGCCGTGGTTTTCTTCTTTGTGTCCGTGTGTACTCAATGTTTAGCTCCTAATTATAAGTGGGAACATGCAGTATTTAGGTTTCTGTTTCTGTGTTAATTCACTTAGGATAATGGCCTCCAGCTGCATCATGTTGCTGCAAAGGACTGGTTTCATTTTTTTGTGGCTGTGTAGTGTCCCAGGGTGTAAATGTACCACATTTTCTTTAACCAGTCTACCACTGATGGGCATATAGGTTGATTCCATGTCCTTGCTGTTGAGAAAAGTGCTGCAATGAAGATATGCATGCATTTGCCTTTATGGTAGGATGATTTATATTCCTTTGGGTATACACCAGTAATTTAATTAAGGAATTGGGATGGCTGGATTCAATGGTAGTTCTGTTTGTTTGTTTGAGACAGTCTCACTTTGTTGCCCAAGCTGGAGTGCAGTGGAGCAATCTCGGTTCACTGCAAACTCCGACTCCTGGGTTCAATTGATTCTCCTGCCTCAGCCTCTCAAGTAGTTGGAATTACAGATGTGCACCACTACGCCTGGTTAATTTTTGTATTTTTAGTAGAGACAGGGTTTAACCATGTTGGTCAGGCTGGTCTCAAACTCCTGGCCTCATGCGATCCACCTGCCTCAGCCTCCCAAAGTGCTGGGATTACAGGCATAAGTCACCATGCTTGGCCAGTGGTAGTTCTGTTTTAAATTCTTTTAGAAATCTCCAAACTGTTTTCCACAGTGGCTAAGCTAATTTACATTCCCACTAGCAGTGTATAAGTGTTTTTTTTTATCCACATCCTCAGCAGCATATGTTAATTTTTGACCTTTTAATAGCCATTCCAACTGGTGTGAGATGGTATCTCATTGTGGTTTTAATTTGCATTTCTCTCATGATTAATGATGTTGAACATTTTTTTCATATGCTATTGGCTGCATGTATGTCATCTTTTGATAAGGGTCTGTTCATGTTCTTTGCCCATTTTTAATGGGGTTCTTTGTGTTTTGCTTGTTGATTTAAGTTCCTTATAGCTTCCAGATATCAGACCTTTATTAGATGCATAGTTTGCAAATATTTTCTCTCATTCTATAGGTTATCTGTTTACTCTGTTGATAGTTTCTTTTGCTGTGCCGATGTTCATTAGTTTAGTTAGGCTTCATTTGTCAATTTTTCCTTTGGTTGCAATTGCTTTTGGAGTCTTCAACATGAAGTCTTTGTCAAGGCCTATGTCCAGAATGACATTTCCTACATTTTCTTCTAGGATTTTTATAGTTTCAGGTTTTACATTTAAGCCTTTAATCTGTCTTGAGTTTATTTTTTTATGTGGTGATAGGAAAGGGTCCCGTTTCAATCTTCTGCATATCTATAGCCAGTTATCCCAGCACCATTTATTGAATAGGGAGTCTTTTCCCCATTGCTTGTTATTGTCTACTTTGTCAAAGATCTGATGGTTGTAGGTGTGTGGCTTTATTTCTGGGTTCTCTAACCTTTTCCGTTGAATTTATGTGTCTGTTTTTGTACTAGAACCATGCTGTTTTGATTACTGTAGCCTTGTAGTATAGTTTGATGTCATGTAGTGTGATGCCTTCAGCTTTATTCTTTTTGCTTAGGATTGCTTTGGCTATTTGGGCTCTTTTTTGGTTCCATATGAATTTTAGAATAGTTTTTTTCTAATTCCATGAAAAATGACATTGGTAGTTTGATAGGAATAACATTGACTCTGTAAATTGCTTTGGGCAGTGTGAACATCTTAACAATACTGATTGTTCCTATCCATGAGTATGGAATGTTTTTCCATTTGTTTGTGTGGTGTCTGATTTCTTTTAGCAGTATTCTGTAATTCTCATTGTAGATAATCCCCCCTGGTAAGGTCGATTCCTAGGTATTTTATTATTTTTGTGGCTATTGTAAATGGGATTGCATTCTTGATTTGGCTTTCAGCTTGGTCATTATTAGTGTATAAAAATGCTACTGATTTTCATGCATTGATTTTGTATCCTGAAACTTTACTGAAGTTGTTTATTAGTTCTAGGAGCCTTTGGGCAGAGATTATGGGATTTTCCGGGTATAGAATCATGTTATCAGTGAAGAGAAATAGGTTGACTTCTTCTCTTCCTATTTGGATGTCTTTTATTTGTTTCTCTTGCCTAATTGCTGTGGCTAGGACTTCCAGTATTATGTTGAAAAGGAGTGGTGAGAGAGGTCATCCTTATCTTGTGCCAGTTTTCAAGGGAAGGGCTTGCAGCTTTTGCCCATTCAGTATGATGTTGGGTGTAGTTTTGTCATAGATGGGTCTTGTTATTTTGATGTATGTTCCTTGGATTCCTAGTTTGTTGGGAGTTTTTAACAGAAGGGATGCTGAATTTTGTTATAAGCCTTTTCTGTGTCTATTGAGATGATCATGTGGTTTTTATTTTTAGTTCTGTTTATGTAATAAATCACATATATTGATTTGTGTACGTTGAACCAGCTTTGCATCCCAGGAATAAAGCCTACTTGATTATGGTGGATTAGCTTTCTCTTCTTCTTCTTTTTTTTTTCTTTCTTGGAGACAAGGTTTCACTCTGTTGCCCAGACTGGAGTTCAGTGGCACGATCTTGGTTCACTGCAGCCTTGACCTCCCTGGCTTAAGTGATCCTCCCACCTCAGCTTCCCGAGTAGCTGGGACTACAGGAACATGCCACCATGCCCAGCTAATTTATTTTAATAGTTTTTTATTGTACAGGTGGTTTTTGGTTACATGGATAAGTTCTTTGGTGATGGTTTCTGAGATTTTGGTGCACCTGTCACTTAAGCAGTGTACACATTGTACCCAATATGTAGCCTTTTATCCCTCCCCAATGCCACCCTTCCCCCCTGAGTCCCCAAAGTCCATTATATCATTCTCATGCCTTTGCATCCTCATACTTTAGCTCCCACTTATAAGTGAGAACATATGATATTTGATTTTCCATTCCTGAGTTATTTCACTTAGAATAATGGCCTCCAGCTCCATTCAAGTTGCTGCAAAGGCCATTGTTTTGTTTCGTTTTATGGCTGAGTAGTAGTCCATGTTGTGTATATACCACATTTTCTTTATCCACTCGTTGGTTGATGGGCATTGAGGTTGTTTCCATATTTTTGTAATTGTGAATTGTGCTGCTATAAACATGTGTGCATGTGTCTTTTCCACATAATGACGTTTTCTTTGGGTAGATATCCAGTAGTGACACCTGGCTAATTTTTTGGCATTTTTTGTAGAGACAGGGTTTTGTCATGTTGCCCAGGCTGGTCTTGAACACCTGAGCTCAATTAATCTGCCCACCTTGGCCTCCCAAGGTGCTGTGATTACAGGTGTGCACCACTGTACCCGGCTGGATTAGCTCTTTAATGTGCTGCTGGATTCTATTTATTAGTATTTTGTTGAGGACTTTTGTGTCTATGTTCATCATAGGTATTGGCCTGAAGTTTTCTTTCTTCATTGTATCTCTGCCATGTTTTGGTATTAAAATGATGCTGTCCTTATAGAATGAGTTAGGGAGTCAATCCACATTTGTTAAACCCTAGATTTCCCAAACAAAATTCATTTCCCAAGGAATCTTTTTCCCCACTTTTCTGAGTAGCCATAAACTTTCTAAAGAATACTATTGGGCAATATTCTTCTGGGGGAGATGTTGGTCCTCACTGGTGTTCAGGGCAGACACTGTACAGCCACAGGTGGTCTCTCAAGCATGGCAGCTGTGCAGACCCCTTGCCCCCACTGCCCTCAGCTGTCAGTACTAGCAGAACCAGCCCTGACACTACTAAGAAGCACAATATTTTAAATGCTTTTGGAGGGGACAAGGTGGAAAATGCATCAGAGGCAAAAGGTTTGCCTTCTTAAATATGTTATTCTAGGTCATTGGTAACATAAGTTTTATTCTTGAATCAAAAGTAAATGTGCCTGGGTGCGGTGGCTCACACCTGTAATCCTAGCACTTTGGGAGGCCGAGGTTGGTGGACCACCTGAGGTCAGGAGTTGGAGACTAGCATGGCCAACATGGCGAAACCCTGTCTCTACTAAAAATACAAAAATTAGCTGGGCGTGGTGGCACACACCTGTAACCCCAGCTACTCAGAAGGCTGAGGCAGGAGAATCACTTGAACCCGAGAGGTGGAGGTTGCCATGAGCTGAGATTGTACCACTGCACTCCAGCCTGGGTGACAGAGCAAGACTCTGTCTCAAAAAAAAAAAAAAAAAAAAAAAGTAACTGTGTGTGCTGTGGCAGCGGCATGGGATTGGTGGTGGAGAAGAAGCCTCCAAGAAGAGGAATCACCAGGGTGTGAGGCTGCCTGTGTGGGTGTCTGGGGACTCTCATTCCCCAGGGCTAGACACAGGATGAGTTTCTCCCTCTGTGCCTTGGTAGAGGAAGCTCATTGTGTGAATGGATTCTGTGGCTAAGGCATGACTAACTGCCAGTTCAAGAAAGCGCAGTTACGGTTTTTTCAGGTTCAGGGAACTTCACGATATGGGAATTTCCACAGGGATTTTGGTGGCCTTTGGAAACATCAGCTGGGTTTGGCTGTCTCTTTTTCGTCAGGGGATGTGTAAAGAATTTAGCTTCCTATGAGAAGGCTTTGTCTTCTTGTTTTGGTATATCCAGGCTTCTAATTTTATTCTCCCACTGTTGGAAGTCACTCTGCATGGTGATTAAGAGCAGGGACTCAGAGTCTGTCTGCCTCTTGCCAGCTCTGTGAACTTGGGCAAGTTAAGTTCTCCAAGACTCTGTGAAATGGGGATAACAATATACCCTGATTATAGTGTTGATATGAGGATTAAATGAGACACAATATATACATCCCTTAGCACAGAAGAAAGTAAGTGCTCAATAAATGTTGGGCACAAAGGCTCCCGAGCTGGGAGCCTCCAGGGCATTGTGGCTGGGCCTGTTTCTCAGTCCTCCCTGAATGCTGTGCTCATCCTGCCATAGAAAACAACCTCCTTCACCTGGCTGGGCACAGTCTGGGCCTGTGTGGGATTCCCCAGGGCTGAGGGCAAGAAGAGACTGATGCATAAAAGGGAAATTAGGACAAAGGGTAGGTGTGGCTGCAACAGCGTCTTCTGCTTACATCCTCTCCTGCCATGAGACTTTGACACTCCTCCATGGAGGGCTGGTGATCTGTGGGTCTTCCCCTAGAATCTGGGCTGATCTGTGACTCGCTCATAGCTAACAGAGTGCCAGGAGGATGACACTGCATGGCTTCTAAGGCTAGATCAGAAGAGATGATGCCCTATTGGCTTTGTTCCCTGGGACACTAGCTTTGGAGCCTGGAGTTACCCTGTCAGCTACTGTCTTGCGCCCTGAGGCTGCTGTGTGTGCTGCAAGGATGCCAAGCCACATGGAGAAGCCAAGTTCAGGACTGTGGCTGGCGGTCCTAATTCTGAAGCCCTTCCAGCCTGTGGACCAGAAAGACCCAGGAGTAAAGGAGTCTCCAGATGATCCCAACCCCCAGATGCCAAACTACTCCCAGCCTTTGAGTCTTCCTAGCTGAGACTCCAGACATTTTGAGACAGAGGAGACATCTCCTCCATGCCCTGTTTGAATTCTTCCCACACTGTAGCCATGAGCTGCATAAAATGGTTGTTGTTTTATTCTCCCTAGTTTGGGTGGCCTACTTCACAGCAAAAGTAACTGGAATGGTGAATATGGGGGAGTGGGTGAGGGGCAGCCACGGGGACTCTAATTCAGCCTGGTGGGAGCTGGATGGGGGGTCGGGGGTCTCCCTAGTAGTTGCCTTGTGAAGGGAAACCTGACCTGGAGATGGAGTTGGCCAGGCCCAGTAGAGCTGCCAGGACTCACCTTAGAGCTGGGAAACTCCTGAATTCACTAGCAGGTCTGCATGCCAGTGGGCCATTAGCCAAGGGTGAAGGAACAGAATTGTTCATCTGAAGCCCCTCAGTGCAACCCAGAGAATGGCTTCTTCTCACACACCAGAGGAGATGGCCAAAGTGAAGACTGCCGTGGTCTTGATAAGGGTCTGTGGGAGGCATCGTTGCCCAGCCAAGATCCCTGGCTGACCACACGGTGACCTCTGGCCACCCCACATGTGACTTCCCAGGGAGAAAAATTCAAAGGCTCACCCAGCTGAGCAAGATGTGTTTATTTTCCTGAATGCAGTTCAGTGACTCCTCCTCCTGAATTCAGCCTGAGCCCCCAGGGCGAGGACTCTTACTGGGCCCCCAGGCCCTTGGGGAATGGAGTACTTGACTCACAGCCTGGAGGAACTGGAGCAAACATCCCCGGGGCTCATGTGAATGCGAACCACCTCCCAGAGCCTTCAGAGGGCAGGAAAGAGCTTTGGGAACTTCTGGACTGAAAAGCAATTCTGTGATTAAACCGAAAGTTGGAGAAAGTAGGAAAAGCAAATCAATTATACTCAGCATGGACACAGTAACACTTGGAGTCCAGGCTGCGAGCTGAGGCGGGGCTGCTCGGAATAGCACTTCGTGGGGCCTGCTCTGTGGTCCAACCCTGTGCAGCTGATGCCAAGAAGCCACTGTCTCCAGCCCCACTGAAACATTTTATACAACGTTTAACCTGTGATAGATCATTTTAGAGGACAATTCCAGGCTTGTATCATCATTTTATTATTAGGAAAGAGAGGTCCAAATCCTGATCTGAATCTCTCAGAGTAAAACTGCACGTTGGTAATGGCTCATTCCATGTTACATTAAATCCGCAGGTGGACAAAATGGCCAGTCTTTACAACATCCACCTACGAACTGGCTGCTTCTGTAACACTGGGGCCTGCCAGAGGCACCTGGGCATAAGCAATGAGATGGTCAGGAAGCATTTTCAGGTTGGTACAGGGCTCTGCGATCCAGACGCTGGTCAGCGCGACCCAGCAACACCTGTTGCTGCCTGCGTGTCTGGGGTGGGGGCTGCTGCTGCATACTCATTTCTCCACGCCTACTCTGTGCATGTACAAAGGAAAAGAAACACAAATGGAAAATGCTTCAAGAAGGCCGGGTGCGGTGGCTCACGCCTGTAATCCCAGCACTTTGGGAGGCCGAGGCAGGTGGATCACCTGAGGTCAGGAGTTCGAGACAAGCCTGGCCAACATGGTGAAACCCTGTCTCTACTAAAGATGCAAAAATTAGCCAGGCATGATGGCATGCGCCTGTAATCCTAGCTACTTGGGAGGCTGAGGCAGGAGAATCGTTTGAGCCCAGGAGGCAGAGGTTGCGGTGAGCCGAGATCGCACCATTGCACTCCAGCGCCTGGGTGACAGAGCAAGACTCCATCCCCTTCCAACCAAAAAAAAAAAAAAAAAAGAAGAAGCCGGGCACGGTGGCTCATGCCTATAATCACAGCACTTTGGGAGGCCGAGGTGGGTGAGTCACCTGAGGTCAGGAGTTCATGACCAGCCTGACCAACATGGAGAAACCCTCCCTCTACTGAAAATATAAAATTATCCAGGTGTGGTGGTGCATGCCTGTAATCCTAGCTAGTCAGGAGGCTAAGGCAGGAGAACTGCTTGAACCCGGGAGGTGGAGGTTGTGGTGGTGAGCTGAGATTCTGCCATTGCACTCCAGCCTGGGCAAAAAGAGCAAAACTCAGTCTCAAAAAAAAAAAAAAAGAAAAGAAAAAAAGAAAAGAAAATGCTTCAAGATATTATCTCTATAGCAGACTTTCGGATTCATTTTTTACTTTGAGGCCAACAATTTAAAGGCAAGGGAGGGGTGTTAACAAGGGATGTGTGAGGATGTGCCCTTACCTGGTTCAGCCCTCCTGAGGTACAGCCTCCAAGCTAGAGTTAGCTGACATCTGGGTTGGGTGTGGCATGGAACTCTTCTAGGGCTCCAGGGATTCTACGTCTCCCAGAATCCCCACCCTCCCTGTCTCTTCCCTGGGCTGAGGTTTTTCACTTCAGGGTATAGCCTGTTTTGAACCATTTCATTAGGAATAATTTGAGTGGCAAAGAGTGTTTATTGATTTGAGTTTCTAATTTGATTTTCCTTTGGTTGCTGTGAAATATTGTATATACTAGATCTGAACTAACCATGAACTGAGTTTTGTTTAAAAAGAAAGAGGGATAGGACAGAAGGAGAGGGAGGAGATAGGAGAGAGGGAGGAGAAGAAATAGAGAGGGAGAGGGAGGCTCAGAACACAAACACAGCTCCAGATAGAATATTTGGTCCTATGGAACGCTGTGGCTCCATTTCTTCGGGTGTCTGACCCGGATCCAGCACCAAGGTTTGTCCAGGACTGCTCCATGCACTGTGCTGACCTGTGACCAACACCAGGCAGCCAGGCTCGGAGACTGAGATTCTCCTGCCTTTCTTCCCCATCTCCCTGCAGGGGCACTCAAGCTGACCTTGGCCTTCACAGTGGCCCGGGGCTGGTCATTTGCAGGGGCAGCATCTCTGCCTTTCCCTGTTGTCAAGGGGCAGCTCTCAGGGATGCAGGCCTCCCCTCAGTACCGAGAGGCTAACGAGAGTGACCAGTGATGTTTCTCCCATCTCAGCCCCGGGTAGACCTTGAGGTTGACCCCTTGGCGCTTCTGAAACCTTAGTCTGTGTTTTGACGCCTCTGTGAGCCAGCCCTGTGCCTGCCTCTAGGTAAATGCTTTCCATGAAGTATTTCTATTAAACTTTTTAATGGCCCCTTGAGATTGATATTGGTCCCAATTTACAGTTGAGCAAAATGAGATCCAGAAAGTGGTCCCCTGCAGGTAGAGAGCTGAACTATGTCCCAGACGCACAGCACATATTAATGTTGCAGTTCTGTTTTCCTGGGTTAATTTTAAAATTAACAAAATTTATTTTGCCGAACTGTTTCCAATGTCTCTATGAGAAAGGGGTCACTCTGGCTGATGCACTTCCCTCTTATCCTAGGCTGGTCATGTCTGTGGGGACAATATGGACCTCATAGATGGGCAGCCCACAGGATCTGTGAGGATTTCATTTGGATACATGTCGACGCTGGATGATGCCCAGGCCTTTCTTAGGTTCATCATAGACACTCGCCTGCACTCATCAGGGGACTGGCCTGTCCCTCAGGCCCATGCTGACACCGGGGAGACTGGAGCCCCATCAGCAGACAGCCAGGCTGATGTTACACCTGCTGTCATGGGCAGACATAGCCTCTCGCCTCAGGAAGATGCCCTCACAGGCTCCAGGGTTTGGAACAACTCGTCTACTGTGAATGCTGTGCCTGTGGCCCCACCTGTGTGTGATGTCGCCAGAACCCAGCCGACTCCTTCAGAGAAAGCTGCAGGAGTCCTGGAGGGGGCCCTTGGGCCACATGTTGTCACTAACCTTTATCTCTATCCAATCAAATCCTGTGCTGCATTTGAGGTAAGGACTTTCACAGCAGCACAGAAAGTCTTCTCTTTGTTTACTCTCTCTATTTTTTGATAAAGTGAAGAAAAGCATGAAAAAAAAATCAAAATCATTCATCAGAGTGTTGTGGTGAGAAAAGCCATTCTCACTCTCCCTTTCTTGGTCTGTGCTGACTTTTGAACATGACTGCTCACGGGGACTCCTGAGAGGACCCTGTTTCTGAGTGGTGAATGTGTCATTACTCTTATTAATTATAGCTGTAACTTTCACTGAATGTGTGTGCTGGCTGTGTGCTGAAGCATTGTATGTGTTTATTTGTTTCATTTGATCCTTAAAATGGTGAAATATGAGGTGGATAGTAATATTATCCCTATTTTATAGATATGGAGCCTGAGGGTTTTGAGGTTAAGCACTTTGCCCAGGTGACCTGAAGATATGTCAAAAGGACACAAGAGCCAGCTTGAAGGAGCTCCCGTTGGCCAAGTCTTTGGCAATATGTACATCAAAATAAGTACTGATAGTGATAAGTGGTGAGCATTTGAGAAACACAGGAATCCATGAGTCCAGTAGAAAGTAAAAATGAATTAGCGAATAAATAGAGAAGAAGCTCAACCCTACTATAGAATACCAACTAATAAATCAATGATAGAATTTTAAAAACTACCACTTTGCAACCATCATGCCAATAATTGATTTAGGCAATAGTCATCAATAGATGCTAAATCTAATGAATGAAAATTTGATAAGTAACAGGATATCTGCATATTCTGAAAATATCTCTCCATAAAATACTTATTAATTAGTAAGTACCGCCTACTTATTGATGAATTTTACAATGGAGAAACCTAATAGACCCCATGTTAACCAAGTGGCAAAAGTTGACATCACCAACATTGGGACAAATGAATGGGGTGTGTCTCCTGGGATGTACAGAGAAGAACATAGCGTTGGTCCTGAGGCATTCCTACCAAAAATGCAGAAATAATAAGCTCAGATAATCCCACCTTAAGAGACATTTAGCAAGGTAGCTGGACTGTACTTCTCAAAAATATCATGGTTGTGAAAGACAAGAGGAGACTGAAGGAGACTAGAGAGACGCGACAAATGTATGCAACGTGATATTCGATGCAGACAGCAGAGGTGGAATCTGAATGGAGTCTATTGATTAGTTGTAATATCAGGTCAATGGTAATTCCTAATTTTGATGGTTGTACTGGGGTTATGTCAGAGAGTGTCCTTATACTTAGAATATGTACAGTAGAGTATTATGGGGATGATGAGACATTATTTTGCAACTTATTCTCAAATGATTTAGAAAAGTCAACAATCAGAATTGGAGTGAAACGTTTATGGGAGCTCTGTGAACTGTAACTACATTTATTTAAGCTTAAAGTATATTAAAAATATTAAATTTTAATTTTTCTAAATTGTGGCATCAGTAAATAATGTTACTTTTTTTTGCACCTTTACTACTGAGGGTAGCTGGGCTCCCTTATGTGTGCACTGCAGGGACATCTATGACTAGTTCTGTGGTTGGAACTCTGAACCTTTGCCTTTGTCCATACCCTTCTTCAGCAGACAGCTGGCTCAGGAAAAGCCCTCATTGAAGGGACATTGCACCCATGCTATCACTTGCTGGTGCTGTTAAAACCTAACCTGTGGACAACCGCTCCTGCAAAGGGCAGGAACAGGAAGCCAGCAGAGACGAAATTGGACTAATTCTCTCTGTACTCAGAGAAAGCACATCCTTGCTAAAATAAAGGTTCAAAGAAGAAACGAGATGAAAACTGAATTGGTCTTGTAGCTTAGGAAATAAGTGGAGGGGATGTATGAAACTTACAGAATGTAACCCACAGCGGTTTATTCCCAACTAAACCCCCAGATGGCTTAGGGAACCACCATGACATCTTGTGAGGATGCTGCAGCCTTTCCTCAATGTGGGCCTCTGTTTCTGAACTTGGGCTCTTCTCACAATTACATGAAGCTGCTTCTATTGCTCCACAGCTGAACTTCTATACCAGAACAGTCAACCCAAAGAACATCATCTCCATTAGTTTAGGATCTCACCATCTTGCAAAAGCAGGATGGGGCGACAAGGCTTGGCATCTGTGGTAGGTGAACCCAGAGATATGGTGGAAGGAGCGGCAGGAGGGAGCTGCTGGTGGGACGGCTACACCTCTTATACAGGTCAGCTGTAGGCTGGGAAACTGCACTTCAGAGACCCTGATGGAAGGAAAACAAGCAAAGTTAGAAATAATCAATGCCTCTTGTTATTCTTTGATGTCAGCTTTTGATACCTATACCCACCTAACTGGTGGTTTTAATTTTTTCCATCAGCAGACTCTGTCAAATTTAATTTTACCTTTTATGGCTTTTTTTTTTTCTTTTAGAGAAACACACCACCAGGAAGAACATTTGTACCTTATCTTCCGGGTCTTCGAAAAAGCCAGCATCTTTTTGGGGAAACAGTTTAAAACTAGTTTCTCAGGGAGCTTTCTTCTGTGCTGAAAGACTTCTTACTTGCTACTCACTTTATCCATTTATTCATTTGCTTATTATTATTTTTTCGAGATGGGATCTCACTCTGTCTCCCAGGCTGGAATACAGTGCTGCCATCAAAGCTCACTGCAGTTTTGAACTCCTGGTCTCAAGCTATCCTCCCGCCTCTGCCTCTTGAGTAGCTGAGACTACAGGCATACACCACCATGCCCGGCTACTTTTTAATTTTCATTTTTTTTAGAGACAGGGTCTTGCTATGTTGATCAGGCTGGTCTTGAACTCCTGGCCTCAAGTGATCCCCCTGCCTCAACCTCCCAAAGTGCTGGCATTACAGACATAAGCCACTGCGCCCAGCTCTACTCACTTTATTTTATTTTATTTTGTTTTATTTTATTTATTTATTTATTTATTTATTTATTTATTTATTTATTTATTTATTTTTGAGATGAAGTCTCGCTCTGTCGCCCAGACTGGAGTGCAATGGTGCGATCTTGGCTCACTGCAAGCTCCGCCTCCTGGGTTCAATTGATTCTCCTGCCTCAGCCTCCAGAGCAGCTAGGACTACAGGCGCCTGCCATCAAGCCCGGCTAATTTTTGTATTTTTAGTAGAGATGGGGTTTCACCATGTCGGCCAGGATGGTCTTGAACTCCTGACCTCGTGATCTGCCCGCCTCAGTCTCCCAAAGTGCTGGGATTATAGGAATGAGCCACCATGCCTGGCTATTTATTATTATTATTATTATTATTTTTTTTTTTTTTGACACAGAGTCTCACTCTTGTCGCCCAGGCTGGAGTGCAATGACATGATCTCGGCTCACTGCAACCTCCGTTTCCTAGGTTCAAGCAATTCTGTCAGCTGATTTTTTGTATTTTTAGTAGAAAAATATGTCTATACTATTATGAAATACCTGGACAGGCACCACTGCTAAGGAAGGATATACAAGAGCAAAGGGGTGGGCGTGGTGGCTCATGCCTGTAATCCCAGAACTTTGGGAGGCAAAGGCAGGTGGATCACTTGAGGTCAGGAGTTTGAGACCAGCCTGGCTAACATGGTGAAACCCTGTCTTTACTAAAAATACAAAACTTAGCCGGGCATGGTGGCAGGTGCCTGTAATCCCAGCTACTCAGGAGGCCGAGGCAGGAGAATAGCTTAAACCCAGGAGGCAGAGGTTGCAATGGGCTGAGATTGCACCACTACACTCCAGCCTGGGCAACAGAGCAAGACTCCATCTTAAAAACAAACAAACAAATAAAAAAACAGCAAAAAAAGAGCAATGGCTGGAGCCAGCTGGGAAAGGAGGCTTGCTTTTCACTGTAGACTCTTGTACTCTCTGAATGTCAGGCATTACCTACTTAAAACATGGCTCGAAGTGGAGAAGGGTGGAGTGTGGACCTGGAGGCTTAATGGAAGATATCCAGCTCCTACATCATCTTCTTTGCACTGTCCTCTCTGTTTTAGTTTCTTCTCTTCCTCCCTTTCTTCCTTCCAGTGTAGGTGCTGAATTCATGAAGTCTATCTGTGTTTGTGTAGCCACTGTACAAATAGGTGAAGACCAACTTTGGGGAGCCCTGGCCTAAGACATGTCTACCTTTTTGTTTAGGTGACCAGGTGGCCTGTAGGAAACCAAGGGCTGCTATATGACCGGAGCTGGATGGTTGTGAATCACAATGGTGTTTGCCTGAGTCAGAAGCAGGAACCCCGGCTCTGCCTGATCCAGCCCTTCATCGACTTGCGGCAAAGGATCATGGTCATCAAAGCCAAAGGTGGGAAAACTGCTTCATTTTCACAGAGCAGCTCCCAACAGCAGCTTTTATATTCATATGAAATACTCTACCAAGTGTTAGAATAACCCATCAGCCTGGGCAATACAGTGAGACCTCATCTCTACAAAAAAATAAAAAACTATCCTGGGTGTGGTAGCACGTGCCTGTAATCTCAGCTACTCAGGAGGCTGAGGCACAAGAATCACTTGAACCCTGGAGGTGGAGGTTGCAGTGAATCGAGATCATGCCATTGCATTCCGGCCTGGGCAACAGAGCAAGACCTTGTCTCAAGGGAAAAAATGGGTAAAATAACCTGAAAGTAAGGGAAATAGTGTCTAGGAAACACAACAAAGAGTTTGTTCCCCTTGATTTTGGGAAATTTCGGGAGACAGAAAGATCTGACAGTTCAATCAGACAGTAAAGAGGGGCCAGGTGCGGTGGCTCACGCTTGTAATCCCAGCATTGCGGAGGTGGGCAGATCACTTGAGGTCAAAAGTTCGAGACCAGACTGGCCAACATGACGAAACCCCTTCTCTACTAAAAATACAAAAAGAAGCTGGGCATGGTGGCACGTGCCTGTGATCCCAGCTGCTTGGGTACTTGGGAGGCTGAGGCAGGAGTATCACTTGATCCCCAGAGGTGGAGGCTGCAGTGAGCCCAGATCGCACCACTGCACTCCAGCTTGGGCAACAGAGGGTGATGATGTCTCAAAAGAAAAAAAAAAAAAAGAGGTATACACTTTATATTAATTAGATGATGTCCTATGAAGTTTCTTTTATTTTCTTCACTCATCATCATGTATACTGCAGGCTTTAATTCGTCCTTGTTGATTTTGTTATGAGTGATATGAATGATCAAACCTATAGAAAAGCATAGGCCCACTCTGTTTAGTAGAACTTTCTGTGGTGATGAAAATGTTCAAACTATACCTTGTCCAGTTTAGTGGCCACCAGTCACTTGTGACTATTGAAATGTGGCTAGTGGGACACTAGAACTGAATTTTAAATTTAACTTAATTTTAATTAATTTAAATAGCTACGTGTAGCTATGCTACAGTGTTGGACAGCACGGGTATAAAGAATAATACACAATTAGAGCATTCAATTTTAGCAAATCTTAACATTTGGCCACATTTCCTTTAGGTCCTCCTCCTCCTCTTCCTTTTTCTTTTTTAGCATACATACATACATACATACATAAAACATTACATAGCAGTTGTGGTGCTGGGTTAAAAAAAGGTAAAAGACATTACAGATACAGCAGAAATTTCCTGTGGACCTCTCCTGAGTCTTACTCCTTCTCCTTTCCCATCCCACTTACCATTTTTAGAACATTCCCATTTCCTCCCTAACTTGCAGTTGTACTTTTGTGATATATAACATTTCCATATATTCACGATTGTGTTTCTTGGCTGTAAGTGTTCTGTTCTGTTCTGTTCCCGTGGTTTATTTTTCCTTGAACCAAGAGGCCAGTGTTATTACTAGAGTTATAGAATAAGTCTTGATATCCCTTTTTTTTTTTTTTTTTTGAGACAGAGTTTCACTCTTGTTGCCCAGGCTGGAGTGCAATGGCGTGATCTCGGCTCACTGCAACCTCTGCCTCCTGGGTTCAAGCGATTCTTGTGCCTCAGCCTCCCGAGTAGCTGGGATTACAGGCATGCAGCACCATGCCTGGCTGATTTTGTGTTTTTAGTAGAGACAGAGTTTCTCCGTGTTGGTAAGGCTGGTCTTGAACTCCCAACCTCAGGTGATCTGCCCACCTTGGCATCCCAAAGTGCTGGGATTACAGGCATAAGCCACTGCGCTGGCCCTAATATCCCATTTGTTTAAATTGTCTGTTGTCACATATTGCAGAATCTCTTTTAAGATTGAGTAGTATTCCATTAAATGAGTATACCATATTTACTTTATGCATCTCTTAATGGACATTTAGATTGTATCCATATCTTGGCTGTTGGAAATAGAGCTGCAATGAACATTGGGAGTGCTAATATCTCTTCAGTATCCTGGTTGAAATTATTTTGGATAAGTACCCAGAAGTGGGATCACTGGATCATTTGGTAGTTTTATCTTTAATTTTCTAAGAAATCTCAATATTGTTTTTCATATTAACTGAAAAATTTTACATACCCACCAGTGGTTGCAAGGGCTCAAGTTTTTCCACATTCTCGCCAACACTTACTTACTGTCTTTTGTTTGTTTTCTTTTGACAATAGCCATCCTGACAGGGGTAGAGTGATATCTCATTTTGATTTTAATTTGCATTTCCTTCATTATTAGCGATGTTAAACATTTTCCATATACCCATTGACCGTTAGTACATCTTCTTTGGAGAAATACCTAGAAATACCTATTCAGGTCTTGAACCCATTTTTTTTTTAAATTTTTTAATTTTTCTTTTTTTAGAGACAGAGCCTCGCTCTGTCGCCCAGGCTGGAGTACAGTGGCGCGATCTCGGCTCACTGCAAGCTCTGCCTTCCAGGTTCACGCCATTCTCCTGCCTCAGCCTTCCCAGTAGCTGGGACTACAGGCACCCGCCACTACGCCTGGCTAATTTTTGTATTTTTAGTAAAGACGGGGTTTCACCGTGTTAGCCAGGATGGTCTCGATCTCCTGACCTTGTGATCTGCCTGCCTCGGCCTCCCAGAGTGCTGGGATTACAGGCGTGAGCCATCGCGCCCAGCCACTAACCCATTTTTAAATTAGGTTATTTGGTTTTCTTTTTGTTTGTTTACTGCTGAGTTGTAGGAGTTCCTTATATATCTTTGAGGTTAACTACTTTTTCAGATAAATGGTTTGAAAATATTTTCTCCCATTCCACAGGTTGCCTTTTCACTTTTTTAATTGTTCCCTTTGCTGTGCAGAAGCTTTTTAGTTGGATATAGTCCCATTTGTGTATTTTTGTTTTTGTTACTTGTGCTTTGGGTGTCATATTCACAAAGTTATTGCCAAGACCAATGTCATGAAGTTTTTCCCCTATGTTTTCTTCCAGGAGCTTTACATTTTGGGATCTTGTGCTTAAATCTCTAATCCATTTGAGTTGAAGTTTTTGTATGATGTAAGATAAGGGTCCAATTTTATTCTTTTACATGTGGATATCCAGTTTTCCCAACACCATTTGTTGAAAAGACTATCTTTTCTCCATTGTGTTTTTTTGACACCCTTTCCAAAGATCATGTAACCATATATGCATGGATTTATATCTGGACTCTCTAGCCTGTTTCATTAGTCTGTGTATCTGTCTTTGTGCCAGTACCATACTGCTTTGATTACTATAGCTATAGTGATATATTTTAAAATCAGGAACTGTGACAACTCCAGCTTTGTTCTTCTTTCTCAAGATTAATTAGTTTATTTGTCATCTTTTGTGGGTCTATATGAATTTTAGGATCGTTCTATTTCTGTAAAAAAATGCCATTGCGATTTTGATAGGGATTGCATTGAATCTGCGGATTGCTTTGGGCTCTATAGACATTTTAACAATATTAATTCTTCTAATCCATGAACATGGAATGCCTTTCCATTTGTTTAATTTCTTGTTTGTGTCTTATTTCTTTCACCAATGTTTTGTAGTTTTCAGAATGTGAGTATTTCACCTCCTTAGATAAGTTTCTTTTGTTCTTTTAAAAGAGATTTAGGGTCTCACTGTGTTGCCCAAACTGGAATAGAGTGGCATGATCACAACTCACTGCAGCCTTGAACTCCTGGGCTCAAGCAATCCTCCTGCTTCAGCCTCCTGAGTAGCTGGGACAACAGGCATGTGCCACCATGCCTGGTCTAGATGAGTTTATTTCTAGGTATTGTACTCTTTTTTGTGTGCTATTATAAGTGGGATTGGTCTTCTTATTTCCTTTTCAGAGAGTTTGTTTTTAGTGTATAGAAATGCAATAGATTTTTGTATGTTGATGTGTATCCTGTATCCTGCAACTTTACTGAATTCATTTATTAGTTTAACAGTTTTTTAAAATGGAGTATTTAGAATTTTTTGAATATATAAGATCATGTTTTTTGATCAAACAAGGACAATTTTTCTTCCCTTTTCCAATTTGAATGTCTTTTATTTCTTTTTCTTGCCTAATTGCTCTGACTAGAACTTCCAGTCCTATGTCAAATAGTGGAGGTAAGAATGGGCTTCTTTGCCTTGTTCCTGATCTTAAGAGAAAAAGTTTTCAGTTTTTCATCATGGAGTATAATGTTAGTTGTAGGCTTTTCATATGGCATTTATTATCTTGAGGTAACATGTTCTATTCCTAGGTTATTAAGTTTTTATTATGAGAGGGTGCTGAACTTTGTCAAATGCTTTTTCTGTGTCCATTGAGATGAATATGTAATTTTCTCCTCTATTCTGTTAATGTAGTATGTCACGTTAATTGATTTTCATATGTTGAATCATCCTTACATCCCAGGACTAAAGCTCACTTTCTCATGGTGTATGATCCTTTTAATGTACTGTTAGATTAAGTTTTGTTGAGGATGTTTGTGTTTATATTCATCAGGGATATTGGCCTGCAGTTGTCTTTGCCTGCCTTTAGTATCAAGATAATGCTGGCCTCATAAAATGAGTTTGGGAATGTTCCCTCCTCTTAGTTTTTAAGTAGAGTTTGAGAAGATTTAGTATTAATTCTTCTTTAAATATTTGATAGCATTCAGCAGTGAAGCCATTTGGATGTAGGCTTTTCTTTGTTGAGAGGTTTTTGATTACTGATTCAATCTTCATACTAGTTGTAGGTTTGCTCAGGCTTTATTTTGTTCATGTTTAGTTTCGATAGATGGTATGTTTCTAGGAATTTATTCATTTCTTCTAGGTTATCCAGTTTGTTGGCATATAGTTGTTTGTAGTAATTTCTTAGAATATTTTATTTTTGTGGCATTATTTATAGTGTCTCATTTCATTTCAGATTTTGAGTTTTCAATTTTTCTTTTCTTTTTTTTTTTTGTTTTGTTTGTTTGTTTTTGAGATGGAGTCTCATTCTGTCGCCAGGCTAGAGTGCAGTGGCACGATCTCGGCTCACTGCAACCTCCGCCTCCTGGGTTCAAGTGATTCTCCTGCCTCAGCCTCCCGAGTAGCTGGGACTACAGGTGTGCACCACCATGCCCAGCTAATTTTTGTACTTTTTGTAGAGAGAGGGTTTCACCATGTTGGCCAGGATGGTCTCGATCTCTTGACCTCGTGATCTGCCTGCCTTGGCCTCCCAAAGTGCTGGGATTACAAGCGTGAGCCACCGTGCCCGGCAAGTTTTCTATTTTTCTTAGTCTAGATAAAAGCTTGTCAGTTCTGTTTTTCAAAAATCCAACTTAGTTTTGTTAATGTTTTCCATTTTTCAATTTTATTTATTTCCATTGCAAACTTTGTTGTTTCATTCCTTGTGCTAAATTTGGGTTTACTTTGTTCTGCTTTTTCTAGTTCCTTGTGGTGTAAAATTAGGTTGTTTGAGATCTTTCTTCTTTTTTACTGTAGACACTTACTGCCATGAGCTTACTATTTAGTACTGCTTTTGCCATATCCCATAAATTTTGATATTTTATGTTTTCATTTGTCTTTGGTATTTTATAATTTTTAAAATTTTCTTCTTTGATCAAATGGTCATTTAAGAGTGTGTTGTTTCATTTCCACATATTTGTGAATTTTTCCATTTTCTTGCTGCTACTATTTCTAGTTTCATTTCATTGTGGTCGGAAACTTGATATGATTTCAGTCTTTTTAAATTCATTGTCTTTTTTTTTTTTTTTTAAGTCTTGTTTTAAGACCTAACGTGATCTATCCTGGAGAAAGATCCGTGTGTGCCTTAGAAGAATGTGTATTCTTCTGCTGTTGGGTGAAACGTTTTATGTATGTTTGTTAGGTCCATTTGGTCTACAGTATGATTCAAGTCCTCCTTTTCCTTACTGATCTTCAGTTTGCATGTTCTGTCCATTATTGAATTTATTTTTGTTTTGCTGTCTATTTCTCCTTTCAGTTCTGTCAATGTTTGCTTTATGTATTTAGGTGCTCTGATGTTGGGTGCATATATATTTATAATTGTTATATACTCCTGGTGGATTGATCGTTTTATCATCATAAAATGTCCTTCTTTATCTCTTGTGACAGTTTTTGACTTAAAGTCCATTTTAATGGATATAATTATAGCCACTCCTACTCTCTTTTGGTTACCATTTGCATGGAATATCTTTTTCCATCTGTTTACTTTCAGTCTGCGTATATCCTTAAACCTAAAGTCAGTTTCTTTTAAACAGCATACAGTTGGGTTTTTTTTTATGTCTTTTTATGCTTCTTTTTTTATTCAGCCACTCTAAGTCTTTTGATTGGAGAGTTTAATCAAATACATTTAGAGTAATTATTGATAAGGATTTAATATTGCCATTTGGCTAGTTGTTTTCTGTTAGTCTTATAGTTCTTTTGTCTGTCTTTTCACCTCTTGCTGTCTTTGTGTTTTGTTGATATTTTATATTGATGGGCTTTAATTCCTTTGTCTTTTCCTTTTTGTGTAACTTCTATAGGTTTTTTCTTTCTTTTTTTTTTTGGTGTGTAGTTATTTCGAGGCTTACATAAAATATCTTAGAGTTATAACGGCCTATTTTAAGCTGACAGCAAGTTTAATCACATACATAATTCTACACTTTAAGCTTTGCTCCCCATACTTTACGTATGGTTGTCAGGATTTACATCTATTCATAATGTGTATCTTTTTTTTTTTTTTTTTTTGAGACAGGGTCTTGCTCTGTTGCCCAGGCTGGAGTACAGTGGTGTGATCTTGACTCACTGCAAACTCTGCCACCTAGGCTCAAGCAATCATCCCACCTAAGCCTCCTGAGTAGTCCTAAGCTAAGTCCTAAGCTAAGTCCTAAGCAGACACATGCCACCATGCCTGGCTAATTTTTGCTTTTTTTTTTTTTAGAGACAGGGTTTCACCATGTTGCTCAGGTTGGTCTTGAACTCCTGAACTTAAGCAATCCATCCTCCTTGGCCTCCCAAAGTGTTGGAATTATGGGCATGAGCCACCACCCCTGGCCCATATTTGTATCTTTTAACACATATGTATATATTTTAAGAGATGTGGTCTCACTCTGTTGCCCAGGCTGGAGTGCAGTGACATGATCATAGCTCATTACAGTTTTGAACTCCTGGGTTCAAGTGATCCTCCTGCCTTACCCTACCGAGTAGCTGGGACTACTGATATGTGCTGCCATGCCCAGCTAAATTTTTTTTTTTTTTTTGAGATGGAGTCTCGCTCTGTCACCCAGGCTGGAGTGCAGTGGCATGATCCCAGCTCACTGCAACCTCTGCCTCCTGGGTTCAAGAGATTCTTCTCCCTCAGCTTTCCGGGTAGCTGGGATAACAAGTGCATGGCATCACACCCAGCTAATTTTTGTATTTTTAGTAGAGATGGGGTTTCACCATGTTGGCCAGGCTGGTCCTGAACTCCTAACCTCAGGTGATCTGCCTGTCTCGGCCTCCCAAAGTATGGGGATTATAGGTGTGAGCCACTGTGCCTGGCCCATGCCCAACTAAATTTTTAAAACTTTTAAAAAGATGAGTTCTCTCCAATCTAGGCAATACCATTCAGGACATAAGCAAGGGCAAAGGTTTCATAATGAAGACAGCAAAAGCAATTGCAACAAAAGCAAAAATTGACAAATGGGATATAATTAAACTAGAGAGCTTCTGCACAGCGAAAGAAATGATCAACAGAGTAAACAGACAGCCTATAGAATGGGAGAAAATTTTTGCAAACTGTGCATCTGACAAAGGTCTAATATCCAGCATCTATAAGGAACTTAAACAATTTTACAAGAAACAACCCCATAAAAAGTAGGCAAAGAACATGAGCAAACACTTTTCAAAAGAAGACATATATGCAGCCAGCAATCATATGAAAAAAAGCTCAACATCACTGATCATTAGAGAAATGCAAATCAAAACCACAATGAGATATCATCTAACACCAGTCAGAATGAGTATTATTAAAAAGTAAAAAAATAACAGTTGCTGATGAGGTTGTAGAGAAAAAGGAATGCTTATACACCGTTGGTGGGACTGTAAATTAGTTTAGCCATTGTGGAAGATAGTCTGGTGATTCCTCAAACACCTAAAGACAGAAATACCATTTGACCCAGTAATCCCATTACTGGGTATATACCCAAAGAAATATAAATTATTCTGTTATAAAAACACATGCATGCATATGTACATTTGTGACACAATTCACAATAGCAAGGACATGGAATCAACTTAAATGCCCATCAATAATAGACTGGATAAAGAAAATGTGGTACATATACACCATGGAATACTATGCAGTCATAAAAAAAATGAGATCATGTCTTTTTCAGGGACATAGATGAAGCTGGAGGCCATTAGCCTTAGCAAACCAACACAGGAACAGAAAACCAAATACCACATGTTCTCACTTATAAATGGGAGCTAAATAATGAGAACACATGAACACATAGAGGGGAACAATAGACACTGAGACCTACAGGAGGGTGGAGGGTGGGAGGATGGGGAGGATCAGGAAAAATAACTAATGAGTATTAGGCTTAATACCTGGGTGATGAAATAATCTGTATAACAAACCCCCATAACGCAAGTTTACCTATGTAATAAACCTGCACTTGTACCTTGGAACTTAAAAGTTGAAAAAGAAAAAAAAAAGATGAGATCTCGCCATGTTTCCCAAGCTGGTTTCAAACTCCTGGCCTCAAGAAATCCTTCTGCCCCAGCCCCCTAGTAGCTGGAATTACAAGCATTAGCCATTGTGGACTGCATATATTTTAACCTATTTTTGTAGTTATTCTTTAATACTTTTGTCTTTTGACTTATTTTTGACATATTTTTGTAGCTATTTTAAATATTTTTGTCTTTTGACCTTTATGCTAGGATTAAAAATGAGTTACCCACTACCAATAGTAACATAATATTATTTATTTGTCTACATATTTACTTTATAGCAAATTTCATGCTTTCTTATGCTATTGTGTTGTTGTTTAGTGTCCTATAGTTTCCGCTTGAGGAATTTTCTTTTGCATTTTTTATAAATCAGGTCTAGTAGTGATAAATTTTCTCAGCTTTTGCTTGGTATGGTATTCTTGTTGGCAGGTTTGTTTCTTTTAATAGTTTGAATATATCATTCTACTTTGTCTGGCCTACAAAATTTCTGCTGAAAAAATCCACTGATTGTATTATGAGGGTTCCCTTGTGTATGACAAGTCAGTTTTCCCTTGCCTTTTTCCTTCCTTTTGACTTTTGGCAATCTGATTATATGTGTCTTGGCATGGATTTTTTCAGATTTATGTTATTTGGTATCTGTTGGGCTTTTTGAATTTGGATGTCCATTTCCTTCCTGGATTTGGGAAGTTTTCAGCCATTCTTTCTTTGAATAAGCTTTCTTTTCTTTTCTCACTCTTTTCAAAGTTTTAGACTCCCATAATGTATATATTGGTCCACTTGATGATGTCTCATAATTCCCCTAGGCTTACTTCACCATTTTAAATTTTTACTTCTTTCTGCTCCTCTGACTGAATTATTTCCAGTGACCTGTCTTCAAGTTTACTTATCTTTTCTTTTGCTGATCTAGTCTGCTGTTGAACCTCTCTTATAATAAATTTTTTAGTTCAGTTACTGTGTCCTTCACCTCCATGATTTCTATCTGGTACTTTTAACATTTTCTATTTCCTTGTCGAACTATTCATTTTGTTCATGCACTGTTCTCTTGACTTTGGTGACTGTCTTTATAGAGTTATTTTAAGCTCTCTGTCAGGTAAACCATATTACTCTGTTTCATTAGGGTCAGTTGCTGGAAATTTATCTTGTTCTTTTGTTTGGAACATCTTTGCCTGATTCTTCATTTTCCTCAAGTGTCTGTGTTGGTGTCTGTGCATTACTTGTTTGTCTCTTTGTTTCAAGACATCTTGCTCTGTCACCCAGGCTGGAGTACAGTGGCACGATCTCGGCTTGCTGCAACCTTTGCCCCCAGGTTTCAAGCGATTCTCATGCCTCAGCCTCCCGAGTAGCTGGGTTTACAGCTGGTGTGCACCACTACACCAGGCTAATTTTTTTGTATTTTTAGAGATGGGATTTCACCATGTTGGCCAGGCTGGTCTCGAACTCCTGACCTCAGGTGATCCACCCACCTTGGTCTCCCAAAGTGCTGGGATTACAGACATGAGCCACTGTGCCCAGCCTGTGTCTATGCATTAGACAAAGCAAGCAACTCTCCTAGTCTTCACCGACTGGCCTCATAAAAGAAGACCCCTACCAATCAGATTGGCCAGAGATTCAGGGGGTCACTACCAACTCTTTCCTCCCTTAGGATAATCAGGCAACTATGTTTTCTATCTGCTTATGGTGTGATGAGCACTGGGGAGCTCAAGATGCTACCTCCATTCTCTTGCGAGTGGCTTCACTGTGCCAGGCCCATCAGAACTCTAAGACTGAGAAGACAGAAGCCAGTCCTCTAGGGAGCTCTCTTGGAAAGGTTGGGGTGCTAGACACACAAACCAGCCCCTTCTCTTCCCTGAGTGAAGCTGAGAGTGAGGGGCTCTCTTCCTGATTGTATGGCACTGCACTGTGGGCCAGGTGTCTGTGGAGATGGTGCTGGAAATCTCCCTACCAGTTTCAGTGAGTCTGGTTTCATGTTCTGGGGTTCAGGAGCCTTTCAATTAGGTTCTGATTTCCATGTCATCTTCTAATAATGATAGTTTTGTACCTTTCTTTTTCATTTTTATTTCTGTTAATTTTTGTCTTACTGCATTTGTTAATCTTTCCTATATAATGAGGAATGGAGCACTGATGGGAGACATTCTTCTTTATTACCAACTTGAGTGGAATGCTTCTGAAGTTTCAAAAATAAGAATGATGTTTATTGTAGGTTTTTGATTGATTTATTTTATCAGGCTAAAGTAGTTCTTTTCCTATTTTGCCAAAATTTTTATCATGACTAAATTTATTTCTTACTGAACGCTTTTTCTGTATTTGTTTATCATATTTTTTCCCATAAGCTATTAATGTGATGTATTACATTACTAGATTGTCTATAACTGAGCTATATATTTGGTATCTTAAGGAAAAAGTACACTTGGCAATGACTTTCTAATACATTGCTGGGTTTGGTTTGCTAATATTTTAGTGATGTTTGTGTCTGTTTTTATCAGTGAGAGTGATTATAGCCCATTGTTATTAAATTATTCTTGTTCAAGTTCAAGTACCCAGGATATTAACATACATTAATTATTGTTATTTTGAACTGTTACCTATGCATGTTATGCATTCCTTTATATATATGATGTGTATAACATAGAAAAAAGAATAGCTTTCCAACTCTACTGACATAGTAAGTTTTTTGTTTGTTTGTTTTGTTTGTTTGTTTGTTTTTTAGCAATAACGATGATTGATGCAGGAATCCAGTTTGATGCTAACTCCTAGAGGCTAATGAGATTTGACACTCTATGCTGATATCTTTATAGAATGAGCCTTCATGCTTGTCTGTCTATTTCTAAAGGATTGAAGGTAGCTTAGAGAACAATGACCCACGATGTGGATGATCCAGAAGTACAGAAATCTTTCAAAATAATTTACAGAGTGTCCCTGGGGCCTTGGATGTGATCGCCCCCATTCAGGCTCTTCCATAAAAATCTTGCTCAGTGCACATACTATTGGTGGCACTGATAATGATGAAGAAAGTCTTCATGTTATAAAAAGATTTCTAAGATCCAGGCACTTCCTTGATCCAACCAAATTCTAGTGTCATTAAAATTCTTTTTTTTGTTGTTTTGGTTTTTTTGAGACACGTTCTCACTGTGTCACCCAGGCTGGAGTGCAGTGACACAATCTCAGCTCACTGCAACCTCCATCTCCTGGGCTCAAGCCTCAAGCGATCCTGTTACCTCAGCCTCCCGAGTAGCTGGGCCCACAGGCATTTGCCACCACATCCAGCTAATTTTTGATATTTTCAGTAGAGATGGGGTTTTGCCATGTTGCCCAGGCTGGTCTGAAACTCCTGAGCTCAAGCGATCCACCTGCCTCGGCCTCTGAAATTGCTGAGATTCCAGGTATGAGCCACCATGCCTGACCTTAAAATTATTGTATATTTCATAATAATGAGCTTTGATTTACAGTTATTCCTTTTTAATTTTGAACAGATACAGTAATTGTACATATTTATGGTGTACAATGTGATACTTTGATACATGCACACAATATGTAATAATAAAATCAGTGTAATGATCAAATCAGTGTAATTATATAGCATATTCATCACCTCAAATATTTATCATTTCTTTGTGTTGAGGATGTTTAAAATCCTCTTTTCTAGCTATTTTGACATATTTAATAAATTATTGTTAACCATAGTCACCCTATTGTGCTACAGAATACTAGACCTTATTCCTCCTATATACCTGTAATTTTGTACCCATTAACCAACCTCTCCCTATCCCCTTCTTTATCCTACCTGTCCCTGCTTTTGGTAACCACTATTCTACTCTTTACTTCTATGAGATCAACTTAAAAAATTCCCACATATGAGTGAGAACATGCAGTATTTGTCTTTTTATGCCTGGCTTATTTTACTTAACATAATGTCCTTCAGGCTCATCCATGTTGCTGCAAATAACATAATTTCCTTGTTTTTTATGGCTGAATAATATTCCATTACACACACACACACACACACACACACACACACACCCCATTTTCTTTATCCATTCATTCATTGATGAACACTTAAGTTGATTCCATAACTTGGCTACTGTGAATAGTGCTGCAATAAAAATGGGAATGCAGATATATCTTAAACATACTGATTTTCCTCTCCTTCATTATTATTATTATTATCACTTCAATAGTTTTTGGGAAACAGGTGGTGTTTAGGTACATGGGTAAGTTCTTTAGGTGTGATTTCTGAGATTTTGGTGTACTCATCACCCGAGCAGTGTACACTGCACCCAGTTGGTAGTCTTTTATCTCTCAACTCCCCTCCACCCTTTTCTGCAAGTCTCCAGAGTCCATTATGTCATTCTTATGTCTTTATATCCCCATAGCTTAGTTTCCACTTATAAGAGAGAACATACAATGTTTCTTTTCCATTCCTGAATTACTTCCCTAAAAATAATGGCCTCCAACTCTATCCAGGTTGTTGCAAATGCCATTATTTAGTTCCTTTTAATGGCTGAGTAGTATTCCATGGTGTTTGTGTCTTTGTATACCCACATCATATTTTCCTTATCCATGCATTGGCTGATGAGCATTTAGGCTGGTTCCATATTTTTGCAATTGTGAATTGTGCTGCTATAAACATATGTGCACAAGTGTCTTTTTTATATAATGACTTCTTTTCCTCTGGGTAAATACCCAGTAGTAGGGTTGCTGGATCAAATTGTAGTTCTACTTTTAGTTCTTTAAGGAAACTCCATATTGTTTTCCATAGTGGTTTTACTAGTTTACATTCCCACCAGCAGTGTAAAGTGTTCCCTTTTCACCACATCTATGCCAGCATCGATTATTTTTCAATTTTTAAATTACGGTCATTCTTGCAGGAGTAAGGTGGTATTACACTGTGGTTTTGATTTGCATTTCCCTGATAATTAGTAATGATGAGCATTTTCTCATGTTTGTTGGCCATTTGTATATCTTCTTTTGAAAAATTTCCATTCATGTCCTTAGCCCACTTTTTGATGAGATTATTTGGTTTTTGTTGCTGATTTGTTTGAGTTCCTTGTAGATTCTGGATATTAGTCCTTCGTCAGATGCGTGGTTTGCAAATATTCTCTCTCACTTTGTGGATTGTCTCTTTACTTTTCTGGGTATTTCTTTTGCTGTGCAGAAGCTTTTTAAATTAGGTCCCATCTATTTATCTTTGTTTTAGTTGCATTTACTTTTGGGTTCTTGGTCATGAATTCTTTGCTTACCGCAATATCTAGAAGGGGTTTTCCAATGTTACCTTCTAGGATTTTTATGGTTTCATGTCTTAGATTTAAGTCTTTGATCCATCTTCAGTTGATTTTTGTATAAGGTGAGAGATAAGGATCCATTTTCATGTTTTTACATGTGGCTGGCCAGTTATCCCAGCACCATTTGTTGAATAGGGTGTCCTTTCCCCACTTTGTTTTTGTTTGCTTTGTCGAAGATCAGTTGGCTGTAAGTATTTGGCTTTATTTCTGGGTTCTTTATTCTGTTCCATTGGTCTGTGTGCCTGCTTTTTAATACCAGTGCCATGCTGTTTTGGTAACAGTAGCCTTGTATTATAGTTTGAAGTTGGGTAATGTGATGCCTTCAGATTTTTCTTTTTGCTTAGTCTTGCTTTGGCTAAGTGGGCTGTTTTTTTGTTTCCATATGAATTTTAGGATCATTTTTTCCTAGTTCTGTGAATAATGATGACGGCATTTTGATGGGAATTGCACTGAATTTGTGTATTTCTTTTAACAGCATGGTCATTTTCACAATATTGATTCTAGCCATCCATGAGCATTAGTCCATTTGTATTGTTGTATTAGCCTGTTTTCACACTGCTATAAAGAAATACCTGAGACTGGGTAATTTATAAAGGAAAGAGGTTCAATTGACTCACAGTTTTAAATGGCTGGGGAAGCCTCAGGAAACTTACAATTATGGTGGAAGGCAAAGGGAAATGAGGACCTTCTTCACATGGTGGCAAGAGAGAGAAGGGCAAAGGAGGAATTTCCAAACATTTATAAAACCATCAGATCTCATAAGAACTTACTCGCTATCATGCGAACAGCATGGGGGAAACTGTCCCCATGATCCAATCACCTCCCTCCCTTGATACCTAGGGATCACAACTTGAGATGAGATTTGGATGGGGATACAGAGCCACACCATATTATTCTGCCCCTGGCCCCTCCCAAATCTCATGTCTTTTAACATTTCAAAACCAATCATGCCTTCTCAACAGTACCCCAAAATCAATTTTTTTAAATTTTTTTATTATTATACTTTAAGTTTTAGGGTACATGTGCACATTGTGCAGGTTAGTTACATACGTATACATGTGCCATGCTGGTGTGCTGCACCCACTAACTCGTCATCTAGCATTAGGTATATCTCCCAATGCTATCCCTCCCCCCTCCCCCCACCCCACAACCGTCCCCAGAGTGTGATGTTCCCCTTCCTGTGTCCATGTGATCTCATTGTTCAATTCCCACCTATGAGTGAGAATATGCGGTGTTTGGTTTTTTGTTCTTGTGATAGTTTACTGAGAATGATGATTTCCAATTTCATCCATGTCCCTACAAAGGACATGAACTCATCATTTTTTATGGCTGCATAGTATTCCATGGTGTATATGTGCCACATTTTCTTAATCCAGTCTATCATTGTTGGACATTTGGGTTGGTTCCAAGTCTTTGCTATTGTGAATAATGCCGCAATAAACATACGTTTGCATGTGTCTTTATAGCAGCATGATTTATAGTCCTTTGGTATATACCCAGTAATGGGATGGCTGGGTCAAATGGTATTTCTAGTTCTAGATGCTGAGGAATCGCCACACTGACTTCCACAATGGTTGAACTAGTTTACAGTCCCACCAACAGTGTCAAAGTGTTCCTATTTCTCCACATCCTCTCCAGCACCTGTTGTTTCCTGACTTTTTAATGATTGCCATTCTAACTGGTGTGAGATGGTATCTCATTGTGGTTTTGATTTGCATTTCTCTGATGGCCAGTGATGGTGAGCATTTTTTCATGTGTTTTTTGCCTGCATAAATGTCTTCTTTTGAGACGTGTCTGTTCATGTCCTTCGCCCACTTTTTGATGGGGTTGTTTGTTTTTTTCTTGTAAATTTGTTTGAGTTCATTGTAGATTCTGGATATTAGCCCTTTGTCAGATGAGTAGGTTGCAAAAATTTTCTCCCATTTTGTAGGTTGCCTGTTCACTCTGATGGTAGTTTCTTTTGCTGTGCAGAAGCTCTTTAGTTTAATTAGATCCCATTTGTCAATTTTGGCTTTTGTTGCCATTGCTTTTGGTGTTTTCGACATGAAGTCCTTGCCCATGCCTATGTCCTGAATGGTAATGCCTAGGTTTTCTTCTAGGGTTTTTATGGTTTTAGGTCTAATGTTTAAGTCTTTAATCCACCTTGAATTGATTTTTGTGTAAGGTGTAAGGAAGGGATCCAGTTTCAGCTTTCTACATATGGCTAGCCAGTTTTCCCAGCACCATTTATTAAATAGAGAATCCTTTCCCCATTGCTTGTTTTTGTCAGGTTTGTCAAAGATCAGATAGTTGTAGATATGTGGCGTTATTTCTGAGGGCTCTGTTCTGTTCCATTGATCTATATCTCTGTTTTGGTACCAGTACCATGCTGTTTTGGTTACTGTAGCCTTGTAGTATAGTTTGAAGTCAGGTAGTGTGATGCCTCCAGCTTTGTTCTTTTGGCTTAGGATTGACTTGGCAATGCGGGCTCTTTTTTGGTTCCATATGAACTTTAAAGTAGTTTTTTCCAATTCTGTGAAGAAAGTCATTGGTAGCTTGATGGGGATGGCATTGAATCTGTAAATTACCTTGGGCAGTATGGCCATTTTCACGATATTGATTCTTCCTACCCATGAGCATGGCATGTTCTTCCATTTGTTTGTATCCTCTTTTATTTCCTTGAGCAGTGGTTTGTAGTTCTCCTTGAAGAGGTCCTTCACATCCCTTGTAAGTTGGATTCCTAGGTATTTTATTCTCTTTGAAGCAATTGTGAATGGGAGTTCACTCATGATTTGGCTCTCTGTTTGTCTGTTGTTGGTGTATAGGAATGCTTGTGATTTTTGCACATTGATTTTGTATCCTGAGACTTTGCTGAAGTTGCTTATGAGCTTAAGGAGATTTTGGGCTGAGACAATGGGGTTTTCTAGATATACAATCATGTCATCTGCAAACAGGGACAATTTGACTTCCTCTTTTCCTAATTGAATACCCTTTATTTCCTTCTCCTGCCTAATTGCCCTGGCCAGAACTTCCAACACTATGTTGAATAGGAGTAGTGAGAGAGGGCATCCCTGTCTTGTGCCAGTTTTCAAAGGGAATGCTTCCAGTTTTTGCCCATTCAGTATGATATTGGCTGTGGGTTTGTCATAGATAGCTCTTATTATTTTGAAATATGTCCCATCAATACCTAATTTATTGAGAGTTTTTAGCATGAAGGTTGTTGAATTTTGTCAAAGGCCTTTTCTGTATCTGTTGAGATAACCATGTGGCTTTTGTCTTTGGCTCTGTTTATATGCTGGATTACATTTATTGATTTGCATACATTGAACCAGCCTTGCATCCCAGGGATGAAGCCCACTTGATCATGGTGGATAAGCTTTTTGATGTCCTGCTGGATTCGGTTTGCCAGTATTTTATTGAGGATTTTTGCATCAATGTTCATCAAGGATATTGGTCTGAAATTCTCTTCTTTGGTTGTGTCTCTGCCCGGCTTTGGTATCAGAATGATGCTGGCCTCATAAAATGAGTTAGGGAGGATTCCCTCTTTTTCTGTTGATTGGAATAGTTTCAGAAGTAATGGTACCAGTTCCTCCTTGTACCTCTGGTAGAATTTGGCTGTGAATCCATCTGGTCTTGGACTCTTTTTGGTTGGTAAGCTATTGATTATTGCCACAATTTCAATAGCCTGTTATTGGTCTATTCAGAGATTCAACTTCTTCCTGGTTTAGTCTTGGGAGAGTGTATGTGTCAAGGAATTTATCCATTTCTTCTGGATTTTCTAGTTTATTTGTGTAGAGGTGTTTGTAGTATTCTCTGATGGTAGTTTGTATTTCTGTGGGATCAGTGGTGATATCCCCTTTTATCATTTTTTATTGCGTCTATTTGAGTCTTCTCTCTTTTCTTCTTTATTAGTCTTGCTAGTGGTCTATCAATTTTGTTGATCCTTTCAAAAAACCAGCTCCTGGATTCATTAATTTTTTGAAGGGTTTTTTGTGTCTCTATTTCCTTCAGTTCTGCTCTGATTTTAGTTATTTCTTGCCTTCTGCTAGCTTTTGAATGTGTTTGCTCTCACTTTTCTAGTTCTTTTAATTGTGATGTTAGGGTGTCAATTTTGGATCTTTCCTGCTTTCTCTTGTGGGCATTTAGTGCTATAAATTTCCCTCTACACACTGCTTTGAATGCAACATACCAGAGATGCTGGTATGTTGTGTCTTTGTTCTTGTTGGGTTCAAAGAACATCTTTATTTCTGCCTTCATTTTGTTATGTACCCAGTAGTCATTCAGGAGCAGGTTGTTCAGTTTCCATGTAGTTGAGCGGTTTTGAGTGAGATTCTTAATCCTGAGTTCTAGTTTGATTGCACTGTGGTCTGAGAGATAGTTTGTTATAATTTCTGTTCTTTTACATTTGCTGAGGAGAGCTTTACTTCCAACTATGTGGTCAATTTTGAAATAGGTGTGGTGTGGTGCTGAAAAAAATGTATATTCTGTTGACTTGGGGTGGAGAGTTCTGTAGATGTCTATTAGGTCCACTTGGTGCAGAGCTGAGTTCAATTCCTGGGTATCCTTGTTGACTTTCTGTCTTGTTGATCTGTCTAATGTTGACAGTGGGGTGTTAAAGTCTCCCATTATTAATGTGTGGGAGTCTAAGTCTCTTTGTAGGTCACTCAGGACTTGCTTTATGAATCTGGGTGCTCCTGTATTGGGTGCATATATATTTAGGATAGTTAGCTCTTCTTGTTGAATTGATCCCTTTACCATTATGTAATGGCCATCTTTGTCTCTTTTGATCTTTCTTGGTTTAAAGTCTGTTTTATCAGAGACTAGGATTGCAACCCCTGCCTTTTTTTGTTTTCCGTTTGCTTGGTAGATCTTCCTCCATCCTTTTATTTTGAGCCTATGTGTGTCTCTGCACATGAGATGGGTTTCCTGAATACAGCACACTGATGGGTCTTGACTCTTTATCCAATTTGCCAGTCTGTGTCTTTTAATTGGAGCATTTAGTCCATTTACATTTAAAGTTAATAGTATTATGTGTGAATTTGATCCTGTCATTATGATGTTAGCTGGTTATTTTGCTCATTAGTTGATGCAGTTTCTTCCTAGTCTTGATGGTCGTTACATTTTGGCATGATTTTGCAGCAGCTGGTACCAGTTGTTCCTTTCCATGTTTAGTGCTTCCTTCAGGAGCTCTTTTAGGGCAGGCCTGGTGGTGACAAAATCTCTCAGCATTTGCTTGTCTGTAAAGTATTTTATTTCTCCTTCACTTATGAAGCTTAGTTTGGCTGGATATGAAATTCTGGGTTGAAAATTCTTTTCTTTAAGAATGTTGAATATTGGCCCCCACTCTCTTCTGGCTTGTAGGGTTTCTGCCAAGAGATCTGCTGTTAGTCTGATGGGCTTCCCTTTGAGGGTAACCCAACCTTTCTCTGTGGCTGCCCTTAACATTTTTTCCTTCATTTCAACTTTGGTGAATCTGACAATTATGTGTCTTGGAGTTGCTCTTCTCGAGGAATATCTTTGTGGCGTTCTCTGTATTTCCTGAATCTGAATGTTGGCCTGCCTTGCTAGATTGGGGAAGTTCTCCTGGATAATATCCTGCAGAGTGTTTTCCAACTTGGTTCCATTCTCCCCATCACTTTCAGGTACACCAATCAGACGTAGATTTGGTCTTTTCACATAGTCCCATATTTCTTGGAGGCTTTGCTCGTTTCTTTTTATTCTTTTTTCTCTAAATTTTCCTTCTTGCTTCATTTCATTCATTTCATCTTCCATTGCTGATACTCTTTCTTCCAGTTGATCACATCGGCTCCTGAGGCTTCTGCATTCTTCACGTAGTTCTTGAGCCTTGGTTTTCAGCTCCATCAGCTCCTTTAAGCACTTCTCTGTATTGGTTATTCTAGTTATACATTCTTCTAAATTTTTTTCAAAGTTTTCAACTTCTTTGCCTTTGGTTTGAATGTCCTCCCGTAGCTCAGAGTAATTTGATCGTCTGAAGCCTTCTTCTCTCAGCTCGTCAAAGTCATTCTCCGTCCAGCTTTGTTCCGTTGCTGGTGAGGAGCTGCGTTCCTTTGGAGGAGGAGAGGTGCTCTGATTTTTAGAGTTTCCAGTTTTTCTGTTCTGTTTTTTCCCCATCTTTGTGGTTTTATCTACTTTTGGTCTTTGATGATGGTGATGTACAGATGGGTTTTTGGTGTGGATGTCCTTTCTGTTTGTTAGTTTTCCTTCTAACAGACAGGACCCTCAGCTGCAGGTCTGTTGGAGTACCCTGCAGTGTGAGGTGTCAGTGTGCGCCTGCTGGAGGGTGCCTCCCAGTTAGGCTGCTCGGGGGTCAGGGGTCAGGGACCCACTTGAGGAGGCAATCTGCCCGTTCTCAGATCTCCAGCTGTGTACTGGGAGAACCACTGCTCTCTTCAAAGCTGTCAGACAGGGACATTTAAGTCTGCAGAGGTTACTGCTGTCTTTTTGTTTGTCTGTGCCCTGCCCCCAGAGGTGGAGCCTACAGAGGCAGGCAGGCATCCTTGAGCTGTGGTGGGCTCCACCCAGTTCGAGCTTCCAGGCTGCTTTGTTTACCTAAGCAAGCCTGGGCAATGGTGGGCGCCCCTCCCCCAGCCTCGCTGCCGCCTTGCAGTTTGATCTCAGACTGCTGTGCTAGCAATCAGCGAGACTCCGTGGGGTAGGACCCTCTGAGCCAGGTGCGGGATATAATCTCGTGGTGCGCCGTTTTTTAAGCCCATCGGAAAAGCGCAGTATTCGGGTGGGAATGACCCAATTCTCCAGGTGCCGCCTGTCACCCCTTTCTTTGATTAGGAAAGGGAACTCCCTGATCCCTTGTGCTTCCCGAGTGAGGCAATGCCTCGCCCTGCTTCGGCTCGCTCACGGTGTGCGCACCCACTGACCTGCACCCACTGTCTGGCATTCCCTAGTGAGATGAACCCGGTACCTCAGATGAAAATGCAGAAATCACCCGTCTTCTGCGTCGCTCAGGCTGGGAGCTGTAGACCGGAGCTGTTCCTATTCGGCCATCTTGGCTCCTCCCAACAAAGTCCCCAGAATCTTAACTCATTTCAGCATTAACTCAAAAGTCCACAGTCCAAAGTCTCATCTGAGACAAGTCAAGTCCCTTCCACCTAGGAGCCTGTCAAAAAAAAAACAAGTTAGTTCCTTCCAAGATATAATGGGGTACAAGAATTGGGTAAATATACCCATTTTAAATGGGAGAAATTGGCCAAAACAAACGTTCTGCAGTCTCCTTGTAAGTCTGAAATCCAGCAGGGCAGGCATTAAATCTTAAAGGTTCAAAATGATCTTCTTTGACTCCATGTCTCACATCCAGATCACGCTGATGCAAGAGGTGGGCTCCCATGGCCTTGGGCAGCTTCTTCATGGGCTGAAGTTGAGTGATGGGGCTTTTCCAGGTGCAAAGTGTAAGCTGTTGGTGGATCTATCATTCTGGGTTCTGGAGGACAGTGGCCCTCTTCTCACAGCTCCACTAGGCAATGCCCCTGTGGGGACTCTGTGGAATCTCCAATTTCACATTACCCATCTGTGCTGCTCTAGCAGAGGTTCTCCATGAAGGATCCACCCCTGTGCAGACTTCTGTCTGGATATCCAGGCATTTTCTTACATCCTCTGAAATCTAGGTGGAGGTTACCAAATCTCAGTTCTTGACTTTTGTGTACCCACAGGCCCAATACCACATGGAAGCCACCAAGGCTTGGGGCTTGCACCCTCTGAAGCAATAGCCCAAGTTGTACCTTGGCCCTTTTAGCCACAGCTGGATTGCGAGTGGCCAGAATGCAGGGCACCAAATCCTGAGGCTACACACAGCAGTGGGGCCCTGGGCCTGACCCGCGAAGCCATTTTTTTCCTCCTAGGCCTCCCGGCCGTGATGAGAAGGGCTGCTACCAGGATCTCTGACATGCCCTGGAGACAATTTTCCCCATTGCTTTGGCAATTAACATTTGGCTCCTGGTTACTTATGCAAATTTCTACAGCAGCGTTGAATTTCTTTTCTATAGCACAGACTGTGAATTTTCCAAACTCTTATGCTCTGCTACCCTCCCCTTTTAAATATAAGTTCCAATTTCAGATCATCTCTCTCAAGTTGAAAGTTCCACAGATCTCTAGGGCAGGGGCAAAATGCTACCAGTCTCTTTGCTAAAGCATAGCAAGGTGACCTTTGATCCACTTCCCCACAAGTTCCTCATCTCCATCTGAGACTACCTTAGCCTGGACTTCACTGTCCACATCACTATCGGCATTTTGGTCAAAACCATTCAACAAGTCTCTAGGAAGTTCCAAACTTTCTGACATCTTCCTGTCTTCTTAGCCCTCCAAACTGTTCTAACCTCTCCCCATTACCTAGTTCCAAAGTCTCTTCCACATTTTCAAGTATCTTTGTAGCCATGCCCCAAACTCCTGGTACCAATTTACTGTATTAGTCCATTGTCACACTGCTATAAAGAAATATCTGAGACTGGGTAATTTATAAAGGAAGCAGTTTAATTGACTCACAGTTCCACATGGCTGGAGAGGCCTCAAGAAACTTACAATCATGGTGGAAGGTGAAGGGGAAGCAAGGACATTTTTCACATGGTGGCAGGAGAGAGAAGGGGGTAGGAGGAACTTCCAAACACTTATAAAACCATCAGATCTCATGAGGACTCACTGTCATGAGAATATCAGAGGGAAAACTGCCCCTGTGATCCAATCACCTTCCTCCCTTTATGCGTGGGGATTACAATTCAAGATGAGATTTGGATGGGGACATAGAGCCAAACCATATCAGATTTGTTTCCATTTGTTTGTGTCATCTATGATTTCTTTCAGCAGTGTTTTGTTGTTTTCCTTGTAGGTATCTTTTCCTCCTTGGTTAGGTATATTGCTAAGTATTTTAATTTTTTTTTGCAGCTGTGGTAAAAGGGAACGAGTTCTTGATTTGATTCTCAGCTTGGTCACTGTTGGTGTGTAGCAGTGCTACTGATTTGTGTACATTGATTTTGTATCCTGAAACTTTACTAACTTCATTTATCAGATCTGGGAGCTTTTTGGATGAGTCTTTAAGGTTTTTTAGGTATACAGTTATATCATTGGCAAACAGGGACAGTTTGACATCCTCTTTACCGATTTGGATGCCCTTTATTTCTTTCTCTTGTCTGATTGCTCTGGCTACAACTTTGCTGAGGGTTTTAATCATAAAGCGTTGCTGGATTTTGTTAAATGTTTTTTCTGCATCTATTGAGATAATCACATGATTTTTGTTTTTACTCCTGTTTATGTGGCATATCACATTTATTGACTTGTGTAAGTTAAACCAACTCTGCATCACTGGTATGAAACCCAGTTGATCATGGTGTCTTATCTTTATGATATGCTGTTGAATTTAGTTAGCTAGGATTTTGTTGAGGATTTTTGTATCTATATTCATCAGGGATATTTGTCTGTAGTTTTCTTTTTTTTTTTTTGTTATGTCCTTTCCTGGTTTTGGTATTAGGGTGATACTGGCTTTATAGAATGATTTAGGGAGGATTCCCTCTGTCTCTGCCTTTTGAAATAGTTTCAGTAGGATTGGTACCAGTTCTTCTTTGAATGTCTGACAGAATTCAGCTGTGAATCCATCTGGTCCTGGACTTTTTTTATGTTGGCAGTTTTTTTATTACCATTTCAGTCTCGCTACTTGTTATTGGTCTGTTCATAGTTTCTATTTCTTCCTGGTTTAATCTAGGAGGGTTGTATATTTCCAGGAATTTATCCATCTTCTCTAGGTTTTCTAGTTTGTGTGCATAAAGGTGTTCATAGTTGCCTTGAATGATCTTTTGTATTTCTGTGATTTCAATTGTAATATTGCCCATTTCATTTCTAATTGATCTTATTTGAATCTTCTCTCTTCTTTTCTTGGTTAATCACACTAATGATCTATTGATTTTGTTTATTTTTTCAAAGAACCAGCTTTTTGTTCTATTTATCTTTTGTGTTGTTTTTTGTTTGTTTCAATTTCATTTAGTGTTACTCTGATCTTTGTTATTTCTTTTTTTTCTGTTTGGTTTGGGTTTGATTTGTTCTTTATTCTCTAGTTTTTTGAGGTGTGACCTTAGATTATTTATTTGTGCTCTTTCAGACTTTTTGATGTAGGCATTTACTGCTATGAACTTTCCTTTTAGCAGTACTTTTGCTGTATCCCACAGGTTGTGATTGGTTGTGTCACTGTTATCGTTCAGTTCAAAGAATTTTTTAAATTCCATCTTGATTTCATTGTTGACCCAAGGATCAGTCAGGAGCAGATTATTTAATTTCCATGTCTTTGTATAGTTTCGAGAGTTCTTTTTGGAGTTAATTTCCAATTTTGTTCCACTGTGGTCTGAAAGGGTACTTGATCTAATTTCAATTTTCTTAAATGTATTGAGACTTGTTTTATGGTCATGATATGGTTCATCTTGGAGAATATTACATGTGCCAGTTAAAAGAATGTATATTCTGCAGTTGTTGGGTAGAATTTTCATAAATATCTGTTAAGTCCATTTGTTTTAGGGTATAGTTTAAGTCCATTGTTTCTTTGTTGACCTGTCTTGATGACCTGTCTAATGCTGTCAGTGGAGTATTGAAGTCCCCCACTATTATTGTGTTGTCATGTATCTCATTTCTTAGGTCTAGTAGCAATTGTTTTATAAATTTGAGAACTCCAATTCCGGTGTTAGGTGTATATAGATTTAGAATTGGGACACTTTCCTGTTGGACTGTTCTTTTTATTATTATATAATATTCCTCTTTGTCTTTTTAAACTGTTGTTGCTTTAAAGTTTGTTTTGTCTGCTATAAGAATAGCTACTCCTGCTCACTTTTGGTTTCCATTTTCATGGAATATCTTTTTCCACCCCTTTCATCAAGTTTATATGAGTCCTTGTGTGTTAGGTGAGTCTCTTGAAGACAGTAGATACTTGGTTGGTGGATTTTTATCCATTCTGCCATTCTTCCTCTTTTAAGTGGAACATTTAGGCCATTTACATTCAAACATTACTATTGAGATATGAGGTACTGTTCTATTCATCATGCTAGTTGTTGCTTGAATACCTTTTTTTATTGTGTTATTGTTTTATAAGCTGTGTGAGCTTTATGCTTTAAGGAAGTTCTATTTTTGGTGTATTTCAAAGTTTTGTTTTAAGATTTAGGACTTATTTTACCATTTTTTTTGTAGTGCTGGATTGTAGTCACAAATTTTGTCAGCATTTCTTTTTCTAAAAAAGACTTTATCTTTCCTTCATTTATGAAGCTTTGTTTCACTGGATGCAAAATTCTTGGCTGATAATTATTTTGTTTAAGGAGGCTGAAGTTAGGACCCCAATCCCTTCTGACTTGCAAGGTTTCTGCTGAGAAATCTGCTGTTAATCTGTTAGGTTTTCCTTTTGGGTTACTGATGCTTTTGCCTCACAGCTCTTTAGATTCTTTCCTTCATCTTGACTTTAGCTAACCTGATGACTATGTGCCTAGGTGATAATCCTTTTGCTATGAATTTCCCAGGTGTTCTTTAAGCTTTTTATATGTGGATGTCTAGATCTCTAGTGAGATCAGAGAAGTTTTCCTTGATTATTCCCTCAAATAAGTTTTCCAAAGTTTTAGATTTCTCTTCTTCCTCAGGAACACCAATTATTCTTATGTTTGGTCATTTAAAATAATCCGAAATTTCATGGAGACTTTGTTCATTTTTTAAAATTCTTTTTTATTTGTCTTTTGGATTGGGTTAATTTGAAAGCATTGTCTTTGGGCTCTGAAGTTCTTTCTTCTACTTTTTCAATACTACTGCTAAAACTTTCCTGTGTATTTTGCATTTCTCTAAGTGTGTCTTTCATTTCCAGAAGTTGTGATCATCTTTTCTTTATGATATCTATTTCTCTGGAGACTTTTTCATCCATATCCTGTATTTTTTAAAATTTCTTTAAATTAGTTTTCACTTTTCTCTGGTGCCTCCTTAAGTAGCTTAATAGTCAACCTTCTGAATTCTTTTTCTGGCAATTCAGAGATTTCCTCTTGGTTTAGATCCATTGCTGGAGAGCTAGAGTGATCTTTTGATGGTGTTATAGAACCTTGTTTTATCATATTACCAGAATGACATTTCTGGTTACTTCTCGTTTGGGTAGACTGTTTCTGTGGGAAGATATGGGACTCAAGGGCTGCTATTCACATTCTTTTGTCCCAGGGGTGCTCCCTTGATGTGGTGCTCTCCCCCTTCCTCTAAGGATACGGCTTCTAAAAAGCCAGACTGCAGTGATTGTTATTGCCTTTCTGGTTCTAGCCATTTAGCAGGATTCTGGGGCTCCAGGGTGGTGCTAAGAACTGTCTGCAAAGAGTCCTGTGATGTGATTCATCTTCACGTCTTCCAGCTATGGATACCAGCACCTGCTCTAGTGAAGGTGGCGGGGAGTAAAGTGGACTCTGTTGGGAGTCCTTGGTTGTAGTTTTGTTTTAGTGTGCTGGTTTTAGTCCTTGGTTGTAGTTTTGTTTAGTGCGGTGGTTTTCTCAAATGCTGGTTATGCTAGCAGTGAAGTTGTCACGTGGACAGACTCAGGACCTCTGGTTAACCAGGGTGTTGCAGGTGGTGAAATTAGCTGTTGTTTTCTCCTTCTTTGGAGCAGAGTTGTTCTCTTATGAGTTGCTGTAATGGCTTGAGTTGATTGGCCTCCAGCCAGAAGGTGCTGCTTTCAAGAGAGCACCAGCTGCAGCAGTAGAAGGGGGATATAATTTTGCCCTGCCTTGGCTAGGATAGGTACTTGGGTTCCTCAGGTAATGAACAGGGCCATAGAGCTCCCAAGAGATCATGTCATTTGTCTTTGGCTATCAGGGCAAGTAGAGAGAAACCATCAGGTGGGGGCAGGTTAGGTGGGTCTGAGATCATACTCTCCTTGGGCAGGACTTGCTGTGGCCACTCTGGGGGTGGGGGGCTGGTTCTTGGGCAAATGGAGTTATGTTCCCAGGGGAATTATGGCTGTTTCTGCTGTGTCAAATAGGTCTCCAGAGACATGGGGGAAAGCTGGCATTGAAAGACCTCACCCAGCTCCCACACAGCCAGCAAGGCCAGTCTCACTCCCACTGTGCCTCCCCAGCAGCACTGAGGTTTCTGTACAGGCATCTGGTAAGCAGGGCTGAGATCTTGCCCCAGGTTACAAGCCTCCTGCTGAGAAAGCAAGCAGGGCTCTCAGGCCTTGCTCCTCCCTGCCTGCCAGGACAGTTGGCTGCAGCTTCTACGCTTGTATCTTTACTTCCCATTTGTCTCCTCTTCTGCATTCTACTTAGGAAAGTTTGTGCTCAGTTAAAATCATTACAAAGTCAAGCTAGGAGCTTCCTTCACCCTGTGGCCCCTCTCCAATTCCACTGGCTGCCTTCCCTTCCCCAAGAACCCCTGTGAGATAAGTCCAGGAATGGCTTTCCTGGGGTTCAAGCTGGAGACCAGGAGTCCCTACAGGGCTCTTCCTGCTGCTGCTTCTACTTTTATATTTTGCTTGGCTGCCTAAATCCATTTCAGCTCTAGGTAAGGGTAAATCCTTCCCTTGTCATCTGGATTTTCAGGTTCCCCAATGGGGATGTGTGTTCGGAGACCAACTTCTCACCTTCTCACACTTTGGGAACTCAAATTTTTGGCCATCTTGTGTTTGCAGCAGCAAGCTGCTTCTTTCAAAGTGTCTGTGAATTCTATCAGTTTTCCTGATATGTTCCTGCAGTGGTTCATGCAGCAAAAGTTCACAGTGTGAGTCTCTACATGCTGTTCTGTCTGTCTAACTGGGAGCTGTACATTAGTCCTGTCTCCTATCCACTGTTCTTTTTTTCCTCTGATTTTCCTTTCCTTTGGATAAATACCCAGAAGTGGGATTGCTGGATCATACGGTATTTTTATTTTTAGTTTTCTGAAGAACCTCAGTAGTGTTTTCCATGATGGCTGTACTAATTCACATTCCCACCAACAGTGTGTCAGAGTTCCCCTTTCTCTGCATCCTCACCAGCATTTGTTATTTTTTGTCATTCTGGTAATAGCCATTCTAACTGGGGTAAGATCTCACTGTGGTTTTGGTTTGCGTTCCCCTGATGATTAGTGATGTTGAACATTAAAAAAAAATTGATTAGCCATTTGCATGTCTTCTTTCAAGAAATATCTATTCAGATTATTTGCTCATTTAAAAAAATTGAATTACTTGTTTTTTTTCACTGTTGAGTTGTTGATTTCCTATTTGGTTATTAATCCCTTGCTGGATGGATGCTTTGCAAACATTTCCTCTCATTCTGTTGGTTGTCTCTTCATTCTGTTGTTTCCCTTGTTGTGCAGAAGCTTTTTAGTTTGCTGTAATTCTGTTTCTCTATTTTGGCTTTTGAGGCTGATGCTTTTGAGGTCTCATCCAAAAATTGTTTGCCCAGACCAATGTCTTGAAGCAGTTCCCCAATGTTTTCTTCTAGTAGTTTAATAATTTGGGGTCTTAGATTTAAATCTCTAATCCATTTTGAGTTGATTTGTGTATATGGTGAAAGATAGGGGTCTAGTTTTCTTCTTCTGCATATGGTTATCTAGTTTTCCCAGCATCATTTATTGAAGAGAACTCTTCCTGCTCCAATGTTTGTTCTTGACACCTTTGTCAGAAATCAGCTGACTGTAAATGTGTGGATTTATATTTTGGTTCTGTATCCTGTCACATTGGTCTATGTGTCTATTTTTATGTCAGTACCATGCTGTTTTGGTTACTATAGCTTTGTAGTATATTTTGAAGTCAAGTAGCTGTTGTTTTTACATAACGATAAATTTGTTTTTAACCTTTGTTCATTAGGGATGGAGCCTATAGAGGTGCCTCTTGAGGAAAATAGTGAACGGACTCAGATTCGCCAAAGCAGGGTCTGTGCTGACAGGTGAGACTCTGAAGCAGGTGAAAATCTCAGCTTTATTGACAGGCTGGCACAGAGGGGGAAGAGGGTAATGCCCTATGCAGTCTATCCTTTGCTACCCTTCAGTCCAGTTGCTGCCCATTTCTCCCTTGCATGCTTCTCTCTAACCACACTCTTGGCTCTTTGGTCTTCAAACCTCCCAAGCATGCTCCCTTCTCAGGTCTTTGCACTTGCTGTTCCCTCTGCCTGGTGCTCTTCCCCTAGTTATACCTCCACAGGGCTGTTCCCTCACCTCTGTCAGTTTCATCTCCAACAGGTCTCTGTTCAAAAGCCCCCTTCTCAGAGGGCCACATGACTACCCACAGAAAACAACCTCTCCCTCTTCATTTCCCCTTTTGTATTCATCTCCTTTGCCTTTGTTGTTTCCAAGTTAATATATATCTGTTTATTGATCTTTAGTCCCTCCCACTAGAATGCCCATGTTGTTCCCTTCAGAGCCTGGGACAGTGTCAAGAGGACAGTGTGGGGTGGGAAGAAAAGGTGACACAGAAGGAACAGTCTGGAGGGCACTGCAACACTCCAGAGGAGGCCTCATAGGGAGGGAAAAGACCTGATTTGCATGTTGAGAAGACCAGCTGGTGCCTGTGGAGTGGTTGGAAGGGGGAAGGGGTGCAAGCAGGAAGGCCACATAAGCACCTGTGTTAGCAACACAGGTGAGACAAGATGGAGGCTTGGACCAGGGTCAGAGAGAAAGTCAGGAAGCTGCAGGTATGTATTCTGGAAATAGAATAACCTGAACTAGCTGATGATTGGTTAAGGAGGCTGAGGGTGAGGGGGGTTATCAAGCAAGACATCTCTCAGGTTTCTAAAGCCTAGCTTTCAGGTGATAACTCATAGATTATATACCCATATTATGGGTTATTATCTAATCTGGTTTGCTGATGATAAATCATCTACTGAATTCTAGGAAATGTAAAGTGGGATTGAATGTAATAGCATTGCTATTTTGTTTATTGATTGTACATGTTTCTAAGTCTTTTTATTGAATAAATCAAATGTCTGCATCCCTTGTTATCTAATCTTATCTGTACCTGAATACATGTGGAATAGCAAATTTTCCAATCTTGGGAAATTTATCCTATCTTAAGCCCCAACCAATTCCCCTTTCACCCCCGCCCATATACTAAAACAGTTAACTATATAACACTTCACTAAAGATTTATGTATAATAAAAAACTTTCAAAGTGCTGATTGCCTACCAGTTAACACAATGCACTCATTAGTGGGTAGGTCTGTGCTCAGTAGATGGTGATACTGCATGGTATCAAACCATATTGCACGTCTTTGTGCACTGCCCTGAACATATGCTATCATGCAAGGCAGGAAATGGTATGTTAAATGCTAAAGCTACATCCAAGTTGGACCCCAGTCATTAGTGCTCTGGGTGATAGGCAGAGGATCACTCTGGGAGTGTGAAGGGCTATACCCCCAGGAAAGCACAAAGGTGATGATGTGATGATTGTGCTTGACACAGTAGAGCATCCTGGGCACTGGTCCCAGGATGCCTTGGAGGCTAAAGAGTGAAGCACACTCTACATCTTCTTACCAGTACTTGCACCAATGTCACCAACTTACACATTCATTTAGCACATTTTCAGTCAGAACAATACATTTTGGATAAACAAAATTCTAGAGGATTCTTGAGTTTTCAAACACCAGATTGATAAATGCAGTACTTATATCTGTAACTCACAGGCACAGTGTTCATTTTACAAACCAAACACGTCAGTCCATGTGAGAGAAGATATTTCAATCAGGCCCATAGTGAAAAAATAGGACACATTTCTGGATTCAAGGGCTTCTGAAAGCAACATATCACTCTGGAAGTTCTCAAATTCTAAGCTTTGTGGTTCTCTGTGTCAATAATTAATAGTAAAAAGGTCTTTCCAGGAGAAATGTTGAAGATTTTTATTTGGTCTGAAAGCTTCACATAAGCCCCAGATGGCAGGTCTTCCTGCCTTGGAAATCTCCTTGCAGCATCTGTCACTTCAGGCTGCCTTCAGGGCTCATGCAATGTTTTGTTTTATTTTATTTTGTAATCAAACTTTTTGCAATTCAGATTATTATTTAAATAAATACTATGTAACAGTTCACTCTTTCTCTCTCTCTTTTGCCAGAGTAAGTACTTACGATTGTGGAGAAAAAATTTCAAGCTGGTTGTCAACATTTTTTGGCCGTCCTTGTCATTTGATCAAACAAAGTTCAAACTCTCAAAGGAATGCAAAGAAGAAACATGGAAAAGGTATTACATTTTGAATTGGTTCGTAGAGAACAGGAACCCTAGCTTACCCTTGCACACATCAAAACAGCCCATGAACTGCACTTACGGGTGACTTGCTCATGTATGGAAAGCAGGGGTCATCAGCCTTTAGCAGAAACCTACTGCAGTAGCCCCAGGTCAGCAGGAGAAATGGGCTCCAGGATCCTCTTAAGGAGGCTGAGGAGGACATAAAGCCAGCTGTCCAGCCTCTGCCCAAACATTCAGCCTTAGTCCTGCATGTTCAAAAGCATAATTAATCCAATTGTATTAAATAAAAACCCTAATAGCTTGCTATGTCCTTAGATTGGATCTGGAAGCAAGGAAACCTGGCTTGCTAGTTTTTAGCTCTATCACCAATCAATGGCGTGACCTTGGTGAATCCTTGAACCCCATGGTGCCTCAACTTCTATAGACCTCCGCTCCTCAGACTTTCAAAAGTTTCCACAATTTTCCCACCTTAAGCCATTGTTAGGATGAAGTGAGGCAGTAGAGATGAAAGTACTTTGAAAGTTAACAGTCCCAGGTGTGCAGAAAAGATCATTTTCATGTGTCTGCTCAAATGTCACCTCCTTAGGGAAGCCTGGCTGACTACCCTCTTCAGAACAGCACCCTGTACCTGAATCTGCAGCAACGTAGCAACCTTCCCTGTCTCATTTTTCTCAGTGGCACTTTTTTTTCACATTCTTCTTGCTATATATTTTGCTCATTTATTTTGTTCTGTTTTCCTTTTAGTAGATGTAAGCAATCTCTATGAGGATAGGGATTGTTGCTTGTTTTCTTCAGTGCTGTCTCCCCATACTTAAAATAGCACCTGGCACATAATTGCTCAATACATGGCTAGATGAATGAATGAATGATTACCAGTTTGTTCAGATATTACCTGGCCTAGTGATCAGCTCCCAGAGGAACTAGTTTGTAATCCAAATAGCATTTAGAGTTTGGGCATGGTAGCTCACACCTGTAATCCCAGCACTTTGGGAGGCTGAGGAGGGAGGATTTGTTAAGCCCAGGAGTTCAAGACCAGCCTGGGCAACATGGCAAGACACTATATCTGCAAAATAAGATACAAAAATTATGAAACCGCATCTCTTCAAAAAATACAAAAATGAGCCAAGTATGCTGGTGCATGCCTATAGTCCCAGCTACTTGGGAGGCTGAGGTGGGAGGATCACTTGAGCCTGGGAGGTGGAGGTTGCAGTGAGTTGAGATCACACCACTGTACTCCAGCCTGGGTGACAAAGCGAGACTGTGTCTCAAAAAAAAATTTAAAAAATTGCTAGGTGTGGTGGCATGCACCCGTAGTCCCAGCTGCTTGGGAGACTGAGATGGGAGGATCTTTTGAACCCAGGAGTTCGAGGCTGCAGTGAGTTATCATTCACACCACTGCACTCCAGCCTGGCCGACAGCAATATTTTATGTTTCATGTTTCTAAAACATAAATAAACCAAATAGCATTTGACCATATATGGACTGAAAACTGGGTCTAAGGCCCTGCATAGTTTAACCTACAAATCCCTGGAAGTGCATGCTATAGAGAGGAGTCAAAGGATGTAATGTACTTAGAGTTTTTAAAGTTCTGATGATTTTCATGCCATAAGCTGTTAAGAATTTGAGTTGCTGTGTGATAAAAAGGGGAATAGATTTATACTCATTTTATTGAAGTTAAATGGTGGTGGTTGGGGTATGGATAAGCTTAGAGACATGATTAAAGGGGAGAGAGAAATAGGCATTTCCAGGGGTAGAGGCATGAAAGGAGTAGGATTTGTCAGGACCTGTGTACCACCCTTGTAAATTATCTGGAGAAGTGAGCAGCAGTGAAATCTCTAAGTGCCAATTATTCATAGCACCCTTTGCCTACCTGGGGTTTGCTGGGTTTTCAGGAGGCTGGCTGAGATAATTAAGCCTTAGTCCTGGTCCTTTGGAGTCTCAGTTGGTGAGATCAATTGCCAGCAGATAGCAATGCTGCAACGTAAGAGATGTAATAAAGGTCTATGCAAAGGGCAGAATCCTCTACACCTGGAATGAGTCACAAAGGGCTTCAGGGAGGAGGTGAGTTTGGAGCTGCATCTTAAAAGGATAGTAGGAGGCCGGGCACGGTGGCTCACGCCTGTAGTCCCAGGACTTTGGGAGGCCGAGGCGGGCGGATCACGAGGTCAGGAGTTCAAGACCAGCCTGGCCAACATGGTGAAACCCCATCTCTACTAAAAATACAAAAATTAGCTGGGCATGGTGGCACGTGCCTGTAATCCCAGCTACTTGGGAGCCTGAGGCAGGAGAATCGCTTGAACCCAGGAGGTGGAGGTTGCAGTGAGCCAAGACCGCGCCACTGCACTCCAGCCTGGTGATAGAGCAAGACTCTGTCTCAAAAAAAAAAAAAAAGGGAGAGTAGGAATTTTTCAGGCAGTCACAGGCGGGATGGTTACCGGGAAGCAGCATGGCAGGGCTTGGCATTCATGGGCTCAGAGAAGGGTTTAGAGGGTCAGATGTGAGCAGGGGAGTGACAGGGGATAGATGGGGAGAAGGGCTGAGTGTGCCACTGAGGAGTCAGTAGTACTTTACCTGTGGCTGCGGAACTCACTGGAGGATTCTAAGCCGAGAAGCTTCATAACACTGCTTATGTTAGAAAGTCAGCCCTGACTTGGCGAGGGGGCTGCATCGAGTGGGAAACTCAGGCAGTAAAGGCACAGGTGGGAGGCAGCTGGGACTGTCCTGGTGGGAGATGGGGCCTTGGTGGAACAAAGGTGGTAGGTGCAGAGGAAAGAAGAAAGCCTGTCTTCCTGCTCCCTGCACAATGCAGAATCAGGGAGTGTCAGCTTGTGACTGCTTACACTTAGAGGGCACCCCTTAGGGTCTCATGTTCTCTGGCAGTCTAAGCCATTGGTCTTGAAACAGTTTTTTTGAGTTGGTATACCTTAGAAGGATTTTTTAAAACTATATTCCTCACTCATACTAAAATTTTTACGTTGTCATCTAAATTTTAAAAATAGTTTAAACAGCTACAAAGGATGTGATTTCTAGTATATTGTAAACATTGTCATTTTAAATTTAAACTTGTACATTGTTCTTTTCAACAAAGCCAGTAGAATCTCAATACTGCAGCATTTTTTTAAACCACAACAATTTGAATCTCTTGAGTATTCATTACAAAATACATTATCTCTGTGTGTGTGTGTGTGTGTGTGTGTGTGTGTGTGTGTAGAGAGACAGCGAGAGGGAGAGAGAGAGAACAAACTGTCCTTTAATAGTCAGTTTCATTTCTTTCCTTTTCATATATATGTGTGTGTGTGTGTGTGTGTGTGTATATATATATATATACACACACATATATATATGTGAACGAAGTGTCTTTTAGTGGTCAGTCTTTTATTTCTTTCCTTTTCCTTCTGCAACTTGTATTTCCTTTCCATGTCCTCAACAGAATTTTATCTTAGTGTTATATATTCTGTGCTTGGAAATCTTTCATTGACTACTACCCTATCATACTTCTGTGAAATTAAAATGTGTATATAAATTGACATGGATAAACATTTTTTAAAGTTTATTGTGATTGTAAGAGTTTAAGTGCTAGGAAATTTCTTCTGCATTGAGTTCTTATTTTTTATTTTTTATTTTTAATAGAGATGGGGTTTCGCCATGTTACCCAGGCTGGTCTCCAACTTTTGAGTTCAAGCAGTCCTCCCACCTTGGCCTCCCAAAGTGCTGGGACTACAGGCATGAGCCTTTGCACCCAGCCCATAATTTTTAGTAGTACACAGTTGATCAAAGCAACATAAGTATATTATAAATTTTGAAAAATAATTATTAAACGTAAGAAAAAATTAGCGAAAATGAGCCTCTTAATGCGGTGGCTGGGCACCCTGCCATTGGTTCCTATTCCCATGAATGACTGTCACTCATGGCCAGAATAGCTGGTGCTCAGCCTCGGGTCTCTTCTGAGACGCTTAAATAAAGGGCTAGGGAAAGGAGTTTCGTTAGTGCAGTGTCACTCAAACTTTTCTTCTGAAGTATGTGACCGAAGCACTGGGCTCTAAGATTGAAATGCCTTTCATCATCTGTCTCTTGACAACTTAATTAGGTCCTGCAGTTTTGTGGACAGCAAATAATTGGAATCCATCTGACCTACAGGAGGATCATTCGCCCAAGCTTTAGAGACTTTTATTTTCTCAGCTCGGACTCCAGGGTTTTGAATGGGGCTTTTGTCTTCCACTCTGGAGACTGTTGGTCCCTGAGGGAGTGTGCTTTAGGAGACCTTGGCCTTTCCTCTGTGAAAGAGGAAGGGTCTTTGTGGACAGGGCTGGGATTGCACCTCCCTTCTTTGGCAGAGCCATTTTAGCAAAGAGGATATATGCAAGTGGCAGATCTGGAGGGCAATTCTCTCAAAAGTATCCGTTTGCGTCTACTCTGGGGTCCACACACCTGATTTGGAAACAGCTCAGTAGGTCCTGGTCCAGGCAAAACTTTTCATCAATATCTTGGATAACGATAGTGATGCCGGGCCTGCCAAAGGGAGATGGGAACCGGGTGATAGGGTGCCAGCTATTCTGAATACACTTAATATTTTCTTTCAATAGTTTCGTTCCCCTTTTAGTAGTTTTTTGTTTTGTTTGTTTTTTTTTTTTTTTAGACAGAGTTTCGCAGTTTCACTCTTATTGCTCAGGCTGGAGTGCAATAGTGTGATCTTGGCTCACTGCAACCTTCATCTCCTGAGTTCAAGAGATCCTCCTGCCTCAGCCTCCTGAGTAGCTAAGATTAAAGGCATGTGGCACCGCACCCAGCTAATTTTGTATTTTTACTAGAGATGGGGTTTCTCCATGTTGGTCAGGCTGGTCTCGAACTCCCGACCTCAGGTGATCCTCCTGCCTCGGCCTCCCAAAGTGCTGGGATTCCAGGAGTGAGCCACCGCGCCTAGCCCTCCCTTTTAGTAGTTTTTAAACATCTACTATCTATTTCTAAACTCAATATCTGGCACTTGCCCAAGGGCAAACAGCTTTTCCCTGATTAGATTCAGAAGCTCTCCCTGTGCCTTTTGCCCTCACCAGGGCTCTCTGCCTTGCTCCGTCCTATCCAGGGGAAGGATGCGCCTGCTGTCATCCCTCCTCCTTGAAGTCTTGCCTCCAAGTCTAATTTGCTGGAACAATTTCATCTCAGCATTTTTCATTTTATTTTTTTAATTTTCTAAATTTTTTTGAGACAGAGTGTTGCTGTGTCACCCAGGCTAGAGTGCAGTGGTGTGATCTCGGCTCACTGCAACCTCCGCCTCACGGGTTCAAGTGATTCTCCTGCCTCAGCCTCCTGGGTAGCAGGGATTACAGGTGTGTACTACCACACCTGGCTAATTTTTGTATTTTTAGTAGAGACTGGGTTTCACCATGTTGGTCAGGCTGGTGTCGAACTCCTGGCTTCATGTAACCCTCCCACCTCAGCCTCCCAAAGTGCTGAGCCACTGTGCCCAGCCCTTATTGTTATTTTCTCCAGGTTATTTTAAACAGAGTATTCTAGGATCTCCTTTTCCCTCTTTATTGAGAGATATGCACCACGCTTAGGACATTTTTATTATTGCCAGGACGTCACTTTTTTTCCCTTGTAGACATAGTCTCTACCTTTTAAAAAAATACAAGTCTATGGAAACATGATTCACTGGCATGCTGAGAAAGCAACTCTTCTTTTAAATGCTCCATGATTTTCAGATCAACTTCCTGGTACAATGGCCACCCTTTCTCTGGTGAATGAGGCACAGTATCTGCTGATCAACACATCCAGTATTTTGGAACTTCACCGGCAACTAAACACCAGGTAAGACCTCATACCTCGGGACTAGCAGACAAGCATAACCATTTGCCACTGGGAGCAGGGCCTGGCACCTGCCTGGAGAGGAGAGGTCTGAGAGTCATGAAGTTCAGCCCTGCTTCATGTACAGATGAGAAACTGAGGCCCTGAGAAGTCAGCAGGCTCTTTCGTCCAGCTTCTGTTCATCTTTATAGAGGGTTATCTTTTATCTTACAAAGATCCTTTTTGATATCCTCAAGATGGTTAATGGAGAACCCCTAGCTCTCACTTTTTAATCATTCAATTTCTTAATGTTTGTTTTAATTGAATTGCCACCAACTTGACTAACTTTTATTGCCCACCCTCCCACTATCCCCTGTCCCCGAGGATCTCTGCCCTACTTCACACAGTCATTTTAAAGGCTAAAAAAGAGTGGTTATGAAAGCTTTTAAAGTTGTAACTGCAGGCACACTTTATTTGAAAGATGCACCACAGATGGAATTAGCACCCCTCCCTGCCCACTCCCACCCAGTGCTCTCCCAAGGACCCTAACAGCATTGGGAGGTCAGCTCCAGAAAGGGTCATGGTTGGGCCAACCCTCTCGTTGTTCTTTAGAGCAAACTGAAGTCCCAAGGTAGCCAGGCAATGAGGAAAAATCACCCAGCCCTCATGCCACAGGGTGACTGGGACGGGCTCCTCATTCCTGGTCCACAGGCCAGAGATGAGTGTTGTTAGTGGCTCACCCCTAACAGCACTGTGAACTGGGGGTCCTGTGACTGTCATGCACCACGTGGTCAAGTACACACACATACATATTTGCAAAGACATACAAATACAGTTTAATAAAGCTGACTAAGCCACGTCGTCCGCCTCTGCAGGGATGGGCTATTTGTAGTCACTCTTGTTTCTATCCATTGTTGAAAACATACAACATCATTCTCATACTGTGGCCCAGCTCGCTATCTTTGAGAGCAAAAGTGTGATGCAGCCACATGTTCTCTGGGTATTCACTGAGTTCTCCTGGCACTGAGGGACCCTTCTCCTCAGGCATCCAGAGTCCTGGAAAAAGTGGGTATGCAGTTTTTTGGGGTTCTTGGTGTGGAAAGATAGGAGGTGGGGAGAGGCTTTCTGTAACCCCAGTTCCTACCAGGAGGGGCCACGTTCCCCACCATCTGGTTTATAGCAGGGTGGACCCGCTGGGCAGCTGATCCAAGAGCAGAGCTAGGGTCCCCTGCTAGGTATTTCTCTGTGCTTTATTTGCAAATTTGAGGGACTCTATCATGCACATGTTAACCATGATAGCTTTTGGACATAAAACATGCCCTTTTACGAAGCCCAAAGTGAGGGTTTATAACCTAGAGAGTTGATCCAGAATCAAAGGATTTCAGGATTGGAAAAGTGCTAATCCTCTTGTTGCAGATGAGGAAACTGTGGTCCTCATAGGTTGTGGGAGTTGCCCTTAGTAAGTGGCAAAACCAGACTCAGGTATCCCGGTCTCTGACTTTTCATACGTTGTTTGCCATTCAAAGGAGATTGGGACTCCTCCTTCCCAACCCCATAGTCTTTCAACCCTGTCTCTGGGGCATACTCTAACCATGCCTGAGGATTTATCTCACACCAACTTAAGCAATTAAAAATTGACTGAAGCACAAAAAGTGCAAAAGTCATCAGTACACAGTTAAATAAAGTTTTACAGATGTATACGCCTATGCTCCATCATTTTCAGATCAATCTCCTGGTACAACAGCCACCCTTTCTCTGGTGAATGAGGCAAAGTATCTGCTGATAAACACGTTAAGTGTTTTGGGACGTCAGCAACTACCACTACCTAGATCAAGCTAAGAATGTACTCCAGAAACCTCCCTTGTATCCCATCCCAGTCAACCTCACTGAAGGTCACCACTATTCTGACTTCTTTCACCATAGCTAGTTTCACCCATTCTTCAACTTAATATGGTGGGATCATACAGGATGTGTTCTTTTGTCGGAGAAGTTTTAAGATGTATTTTCAGTGCGTTCTTCTGGGTGGGGGTGGGGGGTGCAGAGGGCCATTTTTTTTTTTGGAACCTCATGGCAATAAATAAAAATTACAAAAATAAGAGTTACAAAAATAGGCTAGGCATGGTGGCTCACACCTGTAATCCCGGCACTTTGAGAGGCTGAGGTGGGAGGATCACTTGAGCCCAGGAGTTCAAACCCAGCCTGGGCAATATAGTGAGACCCCATCTCTAAAAAAAGTAAAAATAAGTTAGCTGGGCATGGTGGCACATGCTTGTAGTCCCACCTACTTGGGAGGCTGAGGCAGGAGAATTACTTGAGCCTGGGATCCTGGTCAAGGCTGCAATGAGCTGAGATTGTGCCACTGCACTCCAGCCTGGGTGACAGAGCAAGACCTTGTCTCAAAAAAAAGGAATTAGAAAAATAGCAGATGTTAAACTGCAAATAGAATGGAAATTAGGAAATACTATCTTCTTTATTTATAATGTTTTAATACCCCCCCAAAAAAAGAGTGAGATCTCAACACCTGTGAAAAGAAGGGGGGAAAAAGGGAATGAGATCTCAGTGCTTCTTAGGTCTTTGATCATTAAGCCTGTTGACAGGTTTTTAAATGCCTTATGCCGCCCCATGTTATAGAACTGGTGTGTTCTCAGAAGTTCCTTTTTCACTGGAGTTCTGTTCTTCTGATTTCCAAAGTCCTTCATCTCTTCAGCTAAGATCTGCTCGCCCTTTGCCTGGCTCTTGTGGGCCTCTCACTGGAGATGGGACCGTATCCCAGGGGAGGCCCTGATGCCTGTTTAGCAGATGGGTGTCTCTTGGCCTTGCACTCATGGTAAAAGTCTGTTTTGATTATCCAGGGCACAGGCTACAGTAGAGCTGATGAAGTTAGGTGTTACATGGCAGGCATGATGAATTATTATAGTGGTACAATTATCTGCCATCCTCCCCCCACTTACTCTTTTTGGTTGCTTTAAACAGTGATGAGAATGGAAAGGATGAATTATTCTCAGTGAAGGATCTCAGCTTGCGTTTTCGTGCCAATATTATTATCAATGGAAAACGGGCTTTTGAAGAAGAGAAATGGGATGAGATTTCAATTGGCTCTTTGCGTTTCCAGGTAAGTTTGGGGAAGTTCTATTATCCTTCCTCCAGGGTTGTCAATGAAGATTGACCTCAATCCCAGACCTGGATAGCTGCAGGTGGGTCTCCCTCCCTGTCCTTGTCTCTTAACTACAAAATCTTGGTGGGAAGTTATGTAAGCTCAGCCTTCTAAGACACCCCATGGAATAATCCATCCTTTATTCCCCAAGAGGATGGTAGCAGTCAGTTTCGCACAAGCCACAGAAGGTGTGCCCCATCAGAGGGCTCGGCACTGCCTCTGTGCTGTCGTTATGTCTAGGCTTAAACTCTGGTTTTTTGGAATGCTTGTGTCATGAGACTGTCATCCTCCTGAAACTTGTTGGACTTTGTGGCAGTCTGGAGCTTGTGGAGGGAGGCCCAGAAGCCTGGCGGTGCCTCTGTGCCCATGGCCACCCACTCCTCTACATGCTTCACCTTTTCTGCCTTTGCTGGTGGCTGGGAAGGAGATTGTCAGAGGCAAAGCCACCACGATGTCCTCTCTCCCTGGCTTTGGACTCCCAAAACCTTTGGCTATGAGCTTCAAAGATATGAGAAAGAGGCGAAAGGTCTTACGCTAAAATCTGTGCTCCTCACATGGTTGACAAGGCCCTACGAGATCCCACGCTGCCACTGTCTCTGAGCTCATCACCCCTTCCCTCTCTGCCTCTGTCACAGTGACCTTCTCTCTGTTCCCTAAACAGCCACCCTTCCTGCCTTAGCCCTTGCCATCCCTTCTGCTTGGCATGTTGTCCAAGGGTCTCAGCTCAGATGTCACCTTCTTGGAAAGGATGCCCCTGACCTGCCGCAGGGTCACGTTCTGCTTATTCCTGCAGTGTGTAGGAGGGTGAGACCAAGTCTGTTTTGTTCCCTGCTGTACCTCTATGGCCTTGAACGACACTGGCCCAGAGTCAGTGCTCAATAAGTAATTGTTGAGGGAAGAAATGGACAGGAGAGATAAGGAATATCTAATGCCAGAGAATGTGCTCTGTTCTTTAGTGGGGGCTGAAATTATTTTTATAATACAGGCTGGACATCCTTAATCCAAAAATCTGAAATCTGAAATGCTCTAAAATATAAAACTTTTTGAGCACTGACATGACATTCAAAGGATATGAACACTGGAGCATTTTGGATTTCAGATTTTCGAATTAGGAATGCTCAACTGGTTAAGTATACCAGAGATATATAATGTAAACATTCCAAAATTTAAAAAAATCTCAAAATGCTTCTGGTTCCAAGAATATTGGATAAGGAATACTCAACCTGTGGTAGTGTAATTAGCCACTGGTATAAACTGACTATAACGAGTTACCTTGTATTCAGGCTCTGCACTCAGAAGGAACACCACTCTAACGTCTAGGAAAGCAGTAAACAGTCATTTGAATCTTTATTAAAGAATTTTAGAGATGTGGGGTATAGGAAATAAATTGCATGGCACAATAAAATGTCCCAATGATGTTTTTGATGTTTTTAACTCCCTAGGCTTCCTCTTACCCTGGCAGTGGCTCCCCCTTGACAAGCAATCTATATTATCTCCTACATTCTCTCCCATAAGCCCATCTCGGGCACTAGCCCTCCTGCCGTTTCCCTCATCCCTCCATCCTTACTTACTCTTCCTTATTTTCTATCCCTGTGTCTCTGCCATGTTTTAAAAAAATGCCTACTGTTACACATCCTGCTTGGAACAAAATAGACACTAAATATACATTATCAGATAGATGGAGAGTGAGAGGGAGGAAGAAAGGAAGAAAAAAAAGGGAAGAGAACTAGAACTAGACTGAGATTACTCTCAGAAACTTACCTGGCAACAGTAGCACCTGTGCCTCTCCAGGTATCTCGAGACATAAATATAAGGAAGACTCTTTAAGGAACCTTTCTGAGATGACTTAGCAGGCTTTGCTTTCTTTAGGTCACCATTCTTAATAGACCGCAACTAGTAAAAATCAAAATATGCATGCCCTTTGACTCAATAATTTCACTTGTAGAAGTCTATCCCATAGAAACGCTAATACAAGTATTAAAATAAGTATAAAATTACTTTTACCAGCCTGGGCAGCATAGCAAGACTTCGTCTCTCTCTCTACACACACACACACACACACACACACACACACACACACACACACGAAAAATTAGCCAGGCACGGTGGTGTGCACCTGTAGTCTCAGCTCCTTGAGGTGGGAGGATTGCTTGAGCCCAGGAGCTCAAGCCTGTAGTGAATCAAGATTGCCCCACTGTGCTCTAGCCTGGGTCTCAGAGCAAGATCCTGTCAGTCAATCAGTCAATCAATAATAGCTATATGCATTAGTCCAGCGCGAGCATTAAAGAGCATAAGATATGGTTAATACTGCACCTTTCTTTTCTTGAGACAGGGTCTTATTCTGTTGTCCAGGCTAGAGTACAGTGGTGCAATCTTGGCTCATTGCAACCTCTGCCCCTCGGGTTCAAGCAATCCTCCTGCCTCAGCCTCCTGAGTAGCTGTGACTACAGGTGTGCACCACCATACCTGGCTAAATTTTTTATTTTTGGTAGAGATGGGATTTCACCATGTTGGCCAGACTGGTTTCAACCTCCTGGGCTCAAGTGATGTGCTGGCCTCAGCCTCCCAGTGTTGGGATTATAGGCATAGGCCACCACGCTTGGCAATACTGTGCCTTTCAAGAAAGTCAATGCTTGGCTGGGCACAGTGGCTCATGCCTGAAATCCCAATGCTTTAGGAGGCCAAGGAAGGAGGATCACTTGAGCTCATGAGTTTGAGACCAGCCTAGGCAAAATAGCCTCATCTCTACTGAATATTAAAAAATTAGCTGGGCATGGTGGTACATCCCTGTGGTCTCAGCTACTCAGGAGGCTGAGGTGGGAGGATTGCTTGAGCCTGGGAAATGAAGGCTGCAGTGAGCTATGATGAAGCCACTGCCCTCCAGCCTGGGTGACAGAGCAAGACCCTGTCTCAAAAAAAAGCAAATGCTCAAAAGATGTTTGTTGATGATAATACTCAGTGCTGAAGCAATTACTGTGAAACTAGCACATCTCTTTTGGAAAACAATTTTTTACTGGATGTTATCAAGTCATAAATATTTTTTATTCCTGTTGACCTTATAATTTCATTTTGGGAGACTGATACTACAAAAAAAAATGAAAAGGAAAGAGAGTTATGTGAATTAGGCCTTTATTGCAAAATTACTGATCACAGGAAAGCATTAGAAACTATTCACATGGCTTCAAAGGAGAAGAACTAAGTGTTTCAACCCATGGAATGCCAGGCCATCCATTGTGAAAATTGCAAAATGCAAGGATGAGGTGGCTTTCTATGTCCTGACTGGAAGGATGTCCTTTCATATTGCAGAGTAATTGCAAAAGAAACCCAAGTGAGCTCTGAGATCCCAGCAAGTGTGTTTACACAGGTGCACATACACAGTTGTGTGCAGTTACATGCCACAGTCTGGGATGGTCTGGGATGGTTTGGATGTCCTAGGATGGCCGGGGACAATCTGGGGTGTCCTGGGATGGTCTGCAGCCCATGAGCAGCACCTGTCTCTGTGGATGGGGAGAGGGGGACCACTGCTGCTGAGTACTTTCTCTTTTAATTCTTCAAGCTTCTGTATTGTTTGACTTGTTTTTTAATGAATATATATGCTAGTAAACACGTTTTTAAAATACTAGTTGCTAAGAATACCAGAAAAGAAGCTTTAAAATGAAGATGTTTTAAGAAAATTATTTTCTTTGTATTGGTGTTTGGGGCTGGGTGTGGTGGCTCATGCCTATAATCCCAGCACTTTGGGAGACTGAGGTGCTCGGATCATCTGAGGTCAGGAGTTTGACACCAGCCTGACCAACATGCGGAACCCGTCTCTACTAAAAATATGAAAATTAGGTGGGCGTGGTGGCTGGTGCCTGTAATCCCAGTTACTCAGGAGGCTGAGGAGGGAGAATTGCTTGAACACAGGAGGTGGAGGTTGCAGACAGCTGCCTGGGTGACAAGAGTGAAACTCCAGTCTGGGTAATAAGAGTGAAACTTCACCTCACAAAGAAAAAAAAAGGTAAAAGAAAATAGTGTCCGGAAAATGCCCCTTTCTTCTGCTACTTTGAGAAACTGTTCTAAGAGGGCCTTTCATTGAAGTGACAGGATTTTTACAGAAGTTGTTGCCTGTTGGGTGGCTGCTAGAGGCTGGGGCTGGTGTGAGCTGCAGGGCCCTGGCATCCTTTCTGCAGGAGCTGGCCCCATGCATCAGCTGTTTTCTAGGCAAAGAGGTAAGAGGGTGCAGGAAACTGAGAGCCACACTGCCTCCTCGAGGGCACAGCTTTGTGGCGTTACAAAAGCCTCGTTCCACTGCAGGGATCCTCGTGTATAATAGTGATAGTTTCCACTCTCGAGCACGGTCAAGTGCCAGGCCTGGGCTTGAGTCCCTGTATCCCTGATATAGTTCTCACCAAATACAGCCAAGAATCTAGACAAGGAAACGATATCTGGAGAGGTCACAGGTTTGCCAAGTCCTTGGTAGAGCTCCTTTCCAGCAAGTTCTGGATGCTTACGTGGCCTGGGAATCTTGACTTTGGTACCACGGGGAGCATATATTTCCACTGATTTAGTACCCAATGCAGAATGTGAGCGTCAACCTGAAAAAAAAATTAGAGCTTTGTACAGTGCCAGTATCAGAGCCAATGAGGTTTATCTGAGGTGTGATTATTGCTAATTGAAAACTTTTCCCAATTAAAAACAAAAACAAAATAAAATTTAAAAAACACACCAGAGAAAATGATCTCCTAATGTGACGAATTTATTCAGGAGTAAGCAAAAAGGATTATAAACTAGGATGCATAGCTATGGCAAGCCACAGGTGCACCTGAAGAGGAGAGAGTAAGGGAAAGCTTTTATTGGCAAAAATAAATTCATACAAGCTGCTTGAAAACAGAATTTATTGGTTCCTGGGGCTCACAGCCAGAATTGGCATCAGTTCATTGGTGGAGACGCTGTTACTGGGCAAATGTTCCTTTAAGAGCATCTTATCTGAACTGCTGCAGTCCTAAAGAATGTCTAGTGATTAACCCGGTCTAGAAATATGTGCATACATGCAAGACATGGATCATGAAAAGCATGAGATGCATGAAGGACATGGAGGAATTTCTTGTGGGATTATTTTAGAAAGTCCTTGAGACAGTCGTTATCTCAGAAATGCAAGCATGGACTCCCTGCCTTCATGCCATCCTGGCTCCAATTTCTTCGGGTCTAATCAGTGATTTCATCCTGGTATCTGCAACTTTCACACCAGTAACAGGAACAGGCCAAGACACATCCAGATTAGGTGAGTGTTTCTAATTTCAGTGCATAATTTGTATTTGCCCATGAGTGAGCTGAGGAGAAAATGGTTATGAGAAAATAGTTTTAAGAAAATCAAGTACCTTTGCACTTTTTACATGTGCAATAAAAGAAGCGTCTCGTTATTGCTGAGCTGCATGCTTTCTTTTTGATGTTTATATTATGGGGGATTTTAAACTCCACCAGACAGTATGACCTGTGTTAAGAAACTGTAACAATGCGTTTTAAGTATTGTGTATGTGTGGCATGTAGGCGTGGGTACGTATGGATATATATATATGCATACAGATATGTATATTAAAAATAATTTTGTTTCCTACTTATTACAGTTATAAAAACAATTCCCCATTTTATTTAAAGGTTTTTATAGATTCCTTTTAATACCTGCATGATATAATTTTAATGCCTGAACCATATACATCATATATATGTAGCATGGTTTACTTAACCATTTCTCTCCACTATATGACGTTAATGATGTTAACAAGTTTTTCCTATTATGAACAATGTGAGGATAAATCTTTGTCCATGACTGTGGTTGGGCTTCTGGTTCCTTTCTTAGGTTGGATTTTTAGATGTGAAGTTGCTGGGTCAGCGGGCATTGACACATGAAAGTTCTCTCTGATGACCTTCTCACAGGGGCCAGCGCTGGCTCTGCGACCTCCTCCTCCTTTTTCTTCTTTCTTGCTCTGTTGCCCAGGCTGCAGTGCAGTGGTGCGTTCTTGGCTTACTGCCACCTCCGCCTCCCGGGTTCAAGTGATTCTTCTTCCTCAGCCTCCTGGGTAGATGGGATTACAGGCATGCATCACCATGCCTGGGTAATTTTTGTATTTTTAGTAGAGACAGGGTTTTATCATGATGTCCAGGCTGGTCCTGAACTCCTGGCCTCAAGTGAACGGTCCGCCTCTGGCTCCCAAAGTGTTGGGATTACAGGTGTGAGCCACCGTGCTGGCTTTCTGCGACCTTTCTCTTTTTCCAATTTGTCTTCCCAGTCACTGAGTGCTTTCCTTCCTCAAATCCATTCTCCAACATTTCCTGAGAACCGTCAAGATCTCAGTCCCTCTTTTCTTTGTCTGCAAAGCCCTTAAGCAGTGGTCTTTTAGCTGACAAACAAATGCAGATGATTCCCCAGCAGAGATGGTGAACAGGTGCCACGTTCTGGCTCTCCATAGTTAGGGGACTGGGCATTTCTGTGTGATTCCTCCCTCTGAGGTGCAAGGCTCTGGTCACTTTTGTGGCAACGCTGTGTTTTCCTTCTCACCTGCCAGGTTTTGGGGCCTTGTCACAGATGCCAGATGATTTGCATCGACCAGCAAACTGGGCAACGAAACCAGCATGTTTTCCAAAAACTTTCTGAGAGTCGTGAAACAAAGGTAAGCGTGATTGCAAAATACGACACCTGGTTTCCAATCCTGGTGTTATCAATACCAGAACTATGTTCATAATAGTGCAGAGTTATTTTTTTAAATGGGGGATTTGCTGCCCATCCAAAGCTGTTGGGCTACCATTAACCTATCCTTGTTTGTAGTTTCATTTTATTTTTCCTTTCCATCCAAGTTCTCACTTTTTTTTGTTTTACTACATGTATTTTTATGCTTTCCAATCTTGTTGAAGAGATATGGAGTACAAAAAAAAACAAGTAATTCTATTGTCTTGATCATTATTTTCTTTAACACAGAGAGCTCATGAAGAGTAAAGTGCCTTAATGTGAATAGAGTAGCTGCATAGAAAGAGTCAGTACGTTTCATTAAACTGGAAATACATTCATTAAGCCTGGAAATTCGTTTTCTTGAGGGTTAAAACAACAAAGTGTTGTTATGAATTCCAGATTATAGAAACTGAACTTCCAATGTGTTGATTCTTTAGAAAGATTTATTTTCAGGCTTATACTTTCTGTTAGGACTTTTTGTTTTCAAAGAATTCCAGGAAGCCAAGAAAAGCAGTCAGGCTACATAGAACAATTCTTGAAAATTAACAGAAATAATGCAAACACTGTATCTACTTCCAGTAATAAGCTGGCAAGTTAATTCATGGTAAAATGTGCTACATTGTTTCCTGTGTTTCTTCAAAGCCAGGGTTTTGTTTCACAGTATAGACATTTGATTTATGTAAGTTTTCTTACCAATATGGGATAGAAATGGCCTGCAGAGTAGTGCATTTGACTGTTACAGCAGCATGTCTGTCAATGCAGGCTGTGTTGTCTGGGGTGTGGGGACCTTGAGCCTGCACCATGCAGGTTGCCAGGAGAAGAAAGATGAAGGCACAAATACAATACTAAGATCCATGAAAATAGTGTTTCTCAGCATCACTGCAATTTTCATGTGCATGATGAACCTTTTATTTTTAAATTTTGGAATAATTTTAGATTTACGGAACAGTTGCAGTGAGAGTGCAGAGGCTGCACTTTTCACCCACATTTGTACAAATCATGAGGAATTGGCCCTATCCCCTAGCCTGGGGCCTGGAACATGAGGGTGTCCAACAGATGTTATCACAGGAACTAACAGATCGGAGAGCACGTCAAGTCCTCCAAAGGGTCCTGAGTGGCTCACTTGCATTGATGGTTAACATTGAGCAGACTTACCTACTCTTCATTTTGGACCTTCCATCCTTATTCAGGAGAATTTGACAAAATTAACTTGCATCATTCTTTCTCAAGGAAAATGCAGAGTTCTGCCACTGTCTTCCCCAAAAGGCTTTTACATCAGGCAGCAAACAGGAAATGGGCCTGATGGTGGTCACAAGCTGAGAGTAGGAAGAAGCTCCTTCTGCAGGAAGTTCAGGGCATGTGGGACAGAGATGTGCCCAGCAAGAAAGAGGTGTGGGGTGACCACAGGGAAAGGATGCCTTAGGATGAGAATCTTTGGGGTCTAAAGTTAGGATTCTCTTAATGTTCCAGTGCATTCTACTGTGTAACAGATAGGAGATATCAAGTCTCAGTATATGTCTTTAAAAATCTGACTTGATTTTAGTTAAACATTAATATTTACAAAGTTATTTTAATTGCTAAAATAATCTAGCCTTTTTTGTTGTTGTTGCTGTTTTGTTCACAGGTGAACTTTGGCATGTACCTGATGCATACATCATTGGATTTATCCTCCCCATGTTTCCTGTCTGTAGGATCTCAGGTGCTCCCTGTGTTGAAAGAGAATGTGGAAGGTCATGATTTACCTGCATCTGAGAAACACCAGGATGTTACCTCCTAAAAAAAATTTTTAGCATACATTAAAGTTTCTCTTTTACAGTGATCTTTATTATTGTTAAGATCTGAAACTTAGTTCAGTAGAACTTGATGTTTTGAATAAGGAGAGCTCTTTTTCTTTAGAGGCAGGGAATGCTCTCACCTGCTTCCTTCTGCCTTTGACTTCTCACCCTGCAAATTTGCACTGGCTGTGCTCAGGAGAGCAGTTCTGAGGCCTCAGGAACGAATGCTGCACCCACATCCAGTGAGGCTCCCGTAGGTATTTGAAGTATAATCACTTGTAATCAGATGAAATTTTTAATGAGGTTCACTGGGAAGATTGAACTTACTCCAGGTCCCTATTTTGCCATTTTCTCACATTGTTACTTTGTTTTTAGAGAGCATCTTTGGATCTCTCCAACCCCTTTGTAGTGAGGAAGGGAGTCTATGCCCAGTGATCCTGGGTATGAGAAGGTGCTCCTCTCCTCCCATGTACATGATGATGTGGGTTTATGCTCAGGGGCCCAGAGGGTAACTTGTGACCACATTCCTTGAGGGGAGTTTCTACCAGAATATTTATATTCTGAGCAAAGGCACAGGCCAGCAATTCCTTTCCTGTTGCTTCCCATCCCTGGCCTCCATCCTCGTCCCCCACTGAGTTGATGCACTGAGGATGGCTCACGAGCCTGAAGTTACACTCAGTGATGGCTGTGCTTATGCAGGTGGTCGTCCTCCCCTCCACAAGCCCACAGGATGGTGTTGGTCCAGCACCCGAGAGCCTCCAAATCCTATCGAGGGAGGAACTTTGGCATTCAGGGATCCTGTCTGTATCATCTTTGACCACTGCTCCTGCAGCCTCCAGATGAAAATGTCCAGTGAGGAAATCTCATTCTCTAATGAAGTTACCCATCCCGCTGAGTTTCTAAGAAGTTTCTCCCTGTGCTGAGCTTGCGTGTGCCTTATCTGCTTCTCCATGACTTCCAGCCTGGGGTCTTACCCTGTCCTCTGGAGCAATGCAGAGTGAGTACATCCACTCCACATTCATTCCGCTGGCGTCCTTCTGAAGCCTGCTGTCCATGTGTGAACCCAGTCCCTTCATCATCTTCCCCCTGGATGGTTGTATTTTTCCAGTCACTTCTCCGCCAAATGTCTGCCCGCTGCGGCCCACTGCATCTTTTGAAAGCCTGTGCCACCCCATCTCTCCTGCTGCTCAGTTGGAGAGCAGGCTCCAGGCTCAGGCTTCCCTAACTTATCTGTTCAGAGCCTGTGGGATTCAGGGTCAGTTTGTTTCATTATCACATTTGTAGGACTTTGTGTTTTTCCCAGCACTAGGTGAGATTTGAAAGATGAGGTGTGCTCTGTTCTCAAGGATTGTTGAGATGGAGCCTAATGATTGCACACTCACGTGCTGTGAAGAGTTAAGGGTAAAAAGTACAACTCTGACTCAGTGGTTCCTGAGATCAGCGAAAGAAGAGGCAAATGAAGTTAGTTGGGGTGGGGTGGGATTTATTGTTTTGAACTGTTTATTAAAAACGCAACCTCTTCAAAGACTCAGCACTGCCACATCATATGAGTGGACTTGTCCTCATCAGCTAACTGATAGGAGAACAATGCCCTAAAGTAATGGATTTATCCACCTGCTCAGGCCAGTTTCATGCAGGAGGGAACTTCCCAGATGGCACATTGCCCCATTTCCAAGACCTTCCGCTGACAAATCCATCATATTAATTATGATGGAAAACAAGTAAGAAGGCATGTTCTACAAAAATTAGGTCACTTGCCCAGGTGCGGTGGCTCACACCTGTAATCCCAGCACTTTGGTAGGCTGAGGTGGGCAGATCATGAGGTCAGGAGATCGAGACCATCCTGGCTAACACAGTGAAACCCCGTCTCTACTAAAATACAAAAAAATTGGCCGGGCATGGTGGCATGCGCCTGTAGTCCCAGCTACTTGGGAGGCTGAGGCAGGGGAATCACTTGAACCCAGGAGGTGGAGGTTGCAGTGAGCCAAGATCATGCCACTGCACACCAGCCTGGTGACAGAGCAAGACTCCATCTCAAAAAAAGAAAAAAATTAGGTCACTTTTGTCATCAAGAATATGTTTTTCTTATCCATGTCTATGTCACCTTTTGCAGTAGATACTTTCATGACTGATTTCAGGCTTTTTGTTTTTTTGAGACAGGGTCTCACTCTGTCACCCAGGCTGGAGTGCAGTGGCATGATCACAGATCATTGCAGCCTTGACCTCTTGGGCTCAAGCGATTACCCTGCCTCAGCCTCCCAAGTAGCTGGGACTACAGGCACACATCACCACATCCAGCTAATTTTTTTTTCTTTTTTTCTTTTTGGTAGAGATGGCATCTCACTTTGTTGCCCAGGCTAGTTTTGAATTCCTGGGCTCAAGCCATCCTCCCGCCACAGCCTCCCAAAGTTCTGGGATTACAAGTGTGAGCCACTGTGCCCAGCTTTTGATTTCAGACATTTTAATGCAGATCCTCTCCTTTACAGCACTATTATTTGGTTATCTACTTATAATTACTGATTTAACATTGATCTGTTTTCACTAGATTGTAAGCTCCATGAGGACAAGTCCTGTGCCAGTATATCTCTAGTGTCAGCAGACAATACTCAAAATTTGTTGACAGACTGACTATTTAAAGCTGGCCCTATTTTTATCATTAATTGATTGAATATTAATTAAATATATTTTATTAATTTAAAATGAATTTTAAATGCATTTTTTCTTTAGTGTCTACTTTCAATATTTCTTGTATGAAGTTTCAGCTAAAAATGTACTTTGTGTATCTGTAGAGTGGCTTCATATTCAGAGTTTATGGACATTTATGATTTTATGTCCCCTCCTTGGTTCTTATCTCCTGGAGTTCAGCCTTATGTGCTTCTCAAAGTGTATAACAAAATCAAAGACAATGTCATGTCCCTTGAATTTAATTCTAACACCAAACCTTGGTGTTAGAGTCACAAAAAGTCCTTTTTTTAAAGAACTTGGTGAGAACAGACAACAACTTGTCTTTCTGGGCATTCGTGTCATGGTCCTTTTAGCCAGAAGAGAGGTTTTATTTTGCATAGTTGGTGAGCATCAGGTATCCTTTAAGGAGGGTGGTGGTGCTGACTTCTCCCCATTGAGAGTCAGCCTCATCCCCTCCTCAGCCTTGTGGATGGAAAAGAACAGGCAGTGATATACATTTTCTGCTGTTGAAAGATGTCCGCTTATCCTTCTCTTTCAGTGAAAAGTTGCTTTTTTATTCAATATGTACCGAACAGGTTCTAGAGTTTTAGAAACAAAAGAAACAGAACCAACATTTATAGATCTCACTATAGAGGCATCACTAATTGGGGAAAGACAGACTAGGTAATAGTCAGATGTGATATAGTATGTTTAAGCTATAGGATGTTAGGTGCATGAGTGTTGGTTGTATTATTCTTTATTTTTTTGTATGACTTATGATATTCATGATAATTAAAACATTTTGGAACAATTCATCTCAATTTTCTTTGCTTTGTTTAAAAAGCAAACATTGGCCAGGTGTGGTGGCTCATGCCTGTAATCCCAGCACTTTGGGAGGCCAAGGTGGGTGGATCACTTGAGGTCAGGAGTTCGAGACCAGCCTTGCCAACATGGTGAAACCCCATCTCTACTAAAAATATAAAAATTAGCCAGGCATGGTCGTGTGTACTAGTAATCCCAGCTACTCGGGAGGCTGAGGCAGGAGAATTGCTTGAACCTGGGAGGCGGAGGTTGAAGTCAGCGGAAATCCTGCCACTGCACAGCAGCCTGGGCGACAGAGTGAGACTCCGTCTCAAAAAAATAAAAATTTTTAAAAAATGAAATAAAAATTAAAAGCAAACATTGAGCAAGAAAAGGTGCCAGCCTGCTGAGGTACCATCTGTGTCATTGTAACTACGCCAAAGGCAGATGGATGAGAGAAGGGACCTGCACTTAGGCTGAAAGATTTGTTATGTTGGTAGCTGGTGGTGTTGTCTGGAACTTATGAATTGTATTTTCCTTGTAGCTTTTTCAGAAAGCAAGCTATTTTTTTCTCTTATTACAGCTACTAAATTTTGAGTTATTCTCACCTTTATTCATTTTTTAAAATGTGGGCCTGCAAAAGTATATCTACTACTATAACAATATCTTTTTTCCTCTAAATTTTTATTTTTTAATTTTTGTGGGTACATAGTAGGTTTATATATTTATTGGGAGTATAACAACACCTTAATAGGGAGAAGCAACATTTGAGAGGAGGGAAAATATGTATACAATAAACAGAGTGGGGTCACGTGATAACATTCTAGGCATTTTGTCAGAGGTGGACCTAACATTTGAATCTGAGCATGCTGGTATCTTCAAAAGGGGGAAACATGGGAGGCCGAGGCGGGCGGATCACGAGGTCAGGAGATCGAGATCATCCTGGCTAACACGGTGAAACCCCGTCTCTACTAAAAAATACAAAAAATTAGCCGGGCATGGTGGCGGGCGCCTGTAGTCCCAGCTACTCGGGAGGCTGAGGCAGGAGAATGGCGTGAACCTGGGAGGCGGAGCTTGCAGTGAGCGGAGATCGCGCCACTGCACTCCAGCCTGGGCGATAGAGTGAGACTCCATCTCAAAAAACAAAAACAAAAACAAAACAAAACAAAAAAAACGGGAGGTGGGGGCGGGGCGGTAAACATACAGTCAACAAATTCACAATTTCCAGAAGATAAAAACAAACATGTTTGTTCAGGGCAAATGGTGCTCAGGCTTGAGAGAAAGTTGTCTTCATAAAGACAATACTATAAAACTTCCATTCCTGGGGCGGCCTTAGCACCAGCCTGGTGGGACCGGACCAGCCAGCCAGCCTCCCCAGGCAGCTCGCTGAGAATGGGAGGGCCAGCCCAGTGGCGCCATGATCCTCCTACCCTGTAACTCCCACAGTAACTAGCTGCTCTACACCGGCTTCAGCCAGGACCACGGATGCCTTGCTTGTTGGATGGAAAACGGATTCTGAGTCTATAACACCAATCCATTAAAATAAAAAGAGAAACAAAAATTTCTAGGAGGAAGAGTTGGTCATTATGAAATGTTATTTTGCTGCAACTATTTAGCTTTAGTTGTTGGTGGAAAAAAGCCAAAATACCTTCCCAACAAAGTGATGATCTGAGATGATGGAAAAAGAAGACTGTTAATGAAATAGAATTTGCTACAGAAGTCAAGGCAGTCAAATTGCAGCGAGATAGAATTGTGGTTGTTTTGGACTCCATGATTAAGGTGTTTGCACTCACACAGAACCCCCATCAGTTGTACATCTTTGAAACCTCCTAAAACCCTAAAGGCCTCTGTCCTCTGTCCCAATAGCAACAACTCTCTTCTGGCCTTGCCGGGCACGCACACGGGCCATGTTCAGCTCGTGGACTGGGCCAGCACAGAGAAGCCACCTGTGGACATTCCCGCCCTGAGGGCATCCTGAGCTGCATCATACTCATCCTGCAGGGAACAAGAATTGCAACCACACTCGCAAAAGGGACCCTTTTAAGAATATTTGATACCTCATCAGGACATTTAATCCAGGAACTATGAAGAGGATCTCAAGCAGCTAATGTTTTCTGCATTAACTTCAATCAAGATGAGTCCTTCATCTGCATATCCAGTGACCACAGCACAGTGCACATTTTTGCAGCTGAAGACCCAGGAAGGAATAAACAGTCCAATTTGGTGTCAGCTAGTTTCCTTCCAAAATCCTTTAGTTGCAAAGGGGTTTCTCCAAGTTTCAGGTTCCCTTGGGCTCTCCATGCATTTGAAACAGAGCCAAATGCGGTCACTGCAATTTGTGCAGATGTCGGCTACTACAAATTCCTATTCAACCCCAGAAGGGAATGCATCCCAGACATCTATGCACAGTTTCTAGAAATGATCTACGACAAGCTGTGATTCCTCAACCATGAGTGCAACAGCACCCAGCACTCATTATCCCTGAAACTCCTGGGGTTGGTGCCAGTGCCCCATGGGACTCTTGGATCACGGGCTGGCGGGTCTGCCCAGGGACCTTGGTCTGAAACCATACATAGTTGTCTGATTTCCTAAGAGGGACTCCCATTTTGGTATTAAAGACAGAATCCTCATCAAGGTACTACAGACACTCAGTGGCTCTAAGTAGGCCATGCTGACTGCCTGGCTGTCCCCGTTAGTTCTGCTGGGACTGACAGGGTCTGCAAACAAACCTGGGGACTGGATCGAGAGGATGGGCAAATTCAAGTTTGTTTTTGCAACAGACTCCATCATTTTTACTGAATCTACAGTGGGGAAATGAACAAGTGTGTAAATGTTAGTTCTTGCATTATAAGCAGATCACTTGAGGTCAGGAGTTTGAGACCAGCCTGGCCAACACGGTGAAACCCTGTTTCTACTAAAATACATAAATTAGCCAGGTGTGGTGGTGGGCACCTGTAATCCCAGCTACTCAGGAGGCTGATGCAGGAGAATCGCTTGAATCCGGGAGGCAGAGGTTGCAGTGAGCGGAGATCATGCCACTGCACTCCAGCCTGGGCGACAGTGAGACTCCGTCTCAAAAAAACAAACAAACATAAATATTGAAATGAAGAAATTAAATAAGTAATTAAAGACATAAGAAAAGAACATGATATTAGGCAAGTTTGAAAAAGTATCAAAGCTAACATGAAATAAAACATTAATGATTGAATTTCAACACTCAGGGACTGGGAGCTTCAGTTGAGACACATCTGAAGAGGGATCTGGAAAACAGATCTAAAGAGGATGTCCAGAAGGCATGGAGGAGACAAAGAAAGGGAATGAAGAGAGGGAGACTTGACCAGGACTAACTGTTGAAATCAGTCCCAGAGGGAGAAAGTAGAGAAAACAGGGCAAAGATAACATATGAATTTTTAAGAATTAAGGAAAATCATGAATTCTCAACTTTAGGAAGCACAGTCCTGAGCATGATACATAAAAACAAATCCATGATAGGCACAGTGTAATGCAACCATAGAAACCCAAAAGACAAAGATAGAATCTTAAGTTGCAGCCACTGCAAAGAGATAAATTCCTACAAAGCAACAATAGACCAGAAGACAGAATGTTGACTCTGTCCAAAGTGCTGAGAGAAAAATCGCAGTCCTTCTAGGGTCTTCTGCTCAGTGAAGCTAAGCTATCAATCAGTCAAGAACAAAGAGGAAAATACATATTTTCTTTTTCTTTCTTTCCTTCTTTTTTTTTTTTTTTTTTTTGAGAGAGAGTGTTTCTCACTCTGTCACCCAGGCTGGAATGAAGTGGTGTGATCTCAGCTCACTGCAACCTCCGCCTCCAGGGTTCAAATGATTCTTCCACCTCAGCCTCCCAAGTAGCTGGGATTACAGGCATGCACCAAGACTCCTGCCTAATTTTTATATTTTTTGGTAAAGACAGGGTTTCACCATGTTGGCCAGGCCGGTCTTGAACTCCTGACCTCAAGTGATGTGCCTGCCTCTGCCTCTCAAAGTGCTGGGATTATAGGCATGAGCCACTGAACCCGGCCAAGTCTCAAAAACTCAGATAGTTTACCCAAAGTAGATCTCCTCTGAAAGAACTTCTAAAGTTTGTAATTCAGGGAGAATGAAGTTGAACTTAGAATCAAGGACTGATAAGGAAAGAGAAATAATGAGTAAAGAAATAGATAAAAGAGTAATTATAAAAATACAGAATGAAACAATAATAGTAACACTAATGACTAATTAAAGAGTAAAGAAAAAGAATCAAATTATCAAAAAGTAACGTTTTGTCATTGGTCATGCTAAAGAATTCTAAAGTTCTTGTATTAGAAGGAGAGTGAGAGTAACATAGCAGCAATAACAATAACTACAGTTAATTTAAAAGCCTGCTCTACACATGGCATGGTCTTAAGCCTTTTTAGGTAATTAACTTATTCCCCAGAACAGCCCTGTGAGTTTGATATTATTATCATCACTATTTTGCCCAAGGGGAAAACTGGCCCTCAGGAGGCCAAAAGTGACTTCCCAAGGGACACAATGGGGTGTGGCTGAGTTGTGATTCAATCTGGCAGTCAGGTTCTGAGCAGGTCTTCCTAACCATGGCAATGTTACATTGATACTTTGTTAAGAAGTGTGTCAGCATTTTAGGAGAAGAATTAAAAGAACAGAAACAGAGTTGACAGCTTCTAAATCAATTGAGCAAAAATGGAATTAAAAATACTTGATCATGTCAAAAGAAGACAGGAAGAGAAAAAATCATAGAAAAAGCACAATAAATGAAAAATCATATGGAAGATATAAATCCAAGTATATTAGTAATATCAATAAATGTAAGGAACTAATGGTATGTTTTGAGGGGAGTAAAGCAGAATGGTTAAATTGAATATAAAAAAATCCATATGCTGCAGAAAGGAGACAAACCAAGGAAACAAAAAAGATGAAAGTAAAAGAATGGGAAAAGATGTTCCAGGCAAATACTAGCCAAAAGAAAGCTGGTATAGATACATTAGAAGCGATGATATTTTAATTATCACCGGTTTATTATTTGGTTTTAAGGCAAAAATCGTGTTTAGGGATAAAGTCACCACATAATGATAAAGGGTTAAATTCTCCAGGAACATACAACAGTTTAAACCGATAGCAACACAATACTAGAGTCTTAAGGCCCATGCAACAATGAAACAAAACATGACTGAATTATAAGAAGAAATTGAGAAATCCACAGTTATGATGGGAAAGTTCTCTCAGTGAACAATAAATAAAGCAAACAAAATTTAGTAAGGCCATGATACAGGTGAAGAACACAAATGATAAAGGAACCTTCATGTAGTGAATATATGTAGAATCCTTAACCAGACAATGAGCAAATACATATTTTTACAAGGAATATTTGTGAAAATTGACCGTGCGTTACCTAGACCTAGGGCAAATTTCAAAGAATAGGTATACAGACCACATTTTCTGACTACAACAAAATCAAATTATAAATCAAAAACAAAAATAACTAGGATATATACATAATATTTTAAAAACACTTTTGAATAGCTCATAAGTAAAAGAAAATCATAATAGGAGTTAGAAAACATTTAGGACATACCAATATTAAAATATCATACATAAAAATTTGCAAATTAAGGTAAAATAATACAAAGAACAAGTGTTATATCCTAAAATGCTTATATAAGGAGAAACCTAAAAACTTCATCTTAAAGAGTTAGAGAAATTATAGCAAAATAAATTCTGAGAAAATGGAAGAAGAAACTAACAGAAAACAAATTAATGAAACACAGAACAAAAGGGCAACAAACATAATTTAAAAACCTAAAAAATACTACAAACCTCTGGCAAGAAAAAAAAGCACAAACATTATTAGGACTAAAAAAGGAAACATATAACAAATTCAGCCTAAATTTTTAAAAATTGTAAGAAAGACTTCTAAATTTTTATGTTCCTCAAAACAAACTCTCAAGAGATATAAAGCAAAATGGGAAGAACATTCTAATCCAACTAGAAACTAAGGTTAAAAAATAATAGGAAGAACTTAGAAGAGAAATAAAGAATTCTATAATCACAAGAGGGAAATTTGAATACATCCTTTTCAGTTATTGACAGAAATAGCCTTCAAAAAATTAGTAAAACTATAAAAGATTTGAACAATGTGATTTACAAATGTGGCTTAATAAACATACACAGAACGCTGAAGTATGGGATTGTTGTTACCATTCTGATAAAAATGTTTTCTAATGTTTCATTAGAATATTTCTAATATTTCATTGTGATTTTGTCTTTTATACACAGATTATTTAGAAGGGAAGATTAGAAAGGAAGAAATAAAACCATTTTCATTCACAAATAACATGATTGTCTATGTAGAATATCCAAATACCTTTTTAAAAGAAAAGGGAAAAACTCCTAGAACTAATATAAGTGAGGTTAGTAAAGTCACAGGATGTAAGATCAGCACTGCTGAGCTTAATATTTTGCTGTTGCCATCTTGAAATTCTGAATAATTTTTGAACAAAGGGCTTCACATTTTTATTTCGCACTGAGTTCCACAAATTATGTAGCTAGTCCTACCTAAGATGTCACAGTAGCTGTGGTCCTTATTCAGAGTTATCTAACTGCAATGTCCACATTAGCTTTATTTCCAACCATAGTCATTGGAAAAATTTGCTCAGTGCTTTACTCTGAGCATTTGTCATTGATTTTATTTATATGTCATTCTCAAAAAGATGGTTCTTCAAAACCACCTCCATGAGAGACAAAGAAGGCCAATGGGAAACCTGCTTTGCTCCTCATACGCTATTCTTTCATGACTCCAAACTCTTCTTATCCCAGTATATCCAAGCTGCTCTTGATGGATCACACATTGCTGCACTGCTAGCAATTACACATGGCTGTATGTACAAATCTTCAATGGTTGGATCACACTTTAGGATGAAATAGGACTGAATGAAGAGGACAGCAAATGCTGACTTGCCCCTGACACCTCTTTCAATCTCTTGTCCATATCCTTGGAATGTTGCTAAGCCCACACTAGCCCACAAAACCCCAATCCCTAGGTCCAGCTCCAGATGTCTGCCTGGCAGGCTGATAGAGAGTAATCAGGTGAGCCTCCAAAAGGGCGAGTTCACTTAGGGGTACCACTGCACCAGAGGCTGGTCAGGGTTCTTTGAGGGATAGAGATGTGTGGTATCTGGCTGGAACATATGGTGGTAGCTAGTGAGGGGCTCTCTCCTCAGCACCTGCTCCCTCTTAATATCTTTGGATTTAATTTACTGTTGTTTTTGTTGTTGTGGTTTTACTAACTTATTGGAATGAATGCTTAATTAATTTGTTCTCCTTTTTTCCTAATATATTCTTACAAGCCTATAGATTTTCTTTTAAGTACTATTTTGGCTTCATCTCAGATTTTGATACATGGTATTGTTGTTACCATTCTGATAAAAATGTTTTCCAATATTTCATTGTGATTTTGTTTTTTATACACAGGTTATTTAAAAGTGTGTTTTTATTCATTTCCAAACATATGGGGTTTCTCTAGGTTGTTTTTGGTTGATTTCTAGCTCAGTGGCATTATAGTCAGAATACACACTTTGTATGACTTCAATCGTTGAAATTTGTTGAAACTTGCTTTATGGCCCTGTCCAAAAAAAAAATGGTTCATGGTTTACAGTCATCATAAAAATGGTCAATTTTTATAGATACTCTATGTGCTTGAAAAGCATGTGTATTGTGTAGATATCTTTGCTTTCTTCCTGATTTTAGGAATAAGCCTTTCAATCTTTCACCATTTTGTATAATTTAGCTATAAGGTTTTTGTAGGTGCATTTTATGAGGTTGAGAAAGTTGCTTTTTTATTCCTAGGCTGCTGATAACTTTTATTATGGGTGCATTTGAATTTTGTTAAATGGTTTTACTGTATCAATTGATATGATCATGTGATTTTTCTTCTGTGGTTATTATTGGTGGACTGTATTGATTGGTTTCCAAATATTGAAATAGTCTTGCTATTCCTGGATAAACTCCATTGATCCTGATATTTTATTTTTTTCATATATTCCTGGGTTTGATTGCTAATATTTTGTTGAGGATCTAAGCTCATGAGGGATACTGGTCTGTAATTTTCTTTTCTTGCACTGTCTTTGTCTGGTTGCCAGAATCTCTGAATACAATGTGTATTTGTCTTATTAATATTTTTCTTTCTGCTGCATCAGTTTTTGCTTCATGTATTTTGGAGCTATGTTATTTGGTGCATTTACCCCTAAGATTGCTATGCCTTCTTGATGGACTTATTCCTTTATTGATGTGTAATATTCTTTGTCCTTAGAAATTTTCTTTGCTCTGCAGTCCAATTTATCTAATATTCATATAGCTATTTCTGAGGATTATAAGCTCCTATCACGTATGAACATAAATTCAGAAATTCTTTAAAAAGTAGCAAACTTTGTTCAGTAATATCTGCAAAGATGATATATTATGACCATGTTGTATTAATTTCAAGGATGCCGAGGTTTACTTTTAGAAAATAAGAGATTAAAGGAGCAAGTCAAATTGTCTCAGTAAATGAAGAGAACAATTTTGATAGAAATTCCACATTCACTTGTAATTAAACACACCTTTTAGCAAGCAGAATAAATATTAGTGTAAATAATACTAACTGCTCTAACAAGCAAAGCAAAAATCTCCATGGCTTACTGGTGGTAGTGATGGAGGCAGTGAGCATGGCGGTACGATCTGTGGTGCGATGCCTGGCAGAGCCTTTAGTGGTGTCTACCTTAGAGTAGCTATGCAATCTCCAAAACTGATTCTTTGGCTCTCTGGGGAGTCTGCGAGCTACACAATATCCTTTATTACACTTATTTTCTGCTTAGTCTTGTGAGAATTAGTTTCTATTGTTTCCAACTAAGAATTCTGACTGATAGAAAATGTGGTGCCTGATGTGTACCACATCAGTGAATAGTAAGGACTCAAATATTTCAAATTGGAAGGTTGATAACCTTTATTATATTGCGGCAAAATATTTATCAATCTGTTGCCTGTTGTCTTTTGAGACATTGACCATATGCCAACCATATGGCATATGTTAGAAGACATACGGAAAAAAATCACATTGATGGGGCTCCTTTTTGCAGAGTTCAGCAAAGTTCTAAGGAAGATAAATAAACTCAGGCTAGGAGAGGACCACATCAAGGTCATGGCCATCACATAATTAGCTAAGAACTCTGAAATAATTAAGGTACACTTTTGGGTTTCTAGAAAGTTTTAAATGTGTAGTACCATAAAAGCCTGATGTGCCCAATTCTTGTCAATATTTCCTCATCAGAATTGTTGTGTGATTTTTAATACATAGAGTTGACCAAAATAAAAACCTTCCATTTAGTTTTGAAAGATCTGTATTAGCAAAAGCGCCACCACTCTGGACTAAAAGGGACTGACTATTCAAGATATAAAAAAAAACTTCTAAGCTTCTGACTTCATATGGAAAGAAAGAAAAAAGATAAGGCTATTCAGCCACCAAAAAGTGCACATTCTCCAAAGTGCCCTTTTCAGATGGGCACTTCAGAAGGACATAACCCAAGGAGTGTTATGGAGAAGAAAAGACCTTTCAGAGGATGGATCCAAGAGTCAAAGAGTCACCGAGAGCAACGAACTGATGCAGAAATGTAAGCTTATTGTGGGAAAAGGAGAAATAGAGATGAGCAAAAAGAAATACCCTCTCATCCTACCACCCTATCAGAGACACAATTAACCTTGAATGATTTGGTGTATAGGTTTCCAGACTTTCCCCTGTGCCACCAATAACTCGTGCCCTTCTGTGTAGCTTCTCTTAGTGCTCTTGTGACTCTGTTCTTTGCATTGATGGAAAAGCCATATGTGGTGGCTCCCCAGGATTCTTGAAAAAAGCTCAGCCCTGGCCTTTCCAGACAGCTCGTTGGGAGTTTAGAACACCCTTTTGTCATCCCTTTGAGATCTTGGCTGGATGCCACCCTGGGCTCCTCTCTGGCTCACTACCCTCCTCTCCTGGCCTTCTTCACCAGCTTTGGTTAATGAAACTTGATGGATCATAGTGCCGAGCACTGTGCTTGGTGCTGGGGGCACAAAGATGCGTTTTACATAGTCCCTGCTCTTAAGGATCTGACTGAGGATCTAGTGGGTGGAACCAATGTATAAGCAGAAACCATTAAAATAATCTAGTCACTAATTTCAACAGTTCCCATGAGGGAAGCATTTAAAAATGATTTCACACACAGAGTTTGGTCCCCAATTTTAGAAAAAACTTATAAATCCTGTTAAAACATGGCTTCAGCTAAGAAGTCCCAATGAATTTTAAATGTTTATTTAACATTTAAAGCAGCAGATTTATGAGAAATCTATTCAAAATGTTGAATTTATAGTAGTTGTACCCTTTCCACATGTTTTGCTTATAGCTCAAATTAGCCTTTTTAAAAAACACAGTTGCTTAATGATGCTGAATTAATCATTCACTCAGCAATAATTAATTCTTACCAGTGGAAGCACGATGACTTTTCTCATAAAACATGGAGAAAAACAACTCATTTAGTGACTTAGTGGCAAAGTAGTATGTTGGAATTTTGATTGCAGTAACTGAAGATGAGTAGGGTTATTGAGATCATACTTTTTTGCACATTAAAAACTATTTCTTATTAAAGAAATTTGTTAATAAAACTAACATTTGTTTTCTACTTGTGAATGTATATAGAGTCATGCACTTTTATTTTATTTAATTCTCACAAAAACCCTAAGGGTAGGTATTTATACCTACATTTTCCAAATGAGGAAACTGAGGCTTAGAGGGATTAATTGACCCAATCAAGATCAGAGGACTTATACAGAGCAAGGATAAGATTTGAACCTAGGTCTGCCTTTTCACCATTGTGATAAACTGCTGAATAATGATCATTGTGGGCACCATTGTAAGCACTTCACAAGTATTAAATTACTTAATCCTCTTTAACAAGTTTATGAGAAATCTATGACTATTACCATCTCCATTTTAGAAATGAGGGAAGAGAGGCACGGAGAGAGTAAGTCACTTGCCCTAGGACCCTAAGCTAGTAAGTAGTGGGGCTAGGTTTTGAACCCAGGCCTCTAACTTAGGCATCCATTTTTTGCTCACCTCACTCAAGGAAAGCCATTATTGTTTATTAAACAAATTGCTTTTTGATACACATAAAATATTATAAAAATAAGCATTAGCAAGTGATTTGTTCATGAGCTGTGATGGCCACTGTGTGCCTCCCATTGCACTGGATGGTGATTGTGAGAAAAGAAAAGACCACAGTTCTTTTTTACAGAACAGCATCTCACTCTGTCACCCAGGCTGGAGTGCAGTGGCATGATCATAGCTCACTGTAACCTCAAACCCCTTGCTCAAGTCATCCTCCTGCCCCAGCCTCCCAAAACACTGGGATTACAGGCTTAAGCCATGGGCACGGTCCCCCAGTTCTCGTGTTCAGTGAGCTAGATGGCTCTTATCAGATGATCACAAGGACAATGGCGCTTTCAGGGAGGTTCAGGAGCCAGGTGTACATCTAGCAGGGACCAGGTTGGCCTGTGAGATTGAAAGGGAAGTCACAGATGGTCAGAGTGCCATCTCCTTGGGATGACAGAAAGCTGTCCATGAACTGGGTTCAGTGGCTCATGCCTGTAATCCCCACACTTTGGGAGCCCAAGGTGGGTGGATCATGAGGTCAGAAGATTGAGACCATCCTGGCCAACATGGTGAGACCCTGTCTCTACTAAAAATACAAAAAAATTAGCTGGGCATGGTGGCGGGCACCTGTAATCTCAGCTACTCAGGAGGCTGAGGCAGGAGAATCACTTGAACCCGGGAGGCGGAGTTTGCAGTGAGCTGAGATCATGCCACTGCACTCTAGCCTGGGTGACAGCACGAGACTCCATCTCAAAAAAAAAAAAAAAATGCTGTCCATACAGAAGCTGCCATGTCCGTTTCCACCAACAACTACCTCTGGCCTCCAGGGCCTTCAGCAAGGGAAGAGAGGAAAAGGCATTTGGAGTGTGCCACAACCTTTCAACTGTGATGAGAGATGCTAGGCACTGGAAGACTGGCTCCAGTGATGGCATTTGTTCTTTGGAGTGACCCTCTGATCAGAAGAAGCCATCTGGACCAACTGTGTCCCATCCTTCTCAGCTCTCCTTTATCCGAGAGGGAGGGGTAAGCTGCTGAGGACAGCACAGTCTACAGGGATCCAGCGGATCCAGAGATCCACTGCTAGAACCGAACGCTGGCTAGTGCTTGAAGAGGGTGCTGATACAAAGAGCCATCCAAGGACACCGAAAGCAGCAGAAACCTTCACTGGGCAGGCAGTGTTCCCAGCACCTCGGATCTCCAAGAAAGGCTGAGGCTCTTCTTGCCAAGGGAAGAGTTCAGGACGTCCTTGGAAGCAGAAGGAAAGCTAGGATCCATCCACCTGGCAGGCACTTTCAGCCTGTCTTTCCTTTTTGTTTTTAGTCTTTTCCCTATTCTCCTGTTTGTGCAGACAGAATTAACTTCTATATAACTCACTTTGCAAATCTCCAAATAAAAATCATGGAAAACATCATACTATATGAGCAAGTGATTGAACATCTCTAAGTCTTACTATGTCTCATCTGAAAAGCGAGGAAAACCACAGGATCTATCTTATAAAATCGAGATCAAATGAGCCAGTTTGTATTTTAGCTCAGTGCCTCAAAATAATTATGCCTGAGTAATCCAAGTCTACCACCTGCTGGCAGCATTAGGTAAGTGCAGAATTTGTTTCTTCAAGAGGCTAAAAACTGGTGCAAATTGGGTCAGCAAATCCTAAAGAGAAGAATGGCAAACATGATCACACCTCTGACCCTCTGCCTGGGTTACTGAATGGACCAGATTTCAGATGATTTTCAATATTGATGTTGGTGTCCTTTAAAAGTTAGCTTCTGAATTATTTCTTGATCAGATTACTTAAACCTACTTTACATCGACCATTCTTTTGGGGTTCCCTATTTTTCTTAGAATTCTTTAAGGATGCTGCTTTGCATTGGTGATTTCATTAGGTAGAGTCTCTCTCTCTCTCTTTCTGAGTGGGTGTGTGACTGTATACAAAAATATATAAATATATGTACATATAGAAAACGTTTTAATATGTATAGAGATGTGTATATGTATACATAGAGAGAGTATTTTAATGCATCTATGTAGAGTGTGTGTGTACATTGAGAGAGCTTTAATATATAGTGCCCATTCTCAGCAGCAGATCTAGGTTTTGTGAGCCTAAAATGCATGCAATTTTAAAGTCATCTTTAAGGAAAAGAATACAAAATCAGGCCAGGTGCAGTGGCTCATACCTGTAATCCCAGAACTTTAGGAGGCTGAGGCAGGAGCATCACTTGAGGCCAGGAGTTTGAGACCAGCCTGGGCAATATAGTGAGACTTCATTTCTATAAAATATTAAAAATTATCTGAGTGTGACTGCATGCACCTGTGGTTTCAGCTACTCTGGAGGCTGAGGTGAGAGGACTGCTTGAGCCAGGGAGGTGGAGGTTGTAGTGAGCCAGCCTGAGTGACACAGCAAGACCCCGTCTCGAAAAAAAAAGAAAAATAAAAAGAAACCCTGCAAAACAAAAAACAAACCAAAACCCAATAAAAACCCAACCCCAAACAGAAACAAACAAAGAATATAAAACCATGAATTAAAAATTAGATACAAAAAGATTGACTTGCATGAGAAGAGAAGGGGCTTTGGAATAAGTCTGCACAGTAACAGCCCTGAGCTGAAACCTTGTTACCTTTGTAATAGATCTGCCTCTGCCTGGTTTCTCACTGCCTCCTTTTCTCATCCATCTAAGTGCCGCCCAACCTCTCCAGGGTTACTTTTACAGTGCTTTTTGCAGTTTACAGAGTGAAGCACTTTTTGTTAACTTTCTAAACGGTCCCATGAAGACCTGTCCTGGTCTTTCCTCTTCAACTTATGGGTGGAAACAAATTGTTTTGACATCACTCGGAGACACTACTTGCTGCAGTCAGGACAGAGTCCTCCATTCATTGAGACCTGGGGATTTCCTTTCCACCTGGGTGCTGAAGCTCTCTGTTGCAGGAAGCATGTCTGGTTATCAAAAATTATTATCCTCCGCCAGGCACAGTGGCTCACACCTGTAATCCCAGCACTTTGGGAGGCCAAGGCGGGTGGTTCACCTGAGGTCGAGAGTTCAAGACCAGCCTGAGCAACATGGTGAAATCCTGTCTCTACTAAAAATACAAAAATTAGCTGAGCATGGTGGTGGGTGCCTGTAATCCCAGCTACTCGGGAGGCTCAGGCAGGAGAATTGCTTGAACCTGGGAGGTGGAGGTTGCAGTGAGCCGAGATCACGCCACTGCACTCCAGCCTGGGTGACAAGAGCAAAACTCCTCAAAGAAAAAAAAAATATTATTCTCTCATTTCCTCCTGGGGCACAGCAAATATTATGTCACATTTATCCACAGTTTGGTAAAATAGCCTTACTTTTTTTTTTTTTTTAGCTAAATAGATAACTAGCTAAAACTTTTTAACCAGAAAAGGTGAAGTTACCTTAGAAAAAATAATCAAAAATTGGACACTCAAGACCCTTCTACCCCCATACAATTGCTTTCCAGTGGCTAAAGTCAATGTACACTATTTGTATTCTGTTTTACTCTAAAGATTTTGTGTATTTCAACATGGTCTTCATAAGTACATTTAAATAATGCATGGTTGTATTCATGTATTATAAGTAATACAAATATACCTCATATTGATAGACATATAAATTTCCAGTTTTAAATTTTATAATTAATACTGCAATAAACCTTGTTTTTGAACATGGCTATTTATTTATTCATTTTTTTTTTGCTCCTGCTAAATTATTTTCTAAGAATATGAATGGAATTCCAGGATAATATTTATGAAAATATTGCCAGGTACAGTCATAGTATTTTCCACTAGAAATGTGCAATATAAAGCGTGCAGTGTTTCACTAGCATGCAGATCCATGTGTTCAGGTTCCCTGCAGTTGGGCTTTCAAGTGTATCATAAGGAACATACACTCCAGTTCTTCCCTGGTGTAGCTTGTTGTGTTCGTGGCACCTTCATAGGACCAAGGAGGCAGCATATACAGCCTCTAGGGAGAATGAACCAGAGTGGCTTCAGGATTTAGAGAAGGTAGAAGTGTGCCTGATGACAAGAATGCCGGGTGAGTAACGGGAACTGAGGAGTGGACAGAGTGACCCTGCATCTTTCCCCACCCAGTTCTAGTGAGGCTGGGAGGCTGAAAGATGCAGGCTCACTCCCAGCATCAGTGGGGCCCAGGACAAAAGTTCAAATGGATACCCATATGTCATATGTCTAAATATTTAACATAAATTAAACATAAGAAATATTAAGTAAAATATGTGCTAGCCTCCTACTCTGACAAAATCCTTGGCACTCTGCATAGGAGCACGATGGCATGGGAAGAGCTGGTCCAGCTCCTGGTTGCCAGCCATAGCCTACAGCCATTTTCTTCTCACCCTTGAGCCGTGAACCCCAGATGTGTAGACACTGGAGACTATACATTCAAACTCTGTCCATACCTTCCCCTGCAATCAGCTGCCATTTAGCCCCTTTTCAGGCTTAGGGGTGCACCCCTACGGATGCTCTGAAAACGACACACACATACAGGCCTTGGGGACATGTTCAGAGCCATGTGGGCATCTGAGGTCCTGGTGCCTGGAGAATAGTCTAGAGAGCAGCTTGGGTTCCAGGTGGGCATAACATCTTGGTCCTGTGGACTTGCCCTATAGGGAAGGATGGCAGGAGCAGGGCCAGGGTGAGGCCCTCTAAAGCATGGAGCCCAAGGCAGGGGCCTCTCTTGTTCTGGGCAAAGGGCAGTATTGTTAAAATTTTTCTGGAGAAAGTAAACTACCCCAGAGGAAAGACCTAAAGATAGTCAAGAAATAAGCCATTTGTCCACTGGTTTGGTCTGCAATGAACTCCATCAGGCAAAGTGCCTCTATTATACCCTAGAGCTTCCAATCAGCTTTCTTTCTTTTCTTTTTTCTTTTTCTTTCTTTCTTTTTTTTTTTTTTTGAGGCAGAGTCTCGCTCTGTTGCCCAGGCTGGAGTGCAGTGGTGCAATCCTGGCTCACTGCAACCTCTGCCTCCCAGGTTCAAGCGATTTTCCTGCCCCAGCCTCCCAAGTAGCTGGGATTACAGGCGCCTGCCACCACACCCAGCTATTTTTCGTAGTTTTAGTAGAGACAGGGTTTCACCACGTTGGTCAGGCTGGCCTCAAACTCCTGACCTCAAGTGATCCGCCTGCCTCGGCCTCCCAAAGTGCTGGGATTACAGACGTGGGCCACATTGCCCAGCCTCCCAATTGGCTTTCAATGTGATGAACAGCCAAGGATCATGCCATTTGAGGAAAGTGTCTACTATAAAAGAAAAAAACTGAAAGAAAAAGAAGAAAGGAAGAGCCCAAAGTGTACAGAAACAGTGCAGCAAAAAGAAGAAAACTTTAAAGAAAATGTGGTTAATAATATCAGGGAAATCCTGGAAATAAGAACAAGATATTTTAAAAAGAAAAATCACAGAACAAGACAGAATTCTTGAAAAGTAAAAACATGAATGCTGCAATACAACATTCAGTAGAAGGAAAGGAAATACAGTTTAGGAAATTTCCCAAAAAGTAGAAGAAAATAATCAGAGAGACGAACAGGGCAGAAAAGTTAAGAAAATTAGAGAACCTGCTTAGTGATCCAACATCTGAATAATAGGAGTTCTAGGAAGAGCAAGCAGAGAACACTGTGGAGAGGAAATGATCAAAAACAGGATATAAGAACATTTCTGCATCAAAGAGCAGGATCTCTGGATTAAATAATATCCACAAAATGACAACAGGATGAATGAAAAAGAATCCCCACCAGGGCACCTCATCATGGAATTTCAGTATATTGGGAATAATGAGAAGGTTCAAAAAGCTTCCAAAGAGAGAGGGGAAAAAAGGTTACCTATACAATGTAGAGTTACCTATACAGTTGCCCCTTGATAGTCATGGTTGTTTGGTTCCAGGACCTCCATTGGATACCAAAATCCATGGGTGCTCAAGTCCTTCACGTAAAATGGTGTAGTACTTAACATAACCTATGCACATCCTCCTGTATACTTTAAATCATCTGTAGATTACTTATAATATCTAATACCATGTAAATGTTATGTAAATAGCTGTTGTGTTGTTTAGGAAATAATGACACAAAAAAAGTCTGTACATGTTTAGTAAAGATGCAAGCATTCATTCTTTTTTTGAATATTTCCAATCTGTGTAGGTTGACTCCATGGATGCAGAGCCCACAGACACAGAGGGCCAGCTATACCACAGCACAAATAGTCTCAAGCAACAAGAAAAATTAGAAGACAATGAAGCAATGCCTCAAAATTCTGAGTAAAAATCATTTTAACCTAGAATTATATAACATATGTGTTATATTGTTTCAGAGATGACTACAACATTTCTTCATATCTGGGTATGTGTACCTCTTTGCAATGTGATTTCACTTCTCCCATCAGGGAGTGGAATCTATTTCCCCACTTCTTGAAACTAAGCTGGTCTTGACTTACTTCAACCAAAAAAAAAAAAAAAAAAAAAAGAGTAGCAAAACTGATACAGCATAATTTCTAAGCCCAGGGCTCAAGAGATCTTGCAGCTTCCACTCTTGACCTCTTAGAATGCTATCCTCAGTCTACCAGTGTAAAGAAGCCAGGTCTAGCCTATTAGATGAGAAACCCAAGGAGGAGAGATGAACCATTCTAACTGAAGCCCCCATCTAGACCAGCCAGCTGACAGCCAGCATCCATTACCAGGCATGGAAGGAGGCTATTGTAGTCCCACCAGTCCCAGTCAAGCTTCTAGATGACTGCAACTACATGAGCGCTCTCAGGTGAGACCAGATCAAATTGCTGATCCACAGAATCAAAAGAAAATAAAATGGTTGTTATTTTAAGCTACTACATTTTGGGGTGGTTTCTGATACAACAAAGACTAAATAAAACAGGAATTGGTACCTAGAAGTAGAGTGCTACCATAACAAACCGCTAAATTGTGTGGCAGTGGTTTTAGGACTGGGCAGGGGGCAGAGGCTGGGAAAGTGGTGAGGAAACCATTATTTGAATCTGCATGCAGATGAGGACTTTCTCCTCGGGTACAACTGCTCTGATGCAGAGACCTGTTACCTTAAAAGACAAAGTGTATAGCCCTTTCACACTCAATATGCAATGGTGAAATTGGGACAGAATAACTTCAAGAGGCACTCACATTTAAAAATAGACAGACTGGGGCCAGGTGTGGTGGCTTACACCTGTAATTCTAGCACTCTGGGAGGCTGAGGTGGGTGGGTTGTTTGAGCCCAGGAGTTAGAGACCAGCCTGGCCAACTGGTGAAACCCCGCCTCTACTAAAAACACAAAAATTAGATAGGTGAAGTGGTGTGCACTTGTAATCCCAACTACTTGGGAGGCTGACGCACGAGAATCTCCAGGAGGTGAAGGTTGCTGTGAGCCAAGATCACGCCACTGCACTCCAGCCTGGGTGACAGAGTGAGACCCATCTCAATAATAATAATAATAATAATAATAAAATAAAAAATAGACAGATTGGAAGACACACAACAGTCATTGATTCATAGCAATGCTGAACTCCAGCCAGACACATGTTGCCAGTTTCTCCTACTCCAGGAGACTATGGCCCAGTTCTGCTTCCTGGGATGGTTTCCAAGTTTTTCGTTCTCCACGATCCTTAATTCCCATGCTCTGATAGAACCTTCCTTTTCCAAAGGAAATGGCTGCCGTGTTTGCAGCAGAGAAACTTTCTTACTTTAGTTTTTTTTTTTAATTAATTTTAGTTTTTTTTTTTTTTTTTTTTTTTTTTTGAGACGGAGTCTCGTTCTGTTGCCCAGGCTGGAGTGCAGTGGCATGATCTCGGCTGACTGCAAGCTCCGCCTCCTGGGTTCACGCCATTCTCCTGCCTCAGCCTCCCTAGTAGCTGGGACTACAGGCGTCTGCCACCACGCCCGGCTAATTTTTTGTATTTTTAGTAGAGACGGGGTTTCACCGTGTTAGCCAGGATGGTCTTGATCTCCTGACCTGGTGATCCACCCGCCTCAGCCTCCCAAAGTGCTGGGATTACAGGCGTAAGCCACCACGCCTGGCCTTTAGTTTTATTTTATTATTAATTCAGGTACAGTTTTGTTATGTGGGTATATTGCATAATGTTGAAGTTTGGGATTCTAGTGAAACCATCACCCAAACAGTGAATACAGTATTGAGATGGTATTCAGTAAACAAAATAGGTAGCTTTTCAACCTTTGCCTCCTTCCTCTTCCCCTTTTAGAGTCCCTAGTGCCTATTATTTCCATCTTTATGTCCATGAGTGCCCACTGTTTAGCTCTCACAAGTGAGAATATGTAGTATCTGATTTTCTTTTTCTGGGTTATTTCACTTAGGATAATGGCCTCTAGCTCAATCCAAGTTGCTGCAAAGGACATGATTTCATTCTTCTTTATGTTTGTCTGCTTCTTATCCATTTCAGGTTGGAGTTCCATAAGTTTCTTTTTATTTTGAACAATCTCAGTCCCTTTTAGCCTAAGCTGACAGTGCTTTCATAAATACAACTATCTGAAAAATGTTGTGGATTTTCTATCAGTCTTACTAGGGTTTACTCCATGTGCCAAACACTATACACATAATTCTTCCTCCTCTGGGCATGTCATGCTGCTGTGGAACAACACCCTTAAGATTCTTAGAAACTCTTTTGTATAAATGAGAAGATCTGCTAGGCACTACCTTAAATCTCTCTGAGACTGTAACAAAGTGTCTTACAACTGAATTTCAACATTTTTTTTTCATAGCTATGGGGTCTTGCTCTGTCTCTCAGGCTGGAGTGCAGTGGTATGATCATAGCCCACTACAACCTTGAACTCCTGGGCTCAAGCAATCCTCCTGCCTCAAAAATGTGGTTGAATTTCCCACACTGGGGATTCCCCACACTGGGAATTACAGGTGTGAGCCACTGCGTCTGGCCTACAACCACATTTTTAAACTGATCTTTACCAAGATTATTTCTTACTGTGAAGGTCTTTTACTAACTGGAGAAACTGGGGATGAGAAATTGTTTATTTTATAACCCAGCAAATTGTAACTACTCACTCTGCTTGCAAACAGAATTCATTGTAATATGCAGCTACAAGTACCCAACAGATACTTCCAACATACTGACTAAAGATCTCCTTAGCCAAGTTTATAAACTCATTAGTTACATTTTCTATCTTCCAAATTACTCTAGTCAATTGTCTTGTCAATTGTTTAATTGCTGCATAACTCAGGTAACCATTTTTTTTCCAGTCTTCAGTAGCAATTTCTTTACCAGGTTTCCTAGGCTAGATCTGGCCTCTTCACATGGTAGTCCCAGGCCAGTATTCCAAGAGTGTGAAAGGAGATGCCGTAATGTCTCTTGAGGCCTAGTTTCAGAAGTCACACAATGCCACTTCCACCATATTCTATTGGTCAAAGCAAGTCACAAAGCCTCCCGAACTCAAGGAGTGGAGAGATAGACTTCACTTTGTGACAGGAGAAGTGGCAAACTCATATTGGAAAATGGCGGGAATACAAGGGGTGGGAGGAATTATTGTAGCCATCTTTGCCAACAAAACTGCCACACCAAGACAAGTGCTAGGACAATGATTTAAGATTGTTTGAGAAATAAAATTTTTCAAAACTTTATCCTTTCTCAGAAAGCTACTGTAGTATGTACTAACAAAAAATGCGAGTGTAAACTAAGAAATAATAAGATAAGTGAGCTGGGAACCAGGGGCACCTGCAGAAGAGAAAAGTCAAGAAAATATCCAGGAGGATAGGGCTGAGGGAGCCACATTTCAAATTGGAGCAGGAGGATGGAATAGAACTGAAAGCTTATTTGACAATATTGAGAGAGGCATTTGTAGGACTGTTGCAGGATATGAGATGATTTAGCCAGCTGTTCAAGAAAAAATAATAATCAAATGAAAAAAATTGAGGCAAACATTAACTTGAGGAAAAACAAAAAGTTGTACAAGAAAGGGCATGTAATCCTGTACACAACTTGGCACAGACAGGAACAATATTAACATCATAAATTTTAAAATCACTGCATAAGAATTTGACTAACATTGTGACAGAACAATATTGGAAAAGGAAATGGACTATAAAGAAGCTAAAACCCTCCGCATGACAGAAGGTCAGTGTATTATCTAAAATTGATAGCTCAAAGTACAGCAGTGTACTCATATTATTTAGAAACGAGTGGCTCTGGAAAGTGTGTATGTTAAGAGGGGGTGTTGTAAACTAGGGTCAGATGTCTGTTTCTGATATCTTGTTATAACTTTTTATTACTCTTGGCCTTTTAAATTAAGAAAAATCATTACATTACTAAAAAGAAATAATTTAAAAATTAGGCTGAGAAAAAAATTGGCTGTTAGAGGAAAAAATATTAGTAATTAGTAAATTTTTGCCAAGGCAAAAATCCTTAAAAGAATTAAGGATAGCCTATATAATTAAAAAGTCTGAAGGTTTCATTTTAGGTGCCAGTCACTGAAGTTTTCAGATTAAAATTTAATAAGGCAAATTCCAATCCTGAAAATCTTGTAGTTAGTGGAGTAGGCATATACAAGCATACATTTACAATGTAACATGAAAAGTGCTACAGTAAGGGCATATGTAATTTGAGACCACAGAAGAAAGACAGACAATCCTTGTTTGGGGTAGAGCTGGAGATGTCTCTCCAGAAGAGTTGACATTAGAAATGAGAATTGAAGGATAAGTGGGTTCAGCTGACTGACTAGATAGGCAAGAGCATTCTAGGTTTAGATGCTCACCATGAGAAAGGTCAGCATGTCTGGGAAAGAGTAATAAGTTTGGCATGGCTTGAAAGCAGGCTGTGAAGCTGGGAATGACCAACCATACGCCTGGAGTGGTAGACTGAGGCAGGTCTTAGAGGGCTTTGTGAGTTGTGCTAAGGGGTTTGGAATGTAAGGATTTTACCCTGTGGTGTAATATGTCAAACACACATCTTAGAATGATCACTGGCTCTGGGGAAGCCAGTGGAAGACCAAATGCAGGATGCAAGTCTGGGGAAGTCATTAGAAGACTAGCATAGAAAGTGAGGGCTAGAGAGAAGGGAAGAATTGAGAAATATTTTAGAGGCTGATTCAGTAACAAGTCATAGTGACCAACGCAAGATGCAGGAGTCAAAGATGACTTTGATGTTGATACATTCATTAGACATTTATTGTGTGTCTTCTCTGTGGTAGGCGTAGAGTTGAATATGGCATGGTTGTTGCCCAGAGGAGCTTTTTCTTTAGTGACAACACAGACAATAAATTAACAGTAACCATAGCTCTGGTGTTCTATGCTCCAAGGGCTTGGAGAGCATTGGAATCAGCAGACAGGCAGGTAAAGCAGTCTGGCAGATGGCAACCTTGTGGAAGAGTTTCTGGATGGGCAGCCAGGTTGGGGTGTTGGGTTGAATGTGTAATTGAGTATGATGTGGTAACCAGGATAGGGATGTTTAGTTACCCAGTGAAAATCAGAGCCTAGAAGGGAGGAGAGGGACAGCTCTGTGAGTATAGAGTTGGATGCATGCAGGTTGAGGACGGTTGAAGCCAGGAAAATTTAGAGGAAATGTGAACAGGACCAAGAGGAGGATGAAGCCCAGAAAGACTTGAGAAGGAGCTGTCAAAGGAGGAGGAGAACCTACAGTGGGTAGAGCTATTGAGCTGAGGGGGTAAGAGTCTGAGAAAAGAATCTTCCATGGTGCCATGGTGACAGATGCTGCCAAGAAAGTGGGTAGCAGGGCCAAGGTGTCCTCCAGGTAAGAAAATTAGGCTGGCATTGATGATCTTAGAATGGCAGGAAGGGGTTTCCTTCCAGATGTCATGGGGTATGGAGAAAAGGTGATGAGGATGCTGAGAAATGAATATGGCTCTCTCTCAGAAGTTGGTTAGGAAGTGATGATGAGATAAGCCAGGGAGCTAGAGTGAGAAGTGGGCTTCATAAAGATGCAGCTTTTAAGATGGAAAACACTTGAGTATTTATTCTCATTAGGATTGAGTACATAACTTATGGGGCCCAGTGCACAACTAAAATGCCGGGACTCCTTAAAAAAGTATTTAAAAAATTCAAGACAACAACAGCTAAACATTAAACCAATTTGGGACCCTTTAAAGTGCAGAGCCCTGTGTGGCTTCAAGAGTTGCACATCAGGAAGCAGGCCCTGGTTCTCAGGGTAAGGGGCCAGGGGAGGAAGGTGGAAGTGGGTGGATCAGTGATAGAGCCCCAGGCAAGAGCAAGTGGGATGAAAGGGACCCAGGGTCCAGGTGGGAGGAAAAGTATGACTGTGGTCACCTTCTGAGAAGTGGGAGATGGAAGATGGAGAGGAGATGGAAAATAAGATGAAAGATGAAGAGGAGAGGGTGCTAGAAGTCATTCTGGAGAAATTATTTACCTTATTGACTAATTTCTGAGTCGAGGAAAGGGGCAGAAGCTTGCAGCAGCATCAGTGGAGTAAGAGGCTGAGGGGCTTTGGGGTGGAAGTGGGGCACTGAGTGGTCCCACTAGCAGCAGGCACTTGGTAGATGGGGCAGAAGCAAGCCAGGTACCCAAAGGACAGGTGGGACTGAAGGAGGGGTGTGGAGAGGAGGCCCCTGAGAGGATGGGCTGGGATCCGGGTTGGAAAAGTGATAGGAAATGAGGTGGCCAGGACTGGAGGGCTCTCTCAGTGAGGAGGGAGGTGGACGTGAAGGTGGAAGTGCAGGCGGCCCATCTCAGAGGGGAAGAATTCGTGCGTTTAGTATTCTGGTTGTGAGGAGATGCGGAAGTTGGTGGAGATCCAGTCTAGATCAGGGGTCCCTAAACCCGCGGCCGCAGACCGGTACTGGTCCGTAGCCTGTTAGGAACCGGGCCACACAGCAGGTGAGCGGCCAGTGAGCGAGCATTACCGCCTGAGCTCCGTCTCCTGTCAGATCAGCGGAGGCATTAGATTCTCATGCCAGAGAGAGCCCTATTCTGAACTGCGCATGCGAGGGATCTAGGTAGCGTGCTCGTATGAGAATCTAATTCTTGATGATCTGAGGTGGAACAGTTTCATTCTGAAACCATCTGCCCTTCCTCCCCCAAACGCCCCCCACCCCCACCCCGCCACTGTCCGTGGAAAAATCGTCTTCCACAAAACCGGTCCCTGGTGCCAAAAAGATTGGGGACGGCTAGTCTAGAGGATTCATTCAAAGAGTTAAATAACAAAGAAAGTAGAGCTAGAAGTTCGTCTGGAAGGAGCGGAAGTGTCGTGGAATTATTATTTTAAGATCAGGCATAAGTGTGTATGTGTGGCAGGGAAGGAGATCACGGAGAGGGAGAGGTTAAAGATGTGGGTGAGGCTGCTAAATAGGGATAAGGGTTTCTTTTCCCTTGAAACCAGAGGAAAGGGAGATAGACGCGTTATAGAGTCGCCTTGAAAACACTCGGATGTTAAGAGAGACTGGGTGTTATGAGGGCGATCTATATGAGGGGGGAGGAACCAGGAACTTGGCTGTGGCCTGGGAATAGGCAGAATCGTGAATTTTTCTTGAAAACGAAGGGGGTCGCCCGTGAGCAGCGAGGAGAGCGGTGGGAGGCAGCGCCGAGTCTTGCCGCTCCCGCCTGGCAGGGGCGGGCAGGACGCAAACCTTCCTTCCCAGTTCCTCGGTTACCAGGGCATCCCCGGCTCTCTGCAATTCGGGAACCTTGCCAGAAGGGCTCCCACCTCCCCAAGCTCCCGCGGCCCCACAAGGTCCAATTAGGGCTTTCGGCGGCCTAACTGGGGAGAGGCCGTGGTGATGCAGAGGTTTAACCAGCATCCGCCGGGAGCCCCTGGGTCCAGGCCCGGCGCTGGAGTCCCGCAGCGAAGCCTCGCAGCCCCCACGCCTCTCGACTCTAGGCTTGTGCCCTAAGAGCGGCCTGGGTTCCCTGGCGCACCCTCCTCTTTCTTAGCTTCTTTGTCCCTAAGGGAAACCTCCCCGTACCCTTAGGTGGGGCTCCCGGTCACTGCCACCACCCCTCTTGCTGCCGAAGCCGGCTCCCTGGCCTCCTGGTGCCCTGCCGGGGTATTCCAAATCTGGGCAGCAGAAGCCGGCCGCCGCCGCCTTCATCTGGAAAGGCTTAAGCCTTCTCCGGGTGGGGAAGAAGTCAGAAGGCCGCCTGTTTCCCCGTCCCCCAACCCCCCAACTCCCCAACTCGGTCCTCCAGTCTCCGAGGGGTGCAGCTCGGCCCTGGGCCGCGGGGCGCACGTGCAGCAGAGTCCGGCCGCCGGGCCTCCCCGCCCCGCCTCCGCCGCCGGCCTTTGGCGCAGGGCTGCGGATGCCGCGCGAGCCGTCTCCTTTGCACTTCCCCGGCTGCGGTCCGGTCGTTTGGGGCAGTCCGGCTGGGGGTAGAGGACCCGGAGGAGGGGAGGAGCCGGAGGGAGAGGGGAAGGAGGGGGCCCGCCGGCCCCGCCCCCGCCCCGCCCCCCGCGGCCGGAGCCCGGGCTGCAGCCCGGCGCGCCGGAGCCTGCGAGCCCGCGAGCCAGCGAGCTGCGGCTGCGGCCTCCCCTGCGCGCAGCTACCCGGGCGTCCCGGCCCGCGGCCCCGCTAACCCCGGGGCCCGCGCCCCCGCGGCAGGGATGCATCATGGCCACGCTGGCTTGCCGGGTGCAGTTCTTGGACGACACGGACCCTTTCAACAGCACCAACTTCCCCGAGCCCAGCCGGCCGCCGCTGTTCACGTTCCGCGAGGACCTCGCGCTCGGCACCCAGCTGGCGGGGGTTCATAGGCTGCTGCGGGCGCCGCACAAGGTACGACCCGGCGGGGTGGGCTGGGCCCACTGGACTCAGCCCCCTGCCGCGGTGCGCGCCGGCGTGGGTCCCGGGGCTTCGTGGGCCCCCTGGGCTGGGCTGGGCGCGGCCCGGAGGGACCATCGCTCGAGGGCAAATCCCCCTCCCCGTTAGACAGAAGGGCTCGAGGCACCCGCTGGTTGGCGCAGGACCCTCCGGGGCGGGCGGGAAGGAACAGCTAGAGCCGGGGGCGGGCGTGGCAGAGCAGGTGCGGAGCCGGTCCGAGGCGGGATGGAGAAGGCTCCCCCGAGCCGCGCCGTTAGCTCGGCCGGGTGGGCGGCGTGGGGCTCGGACGCGGGCAGTCGGCCTTGGCACTCGGGCGGGCACCAAGCGGGGCGCGGGAAGGAGCGGAGCGCCGCGAGACTCAGGTCCCTTGGAGAGGAGAGCTCTGAGCGACGGCCGGGACAAAACCTCCCTCAGGCCTCTGGGGCCGCTGCGGGCGGCCACGCGACCCTCGCGACAAAGCACGCTTCCCGGCGACACCGCCTCCTCCTTCCCCCGGGGGCGCCGCCGGGGACGCCGGCCGCACACTGCGATAGCGCTCAGGGTATCCCCCTTTTCTTCTGAGAAGCAGGTGGCCTTGGGAACCTCGGAGGAGCAGTCGCTGTGGGAGGAGGGGCGGGGGCGCGGAGGGGCGGCGCGCTCACAAAGCCTCAGCTTGGCAGCCCGAAATGAGTGTCCCCTGGGAAGAATGGCTGCTCAGTCTACCCGTTAGAGAGGTTGTTTTTTTTTTATTTGTTATTTTTATTTAAATAAAACCTTTTGCAGGAGGATAGGCCTCTTGCAAAGCATTTGTTGCAAAGAGGTGGGTATTGAAAGCTAATCATTTCGTTACCTAGGAAAACCCTTACTCTCACTTAAACAGATTGAATGCAGCTTGCAAAATTACCTTCCCAGTATGTTTTCTGCCTAGGATTCATATCAAAGCTTGGAGATGATTTATTTCTTGAGGGTCGACATTGACACATATTTGGAAGAGATAAGCGTTGATGCCCAAAAGAACAAAATTGATTAAAAAAAAAAATCCTCGGATTTCTGTATGATGTTGACCTGCTTTGCAAGTAGAGGAGGAGGTTGGTTGTGTGAGGAAACTGGTGGACTTTAGCAGTGGTAGTTTCCTCTCTATTAATGTATCAGTGCTTTCCTCCTCTACTTAATTAGTAACGTTTTCAGGAATAAGGAATGGGGCATTTCCATCTCATTCTCTCCTGGTTGGTTCAGGACGGATACAGTCGTGGAAACCTCTCTGGCCACAAAAGCACATTTGATTGGGAGACAGAGGGTCGTCATCATCCAGAGTGATGTATTCCGGATTCAGCTGATCAGAATCACTTTTGTAAATTATTTGGTTCTTCTCAATTAGTTGATTCAGTGAAAAGTTTTCAAAGAGCTTCTTCTACATCATGATTATTCAGGCCACTACGGTCTCTGATTACAGTGATCTTTTGTTGAAACCACCAAAGGCTCATAATTGTGGCCCTGTGACCTTGAAGTGGTTTCCTTGGATTTCAAACCTTATATACATGGGTTGACCTTTCAAGTTGGGAGCTGCAGTATGTTTTCATGTTTCCATGGAACAGCCCCACAGTCTTGATCCTGGTCTGGTAGGAGAAAATCCTGATGCTCCTCCAGTGCCCCCCTCCTCACCCCCAACTAGAAGCCCCAGCAGAGCAGTTGCACTGGCTTGCAGAACTTTCTAAGGTGTCCCTTATGGAATGAACAGAACCAGAAGTGGTTCTACAGAGACCCTTGACCTTTGTTTTGGGGGCCAGCCAGCCTCAGTCTCAGAATCTTTTGCCCGAAGACCCCTGCAGTATATTTAGATGTCTGGCATTGTTTTCCCCATCTACAACAGAGTGAGCAACGGTCTTTATTGATGAGGGTTCTGTAAAGCAGAAGTCAGGGCATTTATGTGCCTGGGTATACATTCATATTGTTAAGATGATACTAATTTCCATCAGAGAATCTTAAAATTGGATGATCCACCTTGATAGAAACAGCTGGAGTTTCAAGCACTTGGCATGTAGTGTATGCCCCACCCAGGCTCTGAATGCATGGTTTCCTTTCATACTACACAGCTCCATAAAGTAGGGGCTTTGATTGTCCCTATTTTAGAGATGAGGAATGTGAGGGAGAGTGACTAAATGACCCACTTTTTGTGCTAGAAGTGGGGAACTGAGATTCAAACCAGCCCTGTGTGACTCAGGGCGTCGGTGCTGTTCTGTTCTGGGAACCAGGTATATGGCTGTGGACAGAAGCCATGCCTCCCGGGCTTCTCTTCCATTAACTGGAGGGGTTCACCCGGTCACCTTCAAGGGCCAAGCACTTTTAGGCCTGGGGACAGGTGAATGTTATAAATGACTAAAAGCCTTGAGGCAGAATTCCTGGCCTGACACAGAGTGCATAGTCAGAAGTGGTAACATATCGTTATCAACTCTGCTGTGAATTAGCTATTGGGGGGTCCGTTGACCTGGGTGAGCTATCATCCCAGGACCCTGCCACCAGTGAGGCTTTTTGGGCCACAGGGCGTGCTTCTTCCAGGTCCCACAGAGCCTGGTATTGACAAGAAGTGGAGTTCTGTGCAGCGAGCGCATTCTCAGTGGTACAAAGAGGGGAGAAACATGAGCGTGGGACAGGCAGACACTCAGAATGCTCTCAGCTCTCCTGCACATTCAAGCCCCTGAGGGAGTCAACTTTTTTTTTTTTCTTTTTCCTTTTTGTGACAGGGTCTCACTCTTGTCACCTAGGCTGGAGTGCAGTGGTGTGATCATGGCTCACTGCAACCTTGACCTCCCTGGGCTCAGGTGATCCCTCCCACCTCAGCCTCCTGTGTTGCTGGGACTATAGGCATGCACCACCACACCTTGCTAATTTTTTTATTTTTTGTAGACATGGGGTTTCACCATGTTACCCAGGCTGGTCTTAAACTCCTGAGCTCAAAGTGATCTGCCCACCTCGGCCTCCCAAAGTTCTGGGATTACAGGTGTGAGCCACCGTGCCTGGCTGGGAGTAAACTTTTGACTGAAGTGGTCACATATACAAAAAAGTGTACAGGGTATAAGTGTGCAGTTGGGTGAATCTTCTTAAAGTAAATGTACCTGTGTAGGCAGCGCTGAGAAGGCCCCCTCAGAGGGTCCTAATTTTTAAAGCTCTCCTAGGGATTCTCCTGTGCTGGCAACCTTTGAACTGGACAACCTGTCAGGCCTTTCCTGGCTGAAACTTGAGTGTGGACATCTTTTCTTAACCTAATGATGTAGTAACTTAGTTCACGTCTGCTCACTCCATTAGAAGTTGAAGTTGTTCATTTAATAAAATTGTCATCTTATGCAAAAATAAGAGATTGTGCTTATTATGCTTTATCATTTTTTATTTCTTAAACTGATACATTATTTTAAAAAACTTCATCTGCTTATAGTAGTTCTAGGGAATATGATTAAATAAACATTAGTTTTCTAACAAAAAGTTCAAATCAGGTGCCATATTCTCATTGGGGAGATGTTCATTTTGATGGTTATATGTTCTAGGTTGGGCTAAGCAAGACATTTAGTTTTTGTTTTGAAATGCTGCAAAAGTAAATGTTTATTTCTGGCTTAATATTTTAAAAGAAAAATGGTAATTATAGGAGTTCTAATTTAGAAAAACCTCTGCAGTAGCATTCATAGAATCATAGTCCTTTTAAAGCTTAAAATGTGTTTGGATTGATTTGTGCTACTGGCATTTAATGATCTAAGGATTCTTTTTTCACTTTGATAGCCAACACTGGAACTGTAGAATATTTTTACAAAACAGTGGTGACTTTTTTAGTGTACATGTTAAAATGACAATTATTACTTAATGATTTAATTCAGGAAATGTTTTGTTGCCCGGAGTGAGCTGGACAGAGTGGAGTTATAATAGCTGTCATGTCCTAGGCATTTGCCTGAGCTGAGAACCATCCTAGAGGGACATCAGCTTACCAAGCCCATGGCCATTCGAGGGCCAAGTACTGATACTGTCGCAGCTCATAGAAGGAGAGAACAAGATTGGAAGGAAGTCACCTGGTCACATGAGTGAGAAGTTCCGAGTTGGCATGTGACAGCAGGTCTAAGCTCTTAAGGACTCCACTTTTGTGTCCTGAATGTTCTCCTTCCAGGCAGCCTGTCCACATTTCAGCGTGCATCCTCTCATTGGATTAGCCTTGAGTGTACTGTGTTCATTCCTTTCTCACTACCCTTGTCTTTGTGGTTGCCTCGCTGCCTCAGCTATCCCATCTGTAAACAGCTGATTGCAGTAAGGATAGAATCTAGCTACTCCAAATGTGAGCTGTGTATCACCTGGGCTGTATTAGAAATGCACACTCAGGTGCTGCCACCGCCCCTCCCCCCCAACCTGCTAAATCAGAACATGTGTTTCACCAAGATGCCCCGGTGATTTTTGGGCACACTGCAGTCTGAACAGCATGGATTACAGGTGATTTAGGTCAGGCTCTCAGTACATGGGGGTTCTCACTGTCTCCCCTGTTCTCAGATAACTTCCCTGAGGGAGAAGACCTGGCTGTTCAGTTCTCTGGTGTTTCCCTCGAAGCTAAGTAGTGCTAAGATAGAATGTGCACTAAGTTGATTGATTGGTGTTAGTTTTAGAACACAAATCCACTGGTATTATTGCACTAATGAATTTCCACCTTAATCCTCTTAAGGGACACATCTGTTTGCTACATTACATTAAGATTTTTAAAAGATGAGATCATTAGTAAACTTGGAAAGTGTGTTGTGTCATAGTATCTTAGGACAACACTGTTTTAAGAATGTTGTATGAACAGCTAAGAGTGTCTCCATGTAAGCAGAGTCAAATCTGACTCCACTGTAATTAGCTCAGTTGGTTGGAGCCTCGCTATTGAGATCAGGATCATGGGATTGAACCCTTCATGGGTCAGTTGGCTTTGTTTCATGCATGGCCACAGACCATATCGGTAACCTAGCCAGACATCCAGCAGGTGCTGTCATGGCCTCTTGCAAGGATCTGGGTTGGAATAGACTGGCATCAATCTTTGGGAAGGAAGGGGCTGCTATGTCATGAACTTATGCTGGAGGCTGCACTGTAGGTCTCCATGTATAGCTTTATTTATCCTCACAACAACTCTAGCAGGCAGGCAGATGAGGAATCCCCAATTAACAGATGGGGAAACTGAGGCACAGGAGGTTAAGCAGGTTGCCTAAGGCTATACTGTGTTTAAGTGAAGGAGCTAAGATTTAAGGTCATCTTTTTTTTTTCCTCCAAATCCTATTGTTAACTCTGTCCCATTATTAGAAAATCAGCAAAGCCCATGCTCTCTGTGCAGATGGGGGTGGGGTAGGGTTGACTGCATTGCCTTTGCATGCAGCTGCCTGTCACAGTGCTGTGATTTAAGTGGTTGTGCTCTGGCAAGTCCTCCCAGGGTTGATGCTCTGTGTCTATGCGTTTTGTCCTCGGACTCCAACCTGAGTCCCTCTGGAAAACAACAGGACTGCCATTGCCCTCCCGCTCTGGACTCTGAAATGTTAGTTCTTAATAGTGTCGACTTTAAAATGGATTAACATGCTGAGGCCAACTCAGGAACAGCCCTCCCCCACCCTCCTTTTCTCTCCATATTTTATCTCTCTCTGACGATGATACTTTTGAACACTTGGGAACTTTTCTGTCTTCAGAGGACAGTAATCACCTGCTCCAGGCAACCTCCACACCTCATCTCTCAATGACACTGCTGTTGCCTGTGGCTGGCTTAGAGGCATAGCTGGGTCCTCCTCTGCTGGCCATTTTCAGAATCTTGGGTTTGTCAGCATCTGCTCCATTAGAGAGACAATCAGAAGATTTTTGAGGGTGAAGGGGGAGCTGGGGGACTGTTTCTGAGCTTTGTTCTGAACTAAGTTAGAAAGAGTGGGGAAAATTAAGTTACAGTGAATGTTAAGCTTTGCCAATCAGCGCAATCCAGATTGTGAGAAATTACAGTTTCTCCAACAAATAAATTGCAAAAGAAAGAAAAAGGTGGAAGGAAACCTTAGATGAAAAGAGATTAAAGAGATACATCAACCAAAGGTAATATGTGGCTGTGATTGAATGCTGATTCAAATACATTATAAAATAAATATTTGAGATCACTTGAACATTTGAGCAGTGATATTTAATATTAAAATTATTAACTTTAAAGTGTGATAATAGTATTGTGGTTAGGTTTAAGTAACAGTTTATGGCTTTCAGAGATACATACTGAAATTATATGATGTCTAGAATTTGCTTCAGAATAATTCCAGATAAGAGACAAGTAGGTGAGTCAATATATGGATGGAACAGGATAGACTGTGAGTTAAAGTTGGATTATAGGTATGTGGGGAGGGCTCATGATACTACTTTCTATACTTGTGCATATACTGAAATATTTTAATAAAAGAGCTAAAAAATTAGGTTACAATTCCAATAGTCCCCTTGGGATCAGAGCTCTTTCATTAAGTGTTACTGTATGATCTGAGTGTGTTTTCTATGGCTGAGATGGCTAACCATCAGTGGATTTTTTTTTTCATACCTCCATTGATACTTTTATTCCCACCCTGATTGTTGTGTTCTCCTTAGAATCTTAGAAAAACAAGTGTAGGGCATCTGTCTTTTTATGTTCAGGGTGTCTTTCTAGGCTCAATCAATTCCCATGATGAAGTAAACAATTGTCAGTTACATAAACTATTAGCTTAGTAAGCGAAATGCTAAGGTAGAGATATTATACCTGTGGTTTCAGTATATGCTCCTAAATTTTTATTACTAAACTGTGAAGTTGCTAAGGCTATAATAAGTGATACCAATATATAAAGGCACTCAGTTTCCTAAGGCTGTTGATGCCCATGACATGCCTGCATAGCCACACTGGGGTGTTGTCTAGTTCCCAGTGAGCCAGCTCTGCATCCGCCTTCAGTATGCCTCAGAAGAGGTTCTCAGTTTACAGTGAATGGCAGTGATGCTTTAATGTACATGAAAATGTAAGTTGTATACCTTGGCACCCTTATAATTACAGTCAACATTGATTTTCTATGGGCAGATAAACTTATTTATGAATTAACTGTTAAGGAGGGAGGAAGATCAATTATTTTTTGAAAAAAAATTACCACCAATCTGCAAAATATATACCCAAAAGTTTCTCTGTTTTTAGAGACACATAGTAACAAATGGAATCTACATTGTATCTATTTACAAACTGGAAACATCCAACTCCTCTTCACCAGTTAGTTTTGTAATCTAGATATTAAAATGTTAGACTCCAAGGAAAAATGTTTAGAGTTTAATGTTAGAAAAGAAAATCTTAAAATTTTTGATCAACTTGAAAAAAGGGAAAATGTTAAACAACTTGCAGTTCAATATAGAAAGGTATTCCTAGACTTGGCAAAAATGAAACAAATTAGTTTCTCGTTGAATATCTTTAACATTCTTGAAGAAGAGAAAACCAAGAAGGAAACTTCTGTGGTGCTGAGATGCCTCATCATGCACTGATTTTTATAGCAGAGAATGAAATGCCAGAGCTGTAACCAGAGTGTGTGGGACAAGCCCAAGATTTTTTTAAGTTCTCAGAATAGAAGATAACCAAGGCATCTTCTGACTGCTTGATCAGAGCCAAAGAGTGGCTTGGGGTGTATAGCAAGTGAATTGATGGGCAAACACTACCAGCTTGCATGGCTGGACACTGACAGGCTGGAGACTGTGAGTAGTGGGGTGGTCCTTGGGGGAGAAAACGAGGAGGAGGGTCCCTCTGGCTAAACCAGAGCCACACACAGCCTGCAGCCAATCACTGACCACAATTTTGACTAAAGAAGTTTATACCAATTGCATTTTATATCACTTTAAGAATTGTTTGGTTTTATTTATGATTTGAGGTCACCTTCTTCAACCCTCCCAGAGTCAATGAAAATGAGCATGTGGTGACACTGGGGTTGAGACAAGTCATTGATAGAATACTGTCCCCCTCCTCTGTCTGTAGTGTGATTAAATGAAAGCAAAATGAAATATTGTTAAGGGTGCTACACCCTAGAAACCTAGCTTTTAACCCTTCTGAACAATAAGGAGGAAACTTATTTCTGGGAGTCTTAGTGGCTGTGGTCCTCTGATTTCATGACATATGTGCTTGCAGCTGGAAGGGCATGGGCGCTGGAGCCCCTGGGAGAGCAGCCAACAGAGAGGACATTTGCAGTGTCCAAGTGGTGGAGAGTGTGGAGGGCTCGGAGCACAGTCTACAGTGGCCCCTCTGAGATGCCTCACTCCCACAGCCTCGAGTGTGTTTCTGGGCTCTGGGCTCCATTGTCTGTCTAAGGGTTTGTGTGCTGACATTGCACTGTCTTACTCACTGTAGTTTACAGTAGGTCTTGATGATGTCTGGTGGGGTGGAGGCTTCCTGCTTGCCTTAGAACATAGCCATTAATGGAAAGAGAGGAAAAGTTAGAACCAGATATGTTCCATTCAGTGATCTTAACATAGAGAAACAGGCTAGGCAACCAACTTGTGTGACCAGCCAAAGAGGAAAGAGACATTTAAAAAATAAGAGTCAGGTCATATCACTCCTCTGCTCCAAACCTCCCTTAGCCCTCTTGCCATTCAGGGCAAACTCCAAAGTCCTCGAGTAGTTGGTCCACTTCTCCATGAAGGCAGAGTTTTTTGTTTTGTTTTTGTTTTTTTAAAATCTGTTTTGTTTACTGGTGCAGCCCAAGAGCCTAGAACAGCGTCTGGCATATAGTGAGTGTACAGTAAATATTTACTGAGTGAGAGGATAACCGTGATTTAGAGTTAGAAGGGAGGAAGAATAGTCTGCTCATCCCAGCCATTTCCTTGCAGAAGTCCCTTGTGTAAAGCCTCTGCTAGGAGCACCTCCTGACTTCTTCATGTATCATAGTGACCAGTTGCCCTCCGGCCTTGGAGTGTAGCCTTTCCCATTTTTGAGCTTTATTTTTTATTTTTCTGAGACGGAGTCTTGCTCTGTCGCCCAGGCTGGCATGCAGTGGCACAGTCTCGGTTCACTGCAACCTCCACTTTCCAGGTTCAAGCAATTCCCCTGCCTCAGCCTCCCAAGTAGCTGGGATTACAGGCATGCGCCACCATGCCTGGCTAATTTTTGTATTTTTAGTAGAGATGGGGTTTCACCATGTTGGCCAGGGTGGTCTCGAACTCCTGACCTCGTAATCTGCCCGCGTCAGCCTCCCAAAGTGCTGGGATTACAGGCATGAGCCACTGTGCCTGGCCTGAGCTTTATTTTTTAGAAGTCCATTTTTCCCTAATTTGTATTTGGAGAGATGGTCCTCATATCTCCACAGATGGGGATGGACATGGCCCTTGAAAATTAATTGGTTGTGCCCAAGAGGATGGAAATAGGGTGGATAAGCCACAAGAACCATGACCCCAGGGTTTGGTCATGGAGTGATCTGTGACCTACAACCTGCAGATAGTGTCTACGGGGGCTGCTGGAAGTGCCACACCTGTTACCTTCCCCTGTGGTGGCAGAAGTAAAGAGCTGTTTTATGCCCATGAGAAAGCTGTGTAATGTGGACTGTTTTTATTACTCAGATCAGTATGTGTTTATTGATGTGCATGTGTCTTGTACTCTAAAGTATCTTCACACTGTAGTTCCATGCAGCTGTCCACTTAAACTGTGTGTGTGGGTGGACTCAGGATGACTTTGCTGGAGAGAGGTTACTACTGACAAAGCTAGACTCAGGGAAGGAAAGACTAACAAACAAGGATTTCTCCCTTATACAACAAAGCATCTGTTCCTGTCACAGAATGAACACATGGATACATTTGGAGACTACAGAAAAGCACATTGAAGAAATACAAATCACTTTTCTCATCACCCAAAGGGAACCACTCTTAACACTTTTGTGTCTTGCCAGAATTTTAACATCTATTCATAATAATATCTGAATACTTTCCCAAGTCATTAAATATTCTTGGAGCACATCATCTTTAATGACAGTTTGGTAATCCAGTCTATGTATGTACCATGATCCATGTAACCATTGTTCCCAAGTTCCATGAGGGAAAGTGCTCTTTCTTCTTGAATGTTAAATTTGTCCATGCTTGGTACTTAATACATATTCGTAAAATGAATGCATGAATGATTGAACTATTGGAGGTTTAGGTAGTTGCCAATAAGGAAAATACAGATAGTGCTATAATACATACTTGCAGAAAAATAAATCTTTTTTCTCATATTTGATTACTTCCTTAAGACGAATTCTCAATGTTTAGTTGCTGAGTTGAAGGATAAAGATTTCATCTTGGATAGAAGCAGTTACCCTCATTTTAAGCATTGGAGGTAGCTGGAAAGATGGTCTCTAAATCCATTTGGGGCAGGTGAAGAGCCAGGCCAAGTTATGAAGCCCAGCTCCAACCTGACTTCTTCCTTTCTTTGTGCAGCTGGTATCACCTCCAAGACTGACACTTGAACTCAGAATACCACCAGGTGGGATTCAGAGATGATTGTTAAAACCGTGAATAAATTACGTGTATGTATCCCATTGTCTCTACCCATTTTGAAGAACAAAACTTATTCTAGGCTTTCCTGGCCATCCCCCAGACACACCCGGGCTGTGCACTGAGCACCTTCGGACCCAGGACACTGTGGGTCTCACTTCATCCTGTGGCTGCGTCTCTCCACCAGATGTAAAGCCCCAGTAGCAGGAAGCACATTAACTTACCTTTCATTTCAGAGTTCCTAGGACAGGGTCTGTTACATAGTAAGCCCCAACAAATATTTTTTTGAATATTTGCAAGAATGTTAAATGGAAAAAGTGCAATATATGTTAATATACATGATGATTGCAGCAATAGGAAAGTGTCTGTAGGGTGGAGCCTTAGCCTTCAGATCCCTAATCTGTCGCCATGATTTGTGGATGTTATAACTCCTCCCCCACACTGTAGGTGAGTGTGGTAGAACCAACTCTTCAATGTATCAAAAACTTGTTTCTGGCCTCCCTACTGAGTCCCTGCTAGATCCTCCAACAGGAAAGTACAGCTTGCAAGGAAGCCTCATGTTGGCAAGAGAAGGCACGCTGTCCTGGATGGTGTGGACATGCCTGGAGGCTCTCGTGGGTGGGGTGGGTATTGGGGTCTTCTCTTATGGAGGGAGACCAGGCCAGACTTAAGGCCTGCAGTTCACGATGGGGAAGTACCAGCTCGTGAGCCGGGCGCTCTCACCTGTACTGTTCCTAAGCCTTGTTTTCTGTTCCTGCCCATGCTGAGCCGAGGGGAAGAGCATTGTGAGCTTGTGTGAGGGGGAGGGTCCCTGAGGCAAGTGTGGCCACAGTGGCTGCAGCAGCTCTGATTAATGGGAAATTCCAAGAGGAAGGTAGACCTGGGGAGAAAGGAGTGGTGGCTGCAGAGTCCAACTGCCCTTCTTGCCAAACACGGAGATTCTGCCTTTTGCCAACCGTGGAGGCTCTGGGTAGGAGATCTTATTTCAGGTGATGGCGCTCACCTTGGAGGGATCTGTTACTCATTCCCATATCAGATCATAGCTTCAGGCTGCAGGAGGACTCAGGCAGGCTCCTGACCGCAGCTTCCGTGAATCACCAGACACCGGCAGTCCGGGAGCAGCTAGCGTCTGAGCTGCCAGTGCCCGGAAGTGGGAGAGGTTATCCAGTCTTCCTGCTGCTCCTCCATCCAAGCTCAGCAGCACCATGTGCCTGGGAGCAGGGAAAGGAGAGCTGTTGGGCAGTTCTGTCCAGAACAATAGTCAAGGATACGAGTGGTTTTTTGTTCCCAGAACTGAGTGCATTTTTGTGGACAGTGATTCATTACAGAATACGCCAGTACTAGAACCACAGCATGTCTGTGCAGTTTACCAGGCACTGGGACATAGGTTAGCCTGGCTGATCCTCACACGACCCTGAAAGAGGGCAAGTGGGGCATTTGGACCTCCATCTCAAAGGTGAGAAAATGAAAATCAGTTGGTTCATGACCAATGCACTGTAACCACCCCTCACAGGGTGAAAAATGAACTCAGCACATGGCTTCTGTTGTTCTGCCCGGCTCCCTGTCTCCATCTGTCAGAGATAAGCCTGAAGGATGTGTGTTGACACCCAAAGAAGTGTGCAGAGTGAACAGAGTCAGAGAAAAATGTAAGCTGAGTTGACATGACATTAAATGGAACAAGTTGGTGCTTAGTTTTACACAGGCTGGGGAGTAGAGCTTGGCTATGTGGGAAGCTTTATTTCTATCAATGCTACTGATCCCAGGAATGTGAAAATGATATCCTTTATTATGATGATGGACTGGGGCAGTAAGGCATAAACATAATGCAAAGTGAAGTAACAACTGAAGGCAGCATATGACTCATGTCAAAGTGTGACATAGGCCTGTGGGGCTATAGAAATGTCAACTTGGGGCCGGGTGCAGTGGCTTATACCTGTAATCCCACCACTTTGGGAGGTTGAGGTGGGTGGATCACCTGAGGTCAGGAGTTTGGGACCAGCCTGGCCAACATGGCGAAACCCCATCTCTACTAAAAAGTACAAAAATTAGCTGGGCATGGTGGTGGGTGCCCGTAATTCCAATTACTCAGGAGGCTGAGGCAGGAGAATTGCTTGAACCTGGGAGGTGGAGGTTGCAGTGAACCGAGATCGTGCCACTGCATTCCAGCCTGAGCAACAAGAGTGAGACTCCATCTCAAAAAAAAAAAAAAAAAAAAAAAAAAAAAGAAATGTCAACTTGGGAAAAATCCACGTGGACTGCATGGCCTGGAAAGCCTCGTGGAGAAGGAGGGTGGGGTTTCAGTAGGTGAAAGGGAGGTAAAGGGCACCTGGTACAGGTGAGACACGGGATATGGGAGTCAGGATCAGGCTCCAAGGCTCTGGGTGGGTGAAGATAGCCCCCTGGAGGGATGTGGCCTGCAGCAGTGGGCCCGGGGCTAAGCTAATATTATGGGGTTGACTGGGGAGCAGGGGCTGTTGTCAATGACCACAAACTGAATAAAAAATTATTTTCATTTCATGTAATAGAAACATGACAGAAAAGGAAAGGAAGAGGAAAGACAGACAGGAAGAAAATAATTACAAAAAAGATGACAGAAAGAGAATTGGGGCAAAGAAGAAAGGAGATGGATGGATGGGGAGTCACTGAAAGGCCACCTGTGTAGATAGCATGGGAGGAGGAAAGGAGACAGGGACAAGCCTCAGGATGTGTCTGGGCAGGGAGGGTGGGGACCCCTGCTGTTCATAGTCCCAGCCACTGCTAATTCCTGGTGAGCTGATTATCAAGTGTTAGCCAGTGAGGGCTTACGATGTGACCCTTTCTGGGAGCTTTCTCTCCTTCCTCCCTTTCACAGATGTTCTTGGGTGTCTGCTTGATGTCAGATTCTGTTGGTCCACAGAGTAACACAAATAAATGACACCAAGGGCTGGCAAAATGGTGCTGGGCTCCATGTCAGACAGACCTGAGCTCCGTGTTTCTAATGAAATCTTCAGACAGTACCACCTCCCTCATGGGCTGTTGTGGACAAACACAAGGTCCTCATATTTTTTGTATGTCACAGGAGCATGCGTGGCCTCCAGCCCCAGGTGCCATGTGCAATGGTGAGCCATGTTCCTTTCCCAGCATTGTAGTCCCTTCCCTGCAGCTGTGCTATGAGATCTCCTCTTACCATCCCACACCTGCACCCCCACCACAGTGTCCCCACTCCCAACGTGGATCCTCACCTTTGACTGCAAAGACTAAGCAGACCACTCAGATGCAGCCCTGGCCCCTGCCTGCCTCAACCTCCACCTGCACCCACGTGCCCTGCTGTGCCCTCTTTGCTGATGGGGAGAGGGGGGACAGGTGTGCCCCTTCTTCTGGCAATGCCAGCCCTTTTCCACTGTGTCTTCACCCTCTCCTTCCCTCTGAGATCCTCCCATTAGCATTTAGGTGGGCTAAAGCCTCTTTTGTCCTGAAAGTCCCTCTTCCCTGGCCCTGGGCCCAGCTGTCCTTCTTCCGCCCTTCAACCCTCAAGCCTCTCAGACCTGTCTAAGCCCCACTGTCTTACCTTCCCCCTGTCCTGTACCCTCCCAGTTCCTGTCACTACTGCAATAAAACTACTCTTGCTAAGGTACTTGTCTTTAAATCTAGTAGACACTTTTCCATTCTTGACTTATAGAATCTCATAGCAGCAATTGCTGTTTCTGATGGTCGCCTTTGAGGAATGCTTGCCATTCTGTTTGATGGTGCGGTATTCACCTGCCCTCTCTAGTCCTTCTCAATCCTTCTGCTGCCTCTGGCTTTTTGAATGTTGGCCTTTCTCAGGTTTCTGTCCAAAGACCACACCTCCTCCTCACAGTCACCCTCTTTGTCCTGGATGGCTTTGAGGGCTTTCTGATGACCCTCTAGAGCTGACCCCTGGCTCAGCTCTCTCTGGGCTCTGAGGCCAAATACCCAGCTGCCCTTTGAACAGCTCCTCCCGGACGTCCCAACAGGCATTGAACCTGCCCCGCATCTAGATCAGATCTTGTCATCTTCCCACAGACCCATACTGCCTCAGCGAGGAGCATTGGCAGCCAGTTGCCCAAACCAACTGAGAACCTCTCCCTAGCAGCAATCCCCGCTCTGTCAGAATCACGTTCTGTTGATTATCCTGCCTCTTGGAGTCTACCTGCTTCTCCCTCTGGTCCATGTGTCATCCATGGCATATGGAAAGTGCTCAATAAATATTTATTGAATGAATGGAAAATAAGTTAATGTTTGAGAAAGTGTCAGTCACATGGGGATTGCTCAGAAAATGTGGGTGCCTATATTAGTTATCTATGGCTATGAATAAATCACCCCAAACGTAGTGGCTTCAAACAATCATATTTATTATCTCTCACAGTTTCCTTGGGCCATGAATTTGAAGGCAGTTCCTTGGGTGGTTCTGGCTCAGGGTCTGTCATGAGGGTGTAGCTGGATCATGGCCGGCCCTGGTATCATCTCAGATTTCTTCAGTCATATGGCCAGTGCCTGGGCTGGGAAGTGCCAATAGCTGGGAGCTCCTTGGGTGTCTCTCTTCATATGTCAATGGTCTCTCCCCAGGGTCTCTCTAGTATGGTGTCCTCAGGGTAGGTGGACTTCTTATGTGGCAGCTCCAGGCTCCAAAGTGAGAGGTCCAGGCGGGTGCTGCTCTCCCTATCTAGCCACATGCTCTGGCTGTACTCTACTTGTTAGAAGTGAATCACCAGGGCTGGCCCTCATTCAAGGGCAAGAGGGAATTAGATATCATTGTTTTATGGAAGAATTGCCAAAGAATTTGTGAACTTAAAAAAAACCTTCATATTTGGTAAAATTCACTTTTATTTTTGGTGCACAGTCCTATGAGTTTTCATATATGCATAAGTTTTTGTGACTGCCACCACTAACAGGACACAGAACAATTCCAGGAACCTAAAGAATTATCTTGGGCCACCCTTTTGTAGTTGTGCATTCTCAGAGGCCACTGATCTGTTTTCTTTCCCTGTAGTTTTGCTTTTTCCAGAATGCTATATGAATAGAATCATTTCGTGTGTAGCCTTTTGAGACTGGCTTCTTCACTCTGCACAGTGCCCTTCAGATCCAAGTTGTTGGGTGCTTCAGGAGTTCCTGCCTTTTGATTGCAGAGCAGTTTCCCCTGGTATGGATATCCCACAGTTTGTTCATCCATTCACTCACTGAAAGACACCTGGGTTGTTTCTGGTTTTTGGTGATTATGAATAAAGCTGCTCTAAACATTTGCATAGAGATTTTGTGTGAACCTAAGTTTTCATTTTTCTGTGATAAATACTTAGATTCTTTATTCAGCAGATAATTACCTGGCTCTCTCCTTAGCAGGGCAGTCAGGAGGTTTCTTATTTGGCAAGTTATCCTTTGTCCGAATAATTTGTCTTTTTTTTTTGAGACAGAGTTGCACTCTGTTGCCCAGGCTGGAGTGCGGTGGCATGATCATGGTCACTGCAGCCTCGACCTCCTAGGCTCAAGTGATCCTCCAGCCTCAGTCTCCTGAGTAGCTGGGGCTGCAGGCATGAGCCACTGCACCTGGCCTGTCAGAAGAATTTGTTATTCGGGTCTCTGAACTTCAGAATGTAAGCACTTTTTAAAACACTGCCCACAAAAAAGATCATTCATTTAGATATCTTGTTTGTTCTTAATTCTTATGCCTCCCAAAGCCCTGTTGTGGATGAATTGTGAGGCAAAGTACTGGCGTCCCCTGCCTCATGGCCTCATCATCCTGGGCTCTGACGTCACCCTGGCTCAAAACCCTCATTTCACAACTTTACACCGGGACAACGCCTGTGACAGAGCTGTGTGAGAATCACTTCTCAATCCCCATGGAATACAAATCACCAGCCATTTTATCAATTAGCAAAATGGTGTAAACAAGCAAAGCAGCAAGTGGCACTAGAGAAATTAGAGTGTGAAAGGTGCGCTGTGATCATTGCACACAGAGGTGATGTGAGCAGTAATGGAGGAATGCAGCCGAGTACATGTGGCTTTCTCTGTCACGTCAGAGAATAGAGCTTTAGAGGAGGAGGTGGTAGGAACAATGGGAGGGGAACAGATATTTAAGAAGTTCAGGGGCTAGAGTATTAGATGTCTGGTTTTTGAATGAGTTTTATCTTCTCTTTGCTGAGGGCAAGTAAGGGTCCTAAGGTTGCCAAGGCCTCCAGATGGCCCTCCAAGGAGCCCCCTCATCAGGGCATCTTATACTTTCAGTGTGTGCAGCCTGGGGACCTGCCTCAAATGAAAAACCAGAGTCCATCTTTCAGCTCTGTTTCTATTCTGCCTCCTTGTCTAGGGATCCTGACTTTCCTTAGAATATTAGAGTACATTAGGTCAAGGCCTAAGTGGGGGAGATCTATGTGGTTCTCCAAGTGCCTTTAAAAATCGAGGATGTTAGCACTTGCATTCCTGAGGAACACACAAGGAAGTTAAATGTGCAATCACGCTTGACGTCCGAGGAAGTCTTTCACTGACTCACAGAGCAGAACTCTGTGAGTTCTGATTCTAAGTCAAGTTCTCTGCAGAGCACTTGGAAATCAGAAAAGAATAAAGCATGGGCCTCGTCTCCAGGAACTGATAGGCCATGATGGTGTCAGGCTGGCCTGGTCTCTTAGCCTACTCTCCTAATAGGCGTCACTTTATTTCTATGAAAAATGCACTCAGAGTTCCACATAGTCGATTCATATTGAACTTTTGAAAGATACCTGTGCATAATGTGGGGACTGTGCTTTTGCAGGAAATTGTGACTGGCTTATGTTTAGTGAGTTTCATTAGAAACTAGTTTACATGGAGATGTTTAGGGCATTGACCTCAGTCTCTCTTCATTTCCAGGCCTTTCCTGGCCTCAGCCTGCCTCCTTGGCCACCCAAGAGCTCTGGATCCCAGATTTGCTCCCTGTGACCAAAGTCTTTCTCCTCTGATATGACACCCTCACCTCGAGACTCTTGATTCTCTTATTCCACCCAGTGTACAGAAGTTTTTATCAGGTTCCCTTTTGGATGAAACTGGGGGGCTCCTGCAGAGGGCATGTGGGGGTTAAGGGGTCCTGGGGGGCTCTGGAACATCTTGAGATTTTGAATATTGCTTGTAACATTAGAGTTTGTGAACAGTGCTTTGGTTAAAGGCCTGGCCTCACAGCAGCAATGAGGGAGCACTTAGATCAAAGCCCAGAACCTGTGTGCTCACATGCCCACCATGTGAATTCCTCTGGCAGCCTGCCTTGCACCAGACTGGGGGAGAGAACCCCAGATCTGTGATGTCCTAGTGAACCGCAGCAGTGCCGAGTACTCAGGCAGACACCCCATTATGTCTGCTCACAGACCCGACTTTTGAAAATGTAATTTTGGTTACCTGATTGGTGTCTGTGACTCCTGCTTGGTGCGCCCTCATGAGTGCTGTGATTTGCTAGGCCCTGAAGTGGCAGCTCTCTGCCCGCTGCTGCCACTGCACGCACCGTTCTGTGGCTGAGACAGCCATGAGTAAGACCAGAGCTAATCCTCGGGGAGTGGGAGGGGAGAAGGAGGGGTGGCCCCGGGCCTGAGATTTCTTTGTGTCTCAGGGCTCTGGTATCTTTAAGCCTCTTTTCTTCCCCCACTTTCTCGGAGAGCCATTGCTCTCATTAAAAAAAAAAAAAAAGTTCCTTGACCCACCTGGTCCCTAAAGCAGAACGTACCAGCTCCATTAAATTAACATATGTAGTTCTGCAAAGTCTAAACAGTTTAAATTTCATTATTCTAGGCAGTATTTGTCAGGTTGCCAAAGCAGGGGAAATCTGTGAGGGGACAAGGAGAAGTTTAGCCCCATGCATGCCCAGGATGGTACTTTGCTTCTGCCTCCTGGGGTGTGTAGGGGAGAAAACTGGAGCTCCTCTAGAGGGTCTACCACATTTCACCAGCATTTGTTCACCAGCAAAAAGGGCATTGCCCAAATTCTACTGCATGAGTCACTGGGGTTAAAAATCCTTCAGATGGATAGCGAGGTCACCTCTTGTCCTTTTGAGCTGTCTATATATATTCCAAAATATATCTTGGTCATTTTGATTGGTCATTATTGATTGAAGGGCCTTTGGTGTTACTAATGTTTTAATAGTTTCCGATCAGTTTATTTAGGGCTCAGAGTAATCTGTAACTTGAGGATGGACCCGATTAGGCAAACTGTAAGAGCCCACCCCAGCGCCTGCTGTTCTGCAGCTCTGTTCCTTTTAGGAGTGGGCTTCATTTTTTTTTTTCTTTATATTATACTTTAAGTTCTGGGGTACATGTACACAATGTGCAGGTTTGTTACATAGGTATACATGTGCCATGTTGGTTTGCTGCACCCATCAACTCATCATTTACATTAGGTATTTCTCCTAATGCTATCCCTCCCACAGCCCCCCCACCCCCTGACAGGCCCCAGTGTGTGATGTTCCCCTCCCTGTGTCCATGTGTACTCATTGTTCAGCTCCCACTTATGAGTGAGAACATGCGGTGTTTGGTTTTCTGTCCTTGTGATAGTTTGCTGAGAATGATGGTTTCCAGCTTCATCCATGTCCCTGCAAAGGACATGAACTCATCCTTTTTTATGGCTGCATAGTATTCCATTGTGTATATGTGCCACATTTTCTTTATCTAGTCTATTATTGATGGACATTTGGGTTGGTTCCAAGTCTTTGCTATTGTGAATAGTGCCACAATAAACATACATGTGCATGTGTCTTTATAGTAGCATGATTTATAATCCTTTGCGTATATACCCAGTAATGGGATCACTGGGTCAAATGGTATTTCTGGTTCTAGATCCTTGAGGAATTGCCACACTGTCTTCCACAATGGTTGAACTAATTTACACTCCCAGCAACAGAGTAAAAGTGTTCCTATTTCTCCACATCCTCTCTAGCATCTGTTGTTTCCTGACTTTTTAATGATTGCCATTCTAACCGGCATGAGTTATGATTTGCATTGTGGTTTTGATTTGCATTTTTCTAATGACCAGTGATGATGAGCATTTTTTCATATGTCTGTTGGCTGCATAAATGTCTTCTTCTGAGAATTATCTGTTCATATCCTTTGCCCACTTTTTGATGGGGTTGTTTGTTTTTTTTCTTGTAAATCTTGTTTAAGTTCTTTGTAGATTCTGGATATTAGCCCTTTGTCAGATGGATAGATTGCAAAAATTTTCTCCCATTCTGTAGGTTGCCTGCGCACTTTGCTGATAGTTTCTTTTGCTGTGCAGAAGCTCTTTAGTTTAATTAGATCCCATTTGTCAATTTTGGCTTTTGCTGCCATTGCTTTTGATGTTTTAGTCATGAAGTCTTTGCCCATACCTATATCCTGAATGGTATTGCCTAGGTTTTCTTCTAGGGTTTTTATGGTTTTAGGCCTCACATTTAAGTCTTTAATCCATCTTGAGTTAATTTTTGTATAAGGTATAAGGAAAGGATCCAGTTTCAGCTTTCTACATATGGCTAGCCAGTTTTCCCAGCACCATTTATTAAATAGAGAATCCTTTCCCCATTTCTTGTTTTTGTCAGGTTTGTCAAAGATCAGATTGTGGATGTGTGGTGTTATTTCTGAGGCCTCTGTTCTGTTCCGTTGGTCTATGTATCTGTTTTGTTACCAGTACCATGCTGTTTTGGTTACTATAGCCTTGTAGTATAGTTTGAAGTCAGGTAGCGTGATGCCTCCAGCTTTGTTCTTTTTGCTTAGGATTGTCTTGGCTAGGCAGGCTCTTTTTTTGGTTCCGATGAAATTTAAAGTAGTTTTTTTCCCAATTCTGTGAAGAAAGTCCTTGGTAGCTTGATGGGGATGGCACTGAATCTATAAATTACTTTGGGCAGTACAACCATTTTCAGGATATTGATTCTTCCTATACATGAGCATGGAATGTTCTTCCATTTGTTTGTGTACTCTTTTATTTCATTGAGCAGTGGTTTGTACTCCTCCTTGAAGAGGTCCTTCACATCCCTTGTAAGTTGGATTCCTAGGTATTGTATTCTCTTTGTAGTAATTGTGAATGGGAGTTCACACATGATTTGGCTCTCTGTTTGTCTATTGTTGGTGTATAGGAATGCTTGTGAATTTTGCACATTGATTTTGTATCCTGAGACTTTGCTGAAGTTGTTTATCAGCTTAAGGAGATTTTGGGCTGAGATGATGAGGTTTTCTAAATATACAATCATGTCATCTGCAGAGACAGTTTGACTTCCTCTTTTCCTAATTGAAATTCCTTTCTTTCTTTCTCTTGCCTGATTGCCCTGGCCAGAACTTCCAATACTATGTTGAATAGGAGTGGTGAGAGAGGGCATCCTTGTCTTGTGCCAGTTTTCAAAGGGAATGCTTCCAGTTTTTGCCCATTCAGGATGATATTGGCTGTGGGTTTGTCATAAATATCCCTTGTTATTTTGAGATACATTCCATTAATACCTAGTTTACTGGGAGTTTTTAGCAGGAAGGGCTGTTGAATTTTGTCGAAGGCCTTTTCTGTATCTATTGAGATAATCCTGTGGTTTTTGTTGTTGGTTCTGTTTATGTGATGGATTACATTTATTGATTTGTGTATGTTGAACCAGCCTTGCATTCCAGGGATGAAACTGACTTGATCATGGCAGATAAGCTTTTTGATTTGCTGCTGGATTCGGTTTGCCAGTATTTTATTGAGGATTTTCGTGTCGATGTTCATCAGTGATATTGGCCTAAAATTGGATAAAGAGTCAAGACCCATTGGTGTGCTGATTTCAGGAGACCCATCTCACGTGAAAAGACACACATAGGCTCAAAATAAAGGGATGGAGGAAGAAGATCTACCAAGCAAATGGAAAGCAAAAAATAAATAAATAAAGGGCAGGGATTGCAATCCTAGTCTCTGATAAAACAGACTTTAAACCAACAAAGATCAAAAGAGACAAAGAAGGCTATTACATAATGATAAAGGGATCAATTCAACAAGAAGAGCAAACTATCCTAAATATATATGCACCCAATATGGGAGCACCCAGATTCATAAAGCAAGTTCTTAGAGACCTACAAAGAGATTTAGACTTTCACAAAATAATAATGGGAGACTTTAACACTCCACTGTCAATATTAGACAGATCAATGAGACAGAAAATTAGCAATTATATCCAGGACTTGAACTCAGCTCTGGGCCAAGCGGACCTAATAGACATCTACAGGACTCTCCACCCCAAATCAACAGAATATACATTCTTTTCAGCACCACATCACACTTATTCTAAAATTGACCACATAATTGGAAGTAAAACACTCCTCAGCAAATGTAAAAGAACAGAAATCATGACAAACTGTCTCTCAGACCACAGTGCAATCAAATTAGAACTCAGGATTAAGAAACTCACTCAAACCCACACAACTACATGGAACTGAACAACCTACTCCTGAATGACAACTGGGTAAATAATGAAATGAAGGCAGAAATAAAGGTGTTCTTTGAAACCAATGAGGACAAAGACATAACATACCAGAATCTGTGGGACACATTTAAAGCAGTATGTAGAGGGAAATTTATAGCACTAAATGCCCACAAGAGAAAGCAGGAAAGATCTAAAATTGACACCCTAATGTCACAATAGAATAAGAGAAGCAAGAGCAAACAAATTCAAAAGCTAGCAGAAGGCAAGAAAGAACTAAGATCAGAGCAGAACTGAAGGAGATAGAGACACAAAAAACCCTTTAAAAAAATCAATGAATCCAGGAGCTGGTTTTTGGAAAAGATCAGCAAAATAGACAGACTGCTAGTAAGACTAATAAAGAAGAAAAGAGAGAAGAATCAAATGGATGCAATAAAAAATGATAAAGGGGATATCACTACCGATCCCACAGAAATACAAACTACCATCAGAGAATACTATAAACACCTCTATGCAAATAAACTAGAAAATCTATAAGAAATGGATAAATTCCTGGACACATACACCCTCCCAAGACTAAACCAGGAAGAAGTTGAATCCCTGAATAGACCAATAACAGGCTCTGAAATTGAGGCAATAATTAATAGCCTACCAACAAAAAGAAGTCTAGGACCAGATGGATTCACAGCCAAATTCTACCAGAGTTAAAAGAGGAGCTGGTATCATTCCTTCTGAAACTATTCCAAGCAATAGAAAAAGAGGAAATCCTCCCTAACTCATTTTATGAGGCCAGCATCATCCTGATACCAAAGCCTGGCAGGGGCTTCACTTTTTAAGACTGGGTTCCTGGTGTATCTTTCTGGAATCAATACCTGTCAAGAAGCAGTGTGATACCCTCAAAGTGCATTGCACCTGAACCTGAGTAATTACCTGTAGTGTTTATTTTTTTGTTCACTCAACACATTTTCACTGAGCACCTGCTAAGCACTGGATTCTTTTAAGCATTGGAGAAATAACAGTGAAGAAAACAGGCAGAAATCCTGAACTTCAGGGAGCTTAGGTTCAAGTGGGAGAGATGATAAATAAAATGAATTGGCAAGGTATGTGCTGTGTTGGGAGGTAACCAGTGCCATCTCCCTCGGCCTCAGTTTCCTCATCTGCAAAATGAGAAAATGGGGCCACACCTCCAGTGTTCCTTCCTTCCACTTCTTCTCGAGATTTCCTGTGATTTTTTTTTTTTTTTGCATCACTTCATAAGGAAATCCAGTAGTCTTTCTTACCTGCAGATATTCTTAATGAGAACACAGAAATGTTTCCAACAGTGTGGTTCTGCATCGTTCTTCTGGTGACAGTGATTGTGTCTGCCCAGGTGCATGGTGGGATGTGTTGTCATCCATAGTCTGTCTAGGATGAGGCCAGGGCCCATCTGTGCTCTTGTGGGCTTGCTGAGCCCAGTGCTCCCATGTGTGGGCTATAGGAAGGTGGTCAGGTAAATAATGAGATGGGGGTCCCCTCTCTGTAATGTGTATGGGGGTTGACAGGAATGGGGAGATGGGAGGGACCCATTTCTTCTCAGGACACAGTTCAGCTTGCATGACTTCTGGATAATGGGGCTGTAAAGTGATTTCTGTTTTTTCTCTCCTGGCTTGGAGCTTTCTGCAAATGGGACTGCTGCTGATCTTCGGTAATATGTATTGTGCTTTTGGAGTATATAGAGTGTTGCTTTCTCCTGGGTTTAAATCAATTAATGAGTACCCACCAAATGCCAGTCACTGGGCGAAGTGCAGGGAATGTGAGGGAGAGGGAGTGGCAGACACTCCTTTGGGGGACTTGCAGGTGGCTGGTTGGGGGACTGCCCAGTGCTTGGGAGCGGTGACCAGGGCTGTGAGCCCTCCATGCGTGGTGCTATTTGTAACAGCTGGAGAAACAAGTGGTGAATATGCAGGGGGGGCACTTCCCATCTACAGAGGAGAGGACTTGCTTTTCTGTTTCCTGCATTCACTCTGCCGAGTCCTGTGAGTCATGAGGAGGGCGTGGGGCTGCAGGCGATGCCCTGTGTTCTCAGATGCCTCCTTTGTTGGAATGCCGAGAGACAGGGAAGCCTTGCTGTCCTATGACAATAGCCAGAGGCAGGGCCACCTGGCTGTAGGACACTATCTCTTGGTGGGTTTGGAGTATGAATTTGTGTGGTTGGTAGCTGGGATGGAGTGTGAGCGTGACTCCTCTCACCACCCTCTCTGGCTGAGGAACAGCAAGGCCACTGAGGTGGAGGGTGGGTTGGAAGGGTGGCGTCTTCTGTGATGGTGGGAGAAATTGGAGTAGAGGGATGACTGTGAGCAGTTGCCAGGTCTTGAGGTCAGGAGTGAGGAGGAATGGCAGAGCTGGATGGCACAGCCCTAGAAAGTGGAAGAGCAGCAGGAGGCCTGGAGGTGGGCCTTTTGGCCCTATGGTGCACTGAGCCAGGAGAACAGGCCAGAGAACAGTCACCTCCTCTCGAGAGGGTTATGGGGGAGGAACATTCTTGGGGATCTCCAGAAGGGCAGTAAGTTGTCTGTTTTCTTTTCTGCTGAATCTCAGGTAAGGCCCCTTCTGTTGTGGGGATGGGTGAAGGGGTAAGGCAGGAGCAGGTACACCAGTAGGGAGCTGGGGCAATCCTGGAGCCTGTGGACCCAAAAGAAAGAGCAGGTTTGGGTGCCGGGGTTGGCAGGTTCCATGGGGGATTGGTGGGCACAGTGGGTTGGAGCTGCAAGATCCAGCCAGTCATTCCTTCTGCTGCTGCTCATCACCTGCACCTGGAACCTCGTGCCCCTTCATAAAGCATGAAGCATTCTTAGCTGCTAGTGACCTGGTGGTGTCCTTTCTGTCCAGTCTTGTCCCTACCTGCTGTCCACCTTAGCTCCTTGCATTCCTGGCTGCTTTGTGCTTGCTGGCTTTGTCATCCCTCTACCTTCTCCTCCCCATTTCCCTGATAGGGTCATCCTCATCTTAACAGATCTGGCATTAATTCACTCACTCATTCATTCCACTGACAGTTACTGCTGTCTGTTGAGTGCCAGGAGTGGCTGCTGGGCATGCCACCTGCCAACCCTCAGGCTGGAGGCTAACCCTCATGGGTGCCCTTTTGGCTGCCGGTTCTATGCAGCATAACAGCTCAAAAATGGCCTTTGAATCCCACAGACACGCTTGCAATCTCCCTGAGCTTCAGTTTCTGCATCTGTAAGGTGGGGATGATCATGCCTGCCAGAGAGGGTGGCTGCGAGCCTGACATGCTTCGACTCAGGAAATGTCTAGCCCAGGGCTTGGCCCACTCAGAAAGGGGGCACCCGGCTACCTCTGCTCCTCCTCTGTGTGTTATGTCAGGGCTGGGAGTCTCTGACAGGGGAAGTTGGGAACTCAAAGGCCAGCAACGGGGAATGCCATCAAATTCCTCCACGTAACACCAGGGCAAAGAAGACACTTGTTTTTTTTTTGTTTGTTTGTTTTTGAGACTGCACTAGATGGGAATATCCATAAGGCAAGAGTGCAGATCTTGAGGAGAGGCTTCAAATAGCATCTTTTACTCACCAAATGCAGCACATTTTCTGGAATGCTGTGGCCTTTGCTAGTTTGGGGGTCATAGCCCCAGGCACATCAGGCATCAGGATGCCTTTACCCACCCCTTCCCATATTCCCAGGGTTTCCTTGTGGTTGGGTGATGTGAAGCACTTGATCCCAGGGACAGAGGACTTCTCACCAGATTACCTTTCAGTTCTTAGCTCAGCTCAACACTGTTCTCTCCAGAGCACAAACTGCCAAGGCCACAGAAGGTGGGGAGTTAAGAGCAGGAAGTAAAGCACTCCTGTCACCAAGACTGCTCTCCCTGTTGCCACACACCTAATCTCACCTCTTCTCCCCAGGCTTCACTAAATCCTACCTGTTTCTCAAGACCATCCTCGACTACTTCAGTTTGATGCCCATAGGGGCACAGAGCCCCCATCAGCTTTATGCTATAAAGTACTAGCTTATGGTAGACCAATCCTACTTCTGAAAACAACTAGAAGAAGCTGAGTAGACTCTAAATAGTATGTAAGAAGATATTTAAACAGCTAGCCAGAACTTGTAGGGTCAAGACCCTAAAAAAAGGGAAAATTATTTGAAGTGAGCCCAGCATTCTCTGTTGATTTTCCCTGTGAGGAATTTGTTGATTCATAAGTAGCAAAGGCTGCTTTAAAGTTACAGTAGTCCCACAAGGATAGACAAATAGACCAGTGGAACAGCATAGAGTCCCAAAGCATAGCCACACACATGCAATGGGACAAGATTTGTCCTTTCACTAAATGGGACTAGGTCAGTTGGATATCCACATGGAAATAAATGCATCTTGACCCTTATGTTGCAGTATGTACAAAACTCAATTCCAGATGAATCATTGACTTAAAGGTGAAAGGTAAAACAATAAAGCCCCTAGAAGATAACAAAGGAAAATATATTTACAACTTTGAGAAGGCAAAGATTTCAATACAGGACAGAAAAACACTAGCCATAAAGGAATAAATAAGATCATTTTGAGTACATTAAAATTAAGATCTTCTGTTCATCAAAAGATACCCTTATGAGTGAAAAGGCAAGTCACAAAATGGGAGAAGATATTTATGTGTTATCTCTCTTTGTGTGTGTAAATATTCAATAAAGGACTCATATTCAAAATATATAAAAGGCTTCTTAAATAAGAAAATGACAGTCCAATAGAAAAATGGGGAAGAGACTTGAATAGGTACTCCGTTCAAGATGGTACCCAAATGACCAGTAACCTTTATTCATCAGGGAAATGCAAATTAAAACTATAGTGATACTACTGCATACCCACCAGAATGGTTAAAATGTAAAAGCGTGATAATCTTAAGGGTTGGAAAAGCTGCGGAACAAAAAGAACACCCACATACCCACTTTTAAAAACTCTTAGGCAGTTATGAAGCTGAACATATGCATGGTCTGTGACCTAGCAATTCCACACCTAAATAAAAACTCGACAGCTTTGTATATATATGTGCCCCAAAAGACATAATACAAAACAGAGCAGTCTGTGTGATAGCAAAAAAAAGGAAACAATGCAATGTTCATCAATAGTGGAATTGATACTTATAGAATATTCATAGAATAGAATACTGTACAGCCCTGAAAATGAATCTATAGTTATATCCCTGCAACATCATGGATGAATCTCACAGCTATATAGTTGCAAGAAAGAATCTAGACACAGGAGAGTACATAAAGCACATTGATATATCAAGTTCTAGTATAGGGAAAACTAATTTGTAATTTTCTAAGTCAAGATAGCAGTTTACCTTTGGAGAGGAGGGGGTTTTGACTGGCAGGGAGTGGTGGGGGTCTCTGGGTGCTAGTAGTGCAAGCAGAACATTTCCTTATCTGAGTGGTAGTTATATGGATGTGCTCACTATGAGATTCATTGATTTATATAGCTTTCTACATGTGTTATACTTAAATAGTAAAGTTTACTTAAAAAATAGATGGAAGCGATTGGTATAGAATACCTTGGCTTTTGTAATTTGGGAATTTGCTATCTGGAAGAGGAGAGGTGATGAGAAAGTCCTAGAAGTTTTTCAGATACTTTAACTTGAAGGTTATACAGTGGCAGGTTTATCCTTATCCCTGAGTGCAGCGAGTGCTTTAGCACTGTGGTCTCTGAGGAGCCTGAGGACCAGGAAGCAGCAGAATAGCCATTTCTGTGGCCCTTTCTCTCCTTCAGATGCACTAGAGCTCCACCATCTTGCTTTATCCATAATAGATGGTGCTAGCGGTGGGCAGAGTGCTGTGGGCTGGAGGAAGGAATCCAAAAGCTCCTTTTCCTCTCTCTTTCTCCTTCTCTTTCTTCCCTCTCTTTTCTTCTTACTCTGTTGCAAAGAGTAAGAATTTTTGCTAGGCAGCCTGCACCCACAGATTAAAAGACAAAAGAACATTTACTTAAAGGACAGATGTAAATTAGCGTACTGGGACACAAATGCTAAGACTTCAGAATGTTGTAGAACCTAGACCCAGTGGGCAGTGCAGAAGGCTTCTTTGAGCAGGCAAGAATTCCATTGTCAGAATCTGAACGAGAAGTTTTAAAAACTTTCTTCAGGGAAATAAAACCTCATTTGGTTTAACAACACTGATTCCTGCATGCCAGGGCATAATTGGCTCCTCCAGGAGGGTGTTTATCTCTGCAGTGGTATTGGCTGGGATCACTCAGCAGTCAAGCCATGTCCAGCTTTTGTGAGCATGGTGGTCAAGTCAAAATACAAAAATGTCTTTTGCAAGCCCTGGGGTTTTCAGTCTGGCCCCTTCTTGGTAATGGGAAAGTCAAGGAAAGAAATAACAAGAAACCATTGAGTTTATGGGAATAGAAAGATTCAAATATGCCTGCCAGTGGCATAATTAGGTTGACTTCTAATTTTCCTTTATATCTTCCTTGTTTTCAAGCTAACCAGATAAGTTAAAAACTTATTTACTCTTAAAAACATTGTCCTAATGGAACTTGCTTTTGATTCTTTTTTAGTGCTGTTTCTCATATATGAAGTCAGAACTGAAAATTCTATTCACTGAATTAACAGACAATATGTTTAAATGGTGTAGACTTTTTGCCACATATTTCACACTTATAAAGTACTTCAGGTCAGGCGCGGTTGCTCACGCCTTGTAATCCCAGCACTTTGGGAGGCTGAGGCGGGAGGATCTCTTAAGCCCAGGACTTTGAGACTAGCCTAGGCAACAGAGTGAGAGCCTGTCTCTACAAAAACATAATTAAAAAAAAATTAGTAGTCGCAGGTACTCGGAGGCTGAGGTGGGAGGATCACTTGCACCCAGGAGTTTGAGGCTACAGTGAGCTATGATCGCACCACTGCACTTCAGCCTGGGCAACAGGGTGAGACCTTGTCTCTTTTATTTTTAAAATATAAAAAATTTAAAAGGTCCTTCAAATTGCTATACTTCTTGAGAAAACAATACTGAATTACTTCGTTTGTGAAAAAGTCCAAAGAACGTCGTTGGCTTAGGAAAGAGAGACTCACCAGGAGCAGATACCCAGCCCAACTGCCTATGTTGCACTCTGCGTTTTCTCAGCTCGGACTTTGGCATTTTACATCCAGTGATTCAAGAGTTTTGCCCTTGCTGGGACCGGTTATCTTTGAACCAGACAAAAATAGGCACAAAATCAGTTGCTTTCAGTGATATCTCTGTAAAGTACGTCATGAGGTTTCTTTGAATTGGGAGATTTTCCTGGTAATTTAGGAAGCAGCTGAGGAGGCTCTCCAAGGCAGCTCAGATGTTTCACCAATTCCCCAAGAGTGATCTTTCCCCCTCAACAATGCTGAAATCATTGACTTCATCACCTTTGTTTCGATTGTTAAAAATTGTATTCATCAAAGATAAAACTCACTGGTGTGCTGGCAGAGCCCCATTTGAGTTTTTGTGAAGATTAGATGAATTAATCCAGGAGTGGCATCTAGATGATGCTTGGAATGCAGTAAATTCTTAAAAAATGGCTTATTGTATAGGTATTAGCTTGGTGCAAATGTGCGGCTTTTGCCGTTACTTTCAAAGGCAAAAACCGCAATTACTTTTGCACCCATCTAATATATTGTGAGCCACTGCCAGATGTTTTACCTACAAAATCTCAACTCCTCACAGTGACTCTGCAAGGTGGTTGGTAGTATTTCTCACTTCACTGATAAAGAAGAAGAGCATCAGAGAAGTTAAGTAATTTGGGTGAGGTCACACAGCTGGTGAACAGCAGTGTAGGGCACTGAACCCAAGTCTTTCCTCCCCACTGCCATCATCTCTCTCTCTTTCTCAAATTGCGGTTTGAACCTCCTGGAAGGTTTATAGCAGTTTTCTTGTGGGATGGAGGGGTGGCATGACTTTTACAGTTTGAAAAATACTTCTTTGTGCTAGAGGTTGACAAATACTTTCTACAAAGGACCACATAGTATTTTAGTATTTTAGGCTTTGTGGGCCATACAGTCTCTGTGGCAATGACTCAACTCTGCCATTGTAGTGTGAAAGCACCACAGGCAATACTTAAACCAATGTGTATGCCTGTGTTCCAATAAAGCTTTATTTATAGAATTAGGCTATGGGTCAGATTTGGCCCATGGGTTTTTAGTTCTGTTCCCTTCAAGCCCCCCCACAACCTTAGGTGTTTCCACTTCTCTGTTAACAGCATCACTGCCTGTCTTCCTGGAAGCTTTCCACTTTATCTGTTCAAATGTCAAAGTTGCACCCTCTACTAATGTTTGAGAGCTGGGGAGAGGGCAGTGGCCAGGACAAAGTTCCTGACCGCATGGACCTGGTATCTGGTGGGAGACAAGTGTTTGGCAGGTGGTAAAGATAAAAAGAATAGGTGAAGGAGACAGAGAGTGACAGGGATCCTTTTTCATGTGGGGTAGCCCAGGAAGGACTCTGAAGACAGGGCAATGGAGCAGAGTCCAACAAGGGGGGAGAGAGGAGAACACATGGCTCTGGGTGAGGAGCTTTCTGGGTGGGGGGCACAGCAAGTGCAAGGGTCCTGAGATGGGAGTGTGCCTAGCATGTTTGAGACACAGCTGGGAATCCAGAGTGGCTGGAGTGCAGCAAGGAGAAAGAGGAGCTGTGCAAGGAAGTCAGACCGGGAAGGGGAAGTCCGTAGGGTCTTTGTGTCATTGTAGGGCTTACTGGGGGCAGTCACAGGGGAGTTTTGAGCAGCAGAGTGTCCTGATCTGACTCATACCACAAGAGATCCCTCTGGCTGCTGGGTGGAGAGAGCCTGTAGGGTGATTAGGGGTGGCTTCCGGGAGCCTCACTAGGTGGATGATGTTGGGAGAAGCCCAGAGATTCCTGAATATGTCATGAAGACAGAGCCACATGTTTTCCCAATGGATTGCAGTAGAAAGTGGGAAGAGAGGGGTCAAGGCTGACTTAAGGTTTTGGCTGAAGCAGCTGGAAGGACAGAGCTGCCCTTCACTGAGTTGGGAGACTGTGGGAGAGCAGGTTTATGGGGACAATGAGGACCTCATTTTGTGTGTTTAAGGTGGGGCTGTCAGTTGGATTCCAAGTACAGATGTCAAATAGGCCATGGATTCTCAAGTTGGGAGTTCAGGCTGGAGCCATACAGTGGGGAGTGAGCAAGGCATAGATGGTCTTGGTCTTTAAAGCCAGGGCTGGCGGGTGTTGCCCATGGAGTGAGTACAGAGAAAGTGTGGGAAAGATTGGGGGATTCTTGCCCCGAATCCCCCATGTCTGCTGATTTCATGCCCCAAGGGTCTTACCTAAAAACCACTTCCATTGCTTCCTTTCAAGTGAGTTATCCACAGAGCTACCAGGGAACCCTGGAGTGCAACACCAGCTGTGTCCCACCCCACTGAAACCTCTGGTATGTCTGCACCACCCACAGAAGAGTACACAAGCACCTCTGTCTCATGTGATTTGTACCAGTCCGCCCAACCAACCACTCTTGTACCCCCACCCCCCAAATTCTGCCTGTGAGCAAAGCAAAGTGAAGTACTGTTGCTCTTGCTGCCTGTCCTGGTGTTCATGGCTCTTCCCACCTGGAACCCACTCCCTTACCCAACAGTATGTAATGGCAAGTAGCCACTGTGCCAGAGACTTCAAAGATCCTAGAGTGGAGTCATTGTCATGTAGACTTACATCTTTTAAAAGGATTCTCTCAAGATGATGAAGAAGGTGTTGGGGTATAGTCACAGGCCTGCTATGGCCCTCTTAGTCTGGGGGCTGCAGTGATGGGGTAGGGTGGTGTGGTGATGCAGGATGTGACTGGGGGATGCAGAAAGAGGGAGTACATGAGTTTCAGCTGTGAAGAAGAACTGGCTCAAGGAAAGGATGAGGCCAGCTGGTATTGTAGCCCTGCCTAGTAGTGAGCAGATTCCCAGCAATGCAACAGATGTCTTGAGGATGCCTGCATGGACCCAAGAGCCACATCCCAACAGGAGAGGGAATTCCAAGAGAGAACTAAGGCAGGGTGCCCAGGTTACCATTGGGCCCATTGCCATCAACCTGAGACTTACAAAGGGCAAATAGCTTTCACTTGCATATGCTAAATCAAATCAATTGATAATGCCTGCCTGGGGTGCCATCTAGGGGTGAGGTCTCTGAAGAAAGAATGCAGTGATTGATGAGTCAGGTCTACCAGGGAAGGTGTGGGGCCAAGTGTTGGCCATTGTGAACTGACTGACAGCTGTCCCTACTGAGTTTAGGAGGGCTTAGCATACCCCCCATACACCCAGGAGGGAATCATGTTGTGTGAATTACACACCTAGCTTGAAATTAACCAACTTAACCAGACCTATTAGTTTTTCTAAAATGGAGTAGGGCAAAAGTCACAGGTTTTCTCCTCATTCTTTGGCAGTGACCCCTAACATTACGTCTATGTCTTACATCATGGAGTGAATAACATGTAAGCTTCTTGACATGTGAAAACAAAGCATCTGAGAGAAAAGATACCCAAAGTAGCAGGAGATTTCACCAAAAGGAAATAACATTTGTGAAAGCATTCTGAGCACTGTCGAGTGCTCTATAAATATAAGGACTTATTGTGCATTGCCTGAGGAGAACCAGCTCAGCCATAATGCTCACAGTTACAGGAGAGACTTGCCTTGTTACTTTTCCTTCCTACAATTAAGTTTCTTCTCTTGGAATGTGAAGAGAGCCTCTGGGGATGGGCTTTGCCAGAATGGGTAGCTCCTTGCTGATGGGGGCAGGCTGAAGGCAGGGGACTGTGGTGTGCAGGGCTGACCATCCGTCATTTTGCTGGCTGGTGTATCCAGGAGGGATCCAGCCTGTGAAAAGCTGGCTGCTGCCACCAGAGGTAGGCAGGGTGACTTGGCTTCATGCAGGGAGGCCAAGATAGTCACTTTCCTGCTGTGCAGCCTGCTGTTTATGGGCATGGTCTTTTCCCAGGAGGAAGAACTTCTTGGGAAACCACGTCAGGGTTAGGGGGTCTTGGTGAATGCAGCATCAGAGCTGGAATCTTTTTCTGATGAGTGAGTGAGTGAGTGAGTGAGCAAGCATGGCATCAGATCAGTGGAAAGCACATGGACCTCTGTGGCCCAGAGTGAGCATGCTCATTTGGGAGCTGACCTGCCCTGCCCCTGCCTTTAGATAAGACATTGCTTGCTGCTCCCCAGGCTCTCTCCCGCCATTCCTGTTCTGATGATAGCCAGATCCCACCTGCTTCTGGGCGCAAATCTCTTTGTAAGATTTTGCTTGTTCTGATTTCCTCCAAAGAGGTGTGTATCCAAATCTTTCCCATTTTCTTTTGTAAATGGGTGAAACTCTAAACAATAAGGTACAAATAATTTTCTCTGCTGACGTTTGAAACAGGCTTCAAAATTCTCTGGCATTCAAAAAAAAGTTTGGATTGACTAATAGTTTAAGAATATTCAAGAGGAGGGTTTTAGTCACTCTCTCAGCCTTTGTATATACTTAATTGACAAAAGAACTGGATTGTCAGAAAGTGCACTAGAAGTGAGTCTCTCTGCTTTATATGAGGCCTCTTGTTCTTCTGAGAATACTGATGTCAGTAGATAAACGTGGCAGAGTTTGCTGGCCTGAGCTCCCCACTGTAACTGTAGGGCTTCTGTGGGATGGATATTAGGGGCAGTTCTTCTGCTACAGCAGTCTGGAGCCAGTCGGGAGTGAGAAACCACACAGTGATCTAAACAGGGAAGTTTAATATGAAGAATCATTAACCTATGCCAGAAGAGTAACTATAAGATCAAAGAAAAGTCTATAGTCCCCTAGGGCTGAGGGTACCAAAGGAAGGACAACCTTGGAAGGGGTTCAGTTCTTGTTGGAGAAGGTGTGGTTGGGTGAGGATGGCAGGGAAGTTCGCTGATTTAGCTGGTCAGCAGTCATGGGGCAAACAGGAAGCAACTTCCCAGAGCTCAGGAGGGGTGGGGGAGCTGCAGCTGGTGTTGGCGTGTGGCCATGCAGGGGAGTGGGGCACCGGTGCAGGCAGGAGCCTGGAGTGCACACGGATAGGAGGACCATGGGAGACAAACCTGGGGGCAGGGGATGAGTGAGCAGAGGGAATTAATGTGATGGTGGGCGGGTGGACTAGAGCACCAGTTGTGCATGCTGAGAGGTGATCGCTGGGCTGTTCAGGGGCTGTGAGGTTGCTGGAAGAGGGCACCTTCTGGGTATAAGGCTGGGGAACAGCCCAGCCTGAGTGTCCTCCTCTCCTCCTCACCAGTCCCTTCCTCCTGCAGTGTTCCCTTCAGCCAGAGTCCTCTTCTGAGAAAGCTTAACATTGTGCTCACTGTAAAGGAGAAATGCTTGAAGGAATTCCTTCCATTATTGCAGAGTATGTATTGAAGGATGAATTTGGAGCTGAGAGGCAATATCTTGCTAACTGGCATACCTGGGTTGCCTTCCCTGCAGCAGCTGTGGCCCCAGGATGTCTGTGGGGATGTAGGCTGCCCCTTGCTCCAGGTGGCCCTATTTATTTCAGAGTGTGGCTCACATAGGGGCTGGCTCTCCTTGCAAGGCTTCTCTTTAAGGCTTTGCCTTAAGGACAGAGGCCTAGAGGGAAGGAGACATGATTCTCTCTCACAGGCCTGCTAACAGCTCCAGCTGAAAGGAACTGAGCTGGAGCAGGCAGATGCTCCTGCTAGAGATGTATGTGACTTGAGGAACTTAACTTGACCCATTTTGGTTCTGGCAGTGTCAACTCTGGCTCACAGAGGATGCCCCCCTCTCTGCATTCTCTTCAACCCAATGCAGGTGTGAAACACTTGACCGGTGTGTGTTTCTGTGTCCTAGACAACTGGTCCCATCCACAGATTGAGGAGTTCCTGGAAGGAATCTTTCTTATTGGTGCACCTGCTAGGCAGGTTCTGTGCCTGCCTCTATGAACTCCCTGGCTCAGGTTGGAGTGGGTGGGCCTGCCTATAGCGGTAAGGTGGTTGCCAGCGTTAGTTTTGCTTAGTCTCCCTCTGCCTGGGCCCCAGCCATAGAAATTCTGACTTAGTTGATGAGAATCAGGGTTGTGGCATCATCTTCACAATCCCTTACCCCCTGCCATGTGGTTTTAAAGTGCAGCCAAGGTGGGGAGCCCTGATTTGAGCCAGACTCTGCCTGCTGGGGCAGGCCACCTCTTGGCTTGTGTACTCTTCTGTTTACTTGTGTGCCTCATTCATGTTTGCTATGAACATTTTGAGAGCAAAGATTATTTTCATTCTCTTTGCACATCTGTCTCCCACACTGCCCTTAGCCAATGGCAGCCTCAAACTTACACTGCACCCACCAGCCTCGGTTCCCTGGAGCAGTGGAGTTGATGGTGCCTCCAGGTTTATACCATAATCGGCAAAGAAACTCACTGTCTCCACTGGGAGATATGACTTTCTAGACTTTATTGGGTTCGAATTTTTACTTGCCAAAGGAGGGAGTGAGGAAATTTAGTCTCAGAGAGGATGGCTGTCAGGTAAAGACAGCTGCTGCTGGCTACCTTTGTCTTGGAACACTTGACCTGCCGACATGGAGGGGTGGTTGTTTGTCAACTGGAATTCTTCTCCAGGAGTTTGTTTACAAACTGCAAGAATTCCATATAGTCTTCACTTAATTTGGTGGAAAGGATCCAAACCATTGTAAAGCTAATCCAGAGGAATGTACAATTCTGCCTTTTTGGGTTTATAACCATTTTTTGCCTTGGCAGGATCTAACGTGAGCTATCATGGCCATTTCCAGATGTGAACAGTCCACCACGTTTACACAATCCAATTGTCCTGCCTGCAGTGGGGTGTGGGTGGAGCAGAGTCATCTGTCTTTGTTTAACCACAGCTCTCAAAGTGTGGTTCCTGGACCAGCAGCTTCAGTGGCACCTGGGTACTTATTAGAAATGCAGACTTTTGACCCCACCGCCACCCCTCCTAACCTATTAATCCTGAAACTCTGGGGGTGGGATCCAGCACTCTGTTGTAAGAAACCCTCCAGTGACTTATCCATGCTTAAGTTTGAGAACTGCTTCTCTATCCAGTAGTCAACCTGGATGGACACCTTAGCACATCACAGTCCCACCTGTGCTTTTTCTTTTCTTTTTTAACCCCCAGCGCTTTATCTGTATTCAGCCCTGTACTCTCCATGTGTACCTTTTGAATCAGATCCATATTCCTGGCCAAGGTCAGATGTGCTGCCTTAGTGAGGCCTTGACTGACCCCTGTCCTCCAGCAGGTCTGCTCAAGCTCTTGCATTCTCTCTCTGACCTCTGTTGCGTGTGGTCCCCCCACATCAGCAGCACTGGGCTCTTGTTAGAAACATAAAATCCTGGCACTGCCCCAACTCTGTAGGTAGTTTCTATCCACTTTAAAGGTTAGCAAGCACTGATGAGACAACTCTGATTGTGTTAAAATAAGTCAGTTTTTTATGGATTACATTTTTAATAATACTTATTCATTAGGAAAAAAATGGGACATACAGAAAAGCCCAAGAAGCAAAGGCACCCAAGTTAAGGAGAGGCAGCTCTTTCCATAGACACTGACATGAGCAGCCTCTCTGGGTATCCTTATTAAGTGCTGGTCTCACTTTTGTTCTAGGAGGAGTGCTATTCAGATGACCTGTTTTTGAGACAGAAGCCGTCCTTTCAACAACAGCTAACAGCATGTCTTACACAGAACAGATGTTCAATAACTATTTAAGGACACAAACAGGGGGTTTTAAGCATTTGCTGCTTCTGTAAGGGTATTGTCTCTTTCTGGAGATTGGAGTGTCCAGAATATTAATGAGGTAGGTCAAGGGTGTTTTGGGCTGAGCTCAATCTTGATTCGGTGATCAGAATGTCTCAGTCTGGAATCTCCATGGTTGGCTTTCCTGAGGGACAGTGAAGCTTGATGAAAAACTATGCATGTAGCTCTCATTCCTGGCCAAGACTGCTCTCTGTACCAGAAAACTGACTTTCTGACTTACTGGGAAGACTAATGGATAATCTGATTTAGGTTTTAGTGGAATAAAAGTGTGACTGAAAGAGGGTAGAGGGAAAGAGGGAATCGTCCTGTCTGCCCCTCTGGCCCAAAGATAGGGGACTAATTTATTCCTGTAAGGAGGCCTGGCAGCTGGTGAGAGGTGTTCTGAAGTGCTCCAGGGGCCACCTTCAGCCCAGCACCCTGGCTGTGTGCCCCTTTCTTTTAGCAGGTGTGCCTGAGGCCTGTCCCTACCCCTTGTGGCCTTGGGAGCAGCTGCAAATCTCCAGGGCCTGGGCTAGGCTCATGGATGCACATGGCAGTCGCCTAGGACAGGGGTGTCTAATCTTTTGGCTTCCCTGGGCCACACTGGCAAAAGAAGAATTGTCTTGGGCCACACATAAAATACAATAACACAAAAGGATAACTGATAAGCTAAAACAAAAAAAACCTTAAAAAAAATCTCATAATGTTTTAAGAAAGTTTATGAATTTATGTTGGGCCGCATTCAAAGCTGTCCTGGATAGCATGGAGCCCATGGGCCGCAGGTTGGACAAGCTTGGCCTAGTAGAAATGGCTGTGACCTTGGAGTCATAAGCTTCTAGACCTGTCCAGCATTCCCCATTGCCCAGCTTTGCTGCCTGGAGGAAGTGTCCAGCTTGCCTCATACGGATGCTGCTGCCACATCTCTGTTCCTGGCCTCCAAGTGTGCAGAAACTTGGGTGCCCCTGTGCTGTGCTCCTCACGTGCCTCTGTTGCTAGACAGGGGTGGCTCTGAACAGTAGGCACAGAGGAACTAAAGCCTGAATGGTTCCTGCCTGTTCAGCCATTACCTTCCATGAGGGTGCATGAGGCTGTGTGAAAACCGGGTTATACTCATGCACATGACGGCACGGGCATCTCGCTGGGAGAACAGCATGAACGTTGTGGCAACCTTTTAGGACATATGACGTGTTCTTACACCACACACATCTGGTGCTGCAGTGTCTGCTTGGCCAGAGCATTTCTCATCAACATCTGGGAAGGATTACTCTCTGTCTAAAACCAAACTGTGTGGTGGCTGTAAGAAACTGCATGTTTAGGCAAATTGTAAAATAAGCAGGCGGTGGTGCTCATGTGTGCACCTCTATGAGGATGATGGGTATGAATTGTTTTCCAGAAAATCTCAAGTCCCTTCACCTTGAATGCTGAACCGGAAAGGAACCTGAGTTGAGTCCTGTCACAAACGTGTCACTGCCTGTGACCAAAAGCACTTGGACCATTTCTGGGGCCTGAAGAAAATTTTGATTTTGACATTTTAAAAGCCATCATTATAGTATGCATTTTAGCTGTAGAGTATCTCTAGATCCCAATAAGATGGTGACTGATGACAGATCTTAGTCTCATAGATGGTAATCTGTGAATTCAGATTTCACAGTGGATTCTCACTAGAAAATAGACTATGTTTAAAATGTTCATTGACCATCCTCAGCAACCTTAGATTGAAAATTAATTTTGGCTGAACACAGTGGCTCACGCCTGTAATCCCAGCACTTTGGGAGTCCGAGGCGGGCAGATCACCTGAGGTCAGGAGTTCGAGGCCAGCCTGGCCAACATGGTGAAACCCTGTTTCTGCTAAAAATACAAACAAAAAAAAATTATCCAGATGTGGTGACATGCACCTGTAATCCCAGCTACTTGGGAGGCTGAGGCAGGAGAATTGCTTGAACCTGGGAGGTGGAGTTGCAGTGAGCCAAGATTGTGCCATTGCACTCCAGCCTGGGCAACAAGAGTGAAACTCCGTCTCAAAAAAAAAAAAAAAAAAAAAGGAAATTAATTTCTATGTCGAGCACGGTGGCTCACACCTGTAATCCCAGCACTTTGGGAGGCCAAAGTGAGTGGATCTACTTGAGGCCAGGAGTTTGAGACCAGCCTGGCCAACATGGCGAAACCTCATCTCTACAAAAAATATAAAAATCAGATGGGCGCGGTGGTACATTCCTGTAGTCCTAGTTACTCGGGAGGCTGAGGCAGAGAATTGCTTGAACCTGGGAGGTGGAGGTTGCAGTGAGCTGAGATTGTGCCACTGCACTCCAGCCTGGGTGAAAGAGTGAGACTCTGTCTCAAAAAAAAAAAAAAAAAAAAAAAGTTAATTTTTATATTAAAGGTCAGATTCTCCAGACTCACAAATGAGCTAACTTGGAACATTCCGAGAGTCTGTACTGACCATTTGTATTTTTTGTTATAGAAATGTACTTCCTGCACAGTGAATACGATCCCCAAACACACCAGACCTGGTCACAGTGATAGCCCTGCCCTGGGCTGGTATATAACGTGAATAATCCTGGAAGAGGAGTGGACTTTTTCTCTCCAAACCTTTCTCAAACACAAACTGAAGATGACAATATGTGTGGAGGTTTTTAGGGAATATTTACTTGGGGCATGTGACATTACAAATGGCAGCGTTTCGCTTTTGCTGTCCCCTGCATGTGGCTCTTTGGAAGGGCCATCCTTCAGCATCCTGGAGCTCCAGGGGAGACAAGTCCTAAAGACTTGTGGTCCTCTGCTCATGAGCAAGGACCATGCTTGTGTTTTTTTCTTTCTTTTTTTCTCTTCTGATTAAAAGTGCACAAGTTGTAATTTAGAAATACATGGATGCCTGTGGATTTTAAAATTGGATTTTAAAAGTTGTGGCAGGGAGTACAGGGACCAGTCTTTAATTATAGCTCACACCAACCCTATACTTTGTGATGCCAGCTTGGGGGAGGCATCACTGCTGAACAGGACTCCCGTAATCTGCATCTCAGGCATCTCACAGTGGGGCTTTCTGTTTGTTCTGGAGACAGAATGGAGGAAACAGAGGGGAGGCAGAGGATGCTGACTTGGGTATCTGGGACTCTGAGGATCTTAAAGGCAGCACAGCTCTCAACAAGTAGAGGTGGTTGGTTGAGGGGTTTCAGCTGATCACTAAACCAGGGCTGTCTGGTCACAGAGTTAATGAATTACTAAGGGAACGGAGTAGAGTCAATTACACTGCTGGTTTCATGCTGCTGACCTTGAAATCCTCTGGTTATTGAGAATGTGGCAGGTAGAGAACATTAGTGTTATGTACAGTTGAAACTAAATGAAGAAACTGCACATTTAATCATATTGCATCTGAGGAAAAAGATCTTTGTGTCACGTGAACCAGGGTCCAGATATCTAGCAGAAATGAGCTAGGCAGGCAGGTGGCTCTGGATACTTGGTAGCCTGTGCTTGGAATGGAGGGCAGTACTGCTCAGCTCAGCCTCCCTGGGGCTGCTGTAAAGGACAGCCCAGGGTTTCTGGATGTTTCCAACCTTCAAGAGAAGCTGGAAACCTGGCTTTTTATGTACCGTGCCTTTACTTTTAACTATTGGCAGCTAACCAAAAGTATTCTAAAACGCCATGTGGGTCACACCGAGTGTGGCAGTGTTCCGCCAGTTGCAGAACCATGATGTCCTGCAGGCCCCATCGTTTCACAGCTGTGATAGATAACAGGCTGGCCCAATATTCTGCTGCCAGCTTGGCTCTGAGGCTGGCTTTCTTTATCCCTTAAGGGCTGTTTTCTGGGGGATGCTATGGAATGACTCGTGAGTTCTGGGTTTTCCTGGCCAGCAGGCAGCTCACCCTCTAGTATTCTTAAGAGCTTTTCCTAGAAGTCTGCAGTCACAGCCAGCTGGACTTCCCTGAGGTGTGGCTTCTGCTCCTGGGCCCTCGTATCACAGATGCCAGGTGGAGCTAGATTCTTGGCCCATTTGTGTGTTTTCCCTGGATCTCAGTGGGCCTACCCTTAGACCCCAGGATATACTCACTTAGCCTGAAGGGTGCCGTGTGGATAAATGTGACAAGGTAGGAAGGAGAGCCGGGCACTGGCTACAGAGGGGAAGTTCTGAACAGATTGGGATTCCTGAGTTTCTGCTCTTGGTTTTCAGCCCAGCCTGAGACTTCTGCTCTCCCCCTGCCCAGGGGAGATGAAGTGGTGGTGTCTCTGTCACCTTTTCTCAGGGTGGGGCCCCAGGTTCCTGCATCAGATCACCTGTGGGTGGTAGGAAATGTGCCATGTCCCGGGCCCCACCTGCTCAGACTCACAGAATTAGGATATTGGGGTATGTTCCAGGAATCTGCACTTTGAATGCTCCCAGGAGGTTGATGGAGGGATGGCAAGGGCACTGGGCAGTAGGGTCTTGTGATTCCAAGTCATGTTCTATGGGCCCCACCATCCAGGAATGCAAGCAGATGAGGGCAGGCAGCAGCCAACTGGCTGCTTCGGGCTCATAGCCCAGAACCCAACAGGAAGTGTTGAGTGGTGGCCTGCCCTGGGACCGACTCCATGGGTGTGTAACGAGTGCAGTTGCACAGGGCCCCATATGCAGAAGGGGGCTCTGCACTTGGAATTTAATGCTATGTGGCTATAGTCCTGAAATTCTTAATTTTATTTTTGAAGTTGTGTCTTTTAAGCAAAGGCCAATGGGACAGTGGAGCAGGTGCTAGGGGCTTGGCGCTTCTGCCTCCCTACTTCCCTGTGGTGGGTGGTCTGCTGCCCACTCCTCACCCCGCCCAGGGACTTCTGCTGCTCTTTGCCCAGCAGGGGCCTGGGTGCAGGTGCAGAGAGAGTTGGGGTTGGGCATGTTCTTCATGTGCAGAGTGGTGGGGCTGGGGCTGTGGACACCTGTGAAACTCTACATATGTCCAGTGAGTATCCCCGTGCCTGAGGAAGTACAATAGTAAATAGCTGATTTTAAAAAACACCATGGGAGGTCAAAAGAGACTGCTGACGGAAGGAGAATGATTTTTTTCCTGCTTTTTGAACATTAGGCCCCACATTTTTGGTTTATGCTACAAATTGTGTAGCTGGTCTGAGTGACCCTATGCATAAACCCTGTTCTTATTGGATCTACTTTATTGGTGGCTCACATTAATGAAATAATGCACCCCTTCCCCTAGGTTTTTGCTTTCTCTCCCTTTCACCAATTCTTCATTCTGATAATACTGAAAGCCTTTCACATGTTTAGTTTCTTTATACATTGTAGTATTCTTGTTTGAACGAATGTGAACAACAGGGATTTTTAAATATAAAGCAATAACATATTAAAAGTCCTTGAAAGCTTTATGCAAGAGCTTTGATGATTTAAAGAGAATCAGTAAGTTATCCTATTTATGTGGTTTATCCAATAATTGTTCAATTTTTAACTGCGTGAATTTGGTTATGTAGTTTAGCCACCTAGGAGTGGTTTGCACTGCCTCACTTTGTTAGGCAGGATAATAATAAATAAGCAGGATACGCTTGGGACCCGCTGTGTGCTCTGTGAATGTTTGCAGAAGACTAGGAGGTGGGGATCGGAGCATACATATCTTGGCAAAGGTTTTTATTGTTTGAAGGTTGAGCAGCTGGTAACACTAGGCCTAATTATTCCAGATGTTATAGTCTGTGTCTCACTTGACCTCTCATCACATTTTCCAGTTGACCATGTTCTACTTGAAGCACTCTTCCCTTGGTTTGTATGACGGCTTTCTCTTGTTTTTTTTTTTTTCCCCCTCTGGTTCTCTCTGGCTGCTGCCGCTCAGTCTCCTTTTCTTTTTTTTTCTTTTTTTTCAGACAGAATCTTGCTCTGTCACCCAGGCTGGAGTGCAGTGTCGCGATCTCGGCTCACTGCAAGCTCCGCCTTCCGGGTTCACGCCATTCTCCTGCCTCAGCTTCCCGAGTAGCTGGGACTACAGGCCCCCACCACCACGCCTGGCTAATTTTTTTCTATTTTTAGTAGAGACAGGGTTTCACCGTGTTAGCCAGGATGGTCTCGATCTCCTGGCCTCATGATCCGTCTGCCTCGGTCTCCCAAAGTGCTGGGATTACAGGCGTGAGCCACCGTGCCTGGCCAGTCTCCTTTTCTTTGATGCAGCCTCTAAATGTTGTTTGCTGAGGACTTAGTCCTTTGCCTTCCTTTCTTCCTCTTCCTTGTATTCTCTTGCGCAGCAGCTAAGAACAATGTCTCATGAGCCAGGTCGTTTAGGTTCAGTTGCTACTAATTGTGTCAATCTTGGGCAAGTTATTTGGCCAAATTACAGTGTTCTGTGAGCTTGTGCTACAGATTTATATCAATTAAAGATGAAATAATAATAGTGCCATCCTCATAGGCTTGTGTGAAAATTAAATAATTCATGTTAACTTGTGTTAATTGAATAGTAAATATTTTTAGCTATTAAAAGTTAGATGTTTGGGCTTCTGCTTTTGGCTATAATGAACTAGCTTGTAGCAGACCAATATTCTACCCAGAACAGTGGAGAAGCTAGCCAGAGGACCAAAAACATTTGTTTTAAGGCTCTGGAGAACTACCAAGGTGGCCAAGACCCCAGAAAAAAAGGAGACTCAGTGAGGTCAGACTCATTAAATCTGATATTCTAAGTTGCTTTTCATCTTGATGTATTTACCTGTTCATGAGCGGCAGGTGCAGGGTCTATGAAGGCAAGTAGAAAGTGAGGAGGCTGAGAAGTTAAGCAGAGCTAATAGTAGTTTCATTCTGCTGGGGAGAAAAAAATGGAGATGGGGTCTTACCAAGATAGACGGATTCTGTTCAACATTCCAGGCATTCATTTGGGACCCCTAAAGATTACACTATTGAAATAAGGGCTAACCACACACATAATAGGCCATACAAACACTGAAATCCAGTTTTGAGTGAGTTTAATCCTTGTTTGGATTAAGGAGATCTGTTCCTATGGCTTGCAAGAAGCTAAGGAAAATCCTCTCTGAAGGAAAACATTATCCAGGACCTCTAAATGTTTTAATGAACAATGACTACATTCTATAAAGATTTATTCGATATATCCAGAGTCATGACCAAGAAAAAAAGGCCACAGAAACATCTATGTGATCCAGATAACAGAATGATCAGATATGATCTCTAAAACAATTGTGATAAATACATACTAGAAAATAGATTAAGATAAAGAATTTTAACAAAACAAAATAGAGAAATACAATATAAATAATCAAATGGAAATTTTAGAAATGACAAATACAAAAAAAGTATGGAGTAAATGGTTCAACAGAAAATTAGACACAGATGGAGGGAGAATTAATGATCTGGAATGTAGGTCAGTAGAAGATATTAAGACCAATTTATGAAGAGCAGAAAATGGAAAATGCAGAAAGGAGCATAAGAAGCATATGAGTCATGGGTCTAAAATATATGTATTAAAATAACAGAATGGGAAAAGAAGGAGAATGGACAGCAGAAATATTTGAAGAGTTAATGGCCAATTTTCTAAAATCAACAAATGACACCAAACTTTAAGTTCAAGAAGTGCTGCGAATACTAGATAGGATAATTACAAGGTAATCTGCATGCAAGCACATTATATTAAAACTCATGGGAATTAAAGGCAATGAAAGTATTAAATGCAGCTAGAGAAAAATAGATTATCTTCAGAAGAGATATATCAGACTTAGCTGATGTTTAAACCAAAATGATGTAAGCTAGAAAGCAATGGAATAACAGTTTTAGAATACTCCAGGAAAATAACTACTAACCTAGCATTCTTTATCTAGCAAAAACGTCCTTCAAAATGAAGGTGATATGACACTAAAAGCACAAAGAACAAGAGAAAATAGGTAAATTGTACTTTATCAAAGTTAAAAACTTCTGTGCCTCAAAGGGCATCATCAGAAAGTCAAAAACAATCCATGCAATGGGAGAAGATTTTTGCAAATCACATATCCGATAGAAGACTTGTATTAGAATAAATAAGAAGCTCTTACAACTGAACAACAAAGACAAATAACACAATTTTAAAATGGGCAAAGGATTTTAATAGCTGTTTCTCCAGAAAAGATATACACATGCCCAATAAATACATGACAAGATGATCAAAACCATTAGCCATCAGGAAAATGCAAATCAAAAGCATGAGATATCATTTCACATTTATTAGGATTGCCATAATAAAAAGGGCAAACAACAACTAGTGTTGGTGAGATTGTAGAGAAATTGGAAACTTCAAACATTGCTGGTGGGAATGTAAAATGATACAGCCACTTTGGAAGACGGTCTGACATTTTCTTAAAATGTTAATGACCCAGCAATTCTACTCCTAGGTATATACCCAAGAGAGGTGAAAGCATATGTCTACATAAAAACTTGTACACAGACAAATGTTATAGTAGTATTATTCATAGTAGCCAAAAAGTGGAAACAATCCAAATGTCCATCAACTGAGGAATGGATAAATAAAATGTGATATATCCATGCTATCAAATATTATTCATCAATAAAGGGAATGAAATACCAATAAATGCTACAGCATAGATGAAGCCCATAAAACATTATGCTTAGTGAAAGAAACCAGTCACAAAAGACCACTGCTATAGTTTGGATGTTGTCCCCTCCAAATCTCATGTCAAAATTTGATTCCTAGTGTTGAGGGTGGGCATAATGGGAGGTGTTTGGGTCATGGGGATACATCCCTCATGAACAGATTAATGCCCATGGTTGGGGGAGAGTGAGTTCTTACCCATATTTTTTCCATGCAAGAGCTGGCTGTTAAAAAAGAGCCTGGTACCTCTGTCCCACCTCTTTTGCCTCCTCTCTCACCGTGTGATCTCTGCACATGCTGGCTTCCCTTTGCCTTTTGTCATGAGTGGAAGCAGCCTGAGGCTTTCACCAGATGCCCAGTCTTCCAGCCAGCAGGATTGTGAGCCAGATAACTCTTCTAAAATTATAAATGACCCAGTCTCATGTATTCCTTTATAACAACACAAAACAGACTAAGACAACCACGTATTGTATGATTCCACTTACATGAAGTGTCTAGAGTAGGCAAATCTATAGAGACAGAAAGGAGATTAGTGGTTGTCAGGGGCTGGAAGGTATATGTGTAGGGCAATGAGGAGTGACTGCTAATGTGTTTGTGGTTTATTTTGGGGGTGATGAAAATGTTCTGAAATTCACTGTGGTGATGGATATACAACTCTGTGAATATACTATAAGCCGGAGAATTATGCACTTGAAATAGGTGAATTATGTGGTATAAATTATCTCAATAAAGCTGTTACCCCCAAAGTGGGGGTGAAATCAGGATGCTTCTAGGAAACAGAAACTGACCAATTTTGTTGTCAGCAGACTCTCACTAAAGAAATACTAAAGAGAGTTCTTCAGGCAAAAGGAAATTATTATAGATAGAAGCACAGAAATGCAGGAAAGATTGAAGTGCAATAAACAAGGTAAATCTAAGTGAATATTGACTGCCCAAAACAATACTACTTCATGGGATTTAAAATGCATTTCTCATTATCTCAAAAGGTATAGCTGGCACAGTGGGACACACCTGTGCTTCCAACATAATGAAACCTTGTCTCAAAAAAAAAGGTATAAATCATATTAAAGTGGTCTAGTGTCCTTAACATTGTCTGAGAAGTGATGGCACTAATTTAGAGTAGTTTTTGCTCAGTCAGGAAGGCATATTATCTATAGGATAAATCACTAAAAGGCTTAATAAAAGAATGTGTACCTGGGAATAAATAGAATACTAGAAAGGAATATAGAAGAATAAAGAATAGTAGATTAAATCAAATATGGCAGGAAAAGAGGAAAAAGGAAACTAGAACATGCAGATTAAATACTAAACATGCAGATTTGAACTCAAACATCAGCAATCATTTTAAATTAACAGTCTTTGATATATTTTTATTAAAAATTATCAGATTAGATTTAAAAACTATATTCCACTTATAAGAGATACATCTAAAATATATGGGTACCAAATATTGTAAGTAAAGGACTAAAAGAAGACTATCCATGCAACACTAACCAAAAGAAAGTAGCATGCCTGTATTAATAACAGACGTACTCTTCAGGCAGGAAACATTACTAGAGAGAAGGAGGAAATCTCATAGTGCTAAAAGAGTCCACTAGGAAGTATTTGTCTGCACCTAATAACTGAAATAAATGCAATATTGACAGAATGAAAAGGAAAAATAGAAAAATTCACAGTTGTATGCCTCTCTATAGAACAAGCAGGTAAAGAGCAGTGAGGATAGAGATTTAAGCATCTCATTTAACAAACACTGCAACTGTTAGGATGCATTATTTTCATGTATTGGGCCATAACACAAGTCTCAAGAAATTTCGAAGAATTCCAATCATACAGAGTATGTTTTTTTTTATCACGGTGAAATTAAGCAAGAAATCTACAATAAAAGAAGGTATTAGAAAATTCCTAAATATTTGGAAATTACTTAATATACTTTTAAATAATTTTTGGATCAAAGAAGAAATCCCAGTGAAATTTAGAAATTATTTTGAATTGAACATAATGAAAATATATCACATCAGATCCTGTGGACTATAGCTAAAATTTACTTAGAGGAAAATTATAGTCTTTTTCATATTTATTTATTTGTTGAGACAGTGTCTCTCTCTGTTGCCCAGGCTAGAGTGCAGTGGCACGATCATAGCTGACTGCAACCTTGAACTTCTGAACTAAAGAGATCCTCCTGCCTTAGCCTTCTGAGTAGCTGGGACTACAGGTGTGCACCACCACACCCAGCTACTTTTTAAAAATTTTTAGTAGAGATGAGGTCTTGTGAAAATTATAGTCTTAAATGCACATAATTGAAAAGAAGAAAGGCTGAAAATCTTAAGATTTTAGAGGTTAGGAAAAAACATGTCAAACGCAGAGAATACAGGAGAAAATAATAAAGATAAGAATAGCAATTAGTGAGCTAGAAAACAAACTTATAGAGGAAAAGCAATATAATCAATAGTTCTTTAAAAAGACATTAATAAAGAACTTCTCCTAAATCATTAGAGAAAAAATTCAGACAGCACAGTTAGCAATATCAGAAATTTAAAAAAGGGAATACCACTACCGATTCTCAAGACACATGAAGTAAGCAGTTATCTTTCAGCATGCCAATGCACCTGTGGGATTTCAACCATCATATTTTTATTCACACCCAGCCCCCTGAATCTATTTCTTTATTCACCACCATTTTTAGACATAACACGTTAAAAACAAATCCCAATTTTGGCTGGGCACAGTGGCTCATGCCTGTAATCCCAGCACTTTGGGAGGGTGAGGAAGAAGGTTTGCCTGAACCCAGGAATTCAAGACCAGCCTGGGCAACATGGCGAGGCCTTGTTTTTACTAAAAGTTAAAAAATTAGCCAGACGTGGTAACGCACACCTGCAGTCCCAGCTACTTGGGGGGCTGAGGCAGGAGGGTCACTTGAGCCTGGGAGGTCAAGGATGTGGTGAGTCTTGTTCATGCCACTGCACTCCAAGCTGGGTGACAGAGTGAGACCCTGCCTCAAAACAAAAAACAAAACTGAAAAACCAAAAACCAGATCCTCATTTTATCCCATCTCCCTGCCCCCAAACAGCTATTAGACCAGTGTTTGCCATGTTAATGCAAATGGTAAATGGTATCACCAGTTACTAATTTGCTCAAGCAAGAAACTCAAGATTTTGCCTCTCCATGTTGGACACCACCATATCCGATCAGTCACTCAATCCTCTAACTTTTCCTTTCTCCCTTTCATGCCCTCCTTCCCTATACCATTTCTCTCCCTTTCCTTCTCTCCATTTCCACTGGATTCACCATTGTCCAAGCCACATTGAAATTGTCCCTGATCCTGGCGGTGGCTTCTCCATTTGTCTTCCCTCTTCCATCCCCACACTGCAAAGCTGGTCCTGCACACATCTGCTCACAGCCATTCCATTTCATGGCTTCTTATTGCCCTAGAATCAAGTCTAGTCTACTTTGGGCAGTGAGGCTCCCCCTCCATGGCCGGTGGCCTGCCTCCCTTCACTGCCTTAACTGCTCACACTCTGTGACAGGACTTTTGCATCCACTGTGCTTCAGTCCCTACACCCCACATTCCACCCTAAAGAAAACAACAGAAACAACACAGGCAACAAACTCATTGTGCTCCTCACTTCCTGAACTGCCACCAGCTGTTGGGTGATCAGGACACAGTGTAGTGTGTGGCATGGACACAGTGTCTCCCCAGGACACAGTGTAGTGTGTGGCATGGAGAAGAACAGGAAAGGACTATCAATCTGAATGAGTGAACAAACCAGTGATAATAATAATCCTGAAACATAGTGTTGATACGATTTTCAACTTGAATAAAGTGAAACGGAAAATGGCAAAAGGTGCCTATAGACATAAGTAAAAAATATATTCCAGCTTTTTCAAGGGAAAGTTTAATGTATTTTTGGCTATTTAATGATAACAAAATATTTTAAAATAATTCAAATGTTTACCTATTTACCAGACTATCACTCCCTCTAAATTTAAGCTCTGAATGGGAGACATCCAGCCTTTGTCTTTCTTGCAGAATTTGGTAGAGGCTCTTGCCTTTGGTTGGTGAGCTGGACTCTTTTGTTGACTTAAATAGAAATCTTGGGCTTATTGGGAAACTGCTTAAGTCAATTTCAAGACATTGCTTCTCTTGCTCGGTGGCCACAAAGAACATAACTTATTAAATATTTCTGAGAAAGTAAAGTCCAACTGCTTTCAAAGTAAATACACTCATATTATTTCATAACCCATATATGCTGGATCATCAAAGATATCTTTGTACTTCATCCTAAAACATTTATTAAAGTAACTATGATGTGCTCATTTAGAAAAGGCCAAATGGGCCACTAAGAACTTAAAAGTTTAAAAATGATTTGTTGGGGTTAGCCAACAGGAACTACTTTCTTCTGATATCATGTGAATTGATTTCATGTAGTCTTTCTCTTAACAAAATTGACCAAGTGTTACTTGTATTTTTAAAATATGTAAATGTAATTACAATTTTTTATGTGAAATGCATTATACATACAAAGGAATACATGTGAGGAGTGTGTATAGTTTGAAGGTTAATGAAATGAATACCACATTCTCACTATCACCTTAGGAAATAGCAGAGGACAACCTCAGAGTGTGTGCCCTGTATCTTGTCCCTTTGCAATGGTTGTTATGGGTTATGGGGGAATCATTAGTCCATAAAAGTTAGAATGATTGAACCGAGTTTTGTGTTGGTTTTGTTAAGACTTGTGAAAGGGACATGTGGCACTGCTTGTTGGAAAGCTCTCTTTCCTAACATTTTTTGCTTGTCCTTTAAGTCCAGTTCCTTGTCTCTGCTCCATTTAAAAGGAACCACAAAATCCAAGGAAGCCACAAGCTTCATGGCTGCCTAGCAACAAAAGTACCATTTGAGGGGGGAAACAGGCGTAGCTGTATTGCAACTGACCAAATGGAACATGCTGACTGCTTTTGGGCTGCTCTTAGAGCTGTATGTGCCTGAAGTGGGGCACTCAGGGGACCCATAGTCAAGCTGGCCCTGGAGAGAGGTAGGGTCCACAGCAACACTTCATTTATGAGCCAAGAGTGGGGCTAGCTTTGTGGGCGTGTGACTGATGGAGTCAGAAGGGTCCTGTGCTTAAGGTTGCTATCTTGAAATTCTTCCAAGTTTTATCTTTCCATTTGCATTTTGAAAGTGAAGTTCCATGGATCCATGGAGCACACTCTGGGGGTTTGGGACTTCGTGTGTTCTTGCCTCCTGCTGTGTCCTCTCCTGTGTGGGAGGGTCCTTGGCTGACTGCTCCCTCACTCCCCGGTGCTCCAGGCTCTGTTTGGGCTCCCCTTCCTTGCTTTTACCCAGCAAGTGCTGCTGTCTTCTGCCCCAAGCAGGACTTTGGGCTCAGGGATGGTCAGGGAAGCAGGACTTTGGGCTCAGGTATATTCTTGCTCTGTGGCATGTCAGGGTTGGGCAGGTAGTGACCAGCCCTGCCTTGAGCCTGCAGTGTCATGGTGCATTCAGCGGGCAACTCGAAGGGGGCAAACCTCTCACCCACCTGCCATCCAGGTGCAGAGCATGTGGAGTGTGAAAGTTGTTTTCCCTGTCGGCTGTGGGTTGAGGTGGCAAGCTCATGAGAAGAGGAGGGTGACGTAAAGTCAGAACCCTAAAGTTGCTGCTGAGCCTGTGAGTCAACTGGAAAGTTCTGGTTTGGCCCAGTTTGGCCAGTTTCTCCTGGGCTGTCTCATGTGTCTGTCATGTGGGTCATCTGGAGGCTTGGCCATCCAGGCTGGCCTTGCGTGACATGTGGCAGTTGGCAGGCTGTGAGTGGGGGTGGCAGGAGCAGCCAGGCCCGAGTCTTTCACCCTCCAGCGGGTAACCCCAACATCTTCAGACAGAGGCAGAGCTCCAAGAGCAGCAAGAGAGGGCAGCCTCAGTCTCTGCCAGGTCACACGTGACACTGTCCATTGGCCAAAGCAAGACACAGGTCACCCAGATTCCAGGAGTAGAGGAAGAATCTGCCTCTAGAGGGAATTTGCTGCAAAATCACATTGGGAGGATGTGGATGCAGGGATGGGGGAACCAATGAAGTGCCATAAGCACTTGCGCTTTCCATTAGGTTTACTTTTTTCTTTTTAAGATCAGAATGTTTTCCCACTTCTAAACTATAACCAAAATTAGTTTAAAGAGTAGCCCTAGTATATATTTATAGAACGGTTCTGTGCAAATCTATTTCAGGATTACACAGAAATTTTATTGCCTGGGCTATGGATCGCTGTGGACCTGCTGCCAAAACCTAGATAATCATTAAGCTACCCCAGTAACATACTAGTTCACTGGACTAAGAAAAAGAAAGAATACATAAATCGAGACGTGACATCAGCCTCCTTTGAGATGTTTGGGTGTTTTTTCAGGATGGTGAGTCTGCCCTTTCTTTTTTTTCTTTAGATGACAGTCTCACTCTGTTGGAGTGCAGTGGCGCAATCTTGGCTCACTGTGACCTCTGCCTCCCTGGTTCAAACAATTCTCCTGCCTGAGCCTCCTGAGTAGCTGGGATTACAGGTGTGTCACCACCACATCCGGCTAATTTTTGTTTGTTTGTTTGTTTTTTGGTGGAGATGGGGTTTCACCATTTTGACCAGGCTGGTCTCAAACTCCTGACCTCAAGTGATCTGCCTGCCTTGACCTCCCAAAGTGCTGGGATCACAGGCATGAGGCATCATGCCTGGCTTGCCCTTTCTTTTTGACTGCACTATCTTTGCTGAAACAGTCAAAAGAACCCCAGAGTGACTTTGCATAGTGTCTCTACAAGGAGTGGAAGGCTCTTTCTATGTCTCCAGAGAATGAGGTCCTGCTTTATTGGTGTGTTTTATCCCAGGCGGAGTGGCACAAAATCCTGGATATTTAGAAGGACACTTACTGTGGATCTGAGACTGGCTGCCCGCTGAACACCCTGCCTCCCACCAGAATCCTGGCCACAGATTTACAGCCCTAACTGTGTGAGCCTGCAACCCAATCTGAAGTCTTCCTGTTGCACCGCTGTCACTGCCCCTAAATTTCCTTAATCGCCGTACTTCTGTAATAGCCCTGTAATGTTATCTTCCCCCATGGCTCCTGGCTTTGTCTTATGTCCTGAAGTGCCCGGCAATGTCCTGGCCACCAAACCTAGAGCCAAGAAAGGACTGCAGGGGACATGCTGCCAGGGGATCAGGGTTGATATGAAAATTGTCAGAGTCAGGAAATTCCAGGTCCCTTAAGTCACTTGGGAAGACATTTGACAGGAAAGGCCAAGGAATGGGATCAGGTTGCCTCCGTGTAAGTAAGAATTGAGATTCCCCGGTGGGGACTGGTCTGGCAGGGAGGTGTCTGAGTTTTTCACTCTGTAGGGAAAGTTTTGATATATCTGTCTAAATCTGTGTAATAACTGGATTTGAATTAATCACCACTCACTGTCTATTCATATTGTTTTTAGTTCTTCGGAAAGTTTATGACTGTTACTTCTTTATCACTGACAAGATTGAGGAATTCATTTAGTGTACCTATTAATTTGCTTATTAAAATAATAACTAAACATGACCCCATTCCCACATATTTAGGGACTTTTGCTGTTTTCAACATATCGGTCCAGCCAAGAAGCACTGTGTTCTTCCTCCTTGGCTCATGTGATGGTTTAAATATTAATCTCCTGTGTCTCGGGTGTAATGATGGGCTGGGGTTTGTGTGGTGGATGGCTCGGGTGGTGTGTGTTGACTCGTTTGCTGTCTTCACAGCCCCTGTGTTGTTAGGATCCCCTTTGCACACACATGTCCTGTCTCCCAAAGGGCAGCCCCTCTTCCTATAGCCCCGCTGTGAGGACTCCACATGAAGTTCCTGAGAGATAAAGAGATGCAAATTATTTTCTTTTTCGGTTGAGGGACTCACTAGCACAAATGGGATGGGCCTGCCCACCCATTCATTAGGGATCTGGGTTGTGACATCTGGCGTAGGAGGTAATGGCAGCCTCTATCCTGGAGGGGGGACTCGGGCAGTTCCATGGAGGATGCTTAGGTCTCTGCTAACGATAGCAGAAGGGATATAACTGAGGATGAACGTCCACCCATTTTGACAGTTGATTTAGATGGTGTTTTATTCTCTTCTGTGTTTGATTTGTGTGTTATACTTAAACGTTCTCTTTGAGGGAAGGAAGTGATTATGTGTTCCTTGGTGCCCTGCCTGTGCCTGACATATAATTTTGTTAAAATTGAACTGTGGAAATGGTAGTAGTTATGCTGTCCAGAATGTGAGAAGAGGAATGGTGAGAACAGGCCATTGTGCTAAGGTTTGGGGATTCTGCTGTCAGAGGCTAGGGAGATTATGGGGCTTCCTGTTACAGTTTGGGGCTGGCACAAAGCGCCTTGAGGCAGATACCTGGCAGGCCAGGGTGAGCGTCCAGAAAAGTGAGATATTTGTCTTGGGCTACTGGGAATAAAATCTGAAGATGCGAGATGGAAATGATATGCAAAATAGCCCAGATGGGGCTACATCTGCCGGCCACTAGTACATTCCCACCTCCTCCCAGTCTAAGGAGAAGAGCACAGGGCTTAGGCAGGGCTGGTGGAGACTGATAAGCCTGGGTAAGGGGCTGTCAGTCTTTTCATCTCTGTTATCCCTGCTTTAGGTACCTCAACTGAATGGCCAAGAGCAGTATGTGCTAGTGCTGGCCTGGGTGACCTGCAAGACTGATTGTCAAATTCTCAGGAATTTCGTGAGCCACTTTTCAAATGTAGCTATTACTAAAAATTAAATTGGCTAGGCACAATGGTTCACGTCTGTAATCTTCACATTTTGGGAGGCCGGGGTGGGAGGATTGCTTGATGCCAGGAGTTCAAGACCAGCCTGCACAACAGTGAGACCCCCCTGCTACAAAAAAATAATAATAATAGTAAATAAAAATAAAAGAAATTTAAAATAAATAAGAATTATAGAAACTCACAATTGAGCAGATTATATTAAAAACAAAGGTTATAGACATTCACAGTGTGTCACTTCCTAATTATTTCACTCCATTCTGCTACCTCTGCTCTCCAGGTTATTTAGGTCTTACAGATCTGTGTGGTAGAAATGCTGTATACTGGTGAGCTGCTGCACACCTCTTTCTAACCCCATGCTCAGCGACTGTGCATTGGTGGCTTGAAACAGGCTCTGGTGGGAGTATTTATGCCACATTCATGTGTATGCTTGGCTTCTCTCCAGACAGCACTACTTGCTCTTCATTCTCTCCCTCTGGCTGAGTGTGGATCACAGGCTCAGAATGACTCAGACCTCCTTGAGGAGAAGTAGAAACTCCTTATCCCAGTGCTTCTCTCTTTAGGCTCATATGTTTCCAGGGGTTGAGGAAAAGGACATTGTGATGGCTTAAAGAGGTTTTGTCATTCCATCTTTCAGTCTGTTGATTATATGTGGGATTAAAAATAGGCAAAGTGTTGATACTATCAGCTGAACACACTAAATCAGCTTTCTTAGTTAATAACAGCAGTAGAAATTGAAGCAAGAATGAGCTGCCAATGATTACAACCAGACACATGGTCCACTGTACGTGTCAACAGGTCCAATTTCCATTGGAATTTTCCACCTGGAAAGATAAAGTCTGATTTCAGTCCACTGGTGATCGTTGGCTCAGGAGACACCTTCTGCAGGAAACTCTTCCTGCCTGCTGCTTCCATAGAGTAGGGGAGGCAGCTCCTGTGTGTTTCCCCAAAACCCTGGGCACACCTTTGACACTACAGTACAGACAGGTTGGCCAGTTTGTATTAAATGCTTTCTCAAATCAGATGATCCATCTATAAATGCTGCTCAAGAATGCTGAAATTCACCATCAAGCCTTTAGTAATTATGAGGTATGGTCTGCTATTAGAGAAATAAAACAAGTGAATCAAATAGGATTAACCCCTTCAAATGACTTAACTAGGTATTTCTCACAAGTAATAAAGAAGAAATTCCTTTCATTCTGTTGCGGATAACCAGAAACAAGGAACTGTGGGGTTTCTAACAAGAATTAACAGCCTGTTATAGATGCTGCGTCTAAACAAGATGACAGTTTGCATTTCTCTTGTTGAGGATAATAACAAAACTTTCCTATCAAAACAAAAACTAATCCCTTATTTGAAATCTCACTTATAGCAGATTATCAAGCATTCATCTAGATGTTTTAAAGTAACCACATATTTGTCTCCACTTTTCCCCTAGCTGTCATTTTGGAATAATAGCCTAACTCAGCAAGAAGATGAATTGAGTCACTCTTACAGCTCAAGAAATCAAGCATGAGGGTATAAGTTTAGATTTCCTCATAATATTAATCTCAATCTTCTTTGGTAAAATTATTTTTCTCTATTTTAAGAGTAATCATTCTATATGTAATATAATGCTAACTGCTACCTGTAGCAACCACAAAACCTTAATGAGTTAGCACAGCAAAGGCTCGTTTCTTGATGCTGTCACAGTCCAGGATGGGTCAGTGGATCTGGGCAGTAAAGTGCTCTCTTCCATGTAGTGACTCAGGAACCCAAGCTCCTTGCATCTGGGGCTCTGCTTTTTTCTAGGTTTCAAAGTCTCCTCTGGCTCCTCTGCATCTGGCCATAGGCAAGAAAAGAAAAGTGGACAGTTGTGCAGAGGTGTTATGGCCAAGCCTGTTGGGGGCCTTCTTCACTTTCACCCACATTCTGTTGATCAATACTCAGTTATGCAGCCAGAGCCCAACTCTAAGGCAAGACTGTGTGCCTGGGGAGAAAAGGGAATGGTGTTGGCAAACACATTTGCTCGGTCACACCAGAACACTCAGTTGATACAAGCTGCATTTTGCACCGTGACAAAATTTTCAAGTTCTGTGTGTGTCTTGGGCTGTAAAGAGGATGCAGAGTGTAGTGGTTGAGACCATGTCCTCAAATCAAACTGCTGGTATCCAAATTCCAGCTCCACCATTTACTAGACGGTGAATTGGGCAAGTAACATAGCCTCTCTTTGTGCCTCACAGTCCTCATCTGTAAAATGAGGAGGACTCATTTTACAGAGTCCTCATTTTACAGAGGACTCATTTTACAGAGTTTGTGAGAGAATCAACTGACTTCCCATGTACAAATGTTTAGAACAGTGCCCAGAATATAATGAACAACATATAAATGTTTGTTAAACAAAATTTTTGGCTGGGTGTGGTGGCTCACGCCTGTAATTCCAGCACTTTGGGAGGCCGAGGCGGGTGGATCACCTGAGGTCAGGAGTTCGAGACCAGGCTGGCCAAAATGGCAAAACCCCATCTCTACTAAAAATACAAAACAAAATTAGCTAGGCATGGTGGTGGGTGCCTGTAATCCCAGCTACTTGGGAGGCTGAGGCAGAAGAATTGCTTGAACCCGGGAGGCAGAGGTTGCAGTGAGCTGAGATCATGCCACTGCACTCTAGCCTGGGTGACAGAGCGAGACTCTGTCACCAAAAAAATAAAAAACAAAAATTTTTAAAAATGAGATCAGTGTGCATGCCTATAATCCCAGCTACTCGGGAGGCTGGGGCAGGAGAATCACTTGAACCCGGGAGGTGGAGGTTGCAGTGAGCTGAGATCGAGCTACTGCACTCCAGCCTGGGTGACAGAGCAAGAGAGACTTAATTTCCTGTGTGCTATGTTGTAATTTGGGTATATTGCCATTCAGTTGGAGGATGTTTCAGTTCAATTGTAAAAATACTTTATTGAGCAACATTATTTGTAATGTGCAGAGTATGACCATAGAATCTGAATCAGCAGGCTCCTCACTGAATCAAAGGAAACAGCATATTTTCCCCACCAAATTTGCCTTTTAAGCCCTGTGACTCAATCCATGGTCACAGCAGCATCGTGATCTCGATTTCCACTCTTGAAATGGCAGGTCTCATCTGTGCCCCTGAGAGTGGAAAAAAGCGCTGGCCCAGTGCCCAAAGGGCTCCTTCAGTGGCTTAGGGCCCAGAGGGTGCTGTCGATGTCACTCTGTTAAGAGATGCCTCATCCATCCACTTGGTACACAGATTGTTCCCGATCTATTTGCACTAACATACTAGCTCTTCAAGTTATGATCCACATTTCAGAACATTGCTTGATTTTACAAAACACAGGAGGGCAACATGATGTGATTTCTCCATGTGTAGTCTCCATCTGAGGAGCAGGTTGAGTATAACAGGCTCTTTCTCTTGCAGCTGGATGACTGTACTCTGCAGCTCTCTCACAATGGCGCCTACCTGGATTTGGAGGCCACCCTGGCAGAGCAGCGGGATGAGTTGGAAGGCTTCCAGGATGACGCCGGGTAAGAGCAACTGTTCACCCTGCCGACTGGTCCCCACCTACCAGGAAATGGGGGTACATTGAGGCCTTAAAATATTTAGGAGGAACTACCATGGCTTTGACCTTCTCTTAATTCTCAATCACACACGAGGGAGATGCAAGTGACTCATCAGTGGTGACTGCAGACCCGTTTCCATTTTGAGTAACTTTTCTTGATGGGTGCTCGGGAGTAGCCTTTCCTAGGAACATTTGTGGTAATCAAGCACATGGTATTTATATGCTAAGTTATTTTAAAATCGTATGTCACAATTAAATCGATATTTTCCAGCCAGCTGTGGTGGCTCACACCTGTAGTCCCAGCTACTCGGGAGGCTGAGGTGGGAGGATCGCTTGAGTCTGGGAGGCCGAGGCTGCAGTAAGTCATGATTGTGCCACTGCACTCCAGCTTGGATAAAAGGGCAAGACCTTGTCTCTAAAAGTGAATAAATAAATGGATATTTTCCAGATTTTAGTGGATTTGCAACTATTTTAGATATTGTATTCAATGATAATTTACTGGATAGTTTCTTAGCAGATGCTATAGTAGATAGTTTTATACGGTATCATCTTTTAAACTCATTACTGTGGAAAAAATAATTATTAATTATGTTAATGTCAACTTACTTTTTGCCTATACCTAGAATTGCTTAATACTTTTGCTGAATAAAGAAATACTGTGAGTCTGAATAAAGCAATATGCACATAAAAAATCAGAGATGTGCACAGAAAGTGAAACCTCTCTAGGAATATACCCATATCAGCAGCCATTCTTATATTTATTAGATTACTGAAATAGCCCCTGATGGGGCCCCACCTTTTTCCTTCTGATTTTTATTTATTTATTTATTTTTTGAGACAGAGTCTCACTCCAGTTGCCCAGGCTGGAGTGCAGTGGCGTGATCTCGGCTCACTGCAGCCTCTCGAGTAGCTGGGACTACAGATATGTGCCACTGTGCCCAGCTAATTTTATATATATATATATATATATGTTATTTTTGAGACGGAGTCTCGCTCTGTCACCCAGGCTGGAGTGTAGTGGTGCGATCTCGGCTCACTGCAACCTCTGTCTCCCAGGTTCCAGCAATTCTCCTGCCTCAGCCTCCCGAGTAGCTGGGACTACAGGCGTGTGCCACCACGCCCTGCTAATTTTTGTAATTTTTAGTAGAGATGGGGTTTTGTCATGTTGCCCAGGCTGGTCTTGAACTGCTGAACTCAAGCAATTCACCCTCAGCCTCCCTAAGTGCTGGGATTACAGGCGTGAGTCACCATACCCAGCCTACTTCTTATCCATCTCGAACTAAGTATATCTCTGATTTCATCACCCTCCTCTTCAGGAAACTTAAGAGGTTCCCTGATACTTTCCAGATCATGCTCAGCTATCTTAATCTGTTGTCCAGAAGCCCCCAAAAGTTGTTTGAAACCACTTTGCCCAAGTTAAAAATATGGTCCACTGAATACTATCTGGGAGTTCTCATTTTTCATGAATAGCTCAATTAATGGAGAAAAATTGGAACCTTCTTAGTTTCATATAGCTATTTGACTTCAGTATGTACTGATGGCTTCCTGGGTTTCCCCTGTTTTAACACCCTTCACAATTTATGATCATTGATTGTGCTGCTAGTTGCACCTCTTCTCTGCGGCTAACACTTCACTAGGTCAGAACCATGCCTGTCTGAATGTCCAGGATTTGGCATTTTCTCAGCATGTTTCAGGCACTTAGTGAATACTAGTGTCCAGGTGAATGGCGCATTGCCAGAATGGATTCCTGAATAGCATGGCCATGCACACCAAGAAGACCAAGGTCCTTCTTAGGATTCAGCAAGATGCTCTGAGGATACCCTTCTTGTCTCCAGAGTGGTAGTAAGGGCACACCAATAGTATATGAGAAAAGATCCTGGAAACCACTCTAGGCTGTGCATATGGGAGTGGTATCTTAAGTCACACCAGATTCTACTTATTGCTATTTTTAAAATTAACACTATTAGGCTGATAGACTTGGGGATGTTCCATTGCAATAGTTTTTATCAAGTATTTGACAGTGACATCCTTTCATATAAGTTGTCAGAATGCAGGCTAGATGATAGTCTAATTGGATGACTTCATGGCTCATTGATCAAACAGACCCCGGGAATGTTATGAGTAGATCATTGTCAGCTTGAAAAATGTCTCTAGTGGTGTTGTGCTTGAGGACCTTGTCCTCGTTTTTGTTTTCTTCTTTCTTATCAAAACTTGAATGATTTGGAGATGACAGCTCAGAAAAAAAGTGCTAATATATTGATAAAAGCAATAAGAATAAAGGGTGTGGGAGAAGAATAATATTTTTGGATCAGCTATTATGCCAGGTACTATATTAGGCTCCCTATTCACAAGATCTTTAATAATTAATTATCATACTAGTCATGTAATTGGATTTTATTGTCTCAATTTTTCATCTGAGACAACCAAGGGTCAGAAGTTAAATTAAATGTCTGGGGTGGCAAAGCCAAGTTTGAACACAGATGTGACCAATTCCCAAGATTGTGCTCTTCTGCCATCCCGGGGCTTCTGGGCAAAGGTACTTTAGGTTCTATGCAGCATGTACATTGGCACCTTTGGTGGCATGAGGTTGGTTCCTGCAAGGACAATTGGTCCTGGCCTAAAACACTGTCTCCAGTTGAAACAGCTTTGCTGCCATCATCCATCACTGACACTACAGTTCACCTGGGCAACACCTGTCTCCAGATGCTGGCACTTCCTCCACAGCTGTTCCCAAAGAGCCAGGGCATCCTGCTATAAACTCCCCAGAGTAGATTCTGGTTCTTGTATTCTCACTTTGTTCCCTTCTGAATCATCACTTGGCCATGAGTCCATCCAATAGGTAGAGGTTGAATCCCATTTCTATACTCTAGTAGCTAGGGTTGCTGGGAAAATGAATTATGGCAAGATGAGGAGGTGGGACTCAAGACTTGGGAAACTACAGAGGAAGGTAGCCCAAAAGATATTGAATAGCTACACATTTAAAATTTTTTCTAGAAAAATTTACATTTTTAATTATTTTTGATAGGGTCTTTCTTTGTCACCCAGGCTGGAGTGCAGTGGTGCAATCACAGCTCACTATAGCCTCCATCTCTCAGGCTCAAATGATTCTCCTGCTCTGGTTAATTTTTGTATTTTTTTGTAGAGACGGGGTCTCCTTATGTTGCCCAGGCTGGTTGGAACTCCTGGACTCAAAACAATCCTCCTGTCTTAGCCTCTCAAAGTGTTGGAATTATAGGCATGCATAGCTACACATTTGACAAGTGTGCCCCCAAATCACCCTAGAGTGAGGGTTTGTATCGTTGAAATAGACTTTTTAGGTCCTCTCCTAGATGTGTGGCATTTGACAAAGTCTGTGTGTCTCCCATGAGGGGGAGTTAAAATATAATTGCTTCCCAGTTAAGATTTGCCCTTTGGAGGTATGAAAATGGCAAATACCATTTTTTTCTCTTGATTTCTTTGTGTCAGTTATAGCAAAATGTCTGCTAATATTGTGGCCATCTAATGAAGATGTATGAGTCTGTGTGAAAATTGTGATGTTTTTCATACCATGTGTTCTGAGTTTCCTTGCTGGAGGATTTTGCTTCTTTGTTCTTGTCCATTACCCTGCACTTTTATGCCAAGACTAAAAATTAACTTCTCGTTTAGAATTATCACTCAGGCTCTAGCTAGTCAGAGAAGAGGAGAAAGACCTTCAAAAGTAGAAGGACAAAGCAATTATTATGCTAAGAAAATAGAGCCAGGTCTGTTCATCACCTTCTGAGGCCAGGGAAATTAGCAAGCATGACCTGGTGCAGCAGACAGAGAAGCCTGCAGCCTCCAGGTTATTTTTCCTGACGTTGTCATTGTGTGGCCTTGGGCAAGCCACTTTACCTCTGATAGGAGTTTATAAAATGAGGACACTTGTAACATTTATTTACAGAATAAGGAAAATATGGCCCAATCCCATTTATCTTGCTGTATGAAGAGGGGTCCTGATGGGGTCTCTGGCACCTGAGGAGAGCAGTGTAGCATAATGGTTAGGGACACAGGCTTTACCATTAGTCTCATGGCTGTTTGACCCTGGGGATGTAACTTCACCTCTCTGAACCTCAGTTTCCTTATAATTGGGGGCAATATTATCATAATACTGCCTCTTTGGGTTGTTTCGAAGTAAAATATGATAACGTATCTAAAACATTAACTAGTTCCTGATACATAATACACACTCAAAACTGTTAGCCTCTGTTATAATTACAGTCCAATTCTGGAAAGATGATACATTGAGATGGGAACCACTGGAATTTAGACCCAGAGGATTCTATGCAGGTCAGGTGCCCTGAGATCTCAACTTTTAGTTAAGAGACCTCAATGGAGGTTTGCCCACAGGGCTGAGCTGGGCCAGAACCTCCGCTCTTTTGCCTGTTGCTACCCTCAGTGTCTCTGAAAGGAAACCAATGCCAGCCTGGGTCCACAGGGCACTGTCATGGAGAAGGTGGGCTTTTAGGCAAGCCCTGGAGGATATGGTGGCTTTGGGTATTTGGAAGGTGCAGCCAGGTGGGAGTGTGGCTTGAGCCAAGAGTGGACCTGAGAACCATGATGTTTCAGGGACATCGTGAGGACCAGTGTGGTGGCTGGACATGGCATACACATTCACAGGTGCTCCTAACTTCAGGTAACTTGGGGCGTTCACCTTTTCCTTGGCATGACTCCCTTCAGGCCTGTGCCACAGGGTTGGCTGTGAAGATAGCTGCTGCTTACTGGCTGTGTCATGCTGTTCACTTTCTCTCATTTGCCAAGGGGGCTGGTAGTCCTCCAACCCTGGGCCCATGTGTCTATGTGAGGCTGGTGGCTTAGAAATCATGGCTGGATGTGCATCTGGGAAAGGTTAAGAAGGGCCATGCGGAGTCCCATCTGCAGGGGTACATGGGTCCTGCCAGCTTTGTGCTGGACCTGTTTAGGGGAACCTGGGGATTTGGGACTGGCTCTGCTGTTATTCTTGGACACCTCACTTCTCAGCCTGCAGATCATGGGCCCTGAGACCCATGAACCTCTGAGGTTTCTGTACAGTTTGTAGGTTTGTGGGATTTTGGTGGGGAGGTATTTCAAAGCCTTCATCGGATTCTCAAAGAGGTCTTTGCATCTCAAAATATCAGGGTTGAAGGAATGGAAGCAATTTCTTCTTCTTATGATATAATACAAAAGTTAACCTCACCCATTCACACATTTGTCCAGGTTTCCTCTGCATTTTAGACTGGTGGAATGGGAAATCACAGAATAGATTTTGAACATAAGTCTAAAAATCTACTGAACCTAAAAAACCAAACCGAAACAAGAAACCAACGAAACCCCCAGGTTAAGAGAGAGATTCTGGTGAGGGTGCAGAAGGGAAGAAAGGTAGACGTTCCCTGATTTTTTTTTTTCCTCTTAAGGTAGTTATCCTGAGTGGAGGGTGCAGGTGTGTTGGCTGAAGCCTTGTGGCTAATCAGTGACAGGTTCAAGCTCTTGTCTTCATAGTGCTATGCAAGGCTCAAAGTGGAGGCCATCAAGTTCTGCCCCTGCTCTCAGTGGGGGAGAAAACTGGCCCTTTAAAACCAAAGGAGCCATTAGGGTTGAGTTCAGCTGGGTTGAGTGGGTAGCCCAGAGGCCCTGCACACCAGTTCCAGGTGCCAGAACTGCTGATCTCTAGGTTCTGGCTTCAGAAGGTTTGGAGTGAGGTTCAGAATCTTGCTTTTTTAAAAAAAGCTGTCCAGGCTGGGCACGGTGGCTCACGCCTGCAATCCCAGCACTTTGGGAGGCCAAGGTGGGTGGATTACTTGAGGTTAGGAGTTCGCTACCAGCCTGGCCAACATGGGAAACTCTGTCTCTACTAAAAATACAAAAAATTAGCTGGGCGTGGTGGCACGTGCTTGTAGTCCCAGCTACTCAGGAGGCTGAGGCAGGAGAATTGCTTGAACCCAGGAGGTAGAGGTTGCAGTGAGCCTAGATTGCACAACTTTACTCCAGCCTGGCTGACACAGCAAGACTCCGTTTCAAAAAAAAAAAAAGAAAAATGCTGTCCAGGTGGTTAGATATTTGTTTGGGAACCTGCAGCGTAGGCTCTCAGTCTTGGAGAATATTGCCACCCCCTGAAGAACTTTAGAACCTTCCCTGCCACGCCCAGCCTCAGGCTCATGAAATCAGAACTCAGGGGTGGGCCCAGGCAGAGGTGATTTTCAAAGCTTCCAGGTGATTTCAGTGTGCAGTCAAAGTTGAGAACCACTGCGTGAGAAAGACGGCATTCCTGAAAAGGCTGCAGTAAGTCAGGCAAGAATGAAGTAACTCCCATGCTGAATGGACACTGGAATCAAAGGTTCTAAATGCCTTTAAATGCCAGGATGTATGAGGGTAAAGATGACATCAGGTAGGTATGTGGGTTGGAGTCAGACAGAAGAAAAATGACCTGCAAAGAGAGCCCCCACAGAACTCCTTAAGTGATGAGGGGGCTATGTGGGGGTGAGTGGGAAGAACTTGGAGTGGGAGGCCTTGATCAGATGTAACCCCCTGGGGGGACAAGCAGGGAGTGGCCTAATGAACCTAAACCTGGTAGCCGAGGAAGGTGAGTGGATTGGGGCCTCACCCAGGGTTGGGGAGGGAGGGGGCTGGGAATCTGGAGCCATGGTGCCAGCTCGTGTAGAGGGACACAAGAGAATGGAATGGACCTGTGGCATTAGGGGAATAGTGCACAGAATGGTGGACTAGTTAGGGAAATAGTGAGGTGATACAGTGGAGGCAATTTTGAAAAGGGGAGGAGGGGTTTATACCTGTTAGTCTGAGGTTATGGCAAGCCACACACAAGGTGTGGGGTGGCTAGTGAGAAATGTTGGCTGGGGACCCAGGTGAGAAGGCTGGAATACTGGAGAGGCTGGGGGTGCTTCCTTGGAGGGAGCTACAGAGTCTGCAGGTCGTGTCCTGGAGGGCCAGCCATAGGATGCAGGTGAGGAGAGGACCAGGCCCTGGCTGTAGGGAAAATGAAAGTTAGCAGTCACCCAGGTGGCAGCACCCAGATGATCCATTGAAACCATAACCCAGGTGTTGTCCATCAGTAAGAGACTCAGGTTTAGCTGCATGTGGCAAAGAACCCAGATAACAGTGGCTTAAAATTTTTGACTATATTTTTATCATGGAAAAAAAGTGGATATTAAGACAATGAAAAGACAAGCCACAGACTGGGAGAAAATATTTGCAAAACGTATCTGATGGAGTACAAGTATCCAAAATATACAAAGCACTCTTAAAATTTAATAAGAAAACAACCTGATTAAAAAATGGGCAAAAGATCTGAACAGATATGTCACTAAAGAAGACATTCAGATGGTAAATAAGCATATAGAAAGATATCCAACATTACATGTCAATATAATGTAAAATGTACATTTAAAAAAATGAGATACCACTACACACCCCTTAGAATGGCTAAAATAAAAAAACACGGATATCATCAAATGCTGGCAAAGATGTGGAGCAACAGGAACACTCATTCATTGCTGGTGGGAATGCAAAATGACACGGCCACTTTGGAAGACAGTCTGGTAGTTTCTTACAAAGCTAAATTTAGGCTTACCATAAAATTTGGCAATTGTGCTTCTGGGTATTTACCCAAATGAGTTGAAAACTTATGTCCATGGAAAAGCCTGCACATATTTTCACAGCAGCTTTTTTCATAATTGCCAAAATTTGGAAACAGGATGTCCTTCTGTAGTTGAATGGGTAAACAAACCATAGTATTTGTCCATACCATGAAATATTTTTTATTTAGCAATAAAAAGAAATGAGTGATCAAGCTAGAAAAGACATGGGGGAACCTTAAATGCACATTGTGAAGTTAAACCAGTCTGAAAAAGCTACATACTGTGAGTCCAAATATATGACATTCCGAGAAAGGCAAAAAGCTATGGAGACAGTGAAAAGATCTGTTGCGGAGTGGGAGTTGAGATTGGGAGATGGGTAGGGAGGGATGAACAGGTGGAGCACAGGGGATCTTTAGGGCAGTGTCACTGCTCTGTATGTTATTGTAATGTTGGATCCAGAACGTTATGTATTTGTGAGAACTCATAGAACTGTTCAACACAGTGAATTATAAAGTAAAACTATGGACTTGTTAATAATGTGTCAATATCAGTTAATCTGTTGTAACAGATTAACATCTTGCACACTAATGCAAGATGTTAATAGGAGAAATGGGTGGGTGGGGAGGGGCAGTGTGGATATATGAGAACATTCTCTACTTTCTATGAAATTTTTCTATAAAACAAAGGCCACTCTAAGAAAATCAGTGGATAATTATACAGTTTCAAGTACAATATGTTGATTCCATGATACTCTTAGGAACCTGGGCTTGTTTTATCTTTATGCCCTACCATCCTTAGGATCTGGCTTTTGTCTTTCGTGTTTCATCATAGTTACAATGCAGCTGCCCCACACCCTTGTCATATCAAGACAGGGAGGCATGTATTGGTTAGGATGCAGTCTTCTCTGTTGCAACCAAGAAATCTCCCAATGTGGCAGTTTAAATAAAATAAAAGTTTTTTTCTTGTATAAGATTCCAAATACAGGCAATACTCTTTGGAACTGTAAAATAGCTATAGCATCCTGACCGCAAGGATTCCATCTCTGGGTCTAGGTGGCTCCTTCCACTCTTACCATCTCATCTGTATCTCAGCCCCTAGAAAGAAGGAAAGGGACGAAGGGAGTGCATGCCCATTTCTGCGTGCACATAGCTTTCACTCATATGATTTTGGCCAGAGGCTCGAGGGCACAGTGAATTGTGGGCTGTATCCAGCTAACCTTCTCCTGCTATCGCTATGAATATTAGGTGACAGCCAGTGGTCCCTGCCTTAGTTGAGAAGAGTGAAGAGCAGTATTGGTGCTGGCTGGGTGTGCTGCTTTTAAAGAGCTTTCCAGAAGCTCCACCAGCGACTTCCATCTATAGTTCACTGATGAGAACTGTGCCACATTGTAGAGTGCCACATTGTGGAATATACATTGTCACTCCAAACACAATTGAATTCCCATTATAAGGCAGACAGGGAAATGGGTATTGAGTGGGTAACCAGCAGCATCTGCCTCCGCAAGGAGAGAGGACATTTCAAAGAATGGGCGGTTGAGGACACTGTGCCACAAAGGCAAGTTGTGAGAGGAGCAAGGCAAGGCTGGGAGTGGTGAGCAGGAGATTTAGGGTGTCTGAAGGGGGAGAAAGCAGAAGGGTGGTGGGGGCAGAGGCTGGCAAGGAGAGACTGGGGGCTGAGAAGAGAGCCAGCAGGATTTCCCAGGAGCTGAAATCTGTGAACAGCTTGAACAAGGGCTGTGTCCCATCACAGGGTATGTGAGGGTGGAAGACAAGAGAATGAGCTAATCAAGATGTCAAGGACCTCATACCAGACACAAAGATGAACTGAAAACAGACCATAGTCCTAAGTGTAAGAGCCAAAACAATGAAACTCCCAGAGGAAAACAGGAGCAAGTCTCCATGACTGGGTTAGGCAGAGTCATGGTTCTTGCCACATGTGCTTTCCATGTCTTAGATATGACAAAAGCATAAGTGACAAGAGAAAAAAATAGTTTGGACTTCATAAAAATTAAAGCCTTTTGCATCCCCAAAAGACATAATTGGTAAAGTGAAAACACAAGCCACAGAATGGGAGAAAATGTTTGTAAATCATATATCCGATATCTGATGACCTGGAAGACATTAGGCCATGTGAAAGAAGCCAGACACAAAAGGTGAAGTACTGTTTAATTTCATTTGTATGAGATGGCCAGAAAAGACACATCTCTAGAGGGACAGAGTAGATTGGTGGTTGCCTCTTGCTGAGTGTGGGGACACAGAGCGATTGCAGATGGGTATGAAGGTTTGGGGGTATTTTTGCATTGATGAAAAAGTTAAAAAAGTTAGATTGTAATGACTGTATAACTCTATGAAGATACTAATAATCAGTGGATTATATCCATAAAACAGGTGGGTTTTATGGTACCTAAATTATACCTCATTAAAGCTTACAAAAAACGTGTAAGGGAATGACTATGGAAGAGAGACACTGAGCTGGTGACGGCCGGGCTAGGTGTGGGGAGAAATTCCAGCTTCTGTGATGAGAGGACACTAGCTGAGCGGAAGTTGACTGAGAAAGTTCATTCTGTCTGCCTCATGTCTTGTTGAAGTGAGGGTGAAGGAAACTGGAAGATGAGAGAACCAGACTGGCCTCTCTGAGAAGGTATCTAGAGAGGTGACCTGTTTTGGTAGGTCCCTTTTCCCCAAGTGCACAAACTTCACACTTTGGTCGTAGCACATGTTGCCCAGGGTGCTTCCACCTGGGTCCCCTGTGTGTCTCGGACTCCTCACACCTTCCAGTTAAAGTAGATGACTCATTCCTCAGAGGCTGACGCACTTAGAGTTGCACACACAGGAGGCACAGACATTAGTACAGTCCCTTGAGAAAATTAAAATGCTACATCATGGGAACTTTAATGAAGAACAGGAAAAAGCATCGAATAGTAACAAATGGATTATTATTGTCGATTCTTGAATGGGCAGTGAAGAGAGAATGAGAAAAAGGTATGATGAGGAGAGAGGTGGGAGGAATGAGAAGAGGCAGACAAAAATGAAGCAAGAGACATACAGAAAGTGAGAATATCCAGACATTAAGACGAATGGAACGAGGGAGAGAAAGTGGCTGAAAGAACAGTAATATCAACAAGGGTATTACCTAACATTATTCAGCATTTATCACATGCCAGCCATGTCCACAGCATGTTACTTGCATTGATTGATTGAATTCTCACACCCTCAGGAGAAGGTAGACATTATCTTATTTTACAGACAATAAAGCCAAGGCTCAGAGAGGTTAAGTAACTTGTCCAAGATCACACAGCTGGCTTCAGAGTCGATGTTTTTCTACCTCTATAGTCTGCCAGGGGAGAACAGAACACACCCGGAGATTAATGTAGTGGCAACTGCCTCTCTTGCTTAAACTTTGAGCTTCTAGGCAAGTTAATCTTAGCTAGCACTGTCCTTTTACTAGCTGATGACTGGTTCAAATCCTCCTCCATCTCTTTATCCCTGAGATGGAGTGCCAGTTGAGCCCCACAGCTCCAGAAGCTTACTAAGAGCTTTTTACTCCTGGGGCAACTGTTGAGGGGGCCCTTGTCCCTACTTTTGCCAGATGGTGAAACATCTGTTTCTATCCTTGACTGAAACCATAGTTTATTTCTTCTAATTTAAGTGGAGGAGTACTTGGGAGCATTGATTCCACTGTTGGTTGCTGGAGAAAGTCATCAAGCTTCTGGCTCTATACCACTCAATAAAATAATGTAAGCACTTGTTCTTATAGTCACAAAGGGCTTTATATGTTACTCTTGTAAAAAGGCTCCCTTGAGACACAGGGTCAGAACTGAAACACACAGGTTTCTGTGAACCTTAGTTGGTTAAACCAGACTTTTCCCAAGGCCACTGATATTATTGTAACAGAAATCTGTGTATTCTGAGAAGGCAGGATGTTTCAGAAAGTTCTTTTAGTGGTAGTGCCATCGTGTCTCTGGTGCATGTGCCTCCATAGGGGTTTCCTTGAGTTGCTTATCTATTTTAGATAGTCCCCTTGGCACTTCGGTAGCCTTGGCCTTGGTTGTGAGCAGCCCATTGGTTGTGGCTGCCTGCTCCAAAGAGTGGCTGTTCAGAAGCTGGTGATGTTTCCCTGGCAGTGGCTGTGCTGATAGGAAAGGAATCCGAGTCTCCCTGGGGAGATTAAGGTCAAGCTGAGCCGCCTTGCCTTCTGGGTCACTGGATTCTGGGTACTTGGTGCATTCCACTTCATCTTGCTGCAAAAACACAGACTCAAAAGGAGTGGCAGCTGCAAAACTAACCCAGAATGCTGGTATCAGGGAGAAAAGGATGGCTAAGGTGCTTACAGTAAATACATACTGACAACCTCTCTTTGGTATGTGGAAGCCCTATGAAGGCAGATATCAAATTTTATATTAGCATTCTCCAGAGACACAGAGCCAAGAGAATATCTATCTATCTGATATGGATTGGCTCTGTGTCCCCAACCAAACCTTGTCTCAAATTGTGATTGTCAGGTGTGGAGGGAGGGACCTGGTGGGAGGTGATTGAATCATGGGGGCAGTTTCCCCCATGCTGTTCTCATGATAGTGAGTGAATTCTCATGAGATCTTAGGCTTTAAAAGTGTTTGGCAGTCACCCCCACCCATCCCTCCCCATCGCTTTCTCCCCAGCCACCTTGTGAAGAAGGTGCTGCTTTCCCTTTACCTTCCACCATGATGGTGAATTTCCTGAGCCTCCCCAGCCATGTGGAACTGTGAGTCAACTGAACCTCTTTCCTTATAAATTAGCCAGTCTCAGGCAGTTCTTTAGAGCAGTGTGAAAACAGACCAGTTCCTATTCTCTCTCTCTCTCATCTATGTAATCTATCTATCTAGAAATATTTATTTTTAAGGAATTGGCTCATGCAGTTGTGGGGACTGGCAAATCTGAAATCTTCAGGGCAGGCTAGCAGGCTGGAAATGCAGGTAGGATTTCTATATTCCTGTCTTAAAGCTCCATATATTTTGTGCATCTCATAGAGTACATCTCATACGTATGTATGAGTTCAGAAAATAATAGTCTAAAGATGCAAATCTTGAGAGGTTGTCCATGTGAATTCACTGTAAGCAGCTTAGCATCCTTTTCTGCCTGATATTGGCACCAGTAGAATGAGGGAATGAATGAGAGGAGCACACGTCTGGGGGGCAGCTCTGCAGAGGTGTTAGGGGCACTGACTCTAGGGTCAGACTGCCTGGGTTGAGTCTGAGCTCTGTCGCTTTCTAGCTGTGTGACTTCAGCTCCATTGCTTAACTTTTCTGGGCCTCGATTTCCTTATCTTTAGAATGTCAATAATGTTATCTACCTGTATTTGTCCATTTTCACGCTGCTATAAAGACGTACCTGAGACTGGGTAATTTATAAAGGAAAGAGGTTTAATTGACTCACAGTTCTGCATGGCTGGGAGGCCTCAGGAAACTTAGAATCATGGCAGAAGGTGAAGGAGAAGCAAAGGCACATCTTACAGGTGGCAGGTGAGAGTGAGTGAGAAAGCAAAGTGGGAAGAGCCCCTTATAAAACCATCAGATCTTATGAGAACTCACTATCACAAGAACAGCATGGGGGAAACCACCCCCTTGATCCAATCACCCCCCACCAGGTCCCTCCCTCACACCTGGGGATTACAAGTCAAGATGAGATTTGGGTGGGGACACAAAGCCTAACCCTATCGCTACGTCATAGAAATTTTCTGAATACTAAATCTGTAAAAAGTACTTAGAACCTCATCTGGCGCATGATAAGCATTCCGTAAATGTTAACGACTATTACTATTTCTGAACCGAAACTGACATAGTGTCCCATAGTGGGGAAGGGAGTATGCCTGTGATTCTTTAATTTTACTTTGAAAGTTTTAGCCATGAAGGAAGAGAAGGGTGTACATACTGGAAAGGCAGGGATAAAATGATTGTCTTTAAACAGATATGATTAATTCCCTAAAAGAAGCCAAAGGACTTAGCAAAAAGATTTTTAGAATCAGTGGTAGCAGGGAAATGGCCATATGTAAAAGAAATACATAAAAGTGAAACTTTCTCCAATATGTCAGTTTTAACTAATTAGAAAATATAGTGGTGGAGGGAAGCTACCAAATTTAAAGGGATCTTATGGTGGATGTCCTTTGTTTTATTTTATTTAAACACACACACACACACACACACACACAGAGAGAGAGAGAGAGAGAGAGCGCGCAAACAATATGTGAAAATACAATAAGACCAAATAAGGTTTTCCTAAGAAGTCAAGAAGACTTACGTATATGTGTATATATAATAGATATGTTATATATATGTAAAACTCTTATATTGGACTCTAATTCTTGAACTCTAAGGGATGAGTCTTATATGGTCTTGTTGTATTATTTTTACATATTGCATAATTTGATTTCTCAATATTTTCTTAGATTTTTGCATCTTAGATTTTCAGTGTGTCTTTTTGGTTAGGTTTTAGTACTGAGGTTACACCAGTTCCCTAAAAAACCAGGGACTCTTTTTATCCTTTGTAAGCCCTAGAGGTGGTTATACAGTGAGGCAATTGTGCAGTGAGAGGCAGGGTGGTGCAGGTGACCGTGGAGTCAGATTCTGTGCTTTCAACCCTGCTTCTGTTTCCACCAGCCCTGTATGCAAGTTACACCATTTCTACAAGCTTTGTTTTCCTCATCTGCAAAATGGACACAGAAGTAGTACCTACATCAGAGGTGGGTGGAAGCAGGGGTAGGGAAGGGTGAGAGGTCACAGATGCCCTGTTGTGAACCTGGCTGAATCTGGCCACACTCTTCACCCACTTGCCTCTTCCTTAGCTGGTCCCCTCCTTTTCTCTGAACCTGGGATCTGGGGCCTCGTCCCCACCTCAGCCTGCTTCCACCATCCTTGTTTCCCAGTTCCATGCAGGTTTCTTCATGTATAGGATTTTGTGTACAGCCGAAGATAAGGTAGGAGCTAGAATATTGAAGCAGAGGAATTGTAAGTGATTAAACTTCTAAAAAAAATAGGACTTTTTTTTTTCTTCTATGCTCTCTTAATTTCCATTAGGGTTTAGCTTAACAAACCAATTGCCTGGTTTCTCGGCATCCGGAAAAGATGACCCCTCCAGGATGGTGGGCTTGCTGGGTCTTGGCAGTCATTGTTTTCATTGAGAGGCCTGGAATCCCAGAGTGACCACCCTACATGCTCACTGTGGGTCTAGAGAATTATGTGGGGAAACACACACTCAAAGTGCAACTTTGCAGTTGTTTGAAGATACAGGAAGGGGCAACCAATGGCCTCTTTCTGAAATTCTCCAGAACTTGGGGCATTCTGAAATGTCTTCCCTGGCCAGCTCATGCTTTTTCTCTCTCTGGGCATCTATAGCATATTCTTTGTCTGCTATTCATTTGACATTTACCATTGACTTATAACTGCTGGTAATGCGAATTACAGAAAATCCTTGAGATTGGAAGACTAGGATTTACCGTTTCTAATAGTTAGAGCCTGGCCCCCGGCAGGGGTTCACTGATTTTCTGCTCCTAGCTGCTGTCCCCGCTACCCCAGAAAACCTTTCTTGGCAAGTCAAACAAAAAGCTGTCTATAATTCAATTTGGTGCACTTAAATCAAAACTTTCTTCTGGTCTGGTCAGAAGAGTTGAAGGAGTGTTCATGTCAGAATTTTTGAGAGTGAGAGTTTTTTGTGGAGAATATGTTTTTGTGGAAGTCTGTGTTTACAGGAATCTTGAACTTGTCTTCTGTAGACATTGAGTATTGGCTGCAAGCTTCTTGAGACTAATGGCTTGCATATAAAAAATGTAAAACAAATGAACAAAGGAAAATGGAGGGGCTCATTGAATTTTGAGGGGACTCTGAATGCAGACTCTACTTGAAGCAGCTGCTCAGCTGGAGGCTACTGCATGCTTTGCAATTATGCAGCTGGGTTTCCTTTTTTCTTTAAAAGAATCTGTATTAGTCTGTTCTCATGCTGCTAATAAAGATATACTCAAGACTGGGTAATTTATAAAGAAAAAGAGGTTTAATGGACTCACAGTTCCTCATTGCTGGGGAGGCCTCACAATTATGGTGGAAGGTGAAGGAAGAGCAAAGGCACATCTTACATGGTGGCAGGCAAGAGAGCGTGTGCAGGGGAACTGCCCTTTATCAAACCATCAGATCTCATGAGACTTATTCATTATCACAAGAATGCCCCTGTGATTCAATTACCTCCCATGACTTGTGGGGATTATGGGAGCTACAATTCAAGATGATATTTTGTTGGAGACACAACCAAATCATATCAGAATCAACAAACCATTGTTTAAACCATACTTCTGTCTCCTACCTGGTCAGAAGAATAAAAAATGTAATTGATGTAGTCATTACTGTGAATTCATAATCACAGTATTAGTAGCGTGCCTTGGTGAGATCTGTGTTCCCTTCTCTCCAACACAACCACACACCAGGAGGCAGGAAAGCACTGCCAGATTCTGTTACACATTAAGCCCTGGTGGAGAGAGGTGAGGATGGACAGGGAATCCCGCTTCCAAGAGCCCTGCCACACTACCTGCTGCCATGCTGTTGGCTGGCTCTGCTTTTCCTTTGTCCACTGCCTTCCCCTTTTCTCCAAACCTCAAAGCCTTTGTTCTTGTTGGGTAGCCAGGACTCATGTTTTCTCCCCTTTATCTCCTTCTACCAACTGCTCTGTGCTTTGATTCCTCTCTGCATAAAGCAGAATGGGCCCTAGTGGGAGTGGAACCTGGGGAGGTCTGCCCTTTTTCTTCCTCATGAGAAATGCAGTGAGAAGGAAGCAGAGGTGAGACGGGGTGTGGTGTAAATTGGCATTTCTGATAAGTAGTCTGTAAGCCTTATTTTGTAGATTCCCATTTTCCTGTAAAAGTACAAGAGAAAAGCCAACACAGTCTTGAATTGATACACAGTAAAGCAGTTCTGATTACCCCATGATGTGTTCCCTTTTCCTATATCTGCCCCCACCCCCACAAAAAGGTAAAAATAGCCATGAGAATGATCAAGCAGATTTGTGTTGTTACATTCCAGGAATTTCACTTCATGGACACAGATTTTAAAATTTTCCCAACATGGTCAAGCATGACTACGTGCAGACTCTGTGGATGGAATGAATCGATGGAGCTTGGCAGTGAGATGCATGTGCCAGACCAACAAAGTCAGACTTCTTTATTTTATTTTTGTGAAAGTCCTGTGATGTCAACATTATTTCAGGATAGATTCTTATTCAGTGTGGGTCTCTGCTTCTCTGGATCCCCACTTAAGTGGGTATGTCAGAACCTTCACGTGGATTGACAGCACGTGAGGTGTCTCTGCTGACTCCTCTGATGCGCCTGTTTTGTCTCCTGTCTTGTTAGGCGGGGCAAGAAGCACAGCATCATCCTAAGGACGCAGCTGTCTGTGAGGGTCCATGCCTGCATCGGTGAGTGACACCTGCCCTCAGGAACTAAACGTATGATGAAAGACGCGACTTATAGGAATAAAATAAAGATTCACTGTTATGCTATCTGTTTGCACTAGCCCCTATCATGAGTTCTTAGAGTTTTAGTGAAACAATTTCCAGCAATGATTTTTGAAGGCCTGTTTCATTCCAGCTTCCTCTGCTGTTTGGTTAGTGACTGGAGCGTGAGGTAAGACAGCTTGCTGGTGAGGTGCCTTTTGGCAGTGCTGGGGGAGATGAGGTTCTTCTGGGGACTGTGCCATTGTGAGCCTCTAGCACATTGACCTGATCTTCACGTGCCTCCTGGTGGCTCTGTGAGGCATGCCTGTGGGCAAGTGGAGTCTGGGGCTCCAGGTTGTTATCAGGTGACTAAAAGGAAAATCTTGAGTCAGTGCAGGATGAGGGTACGTGTGGATACAGGGCAAGATGCTCTTAAGCAAGGAAACATATTTGTGGTTCAGAATGGCTTGCTGCGGGAGGCCCAGTTTCCTCCTGGTAATGAGCCAAGTTGCGGCAAGAATATAATGTCATAAGAAGGAAAAAAAAGGAACTAAATTTCACTTTATGCCTAGAAGTTTTTAGTATCTGAGTAATTTTGCTTTTGTTTAATGTATGGTGTGGTCTTCATTTAATCCTCTAATCAAAAGAGCATAGATCATCCTGTTGAGTCCTAGTCTATACCCGAAACATATTCATGGGTGGAGTGAAGGAAATTATTTCCGGTCCATCCTTCACTCTGCTTCCCTATTGGAGACCCAGGGATGGGGAGACCCAGGGCTGGAGATGGAGGGAAATCCGTGTGATTTCACTTCATTTGGTGTGGAGGGTGGTGAGGTTGCAAGTGTCTTGAGTAACAACCTTTGCCTCACTCTGCAGCTAAAGAATAATTGTGCAGGTGACTCAAACTTCAGGGACTGAAAGGTCAGGGTGTCAGGAGGATTGGTAATCTTGTTGGAAACAAAGTAAGATCTGAAGGACCTCCAGCCAACATTGACTATTCTGCTTCTCAACTGCTTGTAGCACTGAGTAACTGTACAATGTATATGGGCACTTATATTAAATCAGTGGCTTTTTTATTACCTGCTTCGTGTTTTCCCAGTGATTTCATATGTATAAATCATGTCTATCTAAAGGAAAGGTCTGTGACACGACTTTGGATAAACTTCCCCCTTACCCTCATCCCAGATCTAGAACAAATCCAGGCACATAACATGTACTGAACAGTGTTGAAGTTAAATGTTGAAACACAGTTGATAACTACAAGAAATTTGGGACATGAATATGAATTGTTTTTTCCCAGGAATAGTAAGGTGGCAGAAAGCAGACTTGCATGAAAATGAGCTCAATCCAAATCCAAATGAGCTAACTCCTTTTAAGGAAACTCACTCCTTTGCAGTATGTACTCAAATATTTCAGGTACAGGATGTTTTAAAAACAACTTCTGTGTTATTGACTTGTCTTATGAACTTCTGTATCCTATCGTCCCATGTGATAGATGTAAGATGTGTGACATCTTATACTGTGGCATGCTGAGCACCGACAGCCCCTCAAACCCACACTCAACCAGGACACACATGCTCCCTGCTCTTGGGGTTGACCTGGGGTTTATGGAGTCATTGTGCTTGCTCACAAACCTCTTTATGCCAATTGCACTGGTTATCAGAATTATGTAATTTAATGAAATAGTACCAAATATTTCATAAACTAATTAAATATGACTACATAAAGGTCACTGCTTCTTTGAAAGTTCACTATTTTGGAAAAGACTCAAAATTAGTCACTACAGAAGCATTTCTGTCAATGTAAATGTGTTATGATAACTATAAAAGGTGAGGGGGAATATTATAAAATCTAAGAGGATTCTACTCTTCATAAGCATCTTCAGCTCTGCTGGACTTCAAAGAAACTAGACTGGAAATCAGACCTTGTTATTGGAGTGAGTTGTAAAAGAAAGTCTACATGGAATTCCAATGGGTAGATCCTTATTCAGAGAACTATTTGTGCCTCATCACAGGTAGACCGGCATGTTTTGCCACATTAGCTGCGAGTTCAAAATGTTGTAAGGTCTTGTTTATGTTTATGTATTTTTTTATGTATTGTTTTCAAAAGGATTTTCTGCTTTAATCAGCTTTTACCATTAATTGCCTTAGGCCTGATTATGTCAGATGAGAGGATTTGGCCGTATAAACTAACAGCAACACCCAAAAAAGGAAAAGTTTTTCCTTTGTATTAAAAGCCTTTTTTAAAATTCCATTTCCTACTATTAGCAAGATCTGGAATAGGTTTATTAGCACTAAATATTATACTTTGGTTATGTATAGAAAATGGAATGTGTGCAATCATGTTCATGAAGTACCTTCCCTTATTGTGACATATTCTTTCCCTTTCCAAATGGCAGTGTTAGATGAGATTTCTTATGGATAAAGAAAACAATACCCGGAACAATTTTGAGTCAAAATGACAATCGGAAATATGACAAGGAGAAAATAAACCTTTTTCACATCTGTTGTTTTAGTCTTTGTTTCTTCTCAAGGTTATTTCCCTCTTTACCACAGAAGAAATAGTTGAAATATTAATACTACAGGCGTGGGGCACAGTGGCTGCTGTCTCAGCCTAGCACCACATGCAACTCCCCTGAAGACGTTCCTTCCACCCACAATTGGACTGGAAGGATCCAGGACCAGGGTTTGTCTCCTGGGCTTAAAATGCTATCAAGTAAATGTCTCAAAAATAATGCTTTCCTCACCCTACATTCTCTTCTCCTTCATTCCTGTTTTTATTAAGTAGAGGAATGTTTAGAATCCAGGACTGCATGTTAATGAGTTGGAGGTGAGGTGCTTTTGGAATTCTCCAGTGTTAACTTTGGAACCCAGCACCCTTTGGGATGAGAGTGTGGTGGGTGAGCCTTTATGGTTAGCAGCCCAGCAACCCTCACGAAAAATGAAGGCCACAGGGGCTCTGCTTCGATGGTTACAGCTAGCAGCTGAAGCAGGTCTTTTCTGGTAGTGTAGTGGCTCTGAAGCATTTGGCCGGAGGTTGGAATGAGATTTTGGTATAGAGAGAGGCCTCAAACTTTTGTACCTCTGTGCTTTATCTCCACTGTAATTTTTATTTCTTTGTACATTTTTGGTATGACCACTTGATATTGCAGCGAACGCTGCACTTGCCTTCTTAATCTAGCTTCGATCTTTCAAAGAAATGAAAATTTTGTTGGTCATATCGTGGGCATACACTTACAGATAAGAATTAAGACGTATAATAGACATGAGAAGTCTGCATTTTATGAGGTTAGCTAGAGAAAATAAATTTTTTGGTCCCTGAAAAGTGATCCTGTTTCCAGACACCAGAAAAATGTTCAGAGGGCCAACTGGCTCTGATAACTAAATCTCATCATGAAGAGAAAGGAACTAAAGAATTGTGGGGTAAGGAATGGAATCTAGGATTTAAAAAAATAAGGTTTGAAGTCGTTAGGACCCTAAAGTTAATATGTGAGTGTTTTTTACTGTCTGGCTTTGAAGGCATTTTGTTGGGCTAAAAACCCCTGGGCTTCAATTTTCTGAAGCAGATTCTGTCTTCCCATTTAGAAAGGAAAACCCTGGTGACTGATTCTCTGGGTTCCAGGAGGCCTGTCCTTTCAAGTGTCCAATATTGAGTTAAACAAAAGTGTAAAATTTGGGTGAAGATTCCAAAATATCATTTATGCTTGCAGCTGTGAAAGAATCCTGGCACAAAGGGCCTTTAGAGGCATTTCAGAATCCTATGAGATGATGAAGTCTGCTTTGAGGGACAGGGATGAGTCAGGCAGAGGCTGTCAAGGGGGCTGAAGCAAGTGATCTCTGCATAAGATGCATCTAATTACTCAGATGGTCAAGTCACAGGGACAAAGGCAACTTTTAAAGGCAAGAAAATGATATGAGAGAAGGCCACTTCATTAATGCCAGTTTCCCCCAACAGAAACATCAACAGCAAAAGCCATCAATGTATAATTTGCAAGGCATTTTTCTCTTGCAGGCCCTATCATGCAGCCATGTGCTTTGCACTACATTGTTATAGCAAAGAGATGAATTATAAATAGTGCAACATTTCCTCAAGAAGAACCTCCTAGTGCAAGAGTAACATAGGGGATTCATCTCACAGCCAGCCAATTTAGGAGCATTGGCTCCCTGGGGCGCTGTGTTGAGCAAGGTCCTGAGGCTGTGTGCAGTCTTAATGGGAAAGGATCCTGCATCGGTACCCTCTTACACTGGTGGTGATGGAGGTGGTGTACATATGTGTGCCATGAGGTGGCAGCTCAGGTGAGGTGCAGGTTTTGTCCAGTGCTTGAGCCTCCTGTAGCTACAGTATAGGGGTCCCTGGGCTTCTGTATTCGAAGGGTGGGGAATGGCACTGTAATTCATGACCCCCAACCACTGTCCCCTCTCCTTTCTTCCCAGACCCTTTCCAGGTTCTGCCCTTCTTCTTCAGCCTGTGAATCTGAGCATGACTTCTCTCCCACTTCACTGTGTTTTCTGACTAGGCCAGGTACCACCTTCCTCCACCTCTGGGTGTCTTTCCCTCTAATCAATTTGAGCTGGTTTCTCATGGCTGAGCCCTCCTGGCTTGCAGGGAGGCCCCCCTCTAGCTTCCTTTTCTGACATTTCACTTGCCCCTAGGGTGGCCTTTGGAAAATTAGCTGGATTCCCATGTGGTCCTTACTGCTTCTTGGCTCTGTGTCAGTTTGGAATTTCCATAAAAACTAGAGGTTTCCTATGGGAAACAGCAAATTGTCTTTTTGACACTCTTGTTCTGACAGCACCTGAGTGCTGTTTCTGTGCTAGCTAGTAAAGATGAGGCCCATGGAGCACTGTGTGCTGAGAGACATGAGGCCTGAATGGTGATGCGTGTGTGCTCGGGCACCTGGCCCCTCTGGGTGCTTGCTGTAGGATCCACACAGATGCAGCTGGCCCTCTGTGGTCTACTCCATGGCAGACTCTCCACACGTCCACTGTATGCTGCAGAAAGGGAGCTGGCTGCTCCCTGACTGGGAGACACCCCCATCCCATCCCCTGGCCATCTGTTCCCCTCTTAGCCCACCTGCCCTGCTTTCATTGACTCCAGGCCCTGGACCTGGGCTTCTGGCTGGCTCTGTCCTGCATTCCACAAGAAGCTGCTTCTGCTCCTGTCCTGCCTCTACCGTGCAGCTTAGATTTGGAGCTGCAGGTGGTACACCCTCTTTGCCCTGTCCCTGGACATCATGGTGGCTAAGCTCACAGTGTCCTTGCTGTGCTCCTCCCTGGTGGCATCAGGTGCATTGAGTCATCACACTTCCTATTTTCTGTTCTTTGATGCCAGGATCCTCTGATTCTCCAGAAGCCCTGGAAACCATCTCTCATTCTTCCAAAGATGTTCATCTTGTTGCAAAGGCTCCTGAGTGGCCAACTGCAGCCTCAGCATGAGATGGGTTTGACACTGAGTCTCCCCTTGCAGCAGGAGACTCCCAGTGCTTGGTCCTTTAAAAATAAAAATAAAAAACCTCTCCTTTGTACCCCAAGTCTGTGACCTGTTTCTGCCTGTGGTTCTGTTTTCTAGGTAAAAATGAGCTCTGTGTGTTAATCAGATAAGAACCTCACATCATCTGTTTCCCATTAATCTGTCACAGCTCCCAGGAGACAGACCCCAAGGCGTGCATGTGTCTAGAAGGCCCTTAGGTCTCGGCTGAGGGAGATTTCTTAGGCAGGTCAGCCTGTCAGCCTCTGCACTCTGTGTGGGTAGCTGCCTCTAAGGGGCCTTCCATCAGACTGGAATTGACAGGTGTGTCCAACCCCTGTCCCCCTGGACCCCTCTGCCACAAAAAAAAAAAAAAAAAAAAAAAAAAAAAAAAAAAAAAGAGATGGGAAGGATGTAAAACATACTTTAAGGTTTATTAACATACATGAGAGCGTAGTTTTTTTTGTTTGTTTGTTTTTGTTTTGAGACAAAGTTTTGCTCTTGTTGCCCATGCTGGAGTGCAGTGGCGTGATCTCAGCTCACTGCAACCTCCGCTTTGCCGGGTTCAAGTGATTCTCCTGCCTCAGCTTCCTGAGTAGCTGGAACTATAGGCATGCACCACCATGCCCAGCTATTTTTTTGTATTTTTAGTAAAGAGGGTTTCACCATGTTGGCCAGGCTGGTCTTGAATTCCTGACCTCAGGTGATCTGCCCACCTTGGTCTCCCAAAGTGCTGGGATTACAGGCATGAGCCACCGTGTCTGGCCAAGTCTAGTCCTTAAATGCTGGGAACCATTCAGTTCTGTCACACGTCTTTCCACACGTTATATTCATATGATATATAACTCGGGATTGATTTCTCACCAAAATGGAAAGAGCAACTAAAGAATGAATTTAAAGAGTGGCTTTACCATCTACAGACATGCGGATAAACAGAAATACAGAAGATGAATAGAGGAGACACACACTTGTGAGAGAGAGGTAGCGTGGCACCTTCTGGATAGGGCTGGAAGCTCAGGTCAGCTCTGGGAATTATGAAGCACCAAGAGAGGGAAAATGGACAGGAACAATGTGAATTGAATCACAGGAAAGAAAGCAGATGTCTCAGGGTCTCTTACGACAGCTTCATTTCATATTTGTATTTGGCCTTTTCCCCATTTTACTTTAATTAAATTATTTATTGCTTCTTTAGGACTTGGTTACCTTTCATCTCTAGGGATCTCGAGGTGTTGGATAATGGAATTTGGAGCCATTATCAGTGTGTTTACTCTTCAATGTCCATGTAATTGTTTATATCCTGGTTGGTCACTTAACAAGGAACATGAAAATCTGGCAAACAAAACTGATAATGGAGAATGAAGTCCCATTGATAGGGATGCCTGTAGCAGGTGTTACCAGATAAGTTTAAATCACGTGCTGGCAGTTAGACTCCTAAGTTCCTATCCAGCAAAACATCAGTTATATCCAGAAAACAACTTCTGATAGGGAAACCACCCTGGTTTTGACTAGAGTGTCTGCATAAATACTTTCCTCTCACAGGTCTGGCCTGTTTCTGGGGTGTGATGTGAGCTCTAGTGACCAGCTCTGAGTGCCTTTGGCTGTCCCCATGAAGAGACAACTTTATTTTTGGCACTGGACAATCAAAATTTATGTCAGGAAACAAAATGCTTTGTCTTATTTATAGAAATTTTGGTATCCAGAGGGTGTGGGAGTTGAAAAGGAGGATGGATGGTTCAAAAATGTCTTGCTGAAGAAAGTTCTTTGAGGAGTGGGTGCATGTCAATGTATTTTTCACATCTCAACATTTCTGTTGTATTAGAAATATCTAATGGGAAGCATTTTAACTCAGAAAAAAACATACAGAAAGCATTCATAGTTCAGCGAAACTGCTACCAGTTCAAGGTTTATTTTAAAGGAGGAAAGAAAGGCATTGGAGAATTGTTACAAGTGCTGTCATCTCAAGCCCATACACTGGAGTAATAGCAACAGAAGAAGAAGAAAAGTTAAAAGGTTCTGCTCATTATTTTAGGATAATTGAAAAAAAGGAAACAGATTCTATTAATTGTTCACAGAAGTAACATGATTTATCTGTAATCCCAGTAACTGGATTATGGGCGTGTGGGCAGGAAGAGGCACTATCTTGCTAGGATGTAGAGAAATCATTGGGGCAAGGGATAGAGCCACGTTTCCGGTCAATACTTCGGTCATCTCCCTTCCTCCCTCCCTCCCTCCCTCCCTCCCTCCCTCCCTCCCTCCCTCCCTCCCTCCCTCCCTCCCTCCCTCACTCCCTTCTTTCCTTCCTCCCTCACTCCCTTCCTCCCTTCATTCCCCTCCCTCCCTTCCCTCTCTTCCCTCCCTGCCTCCTTTCCTCTCTCCCTTTTTCCCTTTCTCTCTCTTTCTTTTCTTTTCCTTTCCTTTCCTTTCCTTTCCTTTCCTTTCCTTTCTCTCTCTTTCTTTCTTTTAAGAGTCAATGGTCAGTTTAATAACATTCTTAAATTTAGATAATGTATTTACGAGTACTTCAAAAGTTGTAAAATGCTACAAAGATTATTAGTTTGAGATAAACTCTACAAGAAAGCTAAAAAAGAAATCCTGTCTACCTCAGCCATTTAAAAAAGTCACATGAGCCCCATTCACTGACTGACACATTTGCAGCTTGGTTCTTTCCCACCTACAGGTTCAAGAGCCCTTGCCACCCATCCTGAGCCACAGCAGGGGCTTAGAAAGGGGGTCCACCAATGGCAAGGCATTTCCTCATGGCCACGGGGCTGGGACGCCATGGGACTAGGGCTGGAGTCTTTCGATTCCCTGGCCAGGTTCTTTGCACTGGCCTGGTGCTCCTCTTTTTAGGCCATTGAAATCGTCTTTAGCCCTTCTCTACAGATACAATTGCTGAGACCGAGGCAGCCCTTCTGGTTTGAGAAGTCTGGGAAGTGCTGCCAAAACATCTAAATAAATGTCTTTAGAAACGTTTGCCTAAGTGAAGTTTCAGCAGGCTTCAAAGGATGGTGTTCCGGCTGAGTTCCAGTGTGGTTCACAGATTGCCTTAGAAGAAAGTAAGTCAGCTGAGAAAAATGGACTTCACCCTTAAAGAGCTGACTATGTTTGGGAATGCAGCTGAAATTCCTTCTGAGCCAGGCTGCAGATGCCTGGGAGATGGAGCTGGGGCTTCCACATCCTTTCCAGGCTTCTACTCTGATCACTTGGACACTGGTCTCTTGTTCTGGCTTCACGTTGGGAAGTCCCTGGAAATGGGGTCTGTCACCTGATCAGAACTGCACTCTGTCCCTGCTGGCTGTAGTAGCTGCCTGAGAGGAGGATGAGGGTGCCAGGCAGAGGCTGTGAGTCCCTGTTCTGGGTTTGGTTCCTTGGTCCTGGTCTGAGCTCTGTGAGGTCTGGATTCTGTGCAGGATGGCAACTTGCTCTTGAGCACGTGAAGGTGTAGATCCTATTGTGCCAGATGCAGTATACTGTCTCACCCTCAGAAGGAGACCCCAAATTATTTGTTGTTAAAGAAAGAAGCTAAAAGGGTCAAGGTACTGACAGTGTTTCTTAGATTTGATTTGTTTACTTCAGAAATGGATTCCTTTGCCATGTTCTCAGGAAGAAGAATACAAGGCAGTAGCTGTAAGTACCATGTGCTAACAGATGACGCCATGGTATCACCTCAAAGGAGTGGGAAGAATGTGAGAGCAAATAGAGAGTTAAAAAACTGTGGCAGTGAGTAGACTGTCATTTTCAGGAGCATGTCAAGGAAGGCTCTGGGAGGCGTTATGTGACCCTGGAATCACACTGTGCATGTTCGTGGCCTGTGCACATGCCGGGCAGGGCTCCATGGTGCCAGCCATCGCAGTGGGGCCCAGGTCTCCGGGAGGTTGGAGGTGAGATGATGGTGGTTTGAGATAGCGACCTGATGCAAGACTGCTCCATGGAACAGCTTTTGTGGCCTTTCCATTGCAGTGTGTGCTTCACATCTTTTGGGGAATGGGGTGGGATGCTGTCATCCCCAAATGTAACAAGTTGATGGCAGACTTTGATGAGCGAATGAAGAAGAGGTGGGTTCTTCATTAGGGATGGGCTGTGGCTCTTCCTGTGACTGCCCACCAGAGCACTTCTGTTCCCGGAACAAAGCTGGGTCCGGCTGCGTTTTTTCGAGGCCCAATAACGAGAAGCAGACAAAATAGGGAAGAAGGGAATTTATTGCTGTAACCGGATACAGGGAGAAGGCTGGAGATAATTCCACCAGACCAATTCAAAGTGTTACAATTTTCTTAGTCCTTTGTGTAGGTTGGGGTTATGTGCTCATGCTCAGTATAGCATTTGCCTAAGTCTACTGGTAACTAATTTTGTTTCAACTAGAAGGTCAGAGGCAAAAAATGCTTGCTAAGTCTGATTAAAAGGGCTCCAGTACCCTCAAGGCCTGTCTACTGTGGAACTGGAGTGATTGTTTCTATCTTATCTCCTTTACAGCTTGGTCTGGAGAGCTGTCTCAGACTTTCCAATGAATCTATTCAAACAGCTGCCTCTGTTACCTTGACTTGTCTCAGATGCTGTCAACCCGAGACGGGTCCTGTCTAGGAATGTAAGACTGTCTCTATTATTTTGACTTGCTCCAGGTTAGGGAGAAGCCTATACAAGGCTCCTACTGACCATATGTTTCATTTCTAGCTTTGATGTTTGGGCACCGATTTCCCTAGGTTTGACTGTTTGCTCAGTGTCAAGGCAGTGCTGCGGAAATCTGTCTGTGTAACTGGAGTGCTATGCTGCCCTGTCTGTGTGACTGTCATGCAGGTCTGTCTGTGTGTGTGATTGTCAGGGAGACTTGGTCTGCCACACTTCCATGGGGAGTGCCCTGTCTGATTATTAACAGGGTGGGTGACCTGTGCAGGCGGCTGTTTCCACACTGTTCTGGGATAGCGTTGGCCAGCCCTTCCAGCCCTGCTGTGTTCTGTTCTTGGGCAGGCTTCCTCCTGGGTAGGTGACTTGTGTGGCCTGGGATGTCACCTAGGAATGGATGGATGGAAGGGGCGAGGGAATTTCGGTCTGAGGATTCTGTCTGAAAGCAGAGTTGGTGCTGTCCTGAATCACAGTGCTCTCATAATGTGGACATCTGAGGCTGGAGGAGTTCTCAGGGTGCTGTGCTGCGGCTGAGTTATGTTCAGGCCCCACTGGCTACTGTTATTGAGCACCTGCTATGAGAAAGGTGCTTAACAGAGGTGATTCCATTTATCTTCCTGACACATACATTATCCTTACTTTACAGGAGGAGAAAACTAGATTCAAATAGGGTTGGGAGCTCGCCCAGGGACACAGAGCTAAAGAGCAGAGCTCAGATTCACGTCCCCATCTGTCTCATTGTTAAATGGAAAAGTTCTGTTTTATTATGATGGGCAATGTACTTTTAAAAATAGTTTCTTTTTATAAAAGCAGAAAGGGAAATTTCTACTAACCACTTAATGCTTATACTTCCTACCAGGCACTGGGCAAAGCACTCGACAAGTGTATCTCCTTTAATCCAAACAGTAACCTATGAATCAGAATTACTGTTCCCACTTAATAGAGGAGAAAACTGAGGCACGCAGTGGTCTAATCACTTGGCCAAGGTCCCATGAGGAGCATATGACTGAGTTGAGATTTGCACCCATATCTGTTTGCCTGACTGCAGGGTGTTGTGTTCAACCTCTGTGCTCTGGTACCTCCAGTAACACTAGCTGCTCTGGAGCACTTACTGTGCTCCAGGTATCTGAACCCTTGACGCTATAGCCCAGGTCTGGGCTGATGAGAGAACTCAGGCTCTAGAATCAGACCTGCCCCTGAGAAGCAGTGTGACCTTGGAAAAGTGACCTCACTGCTCTGACTTCAGTGTCCTCATTTATCAAAAGGGGATGATAATATCACCTTTAAAAATTGTGAGGATTAGGCCGAGTGTGGTGGCTCACACCTGTAACCCCAGCACTTTGGGAGGTCAGGAGATCAAGACTATCCTGGCTAACATGGTGAAAGCCCATCTCTACTAAAAATAGAAAAAATTAGCCGGGCGTGGTGGTGGGCGCCTGTAGTCCTAGCTACTTGGGAGGCTGAGGCAGGAGAATGGTGTGAACCCAGGAGGCGGAGATTCCAGTGAGCTGAGATCGCGCTACTAAACTCCAGCCTGGGCGACAGAGTGAGACTCTGTCTCAAAAAAACAAAAACAAACAAACAAAAAAAACACCTCACACAAAATTAGTGGAGCATGGTGGTAGATGCCTATAATCCCAGCTACTTGGGAGGCCAAAGAAAGAGAATCACTTGAACCAGGAGGCAGAGGTTGCAGTGAGTCAATATCATGCCATTGCACTCCAGCCTAGGCAACAAGAGCAAAACTGCATCTCAAAAAAAAAAAAAAAAAAGGGATTAAAGAAATATTTCATTGGTGTTAGATCCAATTTTTAAAAATAAAGTCATATATTGAGTATTGATTTGTGTGCTCAAACAATGGGCAGAATAAGCCAATATGTGTTTTAGAATCAGACAAACTGGGTTCAAATCCTAGACCTGCCTCTGTGTGTCCACGAGCAAGTTACTCACCCCTTGGAGACCTGTTTGTTATTTATAACAGTGAGAACGGGGGACCTAGTGCCTCCCTCCTGGTGATGATGCAAATGGTCAAGGAGATGGTGAGTGTGCAGGTCCAGGCTAAGCCCTTGGCAAGTGGTGGCAGATACCACCACCACCACCACCACAAAGTTTTGTGTTTTGTTGCCTTACAAACCATTAGAACACCATCAAAATTTGATTGTCCAGTTCCTCTAAAGGAATGTGACTTTACAGTGTCTGATCTATTTGTAGAGTCAGAGCTGATCTGGACTGAAATGTATATCTTGCCTCCAATTCTTGAAGGAGCCCATCTTCCATAACCAGAACTGGATCACAGAATTGTATTAACTATTAAACTGGGGAAATACATTGTGGAACTCTTAAATATGAAAACCAAGTAACGCCCAATTAATGTGTTTAAAATGTGTTTTAGCTACTATCCTTTTTTAAGCAGCCGACAGATTTGAAACTGTAGGTCAATAAATTTCTATTAAAATTTTACTTGTTCTTACAAAATGGAGTTGGCCAACCTAAGACCTGAGGGTGATCCTGATCCCACAATTCCTGCTTAGCTGCCGGCATTGGGGTTGTTTTTATGGTTCTCTTCAATTATCCTGTTTTGTTTTTTTTTTCCTTGAGACAGAGTCTTGCTCTGTTGCCCAGGCTGAAGTGTGGTGGTGAGATCTCGGTTCACTGTAACCTCCACCTCCCAGGTTCGAGTGATTCTCCTGACTCAGCCTTGTGAGTAGCTGGGATTATAGGCGCCCACCACCATGCCTGGCTAATTTTCATATTTTTCGTAGAGACAGGGTTTCACCATATTGACCAGGCTAGACTGGTCTCAAACTCCTGGCCTCAGGTGATCCGCCTGCCTCGCCTCCCAAAGTGCTGGGATTACAGGCGTGAGCCACTGCGCCTGGCCTCCAGTTATGGTGTTTTTGATACATTTTAGAATGTTGCAGTTTTGGCAAGCACTGAACAGTCAGCATGTTTACTGAAAAGCTCTCGTCTTCATGGAAATGAAGTAGGTTTTGTGACCATGAAGGCAACTTCCCACCATCTTGGTGTGTTCCTGGATTGTGTTCTCCTGATGGAAGGGGCTGTTGGCATGGAGGAGGAAGCTCCTGAGTGCACATGACCAGGCAGTCAAACGCATGAAAAGGAATTAAAACACCACAACATGACACCAAGTGCTTAGTTATATCTATAATAACTTTAAAGTTGAAACGTTATGCTCTAAGCATTATAAAAAGTAGTCCAAATATTCTGTATGAGTTGATATTCACAAAATGTCCAAATTAATAAGCTATTCAAATTGCACCAAAAATACAATCTGTATGTTTGTCTTTCCAACAAGAAACATGCTAGTGATGGCAAACTTTCACTATACATATGGCAATACATTTCTCAGATGACCCAGTATCTGGACAGCTTTTTATGACTTGTTTGGCCTGGGGTACCTTAGAAGCTGTCCGTCCTCTGCCTCATCTCCCTGCATTGATGGGTGGCTCAGGGCATCCTGGGTACATGGGCATGGGTGCTGGGGTTGGCAAGGGTGATGTGGGTGGCCAGGGGTGGGCTGACCGGGCACTCCTCTTTACCAGGTAGTGGCTCAGGGGCCTCAGAGGCTGCTGGGAAGAAATAAAGTGCCACGTATCACTTAGCAGAAAGCCGTAAAAACAACGAGCAATTTCCATGCCCGTTAGAGACACTGAAAGGAGCCCCATGGAGCTGTCTTGGCTTGGAATTGCCCAGGCCAGTGTGAGTCACCTGTGTGCGCTGTGGCTTGTCTTGGAAGACAGTGGAATCTTGAAGAGTGGGATCAGTGAGGGTGTGTGCATTGAGATGGTGCACAAATTGCCTGGAACAGCCCATGCCAGGCTCCTGGAGGGCAGCACTGCTGTGGTGGAGATACTCAGAGGGCAGCTGGGCTGCAAGTTCTAGGTGTGGCCCTGCCTCCCCTCGGCTGTCCCCAGGGTTTGAGGTTCAGTCCTTTCTGGGGTCTTACTTGAGGCCTGGCCTTCATCAGGACTCATAGGGCCTCCAGGCTGTGGGGTCTAGCTTGGGGGGATTGGAGAAGGTGGGGTTCTGAGTGCAGCACCCCATTCATGGGCCAGGCAAGAGACGACTGACCTGGGCCTTGTGGGTAGAACTTCTGATGTCACCTCCAAATGATGTTGTGTACCTAGAATCTAAGATTAAGTATTCAAAATATAGAAGTTTTTAAGGCAACCTTCCTTTGGAATATCTATTTTTCTTTCTTAAACAAATGGCTTAGGAGCCAAAAATACCCTCCCCACCCCAAAAAAGGCAAGTGCCCTGGACTGTGTCCTGGGTGAGGTTTTGCTCAGTCAGGGGCCCAGACTGTGGGCAGAAGGTGTTGGTTCCCCCTCCGGGGTGTCCTGCTTGAGGGGAGATGGTGGGTTAGGGAGAAGCAGCATTCTAATTCTGGAGCTAGCATCATCAGGTTGCTAGATTTGGGACATGACACTTTTGTCAAAAATGGGGGACTCACACTTCCCTTGTGAGCTGCGGAAAGGACTGATGAGCCATGAGGGTGTCTTAGGTCAAGAACCTGGCATCTGGTAGCCCTGCAGGTTTTCATTAATGTGAGCTTTGTTGTTATTACTGTCAAAATCCAGCAATTTCTTGTGGGTAAGCTTGAAAGCATCACTATCATTTATGTTACTGTAATGTGAGACGTTCCCAGATTTCCTCCTGACTCAAAATAACACATCAATCTTTATTCAGTGTCTGTGGGTGCAACTATTATGTTAAGTGCTGTAAAGGAAATAGACACATAAGTGAATGCAGTACATATATGAAGCAGTTCCATCCACTTTCGTGATTCTAACTAGCAGCTGCATACTTGAAGTTTCCCACTTTCCCTGAGTTCTAGACCTGTTGTTGAAATATGTGCTAGATACCTGAACTTCATCCCACATCCATCTCCCTGCTGCTCCTCCACCCCGCATTGGCAGGGCTCGGCCCACCCGCTCTGGATGTCCCCTGGGCTTCTAGTGCTACCGTGTGCTGTCATTGCCCCTTGCTTTGCCAGTGGTGTGATGTGTCTACTCCTGCTTGCCAGTGAGACTGTGTGACCATTACAGGAAGGGGTGGAGGCTATTCCTCTCTTGTGGAGAGGTTGGAGGGTAAAGGGGCCTTAAGGAAGGAATTTGGGGTTTCTAGGAGCTAATCATGGAACTGTCCTGAGCCTTAGTTTCCCTAACTGAACTTTGGGGACATAGTTTATTTAAAAATTGGAGAACTCTCTATATAAACTTAAGAAGCACTTTTGTGTGTCTTTGAAAGTGTGTTACTTTAATCTTTGCCTTTTTGCCTTTTTGGTGTGGTTTTTCTCCAAGGTATTTGCTCATAAATTACTAATTATACTCCTCATTCCTCTGCTTCTGATTCTATAGCATATCATATCTTTCTGACATTGTCCTGATTCTTAAATTGAACCAGACACAGGGCCCAAGCTAAACAGGAAAAGTGAAACACCGGGAGCCCCCACTGGTCTCCCCAGGTCTGCTCTTTTTCAGACATAAACAGAAAATGGGTAAAATGTGTTCCTGGGACTGTAACCCAGTCCCATGAGAAGGCCTAGGAGTCAGAGGGCCAGCCCAGTCCCACTGTGACTGTCTGGGCCATGGCTAGCGCCAGTTGTGTTCATGTCCATCTTGCCTTCTTTGCAGCCAAGCAGTTTTGTGTAGCAGGACTTACCTGCATGCCCCAGGGGTCTTTTAGGATTCAGGATTACTTTTCTTTTATAATGGTTTCCTCTCGGCAGAGCCTGGGTTGTGGAGGATCTGTGTGGCATTCCCAATGCAGATCCATCCCCAGGGTCTCCTGGGCAGGGATGGCCGAGTCCCTTCCCCTCCCAAGAGAACCCTGCTCTGTCCTGAGGGCACAGCCCAGGCATACGTTGCCTCTTCCACAGAAGGAGTTTATACCAAAACCACAAGCAAAAACCAAAACAGACCACCACCACCAACAATGAAGATGGGAGAATAAGGGTTTTCTAAAGTTTCTGTTAAGTTCATATTTTTGTATCATTTTGCCTATAAATGTGGTATTTGCCATGGGAATTTGAAGACAAATGATCTATGTATTTATGGTTTTCTAGGGAAGGTGCCCTGGGTGCTGGGCTCTCTCCAGCTTTGGGAAGCCAGCTCCCTCTGGGGGGCACCGTGGGCAGGATGGGGGGGCCCTGATAGGCGCTTCTTGCCAAATGCAGATGAGGGGTCAGCCTGCCAGTGTTTGCAACGTTCCTGCACGACGGGTTCGTGTTTTCTGAGGATTGTGATGATATAGGACATCTGAATCTTTGTACAAATGTGTAGATGACATCTTGCTGCAGCTTTTATTTGCGAATAAAGATGCATTGATGCTTCAAAAAAAAAAGAAGAAGAAGAAGAGGAAGTCAGAGTAGGGCAGGCAGCCTGCAAGTACATTTCCTTTTTTCCTTTCTTCTCCCTTAGGTCAACACTCCCAGACCCCAACACTGAAGAACTCACCTTCATATTCCTCCCACCCCGCCATTGTGGTGCCTTTTATCCTGGGATTCCCATTGCTGGGCCTTTGTCAGTTGACTTGTGGAGAATGCACAGGGTTCTTCTGCAAACAGTGTCACCTGTGGTTTTCAGTATTAATGGTCATAAATAATCATAGTCCTAGAATTCATTCTTTTCCACAATCACGCAGCTGTGACTGGGCTTTTGGGCTGGACTCAGTGCCAGTCCTGCATACTCCTCACTTCCATTTCTCAGTGGACGTACATAATTATTGTCCTTTCCTGGAGCATTGTTGTTATTGTTGTTGTTGTTTTTTAAATATGTGCTCTCTCTACGTATAGACCCTAAAATGACGTAATATGGATTTTCATTTTCCTTTGAGGTGGGTGCATCTCAAGGGAGCCCAACGCCCTGCTCTTCCTATTCCAGAGAGAGCAGGGAATTCCCCTCAGATCCCCAGGAGGACATGTGTCTTCTTTGCACTCCCCTAGACTCCTTTCTGAGGACAGACGGGTGAATCTGGGAGAAGGCAATGAGTAGCGCAGGCTCAGCCCTTCCTTTTTCAATGAGTGTCCTATTCTGAGGACCCTCAAGGTCACCTGCCCCTGTGGTAGGCCAGTGGCCATTCTCAGAACTGCCTGGAGCCCTTCAGGCTGCAGATGCAAGGCCGGTTCTGTCATGAGCTGTCTCAGTGGTAAGGCTTTATCCATCTGCTGTGCCTGTTTTCCCATCTGCTTCTAATCCAGGAGGCAAAAATCAGTGTTATCTGTGGACCCAGGAAGCCCCACAGAGAGATCCTCCCTAGACTGGGCTCCGGCATTGAGGCTTTGGGTATTTTAGCCCCAGTCCTGCTCTGTAGGTATGGAGCTGAATTGTCAAGCAGCCTAGACAGATGAGCTGGGTCCAGAGGTGATAGGGGGACGTGTCCACTGGGCAGGTGACAGGCAGCTGCTCCTGCTTTTCTTCCCTATGCAGTGAGTGATTCTGGCTTGGAGGAGCATGGCTGTGCTGAGCTAAATTAAAACTGGAGGTGCCCTGAGCTTTGTTCTTTTTAAGGCCATAGTATTCCAGGTTAAAGATAGGAGTGAGTCTAAAATAAAATGTGACTCTGTTTGGGGTGTGCAGCCAGATGCCTCGTTGGTGCCTGCTGTTCTGGAGGAGACAGAGCCTGTTCTGGTGCTGGGTCCTGCTCTGGCATGCACCCTGTCCTTGTGCTGAGCTCTGCTGGTTTTGATTTTCTGCAAGCACATTCTGTACCTGGATTTTTTTCAGAAAACACTTTTTTTGAATAATGTAACAAACGTGAGGCAATTTAGGACCTCACACTCTGACCTCTGTGACTTGGTGTGTCAAGGCATGAACAAATGATGGTTTTGAGATGTGTATATTTGCAGCAAACTTGCTTTAAGAAAATTTCCTACCTGAGTGACTGATCTAACAGACCCACACTTAACACATGATGATGGTCCTGTTATGCCTGGAGTGATTCTCCACTCCCTTGAAGGGGAAGTAGGAAGTTATTAAACCGTCAGACTCTTGGGGGTGGGGAGAAATAACGAGTGGTCCACATGGATCAATCACCTGTAATCCGTAAATGAATCCAACCTGGAAAGATCAAGTATTTACCTGTATGGACAGGTATGCACTGCCTTAGTTTTCTTTCCTCTTGCCCCAGAAAGATAGTCCATGAATATTCACCAGAAAGTGATCATTGTCTCCGATGGGTAATTAGGATTGGAGGGGCAGAAAGCCCAGCACTCCAACTGTAGGCACCAGTCAGAATTCTGCTGCTTTTGCTGGAGCATCTCTTCATAAGCATAAGGCCAGGTTTCATCTGATGCTGCCAACACTGTGTGAAGGGCACACTTCACTGTCACCAGGTGCAGACCTGCAGTTTGCTGAAGGGTCAGAGCCATTCCATGGAGGGACCATAGGGGCACCTAGTGTCTGGGGGGCAAAGTGTACCCACTTTTAAAGGGGGTGGCTCATGGAACAGGGAGAGGCCATTTTTCTTAGGATTGGTCTGTTCCTGGACAGATGCCAGGATCCCTGTTTCTTCAGGGGTGCTTGCAGGTGCCTGGAGTCCAGACAGGGATCCCTTGGCCTGGTTGGGGTAGCCTTGTTCATGGGAATTTTTTCTCGATGATAGGAGGGTCCTACAGGGGATATACCACAGCCAGTGGTAAGTTCAGGGAATTAGAGCTCAGGAAATTCAAGGCCTACAACTGCAGTGAGTGAGGCACATACTGGATCTTAGCAATGTCCTGGAAGCCTGGGGTTTGTAACCAGACATGCCTGGCTGAGCCCTGGGTTTACCACTCAGCAGCTGTGTGACCTTAAGTAGGACCCTTGTCTCAGGTGACTCTTGTAATCTTCCTAGGCCTCAGGTGACTCTTGTAAAGGGCATGGTTGGTCATCGTGTGCACACCTTAGAGGGTGGGTTGGAGGCCTGGATGAGATGATGAGACACCTCCTGCCCCTCCAGCTTTCGTTCTGCTGGTGGCTTTCCAGACAAACCATGTGGCCCCCTGACTGTGTTGGTGCCTCCCCTGTGTCTGCTGACTCCTACTCAATTCTTAGGCTCTGCTCAAATGTCTCCCCATGCCACAGGGAAAATGGCTTGTGGTCTTCTTTGTCCCCCACAGCTGAGATGGGGCATGTAAAGCACTTGTCATAGGCCCTGTGGCATGCTGTGCTCACCGCACACGTAAGCTCTGGCTGTCCTGCCCAGTGGCGCTGGACCCTGGTGTAGCAGGGTGGACTTTGGAGCTGGCCCTCCTGGTTCATACCCTGGCACCACCACTTAGAGGCTGCATGACCTTGAGCAGGCGATTTCTCACCAGCTCCATTTTCTTACCTGTAAAATGAGACAGTCATAGGGTTTTGGGGGGTTAAATGAGTGAATTCATGCCAGGTGCCCAGAACCCCCACCCAGCACAGAGTAAGCACTGTGCATGGGGTAGCTATAATTGGCTTCCCTAGCACAATGCATAACACATGATGGGTCTTAATATATCTATATGAATAATAAGGCCAGCAGAGTGTGGGATTATAGTGAGAGCCGAGCTGAAATATCAGACTGTGGAGTCATCTTCCTTTTCCTCCCAAAACCCTCTCAAGTTTCCCTGAAGTGCTGATAACTTATAGTGGCCAAAGCTGAACAGTGTCTGCTAAGAAAGCCCTCCCTGAGTAGTGGCCAAAGCTGAACTGTGTCTGCTAAGAAAGCCCTCCCTGAGTAGGGGACAGAGGAAAGTCTACTTCCTGCCCTCCCAGGCTCTGATCCTCAAGCTGCTGTCTCTTAGAGACCTAGAGACATGGCAAGACTGTGTAGAGTGAGGACAGGACTTTCCTGGGGCCAAGCAGGGTATATCTCCTGCTTCCCCTTCGTCTGATCTTGTCTGTGTTTCATGTGCAGGCAGCTAATTTGTACCTCACAGATTCTTTTTCCTTTGGCTACTGTCATGGCAGATGGGAAAGGAGGTTTTAATGAATTAGTGTTTTCTTTTGGAGATTAGGCTTTCATTATAAATATAACTGCTGACACACAGCCTTCTGGTACTTACATATCATTTGCCAATTAGGATAATGGACTGAGAAAGTCTCTTGGAAAGTGACATGGCCAAAGTGAAGCCTGTAACTCAGCTGAGGGTGTTGGTGAGTGAAGTCCTTTGCCAACTGGAAGCAACATATATTAAGTCTGCCCACAATATGCCTGTGCTTAGAGGTCTGAAAATATTCATGACCTTTGAGAAAGAAAGATTAAAATTAGTAGGCAGAAATGCTGCAGCCAGCTCCAGTTAGTTTGTGATGTGGTCATTCCAGAGTGTCTGCCATGCTGGCCACATGCTTCTGGGACGGCTGCAGGGCAGAAGGCTGCCTGCTTAATTTTAGAGTTAAACAAACGTAATGGCGAAAGCATTTATGATGGATCTGAATCTGGCGTGGCATGTTGTGATATTTCCATCACTGCATTTAGGGGTCCAGATCTTCTGGACACTTTCTCTTTCCTTGTATTGTTCTCTCCAAGGTTTCTCCACCTTGACACAATTGACATTTGGGGCCAACACTTCTTTTTTGGTGGGGTTGTCCTGTGAATTGTAGGATTCTTGGTGGCATCCCTGGCTTTTACCCACTAGATGCCAGTTGCAATGCCCCTAATTGTGACAGCAAAAGATACTCCTAGACATTGCCGAATGTCCCTTTGAGGGCAAAAGTGGTTGCAGTTGAGAACTGCTGCTCTAGAGCTGGCCCCAAGACAGTCACAGAGGGACTAAGAAGCTGTCCGTAATCCCCACCAATTCAGGGTATTGGGCTACACAAAGGCAATCAGTCATTCATTTCCCCAGGAAACCATTCTCCTGGAGTCCCAGTTGTGTGCCCAACTAGACCTGGAGAATACAAAGGGGAGTGAAATGAGCCTAATTCTCTAAGCAGCTTAAGGAAATGGGTGTTGTGATTGGGGCCAGAAGGCTTCCTCTTAAATTATACTGATCCTACTGTAGGGTTGATATTAGGGTCCCAAACTTCAGAAAACTCTGCGTTCTGATGGTTTCCTATGTGAGGGCAAGGAGCTAGTTAATCCACTTGGATCCACAAGCCTGGGGACTACAGATATATTAGTCTTAGGAAGGGACTTGGAAAGTGCGTGGCTTGATTAAAACTTAGAAGGGTTTATTTAAATAACAAGAAGGGGCTGAGGGAACCATGGGAGAAAAGACACACAGATGAGCGTGAGCAGAATCAGAGTGAATTTGCTAACAAAGCAAATCCAACCTACTTGGGCAGATCAAGGAAGGAAAGAACACTGGTATGGGAGTAGGGGAGTGAGAAATATCAGGCTGAGTGAGGGAGACCTGGATTTTCTGAGCTGTCTCCTGGGGAGCATGCTATCTGTCTTATGGATTCATTGTTATGGTCAAACAAGATAATATCGATTTAAATATTGGGCTTCCCAGATGAAAGTCATTATTAAGGTCATCGTGTAGACAGTCTTTACAAGCAGACATTGAGATTTTTACTTTACAAAATAGAAAATAAGGAATCATTGACATGAGATTTTGAGCAGGGGAGAATATTCTGGAAATGGCATATAGAATTAATTGGATGGGAAGGAGCCAAGAGGAAAGAGCCGTATAGCTGGCCAACAACCATCCCCACCCCGCAGCACTAGATGGGGACCACCCACCATGCATGTTTTGAAAACCTAGGATTTTTACTGTGAACTTACAGATCTAAGTGTATTTGATGGGTTTCAATCAGTTGCACTTAATGTACTTGAAGTTTGAGTTGTCCCATTTTTGGCCACTGGAACCCAAGGAGGCTTCTGAATCATCACGGGTGTTCTCTTTAGCTTCCTCTCTTAGTGGTAGAGCAAGATGTTTCAGTTCATCTTATGCATCACTTGCCCCAGGTCTGGAATCAACTATGTCTCTAGGAAGCCCAGTTTGTTGTTGTTGTTGTCGTTAATAGAAAACATTTCAAAACTGCAATTTGAGTGCTGCAGATGTTCACTGCTACTGGATTGTCATAGTTTCTGGGCCTCCTCAGTGGGAGAAGCTGGGAGATACGTGTTGTATACATGTATATTTATTTACCTAGGATAAAGTAGCTCATGAGAGCATACTAATACTTCAAATTCAAGTTCTGTGCTACAAGGTTTTTACATAGTCTCTTCTATATTACACCCTCATCTTGTTTCTCTACCCCTACATGTCCAGGTTATCAAGAACACAATAGTGGATAGAATTAGAATATCCCATATTTACCCACTTAAATTTATATCACACTCAGAGAAATATCAGAATAACAGTACTACCACCATCAATATAACTACTGAGAACAGTTTAGGTTTTTTTTTTTTTCTTTTTTTTTTGTGTTTGCTCTTCTCATTTAAAAATATCTGTATCTCGGGAGGCTGAGGCAGGAGAATGGCATGAACCTGGGAGGCGGAGCTTGCAGTGAGCCAAGATCGTGCCACTGCACTCCAGTCTGGGTGATAGAGTGAGACTCCATCTCAAAAAAAAAAAAATCTATATCTGCATTGTCAGAATGCATAGCCATTGTAAACTATACTCACTTCACTTTAGCTGTCATTTTCTCTTAGTTCTGCAGGTTTCTTCATGTTTAAAGTTCACCATCAATCTTTATGTTGATATCTTTCTAGTCATTTTGTGTGTCTGAAACTCATTCTCGAGTTGAGGAGTCTTTGATGTAAAAAAATGTTTTCATAATAATTCTTTTTTTTCATAATAATTCTAAGATGGTATTTTCCTTTTATTTATTCCCCTCTTTCATTCTCACATGAGTGCATGGAGTTTTCCAGAACCTCTGTGACTTGTGATATCACAACAAATTAAGTGTATAACAGATATGTGAGTCTGGCTGTTACTAAGAGAAATATTAAAAGGATTTACAAAAATAAAAGCAATGTTACTCTTATGAATTTTTTTTGTTTGAGAAAATAGTTATTTTTTCTAAAATATGTTGTATGTACATTAGCACATACTGGGTTTGCTATTTTTGATTAATTCATAAAGAATTAAAAATTTCTGTTTCAACTTCTAAGAGGTAATTTGTCTGTAGATATTACCCACATAAACACAGCTCTTTGGGATCCTAAATAAATTGAAGAGGGTAAGGAGTCAGAAAAAATTTGAGGACCCTCCTTCTAGTAGATTCTTTAAAAAGGTCTCTGAAATTTTGCACGTTAACAGTTTATTGGTACGCTTTATAAGATTTTTGCCATGTATAATATCCTTGGCCAACATTTTATGTCCTTGTTACTGCATTTTTTCATATATAAAGTATTGCTTTTGAAAAGTCTGATGATAATAAGCTTTTATGTCCCTTGTTATTTTTGCCTAAAAGATTTATTTTTTTCTGTAAAGTCCAGTAATTAGACTGTGTCTTGGTATAGGTCTTTCTGAGTCAGTATCCTCAAATACATGGGGGATCTTTTATGTGGTTTCAAATTATATATAAAATTTTAGGAAAGTTTTCTTATAGTTTTCAATATTCTATTCCTTTGCTTTGGTTAACCTTGTTTCAGGGACCCCTGTTAGGTGTGTGTTAGACCTTCTTTGCCTACCTGCAGTGATTCTGTTTCTCTTGAATCACTTTTGTCATTTCTTTTTGATTTGAAAAAATGTCCCCCTTTAACTTTCTGCATCTCTTGAAGCATTATTATTATTGTGTTTATTTAGTTTTCTGTCCTAGTTTATCATTTCTTTAATGACTTTTCATTTATTTAAATTCAAATGATATTCTTGAGTTCTGTTCATTTCATTTCTGTTTTTCTAATTCTGATTTATGTTCTTAGCTTGTATCTCTTATTTTGAAAAAGTAGGTTATAAATTTGATTTTAGGTATGACTTTAGGTACAATTTAGGTGTGATTTTAGGCACTTTAGCTATGACTTTTTGACATGCTTTGTCTGTACAGATGTTATTAAACTCCTTATTCTCTTCTTCCTTATAATAATTCTGTATGAAATTTGACCTTGATATTTTTATGTTGCTCATTTTTATATAAAATCAGTTTTCTTGAACTTTTAGAAGGAGGCTTGGTTCACACTTTTTTTTTTAACTTCACAGACATCTATTGTTTTAGCATAGGGTTTAGAAACATGACTGATTGCATTCTGAGATTTCTTGTCTCTATTCTTGTCTCTCACTTTTATTTTGAGCATTTCTTTCCTTTATATTACTGCTCCACTATTTCTGAGTTTTAATTCCACTCCCAGCAGTTTCTCCTATCCTGGAAGGAATCCCTGGGGGCCAGTTTTAAGAATTCATAGAAGCTAGATTGCTACAGATCTTTTAGTCCAAACCATGGGACCATTGACTTACCTAGCATTAGATTGGTCAATACCCCTCTCAGTTTCAGCTGCTGTTCTCAAATGAGCCTAATATACTCTCCAGTGAATATCTGCTGGTTATTTTGGCTTCTCCTGTTCTCAGGTCTGTCAGATGTCTCATTGTTTCCCTCTACTCTCTGCTGAACAGATAATAATAGCATGCATATCTCAGGCTGTTGGTGGTTTGTCCTTCTACCCTTTTATTTTAGTGTTTGTAGAAATTGTTTTTACCCATTTGTATTTTGACATTTTTCATTTTATAAATATTGCTTATGGTGCTTTTGTTTTGCTTTCTGGTTGCTTTTTTAAAGGATGGGTTTTAGATACTAAAAACTGTATTTTGAGATTCACACACATTTGTAACAAGTAGTATAGAGACCCCATATGCTCTTCACCCATTATTTGTTATATTTTAATGTAGATTTATATAGAGATTCAAATAGTATGTCTCTGCCTCCATCTTTATAGAATCCTGTCTTTATTGGTGATTTTTAAGATAATTTCCTAAAAATGGTTACTTAGAATTCAGTTTAGTTTTATATAATGAACTCCCAAAACAATAGGAAATGCCTTCAAGAGAGAAGTGCCCTTTCCTATCATGTAAAATTAGAAGACTAGGGGTCCGCACTCTAGGGCTAGTATGGTTGTTCCAGGGGGATCAGATTGACTGCTTGAGTTTTAGGCATTACTTCTGCATTCTAGGCAGCAGAAAGGAGGGAGGGTTGATGAAGGACTTGTCCTATGCTCTTAAGAGGCTTTCTGGAAGTTTACTGGAACATTTCTGTTTACATGTTATTGGACAGAATTTAGTCATGTGGATACAGGTAGCTGCTAAGGAGTCATGGAACTGAATGGTTTTATCTGGCTACTAGGCTACCCAAAGAAACACTGGGGTCCTTCTAGTAAGAAGGAGAGAGTGGATATTTTAATAGGCAACCCAGAAATGAATGGGTTTTTCCTGCTGTATTCTTGAACACAAATGTGAATAAATATGCAGGAAGTTAAAAGGATATTTTGAGTATGATTTTAATCTTAACATATTTTTCTCATTACATTTATGCTGTTCTGCAAATGAAAACAATTCAGTGCTATGAATTGAACTATTTGCACCATATCTTGGGATGCTGATGGCATCTCAGTGCAGATCTTTAGTCTCTTGGCAGTAGCAGTAGGTGGAGAGAGATGTTTCTCCTTCCTGCCTTTCTAGCAATACTTCCTAAGATGCTGTCTTTTAAGTGTGGTAATAAGCTGCTTTCAGTTCTTTTGGATATATACCCAAGCATGGAATTGCTGGATCATGTTGTAATTCTATAACCACTGTTTTTTTCAGAAAGAAAATGCCGGCACTCAGTACTGGTTAGGATTCCAGTTGCAGTAGGTGCTCAGAGCCTGAGGGGAGTGGAGCTGTTGTGTAGTCTCAATGATTTGTTCCATTGTGATGGTCAGGGCATATCAGGAACAAGCCAGGGCAGGTGGGTGCCTGCTGTATGGTTGGTGCCCTGTGCATGCCTAGACAGAGCTTTAAGCGAGTGGTCAGTGTAATCCCACTCATTCACATGTGCTTTGCGTTCCCTTCAACCTTTGTTCCAAGTTTCTATTTACCAAAATAGGTAAAAGTCTGCCTATTTTCCATGATGCAGGTACATTGTATGTCTGTGACCCCCTCTAAAGGGATGTTTTTGGGTACATTTCAGTGTGTTGTGAGGAGGGAGGTATAGGACAGGGATGGGGGGGGATCTGAGGAGAAATATGTGTGGCATGTGGGAAGGCTGGGATCTCCTGTCTTTTGGTCTGACTGGTGTTGAGACTAGCTCTGAACTCATTCTTCTGGGAGACAGTGTGAGATTTTTGTAATCTAGGACTTATTTGTCCAAAGCTGCCTATTTTCCAGGATTGGAGGAGAGTTTGGGTACCTTGTATCTGACATCAAGCAAGCAGAGATCTACGCCACCCTTCCAGGAAGGGGACACTGCTGTTCTGAAAACAGGCCCATCACATTCCTTGGTGTTGATAATGGGGCACTGGAAGGTGTAGGTCAGGTGCTTCTCCTTTCCATGGCCCCAGATTGCTGGCCTGGCCCAATTTCAGTGTCCTGTTCGTTTGTCCCAAGGAGGGCAAGCATCTGGGGCAGGCTATGACTCATTATTTCAGCTCTGAACACGGCCATGCAAGGCCTTGCCCTTCCCAGCTTGCACCTATGGGTCTGTGAGCTGTCTCACTTGAGTATGACTAGACATGTATTTGAGTTTTCTGATGTGGATTAATCCTAAGTGTCCACACACAGATGTTATGTGTGTCTTTTGTTTTGCAATTTGAAAGCTCCCTTAGGAGATCCTGTAGCAGTCTGTCTTTGAGGTCCCCATCTTGTCCCAGAGCTCCGCTCTTATCTTGGTGGGTGACCCTGAGGAAGTGGCTCCTGGAGGCATTTTCTCCACCCCAGGCTGCCCTTGGGGCTCAGAGCATGCACCTTGCTGGTTTGGCTAGCCTTGTGCTCAGGTGCTCTAGGGCCTTCTAGCCCCCTCCGCTTTTCTTCTTGCTCCACATTTAGTCTTGATGACCCTGCTGCAGAAGGCTCATTTGGTTTTAGAACATTATAGAGAGCTATTGCTGGGAATCCAGGATCAACTGTTTATAGCCACTGCCAGGAAGATGCTCTGAGCTCCCATCTTGCTGGGAGGAAGACCAAGTGAGTACACAGTTAGAGGACAGTTTTGAGTTTAGAGGCACGAGATGGCTGATGGCCCAACAGGCCAGGCCTGAGGGTTCAGGCAGAATTTGACTTTGCTCCTTCTGAATCATAGAGTTTCTTCATTCACCAGGAGAAAATAAAAATGTAAGAATTTCCCAAAAGCTGGACAGGAAGAGGGTGTGAGGTGTGGATCCTGGCCGCAGACGTCTATCACCCCTCAGCTCCCCATGCGTCTTTCTATGAACTGAAATGTATTTCTCCAGCTCTGATTCTCAACAAGAGAGTTTATGGATAATTTTAATTAGTTTTCAAGGTTTATTTTTGTATGTTTATAGAGCCATGGAAAAAAATGAACTGGAAATGAAATATGCTTTTGAATAAATGATAATTTTACATTCTAGAAGAGCTCAGTATTTAAGCAAGACCTTAAAAATAGAGTGAAAAAAGTAATTACTCCAATAAATTTTACCAAAAGAAAAATAGAAACGTTGTTCTTCCCTGTTCCTCTTCTAAATGGAGAGGACAATGGTCTTGTAAGTCCAATTGGTCGCTGTCTGCCCCTACCCCCACAGCTCTTTCCTGGAGACCTCTAGGACTTTCCACTCAAAGTGTGGTCCCCAGGCCAGCAGCATTGACATTACCTAGTTAGAAATGCAGAATCCCAGACCCCACCCAGAGGCTGAATTTTCCCTAGATCTCTGGGTGAACCAGAGATTGTGGTTGGTCTGAAGGAGTCCTCTATGAGACTGGGGCAGTGGGAGCTGTGGCCTGGGGAAGGGACCAAGAGGGTGGGGTTCTTCTCACTCAGTGCATCCACCAGAGCTGAGAGCAGGCCTTACCCTGGAACAGGGATGGAGGCTGGGAGCAGAGGTCTAACCAAAGGCAACCAGGAAGTGAGTGTCCACAGCCATCTCCTTTGGGATGGCATCCTCCTTTTCTCTCCATGGACAGAGGAGGAGAGGACCCATCCCGGAAGCAGAATAAGTGGTCACAAAAGAAAAAAAGGATCAGGATGGTGAAGACATTTGACATCGAGGAAGGACAGTTAAAGAAGGGAGATGGAGGAAAGTGTCGGTTGCTGGCTTCACTCTCTGTGCCTTTTATGTGAAAGTGCAAGGCTGACCTGTTGCTCTGGAGGGAGGGGTGGATCACTCTTGCATTCCAGGGAGCCACTGGACACTAGTTAGGGAGAAGGAGAGTTTGGCCAGCATTTTGCAGGACGTGATGCATGGCGTGGTGTGGTCTGAATATTGGTGTCCCCCCAGATTCATGTGATGAAATCCAATCACCAAAGCACTGGTATCAAAAGGTAGGGGCTTTGGGAGGTGAAGGTTCCACCCTCATGAATGGAATTGATATCCTCTTATAGAAGAGGCCCAAGGAAGCTTGTTAACCACTTTCCCCTTCCACCCTATGAGGACACATACACAGTGCTACCTATAAGCAACAAGACCTCACCAGACACTGAATCTGCCGTTACCTTGATCTTGGCCTTCCCAGCCTTCAGAACAGTGAGCAATACATTTCTATTGTTTATGAATTACCCAGTCTAAAGTATTTTGTTATAGCAGTCTGAATGAACTAAGACAGCCTGTCATTGGCAAGGATGCCTTTGTCAACTTCCAAGAGCATGAGAAGGAGGGGTGGGCACATGTCTTCAGAGAGCACTAGACCAAGAGGCTGATTCCCAGGATCTTGCTCTGTGTATCAGCTCCAGCCAGTATGTGGCTTTGGTTGGGTTACTGCACCTCTCTGAGCCTCACTTTCCCAGTGTGTAAAACAGGTACAACAACATTCTATGCTCTCTGGGCTTTTGGGAGGATTAGATGCAATCAAGGAAGTAAAAGTGTTCTGAGTTATCACCTGTTGAAAACCTGTGAGGGCAGTGCTTAACCTGGCCCCTCATGTTCTATCCCTCACACGGTATGTAGCACAGAGTGGCCGTCATTACTGGCTAAGCAGACCTGAAGGACCATTTTTACCAATTCATTGATTTACAAGTAGAAATATGTAAGTTACACAGAAAGGTTGCTCACATCCTCTGTGTTTTTGCTCTTTGGCTGTTATAAATAATGCTGTAATGAACCCTTGTATACAAGCATTTATGTGGATGTATGTCTTCACTTCTCTTGCATATATTCTTTTTAAAAATTCCATTTTGTTTTTAAGGCAGGAAACTTAAATGTGGTGCTTTTAAAATTGTGATTGTTCAATTATAGCCCTGAGAACAGTATAAGCCAACAGAGAGTGGTGGCCTTTGGGGCAGGCAAGGTGCGAGAGAAGTACTGAGTCGGCTGGGCGTGGTCCTTTTGTTTTTAAAAACAGAAAAAGTGATGAAGCTCCAGGAGTGAGGAAGGCTGATCACTGCTTGTTCTTCTTTTCACATGGCAGCAAAGAGGCCTTCTTGAGTGCAACTGGCTCATTATAGATTAATACGCTGATGACAGCAAAGAACCTGAGTGCTCATCTTGATCTATATCCCTTATATACACACATAACCCATGCCACTACCTCTCTGGGATATTTTCTCATATATATGTGTGAAATACATATTATATATTTTATCATAGTATGTAATATGCAATATAAAAATTATAATGTATATTTTTAGTGATATATAATGTGATGCAATTATACACACACACACACACACACACACACATATATATATATGAAAATACCCCAGAGAGGAAAAGGGACATGTCCAAGGTCACACAGCTAGCAACTGTCAGGCCAGGACTACAGTCCATTTTTCCACGACTTTAGTCCAGTGCTTTTTCCCTGACATCCATTACTGCTTGTTTGATGTGACATTGTGTGATCCTTTTGAGCCTTTCCCTTCCCTTATGTCACAAAAGGCTTTGTGCAGAGTGGAAAGGAATTTTCTATCTTTCTGATTTTTAAGGCTTTAACAAATATGTTCCACTTTTCAGATTATCTGAACTAGAACCACAGTGAGTTTCCATCAGCTGCAGAAAACCAAAGGTTTACACATAGCAGCATCTTTTGTTTCACATCTGCTGAGAGGCGTGTTTGCCTGAGCTGAAGCTGTGGCCAACGGTGACGCAAGTTAGACGCTTAAGCTGGCAAGGCCATAGGAAAGTTCTCCTTGGTTAGACGTTGCTAAGTCATGACAATGAAGTGAAAATCTTCGAGGATAGTTTTGTTGGGAGGGGGCCGTGAGGGTGCAGGGTGCAGAATCCAGTGCTTCTCGGAGCTGCTCAGTGAAAATCCTCTAAGACCAGAGCTGCAGCAGGCCCCAGCCCAGCCAGGAAAGCCCCAGAGTAGTTGAGGGAGCTATGTGTGTCTCCTTCCTCTCTCCCCTAGGGGGCTGGCCTAGGGTGTGTTCTGTCCTCCGCAGCTTCCCTCCTCCCTCTACCCACCTTTTGGAATGGTACTGGTAGAATAGAGTAAGACATTGCATAAGGTGGATCTGCATGCTTATCGGGGGTGTCGAATAGAACGACGAAAACTAGTTAGTTCACAAAGTTCCCTAATTCTGTTCCCACCTTTAAAGAAACGTCTCTGACATTAACTGCAAGATGAGTGGCAAGTCCTCCTTTTGTGCCACCTACTAAGATTGGAACCTGAGAAGGCCTCCCGTGTGCCGGGGTTACTTGACCCATACATGCTCTCAGAATGGAACTTATCACTTACGGATCTTACTGTTGATCTTCCCCAAACAAATAAACTCCATGCAGAATTTTAACTCTTAGTCATCATAAAAACACTGGAGATTTTAGTAAAAAAACACAAAAACATAAAATCATAAGAAAAGGTTAGCCAAATAATTACGGATTCCATTAGAAATTGTTCTAGAGTCTGGCCAGCAACTATCAGTCAAAGACATTTCAATTTAAGATGGGAATATTCGTAACTGTATTGGGATACCTGAGCAATTTCTAAAAAGAGCTGGTGCCTGGACCCTGTGGCAGCCCAGTGGGATCTGACTTGCTGAAGGTAGAGTGGGCATTGGTGTCCTTTAAAAGTTTTTCCAGGTGATCCTACCAGGTGACCAGGGCTGAGAACCACTGAGCTAAGGCAAGCCCCAGTGCCCTTGGGGTATCCATAGCTGGGGCCTTGCTCTGTGTGAAGGCTTTACTTGTGGGATCATATTTCTACCTTATTAGCAGGGAGGTTTTGATATCCCCTGCATACAGAGGCAGAAACTGAACTTCCCTGGTTTAGGTAACTTACGTTCTCCTCTCTTCCTTCCCGCAATCTGCTCCCTGAGGGTTTGGGCAGTGCTGGCCACTGACCCAGGCCTCTCTGACCTCCTGGGCTTTCCTGTCTCTTGGTCCTGCCCTCCTGTAGGGATTCTCTCAGTCTACAAGCTTTTCTGGACTAGCCCCAGGTCAGCCATCTGCTGAGGTGTTGCCTGCTTGGGGTGTTGGTGACATATCCCCTGGGATGTTGGTTCATATCCAGACCTGGCCTCTTACTGCTCTGTGACCTCAGGTGACCTCTCCAGGTATCTGCTTCCTTATCCATAAATCAGGGATTTTAGTGTTCTCCTTATGGAGTTGATAAGATGAATTAAATGAGGTGAAAGTGTGAAAGACTTGGCCCAGCAGCTGACACCTAAAAGGAGGCAAGTTGTTGCTATTGTAGAATAGTATGCATGCATATGGCCTGACCCCATGCTAGGTTCCAAATGCCTGCAGGGCAGATTTTCAAATGCCAGTGTGCAGATGTATCACCTGGGGACTCAGATTTGGTAGGTCTTGGGCGGGGCCTGAGATCCTGAATTTCTGACAAGCCCCTAGGTGATGTCAAGGCCTGAGTCATCAGTTCGTGCAATTCTCATGCACCCAGTTCAGTGGCTATTGGGGGGCTCAAGGGAAATGCACTGGGTAGCTGAGCAGTTGTGTGCTTGCGGTATTGTTCCTCCATCCTTGGACCTGAGGGCCGCCATGCTTGCTGTTCTTGTGGTGTGACTATGAGTGCTTCTAGCTTTCGTCTCTAGAATTTTTTTTTCAGTCCTTTTGGTTAGCAATTACTAGAAGTGTAAAATCAGTTACACATTTATACTCTGATATGAAACCAATGATCTAATAGATGATAATACCACTAATGCTCTCTTCATATTCTGACTTTTGTGAGTCATTGGTGTCCTTTAAAAGTTTTTCCAGGTGATCCTACCAGGTGACCAGGGCTGAGAACCACTGAGCTAAGGCAAGCCCCAGTGCCCTTGGGGTATCCATAGCTGGGGCCTTGCTCTGTGTGAAGGCTTTACTTCATTCCTTATTTATAAAACATCAGCCCCCGTGAGGTAGAAAGAGAAATGGACATGTGGCTGAAAGTTCAGGGTTAAATCCCTGTCTCTTCCATTTAGTAGCTATTTTCTTTGATTTCTCCAGCCCTGAATTTGTGCATCTGTAAGATGGGCCTCACAACACTTCACAGCACTGGGTTATTAAGTGGAAATGATGAAGAGGTTCGAGTCCACCAATTTGTCTAGTTATATTAACATTTACAATTGCAGAAGGATTTATTTCAAAGATCAAATCATATTTTAAAGCTATGGAGATATTCTTCTTTCCTTTCCACTTTCTTTGGAGGTAGAGGTAAGTGTCAGGCTCGTATGAGCCAAACTGATAGTCATGGAAGGCTTGCAGGATGCAATTTAAATTTTCAAGTTTTTATTTTTTGGCCTACGTTATTTTATGGGTGTGTGACATCTCAAGGTAGGATTTCTTGAATATATAAAATACAGGTGGAAATAGGATAACAACAACAACAAAAAACAGAAATGGAATAAAGCTAAGGACCAATGTTTATAGAACTCAGGATGAACAAAGAATTTATGCTTCATAAGTTTCCCAAAGAGCTAGCTGTGAGGACATGTTTATATGACTGTGAACATACCAAAATATGGAACAGATGTGATTCTTGTCCACATGGAGGAATAAGTCTTGTTTGTGGCTGTAAGGTTCATGTATACTGGGAATTGCATAATAATTATTTTCCTTTTTTTCCCCCTTTGTCGGTTAAATGAAGTGAGGCTCTGTTTCTATTTAAAACATGGCATTTCAAGTTTGCCTGTGGGTTCCAGAAGTTGAATCAGCTGCTCAGTGGTCTGTGCCCAGCAGTGCTAAGCACTTAGTAGGTTTTTGATAATGGTGAGGTGTCAAATTCATTTCAGTAGTGTGGACTTTGATGAGCTTTGATCTGCCCTAAGTTCACATTGTGGCCTTGCCTGTTTTTGTTTTTTTTTTAAAGCAAGGTGGCACCTGCAGATGCTTTTAGAGGCAATGAGAAGTGGGACCAGTTTTCATGGAATGCTCATCATGCTGGTGCTGGGTCACCTGTCACACTGATATGGCATTGAATAGGCATTGCTGCTACAAATACAGCTGCTGAAATGTGGCCTGCCAGAAAGATACTGATTTGAGCTGAGTCAGACAGCTCACAAATATACTGGTCCTCTTGCCTTGTTTTATTACTCTTATGTTTTTGAGAGCTAGATTTTATACCTTGTAAGAGTTTTCCCTCAGCGTTTATGGGCCTCAAAACAGCCTTGGCATGTGCGGGAATGAGGATGGCCCATTTGTGTCCGGACCTTCTGGCACAGGATTAGGAGTGGTTGGGGGTGGGGAGAGAGGGATGCAAATGCCTTTTACAGGTGACATTTAAAGGGGGTGTGTTTGGGTTAGCAAACTCTTTTTGAAAATCTGCCCCCCGCCCTGAGCCTATCAGTCATATTCACTTTAGAATGAATGAATTTGATCTGAGATGAGCTGCCCTTGGGGACTGGGAGCTCTTATATTTGGAAGGTTATTGCGGAATTTTGGAATTATTGATAGTGCATATTCTGGCGGGCAGCTTGAGTCAGAACAGTCTATAAACCACTTTCATGGACTGGTAAAGAGAAGAGGCTGTTGGCAGGAGCCCATATTAATGCCAGGCCCCACTAGGGTACTCTCTGTGTGTGATCAGACCACGTGTGTGTTCTCACCTGGCTTACCACGTCACCCATCTGTCCACCTGCTTACCTACACACCCACCCTCCAGTAAACGTTGACCAGGTGCACCTGCTTCTGTGCCTGCTGTGAGATGAAGTCATGCCTGAGACCAGTACTGTGCACAGAGAAGGGCTTCAGGGTCCATTAGTATACAGTGTAATCGCATCATGTGTCTGGACCAACTGATCAGTGGTAAAGATATGCCTGCTGTCCTCTGCTTTCCCTATCAGTCTTTGCTCACCTCTCAGTTTCCTCCTCCAAGGACTACTCTTGTTCCCCTTTCCCCACCACATAGGAATGTGGTCCAGAGTCACATGTGAAGCTTTTTAAACAGACAAATGTAGAGCTGGCTTGAGAGGGCTTTATAAGGCCACAGAGCTTTTTTGGGTGATTCCAACCTGCAGCCATATTAAAAAGTAGTACTTTACAAATTCTCTTTTTGCTCCAGTCTCTACCAATTCATTGATCCTCCCTCATGTACATTTCCCCACCAGCATGCTCCCTGCTGTCTGCCGGTGCTTGTGAGCACTAATGATGGTGGTAACAGCCCTGCTGCTTTGGTTGCACATCTGCCAGGGACTCTGCACCTTGTTATGACCCTCACACTCACGATTTCAGTTTAACCCAAGTCCAACAGGCTTGCAAAATAGGTGTCATCACTCCATTTTATAGATAAGAAAACTGAGGTTCAAAAAGGTTCCCAGATATCAAAGACTCGAGCATAAGTGATGGAGTAAGAATTTGAATTGAAGTTTGTCTGACTCCGAAGACACATTTTCCTATATGTTAGGCTGCTTCTCTAAACTCTACTGTGAGCTTCTGCAGACACCCTACACGAATCCATCCAATGTAGAGTAGGATACAGAGTGTGCATTCCTGAGCTGCCTGGGTTTGAATCCTGGTTCTGTCAGTCAGTGGTTGGGACTTTGAATATCCTACTTAACTTCTGTGCCTCAGTGTCCTCATCTGAAAAATAGTGATACTTATAATAATACTTGTAGGGTTGTGGTGAACTGAGTGAGAGCTGGTAGATGATCAATGATTGTTACATAGTTTTCAAGCTGCACAATCCTTTCTCATATGATATCTTATAGGGAGTAGAGATGTAAGGTAGATAGATGATATTGGAACTGTTTGGCTGAGGCTCAGGAGCATGTGGCCTTGGCTGCTCAACTTCCTGTGGGCGGAGACCCCTGTGCCCCTGAGACCGCCTTCCAGAGCCCTTGGGGCTACACTGGATGACAGCTTCTCTAGGAGCCACATTAGCATGAATCCTCTGTCCTGTCCATTCACCAGCCTTTCAAACTAATAACAGAATTTACTTGTTAATTATTAAGGTCAGCTGTGGAGGAAAGAAAAGGCTGAAGTGTATGCAAGAATGTGGTGATATTAATGTGGAATCTCCACAATGGTCTTGATCATAAAGAGGGGTGTCCATCAACCTGGTGAGACACAGTCTCAGTTAGTGGGGTGTGTAGGGCAGGTCCTGCATTGGCGGGCAGATCTGCATGCCCCACGGGGAGGAGTGTTTGAGAAGCTAAGGGGTTAATGCCCTGAGGTGGCAGTGGTGTGGGCCAGGCTAATGGGTGTTATAGGGCAGCTGAAGGAGGTGTGAAGGGCATGGGGGGGTACAGGGGAAGGGCTGTCTCATGGCACTGAGTGGGAAGATGCCTTCTAGAGACTTCTTGGCAAACAGAGGTAGCTCCATCACCGAGGAATGAAGCTGAAGACCAATGTAGTGAGTTGGCCCATACCCAGGACATAGTGCCAGTGGTTACTTGGAGCAGGGGTTGGACAGCCAGTGATGGGCACAAGCACAGCCAAGGAGTTGGCAGGAAGGAGCCAGGGGTAGAAGCATTGGGATCTGGCCAGGGCTAAAGAGTATTCCCATCAAGGGAAGCGCAAGGATGTCTAGCCCCCAGGAGCCAAGCCTGGAGCATGTGGTGGATCACCTCCCAGGAGCAGATGGGCCACATGACTCTACCATGAATGGGTTGATTTATGGCTGTGTGAATAAGTGTGTGAGCGATGACTGAGGCAAGTGGTCACAATGGCGATAGGTTGACCAGGTCATGGAATCACTCATTATTATTGCGAGGAGGGGCTCACTCCCCCTGCTGGGGAGCTGGGTATGAGAGCATCAGTGACTCCACAGGTAAAAGGCAGGACAAAGACTTGAACTGGGGCCTTTGGACTCTGGACCAGTGCTTCTCACCGGGCTGAGTCTTGCAGCCCGGCAAATTCCTTCCCTTTCCAGGAGGAGACCACCAGAACCACCATCCTCTGCTAACCACGGGAAACCTTCTTGGGGGTAATTCTCCTTGAGCAGGGTGAAGGGGCATGCACATCTCCTTCAGCACCTGCCTTGTAAGAATTAAGCTGCTGGTCTGAAGCATGCAGGCGCGATATCCACATAGAGAAAAGAAACAGCTCTTCTAAGACTGATAGCACAGTCTAGGAGTTCCAAGAGGCAGTGGAAGCTGTTCATCCATGCTGTTGGCTATCATGTCTGATCACCCTTCCTCACCTTCCTCACCTGGCTAGCTCGTTGCTGTCTTGCACTATTCAACTCAGTGCTCCTTCCCCCAGCAAACCTTTATTTCATCTCCCTGGTCTGGGAGCCCAGGGTTTGTGTTCCCAGGAAACTTCCCGTGTTATTGTTGACTCACTTTCCCCTCTACTGGGCTCAGAGCCCATTGACTTTTTCTCTCATGTCTGCGTTCTCAGTGCCAGGCATTATGCCCATTTCAGGGCCTGGTATACAGTAGGTGCTCAATAAATGTTTAGTGAATGAATAAAGAAGACATAGTTTGCAGTGAGTCTTTAGGGTTGACCATCAGATACAGACTTTGGTATGTGGAAAAGCTAGAGCTTTGGCCCCAGAGCTCTGGGGGTGTGGCCTGGGTGGTTGCTCTGGCAGCACAGTGGCAGCTTGGGGAAGAAGCACTGCCCTGAAGGTGGCTTCGGGGTGGCTCATTCCACTCTTAACCGTCCCTTCTGCCCCTCTGTTGACCTAATATGTTGCTGTTGGAGAAAACAGGGCAATAATGCCCATGAGAGGAGATGATCAGAGGACAGGGCGTTGCCCAGGTGTCCCATGCCTGTCATGATGCTGTGAACCTCCCGGAAGTAGAAGGGCTTTACAAGCTGTAATTCACATACTATACAATTCACTCACCTAAAGTGTCTGATTCAGTGGTATTTAATATTGTCACAGAGTTATGCAACCATCACTACAATTTTAGGACATTTTCATCATCCTCAAAAGAAACACCACACCTATTCACAGTCACACCCAATTTCCCCCCGGCCATCTCCAATCCCTGGTAACCATGAATCCACTTTCTGTCTCTCTGGATTTGCCTATTCTAGACATTTCATTTTAAATAAAATCATATATAGCCTTTTGTGTCTGGCTTCGTTCACTTAGCATAACTTCTCAAGGTTCATCCATGTTGTAGTATTCATTGGTACTTCATTCCTTTTTGTGGCTAATATTCCGTTGTATGGATACACTACATGTTGTTTGTCTATTCACCAGCAGATGGACATTTGAGTTGTTTCTATTATGAATAATGCTGGTATGAACATTTACGTACAAGTTTTTGTGTCGACATGTGTTTTTACATTGCCTAGGCATGTACCTAGAATAGGATGGTTAGATCAGTTAGTAACTCGACATTTAGCATTTTAAGGAACTGCCACATGATTTTCCAAAGCAGCTGCCCCATTCACATTCCCACTGGTAATGTATGAGGGTTCCATTTCTTCCACATTCTTACCAATGTGGTAAGAATTTGTTTTTGTCTGTCTCATTGATTATAGCTGTTTTTAGTGAGTTTGAAATTTCATCTCAGCATGATTTTGATTTGCATTTCCCATGTGGCTAATGACATTGAGCATCTTCTCATGTGCCTATTGGGCATTTGTATATCACCTTTGGAGAAATGTTCTTCAAATCCTTGGCCACTTAAAAAATAGGGTTATTTGGCTTTTTTTTAATTGTTACATTTTGTAGGAGTTCTTTATATATTCTGGATACAAGTCCCTTATCAGATATACGCTTTGCAAATATTTTCTCCCATTCTGTGGGTTGCCTTTTTGTGTTCTTGATGATGTTCTTTTAAACAGAAAATTTTTAATTTTGATGCAATCTAATTTACCCAGTTTTTTCTTCTTTTTGCTTGTAATTTTAGTTTTATATCTAAGAAATCATTGCCTAATCCAAGGTCATGAAGATTTACTTCAATTTTTCTCTAAGACTTTTATCATTTTAGCTCTTACATTTAGGTCTCTGATCCATTTTGTATTTAGTGTGAGGTAGGGGTCCAATTTAATTTTTTTGCATATGGATACCCAGTTGTTGTAGCACCATTTGTTGAAAAGACCATCCTCATATATTTTTGATGTTAATAAATACATTTTAAATTTCACTTTTAAAACTTTTAAGTGCTTTTGTAAATTTCTTTGGGATCCGTTGTGAAGAAAATTATCAAAATAATGTAATTCCTCAAAAGGTATCATTTGTTACTATGTGATCCTGAATGAGGAATCAATTGATTTCTTATCTGTCTATATTTGAAACTAACATTCATAAAAGGATATTTAACCATTGAATTCTGGCTCTTAAGACAATAAAATCTGGCCTCTAAACACCTTTTTGTTCCTATTTTTTAGTGGCTGCATTTCATCTTATTTTACTTCATTTATTTTTTTATGTTAATTGCCTTATTTGCTTTTTATTTTTGTCAGTATAATATAGAGTAACCACATTTACAATGTTTGGAGTACAAAACAGAGCAACTGATCCTTTGGGTTTATCTCCACCACCTGGCCTGAGTGGCCCAGGAGAATGCTGTAGTTATTAATTTTCAAAAAGGGTGAAGAACCAAGATTCTGATTCCTATTTTTAAAATGAAAGCCCCCTAACTTATTCCAGTGCCTTGGCACTCTCCTGCCTCTAGTCCTAAAACAAGGCCACCATGTGGCCATTTGGGAGATTGACCTGCCCACTGGCTTTTTCTCTTTGGGTAGCTGCTGCTCCAAGCAATGGCGCCTCCCTTGGCCTTTCTTCTCTCACCTACAACCAGATGCTCCTAAAATAGACTCTTCCTGGTGGCCCATCTGCAGAGCAACAAACCACTGGAGTGGTGAGTAGGATTTGAGCCCTTTGTGTAAAGTGTGTGTAAAGTGCTTGCCTAATTATAACCAGAACTGTTTCCCGCAATCCCCCATCCCACGCAGGCAGGAAGGGGCGGGACTGGAGGGCAGTTAATATTGCTCAGGGTCATTGCTTTAGGGGATGGGTTGCAGGGGATTGAAAAGCTGCTCAAACTCACTGCTCTTTCTTTAGCAAGAACAAATGTGATGAGGGGATCCGTATGAATGCAAGTCCCTTCTGTATATATGTTCACATCTGCATTTGGAGAACAATTTGAGAAAAAGCTCCTTACCAAGATAATTAAAACTGCTTTAGTTCTAGTATTTTAAATTAAACTAAAATTTATAGAAATATAGCTTACTCTAAGGGGAAAAAGTGATACCAATTTTAAAACACAAATAAAAATGTTGCTGCAATGCATATAATTTAAAATCAGGGTGATTGACAAGTGACAAGGACTAAAATCAGATTTATTCTTGAACAGCTGGGAAAGCTATCCATGTGTCTTGGAAAGATATTGTGCGATTTTCCCCATGTAAAAGTAAAAACGATTCTGGAGAAGAGTTGCCCAGATGAACCTCTTCTTCCCTTAAAGTGAGACTTAAGGTAAAGAGAATTTGCTCTTAAAGCCATTTTATAAAAGTCATAATACTTTTTGCTACAATCATTTCAGGCTTTTTTTGTTTTAATTAAAGTATGTTTGCTGTTAAATAAAATTAAGGTTAAAAATGTTAGGTATAGAAGTCTAATGTTGAAAATTGTACAAAAAGCCGATATATAATGAAGAATGAATGATAACAAGAATTTTCTCATCTTCCTAGCAGCATGTTGCAGTGGGTTTCTGGGGGCAAGAAGTGGTGGGGATGGAAGCTCACAGAGGTCATATTGTTGCTTTGGAACTGGTGTCCTAGACACCTACCTGGAGCCTTCACAGGGCCACTGCCCACTGGTGGGCACATGGTGAACCTTCATTCAACAAAAAGACACAACTGAAGATCTGGCAATGGGCAGGGCCAGAACAGAGAACTGCACCTTTCCCAGAAACACAGTTGTGTCATTTAGGCACCCTGGTTTTCAGCAAAAGGCATCAGAAATTTGTCAAAAAGGTGGACTGTTCCTTATATTTTCCAGCATAAGACCAATGTTGTTGTCAGGTTGTGTTTGGAAAAAGAACCCTTAAGAAAAGATGTCTTGGTGATGGGTGGACAGCGATGTCACACCTCCCCAGGGGAACAAGCTGATTTTCCGGGTGCGCAGCTCAGCCTTGCCTGTGTTCAGCTCCATCTCCAGAACATATACATGGACACCCCCCATGAGTCTGTGGCCCCTCCCAGAGGTTTAATATTTCCTCTAGTAAAAAAGTTGAAAGCATGGCACACTGGATTTGGGACTTAGGAACATGGCAGTGGGTTCTTTTTTGGGCTGTGAGCTGAGGTCAGGCCTGCTGAAGGGAGGAAGATGCCCATGCTGCTCAGCAGGCCTGGCACGACCATGTCTACTTTCCTTGTGGATTGCAAGTTGCTTTTGGAGTTAAGATTAACTGTCCCACACCAGATCTCTATTTATCAAGCACAGCTGCACCCCTCATGTTAGGCAGCCTGGATTTATGTGCTTCATTCATGGCAATGCTAAGGGACACTTAGAGTTACCAAAAGACCTATGTTCCCCTTATTATCCAGAATTCGCAATGCCCTACATATAACTTAAACATTTTCTTAGTGTAGTAAAATATACATAACAGAAGAATTCCATTTTAACCATTTTAAGTGTACATTTCAGTGTCATTACTTACATTCACCATTTTGTGCAACCATCACCAAAAAGTGTCTTCAAAACTTTTTCATCTTCCCTAACAGAAACTGTAACTATTAAGCAATAACTTCCCATTCTACCCTCACCTACAGCCCATGTAACCTCTAATCTACCTTATGTCTCTATGGATTTGCCTATATAATTTTTAAATTTTATTTTTTAAAATTATTTTAAGTTGGGCTTATAGAAGCAAGGTTTACAGAAGAGTTTCAGAGTTTCAAAAGAGGACTTGAGGTTTTATAGTTTTTCAGCTGAGTACATTTAACTCAGCAGGTCCACCTTATTTGGCACAGTAGGCAGTTGCTAGGAGAGATGAACAAGATGGAAAGAAAGATGACTGAATTCTTGAGGACCTGTCATGTATCAAGCACAGGAGTAGCTGCATGGATGCGCCGTGACTTCAGCTGCTCCTCATGACAGCCTAAGTGAGCAAGTTATTTCTGTTTTAGGATGAAGAAAGCAAAGCTCATTCACATAAAAGTCCTATTAAAAGTTGAGATTGAAAACCAAATCCTACTGACCTCAGATGTCCATCTCTTCCTATTACTTACTGCTTCGTCCAGAGTGCATAAAGGACACGTAAGGGTGGAGTGTGCATTTCCATCCATTATTACATTTAGCCGAGTGAGTTCCAGAGCCAAAGGTGGCAGCAATACCAAGGAGAGCTGCTGCCCATCATGCCACAGAAGCTTCTGTCTTACCTGAAGGCTCCAGCCACCCAGCCACTTGTCCACCCGCATCAACTCATCCCATCATTCATTGGTGCCAGTTATATGCTGGACCTTGGGGGATGATCCCGTGGCCCCTGGTGGCTGTGATGCCTGGGATGATGATGGCAACAGTGGCGGCAGTAGAAGCCACCATCCCCACTGTTTTTTGACCACATTCTGTGGGCTGAGCCTGGGTAGGATGTTTCAGGAGTTTTAACCCTCACAGCCTGCCAGACAGGTGGCAGGGGGTTTCTGGGGGCACAGGGAATGGAAACTCACAAAGGTCAGATTGAAGCTGTCAAGAGATCACTTGGCTTGTGGCAGCAGGAGGGGCTCCTGCAGGGCTGTCTGACTTCTAGCTTACCCTCTGTGGTGGGTGGGCAGAACCCCTTTTCTTTAGGCCATTTTCTTGGGCAAGACATGGACACCTCAGTAGCCAAGGGACCTGGCTAGCAGGAGGGGGCAGTGAGTTTGGGAACTGGGGAGCAAGGACCACAGCGGGGGATTTTTGGGCACCTCTATTTCTGAGTCCCCTCACCCGGAGGGCCTCACAGTGTTTCAGGGAAAGTGTGAGGCCTCTGTCGAGTGCCCATTTTTCATGGACAGTGCAGGCTGAGGTGGGGCAAGACCCTGATGACTAGGGCCATAAGAGAATAAAGGTGAGTCCACTGCCAGAATTCTGTGGTTAGTGCTAATTCATTTTGCACAAAGGAGAGGCCCATCCTGGATGTTTGTTCAATCATATTTCACATATATATCTGTCAGGTTTATGATCTCATTTTGTTCTTCACAAATCAGCAAAATTGACTTAGGAGGGAGCAGTGAGGCTGAGATAGGGTGTAGGGTGAGAATTGATTAGGCTGTCAGAGAGCAAGAGAAAGGGGAGAAAAAGTGGTTCTGAAGAAGAAAATGTGACTTCTTAAAACCTTGTCAGCACGCAAGGATTTATTCATACGTCATTAAAATTTAAATTACATGATTTGGTCTGTCACTGAGGACAAATGGTTCCTTTTCAGCTGCATTTTGTTTGAACTGTTTTATTCAGGCAACTTAATTGGTTGATTATTTTAAAATTTACCAGGCTGCAGTAATCTATATTTAGCAGAAACCTAAGTCATACGGTAAGTCATTTCCAGTAGGATTAAAATTATCAGCATGTTTCTCAAATCTTAAAAGAAATGCCAAACTCTGGACTATGTTCACTTTTGCATTCTTAATTTCAGGCAGACATTTTCATTCCATTGGCATGTGATTCTTTTTCCAAGACTACATAATAAGGGTGGCATTTTTCCTTTCCATGCCGCAGCAGCCCTGCAAGAGAGAGAGAAAGAAATTTGGTCTTTGATTGATGAAGTTTGGTGACCTAACCAGATGACTGTCTTTCTCTTCCAGACTGCTTAACTCTCAAATCAACTGGAAACAAATTTGTTTTTCAGACATATTTCAAGCACATTGAATAGCTGAATATCATATACATAGGTGTCATTTTTTATTTATTTATTTTTTTGAGACGGAGTCTCACTCTGTTGCTAGGCTGGAGTGCAGTGGCGTGATCTCGGCTCACTGCAACCTCTGCCTCCCAGGTTCAAGCAATTCTCCTGCCTCAGCCTTGCGAGTAGCTGGGACTATAGGCGTGCGCCATCACGCCCAGCTAATTTTTTGTATTTTTAGTAGAGACAGGGTTCCACCATGTTAGCCAGGATAGTCTCGATCTCTTGACCTCGTAAGCGCGCCTCGGCCTTCCAAAGTGCTGGGATTACAGGCGTGAGCCACCATGCCCACCCAGGTGTCATTTCTTAACCATCTATGATTACACTGAAATATGAACAGGTGGCTTGAATGTTATTTAGGAAGTGTGACGAGTCCGTAAGGCCTGTCATGTGGGCATCTCGATTCACATCCTGGAGCTGTCGCCTGCGCCTCAGACACAGTTGCCTGAATGAGCCATGATCTGCTCATTAGCACACCCTCCACAGCCATTGGGTCAATAGCACTTACTTTGTTCAGTTTCTACTCTCTGCTTATTAAGGATATGTAATTTTGATTTGTGAGGTTGTGCCCATGAGTCCTTTCTCCATTCCAGTTGCTGTCAGCTTAACCTGGGGCTCTTGGCACCTTTGTGTTGGACTTTTGCATCGCTCTCCCTGTGGATTCTCTGCCAGCTCTCCCTTCCTCCATATGCTTTGCAGGGTGATCTTTCTGAAATGCAGATCTGATTGGGATACTTTGTCGCTTAAAACCTTTGAAAGCCAGCCCCTGCTCCCTTGCCTTCAAGCCACATCTGTGTCCTTAGAAGAGTGTACAAGCGCCTCCTCCTGCCAGCCCAGTCTCCTTTTTCCAAGCAGTTCAAAGCCAGAGGCATCTATTTCTTCAATTCTACTTCATTCCCACCCACCACTCCCACCCTGGCTCTTGGGTGAGAAGTACTGAAGGAAATCAGAATATATAGAGATATATACACATACATACACGTACATACACATGCACAGTTTTTTATATATACACATATTTGTAATTTTTTAAATTTAACTTTTAAGTTCAGGGAGTATGTGTTCAGGTTTGTTATATAGGTAAACTTATGTCATAGGGATTTGTTGTACAGATTATTTCATCACCCAGGTATTAAGCCTAGTATCCATTAGTTATTTTTCTTGATCCTCTCCCTCCTCCCATCATCCACCCTCTGATAGGCCCCAGTGTCTGTTGTTCCCCTCTATGTGTCCATGTGTTCTCATCATTTAGCTCCTACTTATTAGTAGGAACAGGTGGTATTTGGTTTTCTGTTCCTGAATTAGTTTGCCGAGGATAATGACTTCCAGCTCCTTCCATGTCCCTGCAAAGGACATGATCTCGTTCTTTATTATGGCTGCATGGTATTCCATGGTGTACATGTACCACTTTTTCTTTATCCAGTCTATCATTCATGGGCATTTAGGCTGATTCCATGTCTTTGCTATTGTGAATAGTGCTGCAATGAACATGTGCATGTGTCTTCATAATAGAATGACTTATATTCCTTTGGGTATATACCCAGTAATGGGATTGCTGGGTTGAATGGTAGGAAATCAGAATATATATATGTGGCTTTATTTCATGAAATCATATACCTTAGAAGCCTCTTTCTATAATCACACACTTTGTTGTTGATATTGCTCTTCCATATATTTCCGTGCTAGTGAGGGATTGTTAAAAAAGGACGATAGCAAATATGAAGCCTTTAGCCAACTTCCCCTCCCCAGATATTTGAAAAACAATTAAGCCACTCAGTAAATGAACTGCCTTAGAGAAGATTATAATGTTGGCCTTAATTTCTTTTACCAACTTTCCATTTCCTTAAAATGCAGCTAATCAACTTATATTAACTGTCCTGGAAAATTTTTTGGTTTACAGAGCTTTTTGTTTTTAAATTAAGGGTTACCACTAATTTAAGAAATTTAGACTGAAAATGTTACTTTTAATAAAAAGGAAATGTCTTAGGCATATTAATGCATATAATTTTGCATATCACGAGGTGCAATCATAGTGTTTGGTTTTTGCAGCAAAAATGACACTTGTCCGTTCTCACTTTGATTTGCTGACACTCTTGCCCCTTCAGGGTGGGTTGCCATTTGGAATTTGGAAATGCTGTGGCTTCAATCCATTTAGACAAACATATCCATTTCTGATTAGATTCAGAGTGGTTGTGGTGATCTGAGTATAGATGTCCATAACAGCTTCACATTTTCATGTACTCTGAAAAGGAATTTTTTAGAGGTTATTATTTAGAATGTCTAATTCCAAGTGAAGATTTAGGGGTGGAAAGTTTGATTACAATGCTTTATTCTCTCATTGAAATTTTGTAGGAAGCTCATGGGTTGCTTTTGCAAAAGCAATTTGAAGATATTCCACGTTCGTTTGAAAGCTTTGTATTTAAGAATTAGATTGTTTAAGGTTTGGGAGTACTTCTGTGAAATTGAGGTCATGGGAGTTTAGGTTTATGATGATGAAAGTGTGTGTGGAAGGCACATGGCAAAACGTTGACTTTTGCTACTCAGTTTTTCTTATAGGTCACAGGTTGAATTCTTTTTATCAAAATCTGCATGTTCTTGCCAGTTGTGGTGGCTCACACCTACCACCCCAGCACTTTGGGAGGCTGAGAGGCAGGAGCATCTCTTGAGCCCAGGTGTTTGAGACCACCGTGGGCAATATGGTGAAACCTGTCTCTAATAAAGATACAAAAAATTAGCTGGGCATTGTGGTGTGTGCCTGTAGCTCTAACTACTTAGGAGGCTGAGGTGGGAGGATTCTTGAGCCCGGGAGGCAGAGGTTGCAATGAGCCGAGATTGCGCCATTGCACTCCAGCCTGGGCGACAAAGTGAGACCCTGTCTAAAAATAAAATTAATAAAATAAATCTGCGTGTTCTTTCTATAAATGGGAATTTTATTTTCATAAATAAGACTAAAATAGTGGTCTGGGGGGAATTAACACAGTGGGAGGGGAAGAGTAAAAAAAGTGTATGGTTCTAAAAAGAACTTACAATGTTAAAATCATGGTCTATTACTTTTATAGTAGGTCTGGCTATAAACATGTTAAATTTTTACCAAGTATCAAATTCAAGGAAAATGTTGTGAAATAACATTGGATGCATTCAAAGGAATTTTAAAATAATTATAATTTGCCGTCTTCTCCTTGGTCAGAGGGTACTTTGGAATCTTACTTTGAGCTGTGCAGGCAAAAGGAATTATTCCACTTTTCTCTATTTGGCTTTGCTCTGTTGTTGACTATTCCTCTTGAGTTCAAGTGGAGGCCTCCTGGACAGCTGGTGGCCAGGGCAGCTGTAGTGACCCAACTCTAGTGTGCCCCTCCCAAGGATGGAGCTCCCAGTTTAGCTGTTGGGTTTGTACATAAAATGCCACAGCACAGCAATCTGAGCTCTTGCTTTCTGTTTAAATAAAAAGGCAGATGCTTCACACATGTTTTCATGAATTTATATAAACCATGGAAGGAAAGAATGCTGATATTCAATAGGAACCCTGTAGCAACTTGTTACTTGTAATTTTTAGGTTTACTGTAAGAGCAAACGCAGAAAGCAAACCTGCATCTGTGCTGACACTGGTTTGGGACTAACCCATGCTCTTTTAAGTGCCTAAGTAGTGGGTGAATGGGGCATCTATAAATAGTGAGTTAGTGTGTCTGACAGACCTCAGAGACTGGAGGGATTCCTTGGGCCAGCATTGTCTCATGTGGCCACCTGTGGCCAGGGAGGAACACAGCTGAAGGGAAGGAAGTGCGCTCTCTTTTACCCTTTTTTCCATATCAAGAAGAGTAGATCCTTGAGTCAGGGAGCTAGCCTGCTGAGGAGCGCTAGCTCTGGAGCATGGTCTACTGGGCAGACCTAAAGTAGGACTGAGAAAAGCTTTGCCACTTCCTTGAGGAAGATACTGTATTGGCTTCCATGACTTCCGGAGGCATCTGATGCCTCCCAACCGGCTACCCTGCTAAGTTACACTTGATTAACTTTTCTGTCTCCTCTTGGACTCAATGTTTTATGAAGCTGAGCTTCTCTTGGAATGCGGAGCCTGGAAAGGGAGGAAGTGTGCCCTGGGCATTCCTTACAGTTGTACTGGATTCATACTGATCTGTCCACACTCTCTCGGGCCTCTGTGACAGCGCCAGGCACATGTCACTGTTGAATTAATTGATGGTGTACACTTGTTAGCAGACGAGCTACAGTTGAGGGTATAGTCTGTGGCTATCAGATACAGTCAGATGTCATGTGGGCCAAAACTTACAACCTTGGAGTCATAAACCAGCTGCGAACACCCAGGAAATGAATCGTTCCATCTGAGCCAATCTGCAGTCTCCTCTCTCACTTGCCACCTGACACTGTAGCACCCCTTCTGTGTGATTGAAGAACTTCTAAGTGCCAGCCTGCCCATACCTGGTGATGCACCAGTGTCTGTGTGCTGCCTCGGGAGGTGACTGTGAGATATGAGGATCTTATATAAGCTAATAGTTTTGCATATGGCTAGCCCTTGTTGGCTCGGGACAAGCCCTTAGATGACACTGCGTAGAAATTTGATGTTAAGTATTTCTCACTCCCTTATTATAGGATTTTTTAAGAGCAGTGTTTGCCTAAAGTAAGAACCATCTTCTGGGAGAGGGGTCAGGTGGGACTGCTAGTTTTTGGCCAGTTTCTTTTAGCTTATCTGTGATTCACGTAGATGGTTGATACATTCCTTGCCCATTCTGGTGGCTTTCTGACCATGGGGGACTGTCTGGTGGCAGTGCAGGATAATAAGCAGGAAGGCTTATGATCTGAGGAGTGTAAATAGTAAATGGAGACATCTCTTGTTAGTCTTTCATTTCAGCTGTTGACTCCTCAGTAGTGCTGGATTTTTTATGTTTATCGCTGTCTCTTTCACCCCCACCCTCTCTTACCCAGAAGACAAATGGTGAGGTTAAATTTGGCCATGACTCAGCCAAAGTCTGGTGGTGGCCATCAGGAAAGAGTGTCAGAGGTCTTAGAATTGGCACTCGGGTGCTTGAACTGTTTTTAGTTTTCTCTAAAGTTGAAACTATTCTGGTTGAACTTATTCTGGTAATAAGCTGAAAACAATGTGCTCCTGGGCGTGTTTCAAAAACTAAAACATTTTTTAAAATGGAAATATGGATTAGGGTAGCTTGCCACAATGATAGTCACGTGTAGGGAAATACACACAAATTGAACTAAGTCTAACTTTTATGCTTAGATAACAAAAAGATACTTTTGAATTTACCAAATATTCATTCAAGCAGTCACCAATGAGGCATCTGGATCGCTTCTTTTGTAAGACTGTTCTTATTCTTATAAAGTTAGTTGGCTCTGAAAACTTTACTTCAGTTGATCCAAGAGTTTGAGTTGATATTTCAAGGATGTTAAACTTTGCAGCCTAAAACAAAACTGAGATTGCATATGATTGGTTTTTATGGCTTCCATTTTAGAATGAAAAAGACGATAGTGATTGGCTTAACTTTTTTTCTCTCTTTAGAAAACATTTCATAGTGGTAAAGGTGACATATACTGTTGAAAACGTATAAAGGTAGCTCTGGGTCCAGGGGTGTTGCTGGCAGATTTTTTGAAATAATTCTCCAGAATCAGCAGTCAACAAGAAAAGAACAGTGACTTGCAACCTGGAAATCCAGCTGGGACTGCCATGAATGTTTGTGGTAGTTTGGGATCACATGCCGGTTCTAGGGGACAGCAGGTCCATGCTGGTTCCTGGGTGGCAGCCCCTGTGTGAATAGGCAGTCTATAGTGTGGGGGAGTGGGTACCTGAAGAAAGAGACCTGTAAAGGAGTCAGCATAGCACCCCAAAGCCCTCTCTCCTGGACTGGGAGGCAGTCATAACTTTTGGAGTGGCAATGATGTTTCAACAATGTATACAAACCTTATTCTAATTTTAAAAAGCTATTTAATTAAACTCCATATTTAATTTTTTTGAAAAGGTGGCACGTTCACATGGTTGCAACTTTGAGAAGTATACAGTGATTTATAGTAAAATATCTCATGTTGTTATTCCCTCTCACCTTCGACTTTGCTCTCTGCTTCCTTCCCTCAAACTTCCCACTTGGCCGCCACATGTAATCCTTGTTATTAATTCCCACATGTTTTTGTGGATGAAGACAAATATATGTAATTTGCTCCCTTTTAAAAATAAAGGTAACATACCATATATACTTTTTTTTCATTTACTATTTCTTGGGGCTCTTCCTATACTAGTAAATAAAGAGCTTCCTATTTCTTAACAGCTGAATAATATTCAGTTCCATGTATATAGGAATCCTATGTAACCTATCCCCTGTTGAAGGATAGTTAGTCTGCTGTCTATTCTTGGCCATGGTAAACAATGCTGCAGTGAATAACGTTGCATATATGACATTTTGCACATGTATAAGTTTACCTGGAGGATAAATTCCTGGAGGTGGGATTGCTGGGTCAAATGGTCTGTGTACTTGCAATTTTGATAGATGATATCAAATTGCCTTCCATAGGGCTTGTTCTAATTCCCTTTCCCACCAGCAATTTGCAGCCGATCAATGTGAATGTGGTCTGAGGTCCACCTCACTCTGCAGGCTGACCTAAGGGGCTGCTTTTCTCCAGTGCCCCAGCAGTAGCCCTGGCTGAGAAAGCCTTTTTGAGAAACAAAGGATTTGATTTATTTTTGAAAACGTTAATTAGCGTCCTTAAATAAACATTTGATAAATTAAATCTGATTAATTTAAGCATTGACTGAAGCCATTTTTATCAAACCCGTAGGAAGGGTGTATCAGGAAGATGAGCAATCAGCTGAAAATTTTAGTATTTTTGAAACTGAGCAGAAAAGTGTTAACATTTTACCATGTCACCATTTTAATGTGAGAAAGGAAACCTCCCAGCAAGAGGTTGAGAAATGACAGACCAGAGTGCTCCTGTTGTCTCCTTCCTAGGTCATTCCCCTTCGTGGTTTCAGTTTCTCTGCCATTCCTGGAGCTCTGCTTCCTGGAGGTACACATGTCCCCCTCACCCTTGATTCCTCCCCTGCCCTCGATTCACACCCCCCCAAACTTCATGTTCAAATCCTCATTCTGCTATGCTATGCTATTCTGCTATGAATTCAAATTTTTTAAGTAATGAAAACTTTGATAAGAGCAATATACACTTATGATTTTTAAAAAGCTATAATTTTTATGATTTAATGCCATGATTACAATTTTAGGATCTCATTGGAGATCAGATTGGGTTTGACTAGAAAATGAGCAGGTGTGGAAAAGGAGGTTGGAAATGGTCTGAATTGAATTTGGGTGAAGATCTCAAAGTACACAGAACAGCTGATGTCATCTCAGCATATTGTTTCACCACAAAAGCAAGGTCATCTAACAACATTTTGTCATGGTGAATCTGATGAGAATTCCTAAGTACACTCTGAGAATAGAAAGAAGGTGGATGCTGCGGAGGGGGTCTGCATTGGAAAACCTCTGCTGCCATTTCAATGCATCGAGCCACCTTGCCTTATTATAGTGAACAATAGTAGAAGTACCTGGAGGCTCCATAGAGGGGCTGTGTGCAGTGAGCATAGTGTCGAAGCACCATGTGTCAACAGTACACACTTCTGAAGGTGGAAGAAGAATGACATGAGAACAAGAAAGAGAAATGATTGCAGGCTCTTACATAAATGCAACTGATACGTGGGTTTTTTACTAACAGTGGTATAGAATGAATACAGTGGTATAGAATAACATATTTAAAAATAAAACAAGAATCCCTATTCTGTTTCCTTATCCTGCTGTTGTTTTTCACGGCAATCATCCCCTTATACACTCAGTTCTGTATAACACTTGTTTGTAAAACCCATATTTGTTTCAACATGATTGACATATTAGGGGACAATTTGAGCATAACATGGATTTCACATTTGCTGGTATAATTTTGTTTGCAGAAGCTCTAGGTGAATGCAGAAAACTGCCTTCAGTTGAACCAAGCCACATAGCAATACACAAAACACACACCTACACACACCTAAAGCATCTCCCACCTACCTCAGTTCATGTCTCATTTTTTGAGCCACACTCATCCACATGCGGAGTTCCAATATTCTCATTCCTGATAATCCTCCATCCGTCCCACAATTACAAGCCTTTCCGATGCCCACTTCCACAAGCACACTTTGGTTTCTTCACAGTACAGTGCCATATTTTTTGTAGTATTTATGTATTTCTAAGCCACTTAGTGTGTATAAAACTGTGCTGTGCTTTTATTAGGCTCCTCTCTTTTTTCCCCGTATGCCTTCTGGTGTTATTGTGAGATTTTTTTTTAGCAACGTGTATGTTGTATTATAACAGAACTGCCTGACTGTGATTGACTTGGGTATGTTCATGTTTATTGTCTTGTCCCCTCTCCTCCTCCTTCCCTGGTAGAATGTCAGTATGTGAGGGCAGAGCCTTTTGATGGGTCACTCACTGTGGTGTCCTGAGCACCTAGAATGGGGTCTGGTGCAAAGAAAGGCTCAATAAACATTTGTTGAATGAATGAATCATCAGATCATTTACTGGAAATAGCACTCTAACTATATTCCGTTGTAAATTAATGTTCTATAATAAAGAATTACAGCAGTCTACCCTTATTTACAGTTTGACTTTCAGTTACCTGTGGTCAACTACAGTCCAAAAATATTAAACGGACAATTCCAGACATAAACAATTCATAAGTTTTCAATTGTCTATTGTTCTGAGTAGCATGATGAAATCTCTTGCCCTTGTCCCTAAGGTAAAATCATCCCTTTGTTCAGCATTTCTGTGCAGCATACACTACCTGGCCATTAGTCACCCAGTGGCCATCTCAGTTATCACATCGGAGCCATTGTGGTACAGCAGTGCTTGTGTTCATGTAACTCTTATCTGACTTCATAATGGCCCCAAAGCACAAGACTAGTAATGCTGGCAATTCAGATAAGCCAAAGAGAAGCCATAAAGTGCGTCCCCTAGGGAAAAGGTAAAAATTCTTGACTTAATAAGGAAAGAAAAAAATTATGTGCTGAGGTTGCTAAGATGTACAGTACATAAGATATTTTGAGAGAGAGACTGCATTCACATAACCATTATTACAGTATATTGTTACAATTGTTGTCTTTTATTAGTTATTGTTGCTAATCTCTTATTGTGCCCAGCTTATAAATTAAACTTTATCATAAGTATGCATGTATACAAAAAATATAGTATGCATAGTATCCAAGGATTCAGGCATCTACTGGAGGTCTTGGAATACATTCCCATGGATAAAGAGGGACCCTATATTATAGTTAAGGGACGTAGAATGGCTAACATAGCTTATCAAGGAAGGGGAGGGATGGAAATGTGGAGTGTAGGTCACCCAGCTTTTTAAAATTTGTATTTAAGAAAAGCTTTATGTTCTAACAACCTTTAATTCAAAGCCAATTAAAAGTAAGAACAATCAGAATAATAGCAAAAGTGGCCAGATCCATGAATATAAGGTTATGTTCATTTAGTAAAGATAGTGGGGAAAAAAAGAGACCCCAACAGTGGTGCTTGACTCCAAAATAATTTAATATAGGAAAAATTAAAAAGTGTATAAACATGATGCTTTGATCTGAGTTTGTTTTAATGAAAATTCTTGTTACTGAATTGTTGCTTTAGCACCAGTCATGCATATTTAATATATGTATATGGTTAATGCTCAGTAAATGAGGGCATGTGTTGAGTGTGTACCTATAATTGGTAGTTGGAATAATAGATATATATATGTACATAGACACATATGCATGTGACTTTGTGCTGCAACTCTGGGAAGCACTTCACACCCTATTTCTTTCTTTCTTTCTTTCTTTTTTTTTTTTTTTGAGATGAAGTCTTGCTCTGTAGCCCAGGCTGGAGTGCAGTGGCGTGATCTTGGCTCACTGCAAGCTCTGCCTCCCGGGTTCATGCCATTCCTCTGCCTCAACCTCCCTCTGCAGTAGCTGGGACTACAGGTGGCCACCACCATGCCCGGCTAATTTTTTGTATTTTTAGTGGAGACGGGGTTTCACCATGATAGCCAGAATGATCTTGATCTCCTGACCTTGTGATCCGCCCGCCTCAGCCTCCCAAAGTGCTGGCATTACAGGCATGAGCCACCGCGCCCGGCCTTCACACACTATTTCATTTCATCCTCACAGCAGCTCTACATGGTAGGGGTTGTTATTTTTCTCATCTTTCAAATAAGGAAACTGGGGCACAGATAGGCTAGGTAACTTAATGGGGGTGATGCAGCTGGTAATTGGTGAACCTGGGACTGTGGTGCAGAGCCCATGCCTTCATGGGTGCTGACAGCATTTAGCTAGGTCTTGGTGATACCAGTTAAGAAGATTTGTCCCTTGCCTTCCAGGAAGAAGCCATGGAGATGTCAGTGGAAAATCACCATGAGATTGGTACACAAGTGAGCAGAGCCTGAGGAATTGTGGGGACTGGGGGAGCAGGTGCCCAAGTGCCTTGTGTGGTGGGCTCCCCCTCCATTAACTAGATGCTTTGAAAGTGCCCACATACATTGAAATGAGCCCAAAATACCCCAAAAGCAGAAAGCATAGACATGTGCATGAAGGAAGGAACTAATGTTCATTCAATTCCTACCTTGTTGTAAGCACTGGGCTAGTCGCTTCTCATACACTGTATTAGTAACTGAAGTTGTCACATATGAGCTTAGTGTAAGTGTTTTTACTTGTTCTGTCTCATTTAGTCTTTACAATCCTTCTGTGACTGGTTCCGTTATTATCTTCATTTTCCATAAAACCCAAAGAATGTGCCCCAAGTCACATAGTTATAAATGGTTTTGTTTAATCATCACCACCAACCAGTGAGATAGGAATTATTCTTAGAAGTAAGCACACACAACCAGGGAGTGGTACTGTTAAGATTTGAATGCAGGGCTGTCTTCACAGCCTTTGCTTTTTCCATTTTAAATAAGGCACACATTGAGTCGAGGTGTGTTTCTAAGAAAAATATAAGAGAAGATTTGAGACAGTGATTAAGTTCTTCCAAGACTTAACCAAAATATATATGTACTTAGAATAATGGAGATCTTATATTTAAAAGAAAAGCAGTTAGCAAGTTGAATAGCAATTAGTCACAGAAGATAGGAGCCATAGATTTTAAATATGGTAACTACGAGATGAGAAAGATCACACTGCTAGCAGAGGAATTCATCTTAAAACTAGAGCTGATCTTGCTTCTCTAAAAAAAAAAAAAAAAAAAAAAAATCCTTCTTGGTTCCCACTGTCTGCAGAATATGAATCTTGGTATGTCCTCTCTTGTGGCCAGTCTCTCATCACCTCTCAGGCCAGTCCTACAGGTGGCCCCTCTCCATCCCTGAATGCTGTGTGTTTTCATATAATAACATAGCAGTGTTCATCCCTCTTCCCAAAGGGAGAACTTCTTTCTTTCTGGCAAAATCCAGTTCAAGTTTTATTAAGTTGGGGAAGACTTCTCCAGATTCCTCAGGCAAAACTGAGTTGCTTCATTTCTCTTTCCCAGATCTTTATCAGTTTCACTCTTGCGGATTTAATAATGGGTTGCAACCAGTGGCTGCTATGGATCACTCTCCAAATGGCTTAAGGGTTCTTCATGGATCGAGAGACTGTTTTTTTCATGTCTGCACTCCTGGTGCCCGTCTTAGAGCCTGGTACACCCAGTCAGTGTTTATGAAATGGGTAGATGGATGGATGAATGGATATGTAAATGATTCCATAAAAATGTGATACATGGGTAATAAGTCATTGTAAATTAGGAACTATTGCAGGCACTGTCACTGGATGTATTTTTTATTCATAATGAACGTAATTGCTAGTTTTAAAAAATCATTTCTGAAAATTCTTAGAAATTAGGATACAAAATAGGTTTTGAACAAGGCATGTTGTAGATATGTATCTTCCTTGGCTTGCAATTAGGAAATGTTAACATTTTATGTGTTAGCTTTCCTGACTTTCCACATTCTAGGCATTCTCCTAGGTCCTGAGTGAAGCGTTCTCTGCTCACCTTCTCTGTCCTCTTGGCTAGCCTCTGCCAGGAACATTGATAGCTGTGGTTCTTGGTTATTCTGTAGCTCGCCTCTAAGGCATGTATTATGCCTTAAAATTTTCATTATTTATTGGATTACTCTTGACCTTGACTCCCCAAGCAGATGATAAATTCTTAGAGGGCAGGAATCATATTTATACTCTCCCCGAGTCCTCTAGCATTTCTAAAGTGGTAGGCATGTCTGTGTAGTAAGCGTTAAAGGATTTTTTGTTGATGAGGCCATTACTTTGTTGTTTTGTTTTGACAAATTGCAAAATGCCCCCTTCCTCCATCTTTGGAGGAAGAATGGAGGCTTATGCTCTCTTGTGAGAAACACAGTCCCACTCCGGCCTGTGAAGTGTATGGGAGGTTTACTGCAAGGATGCAGGGGTGTTGTGGAAAAGAGGAGCCAGAAGAGCAATGAGGCTTCTGAGGGCGGGGCTGGGGGTGGGATGTGAAACAGAAGTTCTTGAGAGCCAGGCATCTGTGTCTGTCTGTCTGCCTGTCTTGTCACATGGTCTCTCATCCCTTCTTTTCCTAAGGCAAGTGCCACACCTCTTGACTTTCTCTGCTGACTGGGCCCTCTAAGAATTTATTGCTCTTTGAACATGACAGCAGAATGATCATTCCAGGGACCATCACTGACTATTTTTTCCAACTTCAGGATATTTCTTCAGAGGAGGAATTTGATTGGTTCCCTTAGGTCAGGTGTTCTTCCTGGTCCGGTTAGCTGTGGCCAGAGAGATGGGGTCACTGGGTGTCAACATTTTCAAGCAGGATTGTGGAAACACATCTTCAGATGACAGTGTGGGCTGGCTAGGCACGCCAAGCTTCTGGAGTGAAACTTGAAATATGTTTTAGCAGCAGTCAGTCGGGGGTGTTAATTAAGGGGCCACTGTCGTCATTGCTTGGAGTAAAGATAGAGGTACCCTCTACTGCCTCATGAAGCTTTGGTCTAGGGAGTGGCAGCTTGTGAACGGTCTTGAGGTCCAATGAGAAATTGAGGATTGTTTTCCCCAGAAGTCCCTGCCACCAGGAAGTCTGGCAGAGTAGCATGGCAGACTGACTGTCCCCTTTGTGGATTACTGTGCTGTGAGAGTGAGACACTGGGCTTCCTTAGAATGTTGTGTGTGTCTGCTGTGTCTGTCTGAGGGGGATGGAGTGATACCTTGTATAATATGATTGCTGCCAGTCTTAAATTCGTAAACTTCAGTAGGAAAAGAGAAGTGAAGAACTAAGTAGACTTATAATTAATGAGATTTAGAGCCCCAGCAATGGGTGTAGAAAACACCCAGTTTCCTATGGAAGGCTCCAGGTACGGGTGGGGGCATGTGGGACTCTTAGTTCTTATGGACAGCTAGTATGTCAAAGAGGAGCCTCCATCTGCCTTTTTGAAGCAGTCTTCATTTTTATTTGCCACATGCGAAGTTCATTCCTTTGCCATGGGAGAAGAGAACAGCTTTAAAGACTATTTTTAGCTTGTTAGCACAGATAAGGAATTCTTAGGATTGGAGAACTAATCAGGAGATCAAGATGAAAAGGAAATGAACATGCAGAACGGCAGAAAGGAGACATGGCAGAACTGAGGGCCAGAAGGAGGAGCATCTCCGCACCCATGGAGCTGTGTGAAGACATGAAGCACTTCTTGGGGGAGAGGCCTCCGCTATTCCTTGCACCACCCAGAAGATAGCATGAAACTGCTGGCACTAGGGAGGAATCTTGTTGTTTTGCAGCAAGAAAAAGTGAGAAGCAGGCCTGGTGAGAGCAGATCTGCGGGCAGGTCTGTGGGTGGACTTCTGGGGCTTGTTCTCAAGTTGGGGTGGAGTGTTCGACCAGACTCTGCAAGCTCACTGATGGGAATGGGCGCCTGTTACCTCATGTGGGCACCAAACCTCTGCGCTTCTCTCCAGAGATCTTGTGGTTCTGGGTGTGAAGCTGAAGATTCAGAATGATACGTTTTCATCTCTTCTTGCAGTTGAAGGGTCTTCATTTGAAAGAGAACAAAGATATAGGACTATGCCAGCCCCTTGGTGTTAATGATCTAAATTACAGGTTATTTCATTGTGCATGATCTCCATTTGCCACAAGACTAGGGTTGGGCAAATAAGCCAGATTTTGTTTTTTGAGACAGAATTTTGGTCTTGTTGCCCAGGCTGCAGTGCAGTGGTGCGATCTTGGCTCACCAGAACCTCTGCCTCCCGAGTTCAAGCGATTCTCCTGCCTCAGCCTCCTGAGTAGCTGGGATTACAGGTGCCCACCACCACGCCCAGCTAATTTTGTATTTTTAGTAGAGATGGGGTTTCTCCATGTTGGTCAGGCTCGTCTGGAACTCCTGACCTCAGGTGATCCGCCTGCCTCGGCCTCCCAAATGTGCTGGGATTACAGGCGTGAGCCACCGTGCCCAGCCAAACAAATTTTTAAAATTTTAAAAATGTTTAATTCCTGCAAGTCTGACAGTGATCTCTAGTAAAATCTATACAATCTATTACATGATAGATAATAAGTAATTTTTAAAAATTGAATCAGAAAAGTCGTGAGCATTTCTAAATGATTGTGGAATTATCAGAAATGAATATGGGTTAGCTAGGAGTGAGTATTACTAAGCCAACCTCATATTGGGGATAATATTGGGCTAGTAGATTTAGTTTTGTGGAATAGATTTGCAAGAGACTCTTGTAAATATCTGTTTGGGCTAGACGTTAGCATGAGTTAGATGGAGTCACTATTTGTTTAAAAACAATCTGTTGTTATTGTTTTGAGTTATCAAAATGGAATGGGCAGACCAACTGGATGCCAAAAACCTGCCATGTTTTCATTAAAAAAAAAATCAGTGTCCTCTGTCTAGAGGGCATACTCAATACAACTTCAAGCGATACAAAGCTGATAGGGATAGCTAACATGTTGTAGGACAAAGGTGGTAGAAATACTTGATATGTTATATATCACAAAGTTGAGATCTTGATAAATTGAAATCAACTAAAAAGGCTAAACGTAATGGAAATGCATGTCCTGCCTCTTGGGCTAAAAATTTTATTATATGAGTATGGAAAGAAAGTTGAACAAACATTTATATAAAAGATCTATGTGTTTTAGTTGACTACATTTATAGAATATAAAGCTTTGTAGGAGAAGATGGCCTATAAAGCTTTATATTCTGTTAAAGGGACACGGAGTGCCCACAGCTGTGATGCTCTGTAAGCCATATCTCAGGAAGGCCCTGACTGTTTGGAAGGTGTCCTGGAAAGAATGCAGGAGGAAAGTATTGGATGGTAAGAGGGACTGGGAAGCCTGGCCTGAAAACCTGACACATGGGTGTGCAAGCCTGTTTCCATCGGTCAAGTCTGTCCTGAGGAAGGAGCAGGCCTATTCTAGGTAGCTCCTGAGGGCAGTACTGCCTTTGTGGGTAGAGGTTGCTGGTGGACAGATTTGACTTGGGTATGAGCAGCCTTGATGGCTGCATTGAAGCTATGGCTTCAGTGGGTGGAGAGCTGAATTTAGTGGCCTCTAAGGTCCCTTCCAAATCTCAGATTCTGCAGTACTTGGACAATGTACATTTTGTTGTAATTTTAAAGCCACTAACATATGGTTTAGAGATGGGTTTATCACTATAATTTGGGTTATGTAATACTATAAAAGGAAACTGTGATATGACCATCCTTTAAGTGGGAAGGCCCAAGGAAGTTTCCAGAGAACCAAGAGTAACCACGACTGTTTGCAAAGAGTGAGTTTTGTTGAATGTAATTGTGATGAGAAAATACAGTTGTTCCTTGAAAAATATACTGTGACTGAAGAGAGTGCAAAGGAAGCACATCACATGTGGTACCTGTCCCCAATAATGCAGTTTGCATTTAATCCGAAGGTGAATTCCATCACATAGATATAAAGATTTAAAGAAAAAGTCCTGTCTCCCTTTGGTGATTCTTTTTGAGCATTTCTGCTTTTCAGTAATCATAGCTTTGTTTGACCAAGCTAGCGCTGCCTCTCAGGGAACGGAGAGCAGTTATTACAGCTGGCATGGGCAGCCAAGGATCTTCAGGGCCATGCCATCTTGGAGATTTTCTTCAGAAAGAGGCCCTGATTACTCTTTATTTTTGCCCGTGTTGTTTTACTCTGATCTGTAATTTAAAATCTACTATACAAAGAGTCCACAGAATGCCAGCTGGATGCTAGTTTAAAGATTTTTTTCTTTTGCTCTTTATTTTAAAAAAAATTTAAATAGGACTGTCAACTTTGGTGTTTGCTGTTAAGAAATTTGTGAGATGCAGCTTTCTGTTTCCTTAATTTCAGTGGACTAAGATATCAGAAACAAAATCACCAGTGTAAGACTCTGTTCAAGGGGTCTTTTTTCCTAGCAAAGTGGGCAGGGATGACTCAGCCAACTTAATCTCACATGGAGGAGGGGAGGACCGGCAGGCTTCTAGAATGGGCCTCTAATGGCAGCCTGGCAGCTGTGACTCAGGGAACCCTTGCATGTATGCTGGGTGTCCAGTTCTGCCCATTCTTCTCAGGCCATGATGGGGTCACACATGGAAGGGAGGAAGCAGGCAGGCAGGACCAAGAGTGTGCTTGAGCTCATGGGTCACTGTCAACTGCAGAGGACAGTAAATGGCTCCTTCTTGCTGGTTTTGAAAAGCAGATGCTTAACTCATATATAATAATGGGTGCGTCTTGACTTTTGTTCACTGCTCTTTATCATATGTTTGGACTTCATTTGGGAGCAAGGGAGAGCGTAGCTTTTATTTTTGGTTTTATGATTTTCTGCCTTTTAAATGTAAAGCCATATCTTTTCGTTTCCCATTTCCTTCAGTTATTCAAATGTCTTAATGTCTTTAGCCCACACATTGAATCTTGTACATAATCATTTCTATGACCCCGGCTTGGTAGAACATCAGGAGGTGGATGTGCTCAAACTCTGCTCTTGCCCTGGAAGTACAGTTCTTTCAGAGTCTCTCTTAATGGGCTCCCCTGATTAGGTCAGGCTCACCTAGGTAATCTCGCCTTTGATTAATTCAGAGTAAACTGATTTGGAAACTTAATTACATCTGCAAAATTCCCTCATTGTTGTCACATAGTTTAACCTAGTCACAATGATGATATCTCATCACATTCACGAGTCTAACCCAGATTATATAGTGGGTACAGCAGAGAAGGGAGTCTTGGGGGGCATTTTAGGATTCTGTCTACCATACTCCTGTAAACATTTACTCATTTAAGCCTCAAAGAATTACACAGGATTAGTCAGTAACAATTTTCCTTACAGAGCTTAAATTCCTTTCCACCTCAAGTTCACTCACTTAGTACTTTATTATGAATTTCACCAAACTCCCTGTGTGGAAATGAGCTTCAGGACCAGTTTTAGCAGAAGAAAATAGGTTAACAAATTTATTCAATTCAACACGTTAGGATTTTATTCTATCTAGAATATTCTGGGCATGTGGTCTAGTGCAAGGCTACTCAGTGTGATCTATAAATCACTGCGGATTGGAGAACTGTACGTATCACAGTGAGATATGAACAGAAAGTGAGAGTAAGGATTTAGAAACATTTATAGTAATTTAATACTGTCGCAGTATCTAAGCCAGTGATGAATAAGCACATCTTTTTGACCAAAATATAGGACAGGTTGGGTATTGCTGGACTCACGTGATGAGTTACATATGGTGTGATCTGTGTGCTGGTCCTGTGTTTTAGAAATAGGTTAGAAGGTAGGATTTTATTTTTAATCAACCTTATTGAGGTATACTTTACATTCAGAAAAATGCACCCACTTTGACAATATGATGAGTTTAGACAAATGTATAGACCCATGTATCTACCACTACCACAACTGAGGTTTAGAACATGCTCGTGTTTTCAAAAATTTCCTTGTACCCCTTCTCAATCACTGTAGGCCCTCTCCGCTCCCCACCTGTAGCTTCCAAGCCACTGGCGATTACTGATAGGCTTCCTGATTAGATTAGATTAGATTTATCTTTTCTAGAGTTTCATATGAATGAACTAATTCACTGTGTACTCTTTTATGTTATATTATGTTTTATGTTTGCCTATCTGAAGATCACAAAGATTTTATCCTCTGTTTTCTGGTAGACATTTAATAGTTTCAGTTTTTCTATTTTGGTCTATAATCCAATTTGACTTAATTTTTATGGATGAGGTAAGATATGGATGTCTATTAATAGTTGTTCAAACACCATTTGTTGGAAATACTATATTTTCCTGTTGATTTATATTGGCACTTAGGTTGAAAATCAGTTGACGGTGTATGTGTGGTTCTAGGAATGGATTCCATATTCTGTTCTATTGCTCTGTGTGTTCATGCTTAGGCCGATGCTATACACTCTTGATTACCATTTTTGTATTGTACATTTTGAGATTAAGTAGTACAAGTCTTCAAGTTCAAATTCTTTGTCAAAATTATTTTGATTGTTCTATGCCCTTTGTATTTCTATATACATTTTAATAATCAGATTGCTGATTTTTTTTTATTTAAAGAATCTGGGATTTTTATTGGGATTGCAGTGAAAGTGAATCTGTAGATCAATTTGTGGAGAACTGACATCTTAATAATATTGAGTCTTCTATTTATTCAGGTGTGTATCTTCATTTATTTGAGCTTTCTCAGTTTCTTCCTGCAAAGTTTTATAATTTTCAGGGTACAGGTCTTGCAAATACTTTGTTAAATTTATTCTTAGGCGTGTCATTTTTTGATGCTATTATAAATTTAAATTTCCAAATTTTATTGCTCATATATAGAAATAAAATTGATATTTTTATATTAACCTTATAGCCTGCAATTGTGCTAAACTTATTATTTCTAGTAGCTTTACTAAATAGATTTCCTAGGATTTTCTGTATATGTAATCATATCATATGTAAATAAAGTCAGTAGCTTAATTTAATGCTTAATATTATTAGTTGAATATTATTTGGTCAATGTATATTAATTTATTTGTAGCCTTAATTTACTGATGGTGAAGGGCAAAATAAATTTCACTGGGCTTTTTTTTTTTTCTGGTCAAGAAAAGACCCGTTTCCTTGAATAAGCAGTAGTGGGTTGTAAACTAAATGGTGAAAATGGAAGTCATTTCAAGAGCAAAATATTTTATATTAGTTATACCTGGAAGTATTCATATATTCATTTTTATAGCTATAATTAGCTAAATAAACTGCTAAAACCACTGTGTATGTTATTCTGTGAGAATTTAGTGCTAATGAAGGGAGAAGACCATCTGTATGTAAATAGTATTTACATGTAAAACAAATTATTGAAAACAAAAATAATTCTTTGAAAGAAATAATCCAGTTAAAGAGCTGACTGATGCCAATGTTCACTATTTCATATATCAGCATTAGTACTTTGTGGGTTTCTTACTAAGTAACAGTTTGGTTTGCTAAGAATAAAAAGCCGATATTCAAATGATCAAGCCAGTAATGTAAGACTACATCAAAAATGTTTGTGTGGAAATGTTGGGTAAATCTATGGCAAAGAAGATACCTCAGACATGGCTTTCCAATGATATATTCAGAAACTGGCTAATGATATAGAATGATATATGAAAAGCAACCCATAGAACAAATGGAGTCAGTAAGGAATTTTCATTACAGGTTAAAGAATGCACAGATTTGCTAAGTGGCAATTCTTCTAGTAAGTGTGTAATTTCATCATGTTGATATGATGGAAGAAGTCTTTTCAGCGTTATTACTGATAAACACAACTAGCTCTGAATGACATAAAACTGAAGAATTACATTTTCAACAAGAGTGGTCTGCAGTTTAAGTTTTGTACAGGATAGTGTGTTCTGACGGCATCATTGCAACGACAGAAAAATATTCTAGAGAAGCCCCATGGATTAAAGAGCTTTTAACAGAATGCAAATCAGTGCACTCCTTCCTTCACTGAGAAAGTCTGGGTATGAAAAAAATGCCATCCAAACTAAACAGTTTGCTTAGTGCTGATATAAGAATTGTAAAATATATACAGGCAAAGGTGTTAAAAATTATCCTTCCTTTTATATGCTAAAATGGAAGCTAATTATAAACTGATATTGCATGCTGAGGTATGACAGTTACCTATGGAAAAGTTCTGTGGAAAATAAACTGTGAAATAAGTTCTTAGCATTTCTTGAAGGCAAGGAACCAGCTTGTTCTCAATTCCTTAAAGATATGAATTAGACAACCAGATTTGCTTATTTGTTTGTTATCTGAGGTTAAAACCCCCACGCACAAAGGAATGCAATACTTTTTTTTAAAATGGGATAAAAGATCAGTGGGCAGAAAAAAAGTTATAAGTTTCACAAGCACAGAAATTCTACAGATTGCTATGTTATGCCCCATGATTTAACTGCAGCGATTTGTGACGTAATGATCTTAATATTGCACATCTATGAAACATTGTCACCAAATACCTTATGAATTTGATCAAGCATTTTGAATTTTATTTTTTTACCAAAAATGATCTATGTTTAGGAAATGTATGGTAGTAGCTACTGATTTCAACCAAAGATAATTTAAATTTAACCGTAACTGCACAGGATAAATTGTGGAACTGGCAGCTACTGAAAGATTCAAGATGTGTTTTGATAATATAGCATTTGCTTTCATTTTGGATAAAAGTTGAAAATTAATGTTCTGAGCTTGCCAAAATTATGCTAAAACCTCTTTCCCTATTTTCATCAACATACCTCTGTGAGACTCCTTTCTGTCCTTAGGAGTGTTGCTAAAATGAAATACAGAACAACTTAGACATATCTTAGCCCCTGCAAGTAGCTTGGTTTATCCAACCTAAAATAGATAAGTTAACAAGCAAAAGGTAAGCTGAGTTGTCCTATTAAAAACTTTGAATATTGGTATATAATGTTTTTTTTCATTGTATGAGTATTAGCTTTTTTGCTTTTTTGTTTTGTTTTGATTTTTTGAGACAGGGTCTCACTCTGTCACCAGGCTGGAGTGCAGTGGTGCCTTCTTGGCTTGCTGCATCCTTCACCTCCTGGACTCAAGTGATCCTCCCACCCAAGCCTCCCAAGTAGCTAGGACTAGAGGGGTGGGCCACCACACTTGACTAACTTTTGTACTTTTGTAGAGATGGGGTTTCACCATGCCTGGCCAAGTATTAGCTTTTTGCTTGTGCTACAACAAAACATTATGAGAATAATAGTGATCTTCTATATCGATTGGCCTATGCTTGCTTTTGTTATGTTTGTATTGTCTAATTCTTTCCTTTTTCTGCAAGTTATATATTTTCAGATTATATTTACTGAAATTCAATTTTGTGTATTGAGTCTAATGTTAAAATATTTGGCATGTACTTATACATCCTTTTTTATTTCCTTTACTGGCAATTTATTTTTACTGTTTTTTACAAAAGCATTGGTCAGCAATGGACTTGAAATGTCCTTCCACACTAATAGTTGGGAAGCACTGCATTGAGTTCTTTCTTTCTTTCTTTCTTTCTTTTAAGACAGAGTCTTGCTCTGTCGCCAGGCTGGAGTGCAGTGGCACGATGTCGGCTCACTGCAACCTCTGACTCCCTGGTTCAAGTGATTCTCCTGCCTCAGCCTCCTGAGTAGCTGGGATTACAGACACGTGCCACCACAGCCAGCTAATTTTTATATTTTTAGTAGAGATGGGATTTCACTATGTTGGCCAGGATGGTCTTGATCTCCTGACCTCGTGATCCATCTGCCTCAGCCTCCCAAAGTGCTGGGATTACAGGCATGAGCCACCACGCCTGGCCGAGTTTTTGGTTTCTTTTTGGGAATTTTATTTCAGTGGCATCCCCTGCACTGCCCTCCCACACACTCCTCCAGAGGCTGCCTGCAGGGGATGCCTCTGAATCTGTTCCAAGCAGTTTCCACAGCAAGGCTGTTAGGAACCTCCATGAAGACCTCAAATTGCTCCACAAAGAAAACTTGACAATAGAGGGTATTATCCAGAAATATTATTTATCTTAGTCTCAAGCTGGCTAGCATGGCGGTTGTTTTTAGAGACTACTTTTACCTTCACGCTGAGGAGCCAGCAGGCCCCTCAGCTCTCTGCATTTCTCCGCTGACTCTGCCAGCTGTGGAGTGTGCTTGCAGGGAGCTTGCCAAATGCAGGGAGCTTTTTCTTGCTGTGTTCTCCCCTTCTCTTGGGCACTGGAGGGCATTCACCATCAGTCGTTTAAAAACTTCCCTCTCCCACCGGCTCCCCTGCTTTCTCCCTCTCTCTTTCTGGCAGCTTCTCTGGCTGTGGCTTCAGTAGCCCTTCTGCCCAGATCCCAGGCCCTCCCCTCCTGCCTGTACTTCTGTCAGTCCATGGGATGTCAAATCTAGCAGCCCCTCAAACTCAGCATGACCACTGTTAGGTGTGTCTGTTGTCAGCAAAACCTGTGGGCAGTCACCCGACCCAGAGGCCTGGCCATCTCCCTTCCCCACATATTGCTCAGGTATGGAGGCCTGTACCTGGTGTCTGCTGCCCCAGTGCTCTCCATCCATGCCCTGCCTCGGCTCAGGCCCTCTCACTCTCCTCTGCACCACTGTAAGACACTGCTCTTCATCCTGTCTTCAGGCTCACTCCTCTAGCTCATCTTCCACATTGGCACTTGAGTTTTCACTCAGAAAACCAGTTCTGATCCTGGACTGACATCTGTGTGGCCTCAGGGTGAGGCCTAGACACTTTGCAGCCTGTCCTGAACAACTGGGCTCATCTGGGATGACTCTGTCTACCTCGCACCCAAAGTTGTGCTGAACACAGGCAGTTGCAGACACAAGCCATTTAGGAAGGCAACAAAACAAAATTAATCTACTAGCATCTCATGGAAACTCTGGACGAGAAAGAATGTGAAAGCTTCTAGCTAGCAGGAGATGCTAAATGGGAAAAAAAACAGTACAGCATCTTATTACTGAAAGAAGTTATGAAAAAGGCCCTTGATTTTTATTGAATGCTCCTTCATTGTTGTAGTTAATACATAGTTTTCTAAAAAGACTTTCAAAGTTCTATCCCCAACCCTATGGTTTCTTTCCCAAAAAATCTTAAGCTTTTCAGCCATGTATTTTTTCTCCATGGGGCTGTAGAAAGGCAGCTGTATTACTTGCCAACCTGGCTTTCGCTTGCAGAGGACCCTCCAGGTGTGTTGTCAGAACTTTGGCTCTGCCCCAGGATTTAGCAGAGGAGTCAATGACTATTTGGGTAATGAATAAATGAATCCTCCCACACTCTAGGACTAAATCAGTACTTGTCAAATCTTAATGTGCATGTGACTGTATTAGTCAGGGCTCTCTGGAGAAACAAAACCAATAGAGTGTGTGTGTGTGTGTGTGTGTGTATATATATATGTATGTAGTTACATAAGAGGAGACTTTTTATGGGAATTGGCTCATGTGATTATGAAGCCCAAGAAGTCTCATGATCTGCTGTCTGCAAGCTGGAGACTCAGGAAAGCCAGTGGTGTCATTGAGTTTGATGGCCAAGAACCAGGGGAGTGGGCAGTGTAACCTCTCAGTATGAGGCCATAAGCCTGAGAACCTGGGAGGTAGCTGGTGTTAAGTCCTAGAGTCCAAAGGCCTGAGAACCTGAAGCTCTGATATCCTAGTGCAGGAAAAGATGGATGTTCCAGCAGAGAAAGCATTTGCCCTCTTCGATTCTTTTGTTCTATGTGGTCCCTCAATGGATTAGATGATGCCCTTCCCACCCCCACAATAGTGAGGGGGCTCTTCTTTACTCAGTCTACAGATTTAAATGTGAATCGTTTCTAGAAATGCCCTCACAGACACACCCAGAAATAATGTCTTACTAGCTGTCTGGGTATCCCTTAGCCCAGTCAAGTTGACACTTAAACTCCACCATCTTAGTGACTCTTCTAGGGATCCTGTTAAAATGTAGGTGATGTTTTAGTAGGTCTGTACCAGTAGGACCAAGGTTCTTTGTTTCGAATAAGCTCCCAAGTGATGCTGATGCTGCTGGTCCAGGGACCATCCTTTGAATAGCTAAGGAATAAACTACCCAAAAAACAAGGGGAGCACTCAAGCTCGGGCAGCCATCCAATGAGCACCGGCCCAGCTGTCATCTTCTGCAGCAGAAGCAGGCGCAGGGCACTTCAGGAAGCCTTTCCACATCCGCCTGGGGAGAGCCTTCTCTTCCTGACAGAGGATGTGGCTGCTGATCTCCCACTCCCCTTCCTTATTTGAGGAGCTCCTTGAAAGGGCCACACGTCGGGGAGGGAAAGGGCGTGGGGCACTGTCCCAGCTGGACGCGCTGCCCGCCTCCTCTGAGTCTGCGTTGGTCAAATGAAGGGGCTCCTCCGGGCCTCCACGGCCCTCCCACTGCTCATATTCTGCCACCTGTGCCTGCTCCTCTGATCACCAAGCCCCCAAGGGTCACCAGTGCTGCTCCAGGACTCTGAAGATTATCTTGAGGCAGGAGTGGTGGAGGCCAAGCTTTGAAATTTTTCTTAATGAACCTAAGCACCTTTATGGTAGAAAAAACCCAATACATAATAAACTCTATTAATATCTCCCCACATAATCAACATAGTTCACATGCTTGTCATTTTTAAATGGCTCAGTAGTTGCATTCCCTTAGCTTGCCTGGATAGGCCATGTGTAGCCATTCCTCTGAGGCTGGACACTTGGCCCATCTCTATTTTTTTCCTCTTGTATTTTAAATGGTGGGGCTGTGACTATCTGCTGAGATTATCTCCACCCCCACCCTCCTGCCCTGCTATTGCCTTGGATAAGCTTTTGCAATTGGCAGGGCACCCAGTTACATGGTCTTAGAGCATGCTATACTTTTTGCTTTTTTATAATATTTTCCCCAATTGCATGGTTGTGTGTGTAAGGTCAGTCTCTCTTATAGATTCCTCAGTTCCAGGAGGATAGTCTCTTCCTTTCTCTCTTTGTCTTTGCAACATTCTTAGCAGCTAGAATATTGCCCAGCAAGCAGGAGCTCAGTAAAAATGGGTGAGGTGAGCAGGTATATGCCCCAGAGCTGGATGTCGAGGTGTGCTTCCCACAGGCTGCACCTGCCCACCAATGCAAGGTGAGGACCTGCATGAGCCAGGCATTGTCAGACCCTGGGCAAATTCAGAAGGGTGGGCATGAACCCTGCTTTCTGAGGAGAAAGGGATGGTCAGTGGCCAATTCTACTTTAATGTGGTAAGTGCCAGAAAATGTGGAAGCTCAGAGTTGTACGGGAACATAGAGGATGAGGACCAGGCTGAAGCTGGGGTCTACAGGAAGTGTGACTGGAGACAGGGAGGCCAGAATTGGGTCCAGAAGGCTTCAGGAGGTTTTCTAGGAGGCCTGCTGCAGACTGCTGGACGTCTCTGTGGCTGTTGTAGTGGGCAGAGTCCCTGCTGGCAGAATTCTTAGCTTTGTGTCTGCTGGTAGTCTCCTTATTTTTAAGCTTATGATAGAGATGATACGCTGGGAAACCACATGTTACAGGGAAGCTTCGCACAAACAGCTGTGCTGTGTAATTGCCGTGATGCTCCTTAATTATAGACATCACAGCCAAGTGCCATCTCTTCATCACATTTTAGACGCAGTGCCTGCCCCGTGGAACAAAATGTACCTCCTCATGGAATCGTGGACTCGCTGAATTTGGTTGGTAGTGCTAGAAGGAACCTTGCTCAAGTTACAGTGACACGTTGCATGATTTTTTTAAAAAGCCCCAAAAACAAAATTAGAAAAGTCAAGTCAAATTATGCTAAGTTAGGATTTCTGACTTTAGTTCATGAAAGTCCGTGAATAAAGCTTTGGAATAGAATAATAAATTACTGATTACAGACTGTTTCCTCTATGAGTCATAGTGAGAGAGTGTTATTATTTTTCACAATTTAGAAGTGTCATTGCCAAAGACTGGAATACTTAGGAACTTCCAGACACTGGACATTCCGTGTGTTCTGAGAATGCCCCCTCCCTGCTCCCCTTCTCCCAGATTCCCTTTCCCCATTGCTCTGTTTCATGTAATGTGTTTGCAAGGTTGTGGCTCAAACTTCCTTTAAGTATGTGGCATTCTTTGAGCTGAAAATAGCCTATGGAGGCTAACAGTTGATTTTGTTTTCCTTTCAAGGTATATTCTTGATAATGTTTATCATACAGAAGATAAGATAATTTCCATATTTAGCTCAAAACTAGTGGATTTTATTCCTTAGCTCTTCATAAATAGGTATTTTCTCTGAGACTTAAAAAAATTATTAAAAATACTGGCCTTTAAGATATTGGCATTTGGACTTCTCAGGATTGACACACACATTTTTCCTATTATCTATGTTTCATTATATTGTTGCACAGAAAAATACAGGCAAATTTTTAAGCAATGAGGATTTGGTGGAATCATTTTATTTTTTAAGTTTATTTTTATATTTTAGCTTTTCATTTGAGGTAATTGCAGAGCTCCCCAAAAAGTTGCAAAAATAATATGTAGATTCCCTTATACCCTTCACTCAGTTTCCCCAAATGTTCACATCTTTTAAACCATAGTACAAGCAGTAAAGTCAAGACATTAACATTGATGCATTTCCATTAACTGTTCTAGAGACTTTATTCAAATTTTGTCCACTGTCTCACTAATGCCCTTTTTCCTATTCCAAGGTCCAGTTCAGTATCCAATCCAGGATCACACATTTTATTTCAGTTGTCATGTCTCCCTAGTCTCTGGTTTGTGGCAGTTCCTCAGTCTTTTTATTTCATGACCTTGACTCATATGAAGAATACCTGCTAATTATTTTGTAGAATGGCCCTCAAGCTTGGTTTGTTTGATGTTTCCTTGTGATTGATTTCAAGTTATACATTTTTGACAAAATGCCACAGAATTGTCATGCCCTTCTCAGTTCATTGTATGTGGAGGTACGTGTTGCCAATGTTTCTCATTACCGCTGATGATAACTTTGATTACTTGGGGTAGTGGTTTCTCCACTAAGAAATTACTGTTTTTCCCTTTGTAATCAATAAGATACTCTGAAATTATGTAAACATCCTGCTCATCATGCTTTTACAACCCTTAATAATTCTTGCCTGTGACAATCATTACTGTAGTGTTTGCCAAATGGTAATTTTCTGTTTCTTTGATTCCATCTGTACTTATTAATTAGAATTCTACTGTAAGGAAGAGCTTCTCATCTCTATTTATTTGTATCAGTATGAACTCATGGATATTTGTTTTATTCTATGGATTATAACCCAGTATTATCATCACTTATTTTGTTGCTCAAATTGTTCCAGATTTGACCATTGGTAGATCTTTAAAGTTGATTCTTGTGTCACTTAAACATTCCCTCATCACATTTTTTGAATGTTCATATTTTCTGGCATCTCAAGAAGTTTCATGCTTATTTTGTATTTTCTCTGCCCAATCCTGAAATCAGCCGTTTCTCTAAGGAGCCATGTTTCCTTTTAATGGAGAACGGTGTTTAGAAACCAAGATCTTGAAGGCTGGATGTGCTCATTGATACTGGGGTGTTGCTGGTTTTATACCTCCTGAGATCACGGAGCTAGGAAATATAGCTATATACAAATATATGCATATTTACTTCCCTGTCTCTATTAACAACACTGAGTTTGTACTGATGTGACCTATTTTAATCTGACCCCACAGACCTTAGTCTAGTCTTTCCCTTTTATTTGTAGCTCCTCTCTTCATCAATAAGAAACTCAGCTTCCATTAGCCACAATGTTTATTTATTCAGTCTTCAAATACATATATTTTCAGAATTGTTAACCTATGTGTCTGTAGAAAAAACTCCCAAGGCAGGCAGATCACGAGGTCACGAGATTGAGACCATGGTGAAACCCCGTCTCTACTAAAAATACAAAAAATTAGCCGGGGGCAGTGGCGGGCGCCTGTAGTCCCAGCTGTTCAGGAGGCTGAGGCAGGAGAATGGCGTGAACCCGGGAGGTGGAGCTTGCAGTGAGCCGAGATCATGCCCCTGCCCTCCCCCATGGGCGACAGAGTGAGACTCCATCTCAAAAAAAAAAAAAAAAAAAGAATTGTAAATTTTTTTAAAATCTGAGCCTTCCAGTATCTAGCCAAGATGTTTTTCAGAGTTACTTAAGTTCTCTTTCTTTCCTGCCCCCTTCAGTGTGGTTATATTATTTATTTGTAATACAGTTAGATTCACAAAATGGAGTATGTTACTTCTCATACTCCATTTTGGGTTCTCCTCATATCCTGGTTGATTTTAATTGTTTATTTTTTGAATATGTGAGAAGCATAAGCATGGTTTTAGAAATCAGAATTACACAAAGAGGCAGACCAGAGAAGTGTGAATTCCTCCTCACCCCACTATCCTGTTCTCATTCCCCACTTCTTTCTTTCTCCCCCTCTTCTTTCCTTTCTTGTTTCCACTCATCCTCTATAGATAACTAGTCTCCTTTCTGGTTTATCATTCTGTAATTTCTTATTGCACAAATGAGCAGATATGTGGATATTTTCTCATTGCCTTTTTTAACACAAAGGGTAGCATGCTATAGATTTTTTTTTCATTTTCGTTTTTTAAACTTTAACATCCCGGAAATCACTTCATATAAGTTCAGAGAGATATTTTTTATTCTATTTATGATATCTGCATCATATTCCATCATGCAGATGTATTATAGTTTATTCAACAACTCTCCTATGTAATGACATGTAGGCTTTTAATATTTTGCAATTACAAACAATGCTGCAAAATGAATAGCCTCATGCATGTGTATTTTCACGTTGTTGGAGGTATATTGTCAGGGTAAATTTCTATAACTAAAAGATAAGTCAAAAGATAAAGTACCCATATAGTTTAGATGTTTCCAAATTTCCTTCCAAAAGATTGTAGTAAGGTAATCTGAAGAAGACAGGCTGTGATCTATGTATGTCCAGGTAGAGGGCAGGACAACAGTTAGTGGTTGTAGAGATGGGCATGGGTGGCTCTGTTGGAAGGTGGGGGACTTCACTTACTGCTTTTTCCTCCTGCTGTCTTCTAAAGACATCAGCACAGTAGGGCAGAAAGAGAATAGGCTTTGAGGCCAGTTCAGGACTTAGATAGTTAATCTATACCTTTCCAGGCTCTCTAGGGGACATATGAGCTGCTGCTTGTGGTGGTAAATTCAGTGATCTCTTCTGTTAGGAAAAGAACATGAGCTGGTGATGAGGTGTGGGTTAAAAACTTCTGGGTTTTAGGCCTGCCTTTGAGTTTTGGCAGTATGATTCTTAAGCAGGCATTTTATTTAACCTCCCTGAAAAATAAGAATAATAAATTCTAATGTATGGAAAGTACTTTTCATGGTGTCTGGCGGGGTCGATGTGGTTGGACTGAGGAGTAAACAAATTGTAAATGGAGTGGTACCCTGTGAAAGTTATTTCCCTTCTCTAGTCCCTAATTCTGTTCAATTTATTTGAAGTAGGAAGAGATATTCTAAATCATTCCATTGACCATGAGGCAGTGTTTAAAATTCCTATAAAAATGAGCTTTGCTTTACCTCAATATTTGATGGACTGGCTAAGGGTAGGATTATGAAGGTTTGGGCCTCTGTCTCATCTTGGGTTTTTCTTTCCATTCGAGGTTGCCCCATTGGTGGGTTCCAGAAATCATGGGCATGTCCAGGTAGTTGCAGCGAGGCTCCCTCGCTGCGGTCAGCCACAGCCATCAGGGTTATAGTTTCCTGGATCTTTACCATAAGTAAGGTTGAAGCAGAAGTTGCCATTTTCTTCTAAATAAATTCATTGAGAAACCTTGATCCTACTCCAGGATTCTCCAGGGTTTTTTGTTGCATCCAAATCAATAGGGCTTCCCTCCAGGTCTCCATTGATGAATGGATTCTCTGGCCCCTGTCCTGGGTTAGGCTTTGGAGACAGGAACTTGTTGCCAGGACAGCAGATAGAAAAGGATTTAAGGTCAGCTGAGAAATAGTCCACAATTAATTGTGCTGTGAATACAGGGCTTTTCCCCAAGGAGCGAGCAAGTGTTTGAAAACCCGACCTCGTGGTAGGCTGTGGTCCTCCATGGCTGGCGCTCAGGGATGCTGAGCACTGGCAATCTGGCCTTCCTCAGCGCATAAGGGCCCTGGGGGCTCTCAGAATGACAGGTCATCATTAGTCGCGGTGAAATCACCAGCAACGTGAGGAGCCAGCCACGGAGTCAGGCTGGCTTTTAACTGCTTTAGATCTATGTATTAATTTCTCCTACTCAGCAGCCCAAGCCTCTGTGGACTTTTTTTTTTTTTTTTTGGCTTTTCCAGTGCGCTGTCTCGTCAGCATTGGAGACTGCTCCCAGAGAGGTCAGGCCTAATTCCTCATTGGCAAGTTTTGCCACACTTTAATCCACATGTCCCAGATTGAACCCTTTTTGAATGGAAAGGCTTTGCAAGTCCGTAAGGGTCTGCAAGTAAGTAGAGAGAATTGCGGGAGGAGCTGCAGCTGGGGAGGTCATGGAATCACATCCTGTCCAAGGTTGGTCCTGGAGGAAGGTTGCCTGGTTTGCACTGGCCAGTTCATATGCAAACTTGGCTCGCATTCTTGTTATCCCTCACCCCCACCTGCCCCCAGTGCTCCCTGAGCCCTTAGTGCAAATCAGTGCTTTAATAGTTGTTAAATGTATGCATCTCTCTCCAGTAGAATGAGTTACTGAAAGGTGGTCTGTCTTACTCATCTATTTATCTAGTGTCTGGCCTTTAATCTCCTTCACTAAAAACTTCTAAAATGAATAAGAGGAGGGCTGACTGGGGTAGCAGTGGAGAGGGGAAAGGCCACCCTGCATGTCCCTTGCTGGGGAGGTTGAGGGTGAGGCCAACAGCCCTTGGATTTTTGCCTAGGACCTGCTGTGATCACTTGAAAGATGCTTGCAAATGGCACCCCGGCAACTCCTTTTCTTCTGGATTTGAGATAGATCTTATATCAAACACCAAGGTGTCTTTAGAATCCAGAGACAAGGGGTGCAGTATTCCTCAAACCACAACCTCCAGGAAGAGTTGAGGCAGGGCCCTAACTGCCTGCCTCTGTATCTGTGATTACTGTAAATGCAGTATCTCATTCCCCAGGCCTTTGTGTAAAAATGATGTTCTGGACGGACCACATTAACTCTGTAGGTCAACCTCATGTCACTGCAAATCCCCTGGGATATGAGTATGTGTTTGAGGGGCCCAGGCCAGAGGATCTCTCAGGATGACTTTGTGCTTGATTTGGGGACATGACTTGTGATTGGGCCCTGGCATGTGACAGTACTGTCTGGGCATCATCAGCTTGACTTTGCCTAATTGGTTGGGTTTTGTTTTTCCTGCCTGAGCTGGTTTTGTTTTGTCTGTTTGTTTGTTTTTTCCCCCAATAGGGTGGCAAGGCTGGTGTTGACTGTACCGAAGAGCTTTGTGTGGTGTGGACCATGGGTTTCTCTTCACCTTAAGCACAGCTATCAAAAGGGCTGGGGGAGATTGGAGGCTCCAGCCTCAGGAAGTACCCCAAATCAGACAAGAGCTAGTCAGTGCCCTAAAATGGCAATTGCAACATTATTTCTAATGAAAATCTGAAAGCAACCGTAATGTTTAACTGCAACAGGTTAAGTTTAAGTACATTATCAACTTCATGGAATATCATGTAATTGTTAACATTAATAGTGTAGCGACCTGGAAAAGGGCTGTTGTTAAGGTAAATAAAAGCAGGTTTCAAAATTGCCTTATCAGCACATTAAAATGCATATGAACAGGAAACTGGTTACTTTACTTTTCACTGAGGAGGGCAGTCAGGCAGCTGGAGGGACCAGGAGACAGGAGGACTGGGGAGAGAACATTGTGTAGACTTTTGTGCCTTTGGACTTTTGAACAATGTGAATTGAAGGTATTTCCTTTTCAAAAATAAATAACAAAAAGATGAAACAAATGTATAAAAATTGAAAGGAAATACAACAAAAGGATAATGGTGGTATTAGATGGTGCCATGAAGAATATTTTCATTTCACTCTAAGCTTCTTATAATAGGAAGAAGGAATTGGTAGTATTTTGAATTTAAAAGGCAAGTGTGAGTACACTTGTGATAGGAAGACTCTCCCTGAAATTACTAAAATGTTAAGGAAACTAGACAGAGTCCACTCTGTATTTTCTGTGTAGGTTCATAAAGGGTAGGGTAGAAGCCATCCCAGAGATTGCCCAAAACAATGGATGTATAACTGTCATTTCTTTGGGACTTTGCATTGTATTTTTAAAATTTGTTTCAGGGTCACACATTTATTTTAACAATCAAGCCCTATTCTGCAGGCCCCCACCAGCCCTGCCCTGCCCTGCTCTTCTCTGTGTGGACCTGCCTCCATGCAGCTGGCCAGGCAGTGGACAGTGGTGGGTTGCATCTCTCCCACATGACTCTCTGGGGCCAGGCTGACTTGGCTTCCCAAGCATTTTATACACAAGGCTCCCCGCCTCCCTCTGTGTGAGGGAGGGTTTTGTTTGGACAGCCTTTTCCCCTGGGGCCCAGAATGGGGGACAGGACCTCAAATTACTCTTCCTCCTTCTGCTTCTTGCTGGGCCAGTGAGGGTCCAGTTGTGTGGGACAACTCAGGATGGGGAGCCTGCTGAGATGCTGAAAAGGAGCCTGAGCCTCTGGCTGTCCCTGGGGGGCCACCCACAGCTGGTCTTGCGGTTGAGAAATTTGTCCTTTTGGCCTTTCCTTGCTGTGCCTCTGTGTCTCCTCTGGGGACTTCTCTCCTTGCACTCTCTTGTGACCAAACATGCAGCCTCTGTCCTCCTTTATTCAACCCAGAGCCCCCCAGTTCCCCTTTCCTCCCCCTCCCTACTTTCCTTTTCAGGACAGCCATTTCTCGGTGTCCCCTTTATCTGGGGAGTGATAGAAAGGACTCTTTTACCCTGATGCTTCACAGTGGTATTTGCATTTGAAAGATGCTTGAAAAATACGTGGTTTTAACCAAAGCAGTTAATCCCTAATAGTAGAGCTTCAGGTTGCACAGCAAGGACAGGATGGAGCTATTTGGGGGCACTGTATGCCTGTCAGTGGCTCTCAAATCACACCACCTTAGAAGCTGCCTATACTTTCTGTGTTTAAAGGCAATTCTGGTTTGACTACTAGATAATTGAAATGGTACATATATGTTTTAAATATTTGTTATTCTTATGAAGTAAAACATAGGGAAGGCACAACATATTAAGTATATGGCTTGAATAATTCTGAGTATCATTCTAATTTTGTTACATTTCCTTGGCATCCATGCTGCATATGCCCTTGTCATCCGTATGTTATTCGTGTGGGGTTGAGACTTCAAGGCTTAAGGGTACCTGCCTAATGTCTGAGAGACAGAAAGCAGAATTGGAACACAGGTCCATCTGACCCCAGAACTTTGGTCCCCATATTAACTGCTTTCCTCACTTTTACTCACTTCTTCCCCAGCTTATTCCACAGAGTTTTACTCTAGGAGATAACTAAATGCCTTCTAAAATAGCAGCAAAATATACAGCCTAAAACAACTTTTAGTGTTTCATGCTTGGCAAGAATTCTTGGAATTTAAAAAATGGCATTCCGTTCCTCTTGTTCTGATATACATAATAATTAGTTTGTTCAGTAAATTTTTCTCAATATATTAGGGAAAGATATTTTCCAAGTTCATTTTGATGATTGATTTATTATTAAATGGGCACCCAGGTTGGGTGAATGAACACTAAAAATTATATATGATGATAATGATGATGAAAATGACCATATTTCTTTTTCGGAATTTTTGAACCATGTTTTTCATTTAAATTAAAAAAAAAATTCAGTAGGTTTTTGGGGAACAGGTGGTGTTTGGTTACATGAATAAGTTCTTCAGTGGTGATTTCTGAGATTTTAGTGCACTTATCACTGGAGCGGTATACACTGTAGCCAATGTGTAATCTTTTATCCCTCACCCCACTCCCACCCTTTCCCTGAGTCCCCAAAGTCCATTGTATCATTCTTATATCTTTGTATCCTCATAGCTTAGCTCCCACCTATGAGTGAGAACATACGATGTTTGGTTTTCTCTTCTGAGTTACTTCACTTAGAATACTGAATTGTATTTTTCTTACAGTTTGATAAAGGAAATAAAATTCTACTTCTGATGAGCAGCCAGTAATAAGGAGCAGAATTAACGTGAGAGGGAAAGCAGCCAGCGGAGCTCCCTGGTGGGAAGGAGAAGACTAGGGCTGCATGCAGGGGCTCTGAGGTCAGACCATTCCTGGGGTTTTAAAGGGAAGTGGTTAAGATAGGATGAGTGTTAGACCAGTATCATTTACGACCAGTTTTTTTATTTATTTATTTTTTATTTTTTTTATTTTTAAAGAAAACTCCCTGAGGCCAGGCACGGTGGCTCAAGCCTGTAATCCTAGCACTTTGGGAGGCCAAGGTGGGAGGATTTCTTGAGGCCAGGAGTTCGAGACCAGCCTGGGCAACATGGTGAGACCGTGTCTCTAAGTAAAATAAAAATAATTAGCTGGGCATGGTGGTGCACACCTGTAGTCCCAGCTACTTGGGAAACTGAGGTGGGAGGATTCCCTGAGGCCAGGAGTTTGAGGCTGCAGCGAACTATGATTACACCACTGCATTCCAGCCTGGGCAACAGAGCAGGACCCTGTCTTTTAAAACAAAACAAACAAACAAAAAACCAAAAACAAAAAAGCCTGACTGTGTCAGAGACTTTTTCAAAAGCATGCATTTGTTTATTTTAAATTTTTTTTAATTAAGTATGTGAAGCAACTGCTTACTGAGCAGTGAACCCTGGAAAGCTGCAGCTGGCTTCCAGTCTCTGAGGTCTTACATCAGAATAATTGGTAATCATGTCTGTTCGTTATTTATTCCTACTACAGTAGTCTTTCAATTTCATTTCTTTTTAGAAGCCAACCATATCACACATTTACATTGTTAATATTTGCATTGTTAATTTTCTTAGCAAATGACTTTTATTTCTTCTCTTTACTCCCAGAGAAAATAGATAATGGCAAAATCAGTTGAAAAACTAAATATTGATGACCTTGTTATGACTGATCCCAAATCAATCTAATGAACATTTCATGGCTCCATGGTGGTCATCACTAATTGTAATATGACAGATACAGGAAAGACAGAACTACTTGGTACATAATGTTAAAATAGCTGATGTCACAGACTAGAGTTGACCCACTCCTGTGTTGTGTATAGCCTTATGAAGCCAGTACCAGTTAAAGAAAGAATCCAATGGCCAAAAGTCATTTCAAAAGCACTCACACTGGTAATTTGCTTTCTTGGAAGTGGTCATAAATCCCCCTTTCTCTCTATCCGTGTCTATTGGAACTCAAAGCTGCCAGAGGGCAACATCCAAACTGCTTGCCCTTTCTCCCAGCCTCTGCCTGGGTGTGGCCCTCTTTATCTAGATTGACTCAGCCAGTCTGGTGATTCCTCAGCCTTTTGCCTCCTTCCTCTTCCTTTTCCTCCGGTGTCTTGGGTTCTGCATACCTGCAGTATTCAGAAGGGCAACCTGGCAGGAACAGAGCCCTGCTCAAGGGCAAGGCAAGAGAAGTCATGCAGGATGAAATCAGCTTCTCTGAGGTGGGAGGGAGGGAAGCAGGACCTCTCAAGCTTACTGGCTAACAGGGGTGTCCCATCCTGCGTGGAGCTCCTGTTTGTCCGTCATGTCATGGATACAGAATGAATTTGACTGGTTAAGAGTAAGAGGTGGGTTCTGAGGGGGATAGTGCAGTGGCTCAGCACAGATAGCAGCCGCCCTCTGGACTGGTGTCCTGCTCCCCCAGTTCCTTTTCCTGCATGTGGCTCCTTTTTTTCAAATTTGTCCATTTTTGTACCCCCTTTGCCCTCCACAAGCAGCAACCCCATTTGCTTGCAAGTTCTTTCAAGCCGGGCTCCTGGGGATGAGGATCTCCCGACCCAGTGACCGGCCACGTCATAAGCTGGGATCGCAGCTCATTGTCATCACGAGTTACGAGAATTATGAGGGTGCGTCTTGGCATTTTTTTGGTGCCACAAATGCTGGGTATCTTAAGACTTTTATTTTAAAAGCATCTCAGGAGCCTTTTCCTTACTTGTACCACTTTCCAGGACTGTAGAATCTAACAGTAGTTTTTCTTGGAGAATTAATGATGAGTCTACCCACAAAGCAGGCCTGTCTGGCTTGGAATTTTTCATTTGTTGTCAGTGTGAGTCAAGAAAAGAAGCCAAAAAAATTTGAGAAGTCAAAAGAAAAACAGAATGGCTATCCCTTTATCTTAACATTTGCAGACTAGACACTTTAAAAATAATTGTAAGAACATTTAACATAAGATCTATCCTTTTAACAATTTTTTCTGTGTACAGTACAGTGGTGTTAACTATAGGCATAGTACAGCAGATCTTTAGAACCTATTCATCCTGCACACCTGAAACTTTTATGTCAGTTGAGTAGCAACTCCCAATTTCCCTGCCTTCCAGCCCCTGGCAGCCACCATTCTGCTCTCTGCTTCTCAGAGTCTGGCTACTTTAGATATTTCATAGAAGTGGAGTCAGGCAGTGTTTGTCCTTCTGTGACTGGCTTATTTCACTTGGCATAATGTCCTCTAGGTTCATCCATGTTGTTGCATATAGCAGGATTTTCTTTTTTTAAGGCTGAATAATAATTCATTGTGTGTGTATGTGTATATATATGTGTGTGTGTGTATATATATGTATGTATGTATATGTATGTGTATATATATGTGTGTATATATATGCATGCCATATTTTCTCCATTCACCCATTGTTGAGCACTGAAGTTCTTTTGACATCTCGGCTATTGTAAACATCTCTTTGTTTACAATGTCTACAATGTCTACTACATAGACATCTCTTTGAGGTCCAGCTTTGAATTCTGGATAAATACCCAGAAGTTGGATACTAGGGAAAACTGTATGAAGGTTCCTCAAAAAATCAAAAATACAGACTAGATACTAGATATTTGCCAGAGTTCTTTTTGATCAAACTAATTCTAGCTTGGTGTTGCTCTGATCACATACTCATTTTCTATTAGCTTTTTGTGTCTGGTCAGTTGCCATGGAGGCATTAGGGTAAAGGGGTTGGCTTAATGCATCTCTGGGTATAAAAATTTCTTGAGTTTGGCAAAGATTTTAATTTACATGACAGTTTTGGTTCCCCAACACTAAAGTGAACCAGGTGAGAATTGAGAAAAGAGGCTCCAAGAGTCAGCTCTGAGGACACACAGCTAGTTAGAAAGTAGGAACTGGATCTTCAAAATCCAGCAGCTGGAGTCCTGCAACTAACTCCAAATGAAATCTGCCTCTCACTGCACATGGCTTTTACAGTGGGCGTATGCCCCTATGTGCTCTCCGCACTGCAGCCTCCAGGAGAGGCTTCAGACCCAGTTTTTGCTTTCATGGAGCAGGTATACCCCTGTGGGGACATGAATGTCACATGCATGTGCCAACTGCCCACAGCCTTGAAGCAGGGGTCCAGAGTCCAAGGCATGATGGAGGGGCTCAGGGATGGCTGGAACCGGGAGTCAGGGGAGGCCAGGCTTTGAATGAGGCCAGAGGCTGGGAGCAAAGAAGCTGGCACCGCACAGGCAGAGGCTGGGAGCAAAGAAGCCGGCACTGCACAGGCATAGGCTTGGTGTGGGGATGCGGCAGGTGTCCTCAGGGCCAGGGCTGGAGTCCAGGGCTTTTGTGGGATAAGCGAGAGAAGAGATGGGATTGGAAATGTAGGCTCAGTTTTGTGACATGACTCTGGAAGTTTTATTCTGAAGACTCACATGCAGGTCCTCTTATACTGGTTTAAGCAATTCTTACTGTCCTGTTCTTGTTCTGTTCTTTAATATTTAAAATAAAAAAATTATTGTGGTTGAATTCCAAGATGGCGCTCTTTCTTTTATTTTGTTCTTCCCCACCACATTTTAAAATCCAATGTATTTTGCATATGGATCATGAGAGCTCGGGCAGTGTTGTAATGCTGAGATAAGCAGGCAGCTCTCACCTTTGGCCTTGGGACATTCCAGGTCCTGAGGTCGACCCTCACATGGCTGGGAAGGAAAGGAGGTGGAGCGCTGGCACACACACACACAGAGGAGGGCACACACATGGGAGGGCATACACAGGGGCACACACACAAGAGGGTACACACAGTACACCCAGGGACACACATGGGACCACACATATGGGGTTGTGCACACATGAGCGCACACAGGAGCACACACATGAGCGCATATAGGAGCACACACACAGGCATTCATCACCCTTCCCTCACCCTCTCAATATAGTTACAAATCTAGTGTTCACATTATTAAGATGATGTCAATATTGCTCACAGCCAAGCCTCATATGATTACATTTCCTTTCTTGTAGAACCTGTTTTCTTGGAACTAACAATTACCTTATTTTTCATATGCATTGTATACCTATTGATGAATTTATCCCTGGACTCTGAGACAGCTAAATATTTTTTTCTCAGTTTGTTTGGATTCACTAGAAATTCTGTCCATTCCATTTTTTTTTTTCTCATAGACGTTTAACCTGGAGCCCACCCCTCCAACCTCTGTCTGGGCTTCATCTCCCCTGACCCCTTTTTAGCCTTATGATTGATCCTGGCTCTTTGGCATGGGGGAGGATATTCCAGCATCTAACTGCGCCTTTTAAAACTTTCAACCAGGTGTTCCATATTCAGCTGCCACCTACACCCAGCTTTCAGAGACACCGGTTTTCATGTTCTTGAGCCCTTTGGAGGTCTACACCATAACTGACTTGCTGCTTTTGCTCCCACTTAGATTTCACCTTTCTCTCATCTGCAGAGTCCGAACACATGCCCATGTATCTCTGTTTGCTCTTCAAACCCGCTAATATGAGGTTGACTCTTTACAGAACAAACAAAGGCATAAACCTGCAAGAACAAAGAAAGCTGGAGAGGAAATGACAGCTGGCCAGAGGTGTCAGCAACATTTCTGAAATTGGAGTGCATGTGTCCAATCTGCCATGTTAAACTCAAAGTCACTTCAGTTTCTCATCAATTTTCCAGCATACACTTACAGTAATTACTCCATACCTTTCCACTCTGCAGATAACCTGCAGCAAACCTTCCTCTGGGCTTCTGGCAAGATGCTGGCTTACCTCCAGCCTTATCAGCCTTGATCCTAGCAATAGTCTGTTGTCCTGGATTGTATGAATTTGATCAATAAAATAGTTAAATGTGTTAGGGACGAGTTCTGGGATGGGATAGGAGCAACAAGAAGTGGGAAACATTTTCATTGTTTCACAGTAGATTTTTCTTTTGCTTTAATCCTATCTATATATTATGGCAATCTATTATGATTCTTTCAAAAGAGAACTTTTTAGCACAATTTTATTAGGAGAGATTTATTTTCCATTTAGACAGATGCCAGCAATGTTCATTAAACCTTTAATTAAAAAAAAAAAGCTGTCTAGGGATCACAGGTAAATAAATGTATTTCATATGGGAAAGAGCCAAAAAAATTTTTCAAAAAAAATAGTTAAAAATATAAACCGTGCTATGGGCGCTGCCTTCCTCAGGCTCTGAGGTGAGTTAACCGTCATTGGAGCATACATTTCAGTCTTTACTGCACATGCTTTGATTCTGGCTGCAGCTACCCTAAGTGGAGAATTCATAAACAGGTTGGGCTGTGGCTTTCAGAAGAGTGGCATATTCATCTATTTTTGTTTTCCCCTGAAATTTGGTTCTTCCTTCCCTTCCTGGTCTTTCAGCGGGTGCCGTGTTAATGGCTAGAACCACTTGGCAGACATGAATCTCTTGGATGCCGCCCCCTAGTGCAGAAGGTCTGCCTGTAGATACTGTCAAGGCCATGTGCACCCTGAGTGTGCACCTCACATGTCCCCTGACATTTACATCTACCATCCCCTAGGGCTTGTACTTTTCCGATGTTTTCCAGACCCCCTGTGAAGTTAATGGGGCTTCTGTTCCTTTGAACTCCTTTTGTCCTGCGCACTGAACAGTGACAGGTAAGCCAGGCTCTCTGGGCCCCTGGTGCAATTATAATTAACCATGGGCCTCAAACAAATCCTTTAGCTATGCATGATTTTCCATCTTTGCATGACCTTTCATGATCTGTGACAAATCAACTTCTGACATTGATCGTAAGGGAGTAGTTTTCCAACAAATGCAAAAGATTGCCTAGAGAGCTGGGGTCTGGGCTGTAGACTTTATCAGCAGCACCATCTTAGGGGTTTGTAGCCTGGATATGCTGATGGTTTTTCTTATCTTCTTGAGAGACAGAGGAAGGAAAGGACAGTTGATTGTAATAGATTAGAAGATTAGTGGAAAAGAAATGGTCATTTCTTATAAAACAGTATGTGTTCCTATGTCATGGGTAAGAATGGAATAGGGGGATGGGGCTGTAGAAATCATCTACCTGTAGTTTTCAAACTGCTCATCAAGGCCCTAGGTGTTCTTGGGGTACTACTGGGTGGGGCTGGGGAAGGAGGAGTTCCAGCCTGTGGGTCCCCCACGGGCAACAGTGTCAGTGATGGGGTCAGAGAGGGACCCACTTCTACTGCCTTCCTGGTTGAGCTCTGGGGACTGCACCAAGCTTCTGGAGAGAGCCTTGCTTGTACACACCTCAGCTCTTCCCTGCCCATGTAAAGCAGGACCACACAGCTGAGACTGTCATCCTCCCTCTGTCATGGGGTGACTTGCCACAGTGCCATTTAGTGCTGACTAAGTGTGAGTCTGAGAAGAAAAACATTGATGTCTAAGTATTCACCTTTTAAGGGATCTCCCTTTTAATTAAGGAGGATTCTGTGTTTCCCTGTTTAGCACCTGCATCTTTGGTTTTGTGGGACCATGAAGATGAAGCTTGGGAAGATGTGAGAAAGGCTCTGTGGAGGGTGTAGCTCCAGTCGGGTTCCAGCAGGTGGGAAGGTGAGAAGTGAGAGGAAAAGCCCATAATGTTTTGGGAGGAAAGAGGTTTTAAGGGAGCAGCTGCTGAGATGCTTGTGCCTTGGCTGAGAGGGACAGGTGAGGAGAACCTTGAGGATGTTTTGCTGTGTGTTGGTGCCTGCTCAGAAGACTTCAATATGGATTTAAAAATGCCAGTGAGGAGTGACTTATTGCTGGACTTGCGTTTTTTAATAAATGTAATATGCTGAAGCGCAGCTGGGCACATCACTTACCTGGGTTAGGATCATCCTGTGATGGGCCACCAGGCACCCTGGTGAAAGTGGCAGCCATCAGCATTGGTGGATTGTTCACTGGGAAGAATGCCTTCAGATATGGTACCAAGCTCTGTAGCACACACAAGCTTCCGTACAGAACATCTGACTTTTGCAAAAATTTTGTTTTACGTTCAAATACGAAGGGTGTCTGAATCCAACAGTAAAAAGGCAGTCTTCAAAAAGAAAAAAAGGGAAAGGAGCAGCTTTTGTAGTTTGCTTTTATTGGTAGAGCTGAAACTGATTCCATAAGAGTTGACCAATCTTGCCTGATGGTATTAGAATGAAGGCAACCACAGCAGCAGCTGTAACAGGTGAAGAGTTGTATGTCCACTCCTGAAGTGTTTTTTTCTCTGAGTTGGTACCTGCTCTTTCTTGATTTCTCTGAGAGAGATCCCCAGAGCTTAGTAGAGTTCACTTAGCTCAGGATGTCACAGCCTGGAAATAGTCTAAGGCAGAATTTTGTTTCTGCTGAATCGGATGTTACATAGTAGGCAAAGATCTCAGTAGACTAATTATAGCCTCATTATCTACATGCTATTTATTTCATGAATATTGCAACTATTTTTAACACTCAGATGACATAGAAAGCCCTCTGACCTATACTGAGGGGTAAATTCTGGAGTCCCCAAGAAGGGAGAGAACACTTGAGACTCCATAAAAAGGTGGAGAAAGAAGGAAGCAGAGAGGAGAGGAGTAGGTGGCTTCCTTCACCTCTTCTATTCCTTCTCTTCCCACCCACCTATATCAGAAAGTGTTCTGGATTAAACCAAGTATGGTGTCAGTGATCAATAGAAGTTTCCTCTGGGGGCATTTGGAGGTTCAAAGGAAACTTATAAACTCACTGGAACGACTCTGGTTGGTGAAGGAAGGAAGGAAGGAAGAGGGACGTGGGAACTTATCAGTAATTAGTTTGAGCAGTAGAGAAAAGGAGAGTGGACTTGTGGTTCCCTCTGGCTGCATTTTTGATGTCTCCCTTGCCCCCTTTGTATCCTTATAAGGAGTAACAGAAAAGAGATCCTAACAGTTATTAAAAAAATTTTTTGGCAGCACGTACTTCCAACCACTCACCTACCCTTCCTCACCTCTACAAGTGTGTGCATATCATGGGTTGCCACAGAGATGATTAAAAACCGGAACCAAGGATGGGGAGTGTCTCTGGATTAAAATAGGTGCTTGCCTCAGCTGGGGCCTCTTCTCTGCCCCTCCATTGGCCTGTGGATCTTCTGCTACAATGAGGGGATGTGTGACAGGCTCATGTGTTTTAACAGTACATTCGTGGTTTTCTGGTTTGTTTTTTGTTAGGTTTTTTTTTTTTTTGGAAAAATTTAAACTTTCCTCCAGTGAAATCTCAAAGTGGCTCTGTTGAACCATCGGGGCGACTTGGCCAAGCTAGCTTTCATGAATCTTTCCCACCTCCCTTTTCTTTTAATTTTCAAATATATTTTAGTACTTTCCAGCCTAGAAGAAAAATCAATCTCTCCACGGAACTTGGCGTATTTTTGAGCTGTGTAATTATTTCTGCACGTATCCTTTCACACATTTTTTCAGACACTGCTGTTACTGAACATTTGACTATGTTGCCTTTTGCCATGACCCCTGCTTTGCCCAGGGGTGGCTTTCAGTGCAGTGTTCCTAATCAGCAGCCTGGAGTTTAGTGAAAGTCTCCTCACTGTTTAAGACTTCTGCCTTGTGAGAAGGCTGTTCTTTAGTTCTTGTCTTTCCCACACTGTGTTTCTTTTTCCTATACTCTCCAGCACTGTCTATTAATGGGCATTTTTATGGCCACACCCCATCTACTGCCCCTTTGGGGAACAGAAGCCATCATAAGAAAAAAGACATCATGATTGAGAAAGAGGAGCTTGCAGTCTAGTTGGGCAGATAAGTGATACATACACAACAGAGTAAGGCAACTATGACAAAGGGGATTGTTAGAGAAAGAGAGGGTGGAAAATAAGTACATTGCTGATATGGCATGAGCAGTGACTGCAAAGAGGAGTGCAGGAGAGAGTGATCAATCAAACCCTGCTCACACCCAGAGCTTAGAGCTGGGCGAACCGCCTCGCTGGCTGGGCTGCCTTAGGTGAGGGGAGTACCTTGGGGTAGTTGTTATTGGGTCCTCCTATGAAACCTTCATTATGCAGTGTGGTGAGGCCTTCACAGACAGCCCTGTCTGACCTGCAGTGTGGGGGAAGACTCTAGCCAACTTCTGTCATCCTCAGGCCTTGGAGAAAGGGAAGCTGTGGTCAAATGGTCGTGGTATTAGATGATCAAGTATAAAAGCAGAGCATTTTGATTTTTTTTTCATTTTGAAAAATATAGCTTTAAAATAGTTTTAGATTTACAGAAAAATTGTAAAGATAGTACAGAGAATTCCTTTATATCCCACACTGTTACCTCTATTATTAACAGCTTACACTAAGGTGGTACTTTTGTCACAATTAATGTTATCTAGAGTGTCATACTTCATTAGATTCCCTTTGTTTTTAGCTGATGCCCTTTTCCTCTTCCAGGATTCTGTCCAGGACCCCACATTACAATGAGTTGTCACACCTCCTTAGGCTCTTCTTGGCTGTGACAGTTTCTCAGACTTTCCTTGTTTTTGATGACCTTGCTAGTTTTGTTCAGCGCTGGTCAGATATTGAGTAAAATGTCCCTCGATTGTGATTTGTCTCATGTCTTTCTCATCATTAGAATGGGGTTATATGCTTTCTAATGTGCCATTCTCACCACATCCCATCAAGGACTAGTACTGTCAGCATGACTTACGACTTGATGTTAACCTTAAGCACCTGGCTGAGGTAGCATTTGTCAGACTGTCCCCCACTGTTCTGCTACTCTTTCTCTCCCCTTTCTATGCTGCACTTGTTGAAAGGAAGTCACCATACGCAGCCCAAAATCAAGGGATGGGACTTACCCCTCTCTTATTTGAGGGCAGAATGGAAGATTTGTTTATTCTTCCCATTGTATGTATTTATTGAGTCATCTGTTTATATCAGTAAAGACTTCTGACTATTTTATATTTCAGATTGTAATCTAATGCTATTTCAAGCAGGGGCTTGGTAAGCCACACATCACCATGCAAACGTGAGGCACTAATACAATCATTGTGTGATGTGCTAACCCGGAGGTCCTTTTTCCAGGGAGCATTACTGTAAGCTGCTTCCTGAAGAGGCCCCACAAGCTGTGCAACACACTGCATGGGCAGTGGAATTCAGTGGCTCCTAACCTGTGTGCTCAGTTTATGGGAACATGTGTTTAGAGTGCCAATTGATGGACAAGGCCCTGTCCCACTGCTGCCATGGGGTCACTCAGTTGTAGTGTTGAATCCTGATTCCCCCATTATTTTTATATTAATGACCACATAGCAAGTCACTAAACATCACTTTCTAATAGGTCAAATTTGGACATTAAGACCTGTGTCAGAGGGTTGTTGAGAGAAGTGAATACAGAGGTGCCTGTGAAGTGACTGGCACAGAGGAGATTATTATTAGGTTTCCTACATGCTCCTGCTCCCCCTTCACCTGCTGAAAGTGAGGTCTCCCTGGAATCCAAGGTGCTGATGCTGACCCCTGGGCATAGCAGATGAAAGTTGTTGGCAGTGGTAATTTTGGGGGCCAAGACCTTCGGAGTGGTGCACAGGATGCAGGTTGAGAGTGGAGCACAGGATGAGGGTTGAGAGGGAGGGACTGAATAGCTCACGGCAGGGGATCCCTTGCAGAGTAAGGGAGGGCAGGGCTGAGAAGGGGCTTTGCTGCAGGTCCTCAGATACACCTCTGTTTCTGTGCCATGCTCTGGGGCCAGCCTGCTCACTCCTCTTCCATTGCTATCAGCCACTGCTTCTGAGAAAGGCTGCTGTCCTTCCTATGTCAACACAGCACCTTCTTTCCATTGCTCTTTCCTCACTTGTTCCTGAAGGGAGAAGGAACTCACCAATAATGGTAGGCACACACCTGAAGAGTGAAAGGATTTTCTTCATTCCATTCTCACCCTTTTCTATTAGATTGTTACTGGGAATAAAGTTTTTTACTATCTGTGAATCTGTGAAGGTTAGGGGAACCCAAATTTGAGCTCAGGCTGTTTTTTTTGTTTGTTTGTTTGTTTGTTTGTTTGTTTTTTTTTTTTTTAATCTCCAAAGCCTTTGAATTTACCCTCTTTGCCCTCATGGTTGACAGTGACTTGGCTCGTGGAATTGCTGGCATTGGAATCTCAATTATTTGAGGACTTCAAGAATCTCAGAGGGTTCAAAGATTACCCGCTTCTGCTTCTCATAGCTTCTAAATTTGCTTTTGTGGGCTAGCCTGGGAATGTATCCAACATAGGCAACATTGCTTTCATAGGGAAATTTCTTTGCAATTTCAAGTAACTAACTTACCAATAAATTCTTGGAATGTAGGGCAGGTAGCTTTCCTTGCAGAATTGGGGTTCTGCCTGTCTGTTGTGTAAGAACCAAGCAGGATTCCAGCAAGGAAGGGGGTGATGTAGTGGAAAGAGTATGGCACTAGGAGTTGGAAGACCTATGCCTTAGTCATAGACCTGTCACAATTACTGTGATCCTGAGCCAGTCCCTTCTAAGCTTGAGGTTTTCATTTCTTTTTCAATAAAATTATGTTGGACAGGAAGATCTTGAAGATAACTTTCAGGTCTAAGAACATAGTATCCACTGTAGAATAATATGCAAAAGTGAAAGTAGTTGTGGTAAATTTGGGATGATTTTATATAAATCTGTTATCATTACAGATGCTTTATGATTTTTTTTAAGTAGAAAGTGCTGAGCTGCCTTGACTTTTCCTATACCGTGGCTCATGGTGAGGGTGAGTAGACTTACCCACCAGTCGGGTTGTTCACTGACCAGGAACAGAGGGAGACATCCTTGTGGCTTTGGTGAAGCCAGTTTGAGTGCAAGTAGCTTTCCCTCCAGCTACCTTCCTTCAGTTCTCGTGTGTGTGTGTGTGTGTGTGTGTGTGTGTGTGTGTGTGTGTGTGTGTGTGTGTGTTTTGCTTTTTGGTTGGTTGGTTGGTTGTTTTTGAGACAGAGTCTCGCTCTGTTGCCCAGGCTGGAGTGCAGTGGTGCTATCTCGGCTCACTGCAAGCTCTGCCTCCTGGGTTCACGCCATTCTCCTGCTTCAGCCTCCTGAGTAGCTGGGACTACAGGATCCTGCCACCACGCCCAGCTAATTTTTTGTGTTTTTAGTAGAGATGGGGTTTCACTGTGTTAGCCAGGATGGTCTCAATCTCCTGACCTTGTGATCGCCTGCCTCGGCATCCCAAAGTGCTGGGATTACAGGCTGTTTGTTTGTTTTTTAGACAGGGTCTTGCTCTGTCACCCAAGCTAGAGTGCAGTGGCGCAATCATACCTTTCTGTGTGATCATAGCTTACTGCAAACTTGAACTCCTAAGCACAAGTGAACCTCTTGCCTCAACCACCTGTGTAGCTAGGGCTACTCGTGTGTGCCACTATTTGCAGTTAATTTTTAAATATATTTCATAGAGATGGGATCTACCTATATTGCCCCGATTAATCTTGAACTCCTGGCTCAAGTGATCTGACTGCCTTGACCTCCCAAAATGCTGGGATTATAGATATGAGATGTGAGCTATGTACCCAACCCAGTTATCTGATCTTGATGTATTGGATGGCTAAAATAATTTATATGAAATTACTGAATCTAGAAGGTTCTCAGTAGTTTAAAGACAAATAGTAATGTCTAGCAACAAATAGTAATGTCTCCAGTTGTATACCAACCCATTGCAACTCTGATTTCCATGATTTCTCAACTTTTTAAAAGATTGACGACTATGTTAATGGGAATTTTATCACCACATATTAACTAATTTAGATTTAAAATTTTAGTAAAATCCAAATTAGTTAGGTGGTTGTCTTCCATTTCCATTATCTCTGTTCAGTTAGAATTGAATAAATAGGAATTATTTTCTGATAGCCTTGTAGGCTGTGACAAGCATTTAACCCAAGTGCCACTAAAATATATATATATATAATATATTTTTTTATTTTAAAAAATATAATATATATTTTTATTTAAAAATATAATATATATTTTATTTAAAAATATAATATATATTTTATTTAAAAATATAATATATATTTTTATTTAAAAATGTAACATATATTTTTATTTAAAAATGTAATATATATTTTTATTCAAAAATATAATATATATTTTATTTAAAAATGTAATATATTTTTATTTAAAAATATAATATATATTTTTATTTAAAAATATAATATATATTTTTATTTAAAAATATAATATATTTTTTATTTAAAAAATATAATATATATTTTTATTTAAAAATATAATATATTTTTTATTTAAAAAATATAATATATATTTTTATTTAAAAATATAATATATTTTTTATTTAAAAAATATAATATATATTTTTATTTACAAATATGTATTTTTATTTAAAAAATACATATTTTTATTTAAAAATATAATATATTTTTATTTAAAAATATAATATATATTTTTATTTAAAAATATAATATATATTTTTATTTAAAAATATAATATATATTTTTATTTAAAAATATAATATATATTTTTATTTAAAAATATATATTATAAAAATATATATTATATTTTTATTTAAAAATATAATATATATTTTTATTTAAAAATATAATATATATTTTTATTTAAAAATATAATATATATTTTTATTTAAAAATATAATATATATTTTTATTTAAAAATATAATATATATTTTTATTTAAAAATATAATATATATTTTTATTTAAAAATATAATATATATTTTTATTTAAAAATATAATATATATTTTTATTTAAAAATATAATATATATTTTTATTTAAAAATATAATATATATTTTTATTTAAAAATATATATTTTTATTTAAAAATATATATTTTTATTTAAAAATATATATTTTTAAATAAAAATATAATATATATTTTTAAATAAAAAAATATATATTTTGATTTCAAAATGTAATATATATTTTGATTTCAAAATGTAATATATATTTTGATTTCAAAATGTAATATATATTTTGATTTCAAAATGTAATATATATTTTGATTTTAAAATGTAATATATATTTTGATTTTAAAATGTAATATATATTTTGATTTTAAAATATGTATTTTGATTTAAAAATATAATATATATTTGATTTAAAAATATATATTTTATATAAATATATATTTTTATATAAAATATATATTTTTATATAATGTATATTATATAAATATATATTTTATATAAAATATATTATATATTATATAAATATATATATATTTATATAATATATATTTTATTTAAAATATATATAAAATATAATATATATTTTATTTAAAAAATATAATATATATTTTATTTTAAAATATATGTGTTTTTATTTAAAAATATATATAATATATATTTTATTTAAAAATATACATAATATATATTTTATTTAAAAAATATATTTTTATTTAAAAATATATGTTTATTTAAAAATATATTTTTTATTTAAAAAATATTTTTGTTCATTTAAAAAATATTTATTTTTGTTTATTTAAAAAACATATATTTTTGTTTATTTAAAAAAAATATATTTTTTGAGACAGAATCTTGCCATGTCGCCCCAGGCTGGAGTGCAGTGGTGTTATCTCGGCTTACTGCAACCTCTGTCTCCCTGCGTCAAGCAATCCTCCCACCTCAGCCTCCTGAGCTGGGACTACAGGTGTGCACCACCATGCCCAGCCAATTTTTGTATTTTCTGTAGAGATAGGGTTTCACCATGTTGCCCAGGGTGGTCTCGAACTCCTGTGCTTAAGCAATCTGCCCGCCTTAGCCTCCCAGTGCTGGGATTACAGGCATGAGCCACCATACCTGGCCCAAGTGCCAATTTATTTGCAGAAAATATAAATGTTCTCAGTGCTTTCTTCGTGTTTTTAAGCTTAGGAGACACTAGAAGTTGGAGAAATTAAAATCTAATTATTTTTCTTTAAAACTTTTTTTTCTTATTTGGGTTGCTGTTAAATAATAAAATACTCAAACATAAGATTGATTCAGAAAATAGCTTCTTAAGCTCAAAAATATTGCTAGAATTGTTCTCAATAATAGAACAAGTAGTTTTTGCAATGAGATTAAATAGGAGAAAGCAACCATCTTTAATTCTATTTAGTCAGAAGAGCCTTATGCTTCCAATAGCTGACATTCAACTTGGACCGTATCTGTGGCCAGGTTGATAATTCTTTTGGGAAACATGCCACTGCACTTGAGTTTTCAGATGATTGTGTCAATATTGACGTGTCGAAGAAATGAACTGCGTGCCTCTCTGATAAAAGGTATCTGGTGAAGGGATTAGCAAAGGACAAGTCAGTTAGAGCAATAAACATTCCTTTCATTAGTAACGTTTGAACAGTTCCTAAGGACATTTTGCTGCCCTTAAAATTATTCCAGAAAATGCTTTTGAGATTCCAGAAAATTATTCCAGAAAATCTCATTCGAGATGTGCAGCGGGGCAGACCTCTGGATACTTCTAAGGCTTGGTATGCTTTGTACTGGGTGATGCTGCCATACAGCTTGGACTCCAGCACCCAGGAGGCTCAGGCCAGGGATGGATTGGCTCCTGTGGAGTGAGTCAAGCCCAGTCAAGGAAACTTGGGTCAAGAAGATAAAAATTCCATCAACTAACACTTAAGAGACATTGCACTTCTTTTCCTTTGGTGACTGCCAATGTGATAACTTACAGAAGGGGAAAGGATCTGTATGCAAGTGGAGAAAGAGAGGGAGTGCCAGAGACACAGTCAGAGAGGGAGACCAGGCTGGGTCCTTAGGAGGGAAGGAGGCCCAGGAGGAGGCAAAGGGGGAGGGAGGTCCTGGGAGGAGGAGGAGAGGGTTGGTTTCAGAGGAAATAAGAACAAAGACTCATCTTTCAGCACTCTTCTTGCTCCCACCCTCTGTCTCTCCCCTCCTCTTTCTTCCTTCTTTCTTGTGTACCATAGGCCCCAAAACACACAGGGTTAGCTGCCCTTCAGTGTCCGACTATCTTTTTCTGTGACACACACACACACACACAGGCAAACTGCCATGGGATGTTTACAACTTTTTAAATAATAGTAAAATAGAAACATAAAAATTGGTATGACAATCTTAGGCAAAAAGTTAGACATGGCTGGGTGCTGTGGCTCACACCTGTAATCCCAGCACTTTGGGAGGCTGAGGAGGGCGGATCACTTCAGGACAAGAGTTCGAGACCAGCCTGGCCAACATGGTGAAACCCCATCTCTACTAAAAATACAAAAATTAGCTGGGCATGGTGGCGGGCACCTGTAATTCCAGCTACTCAGGAGGCTGAGACAGGAGAATTGCTTGAACTCGGGAGGCGGAAGTTGCAGTGGGCTGAGATCATGCAATTGCACTCCAGCCTGGGTGACAGAGCAAACAAACAAAAAAAACAATTAGACATGGATCTCATACCCTAAGAGGAGCACAAGCAATGATGTTTGTGGCTGCCTCCAGAACCATGGGTCCGAAATGACCTGGGCCTGGACTGGTGAGGGCTGAGGCTGTGGCCTGGGCTGGCTTCTGCAAAGCGCAGGGGTGGGAGCCAGGGGTTGGTACAGGAGGGGCAGTGCCGCCCACCTGCCCTTGTGGAAGGCCTTTCTAGCCCATTGCTCCTCCCTGACACTGCTTCCAGGGGTGTGATGGTGGAAGGCTTGGCTGATGGCTTCCTAATGATTCTAGGTTCATCAGACATTTGTGAGAGATTGATCACCCACACATTGACTTAAACCAGGGATCCTAAGTAGGTTTTCTTTCAAGGACCAAGCCTATTGATTGATACTAGATTTCTGAAATGCTGTGTTTAGGGTGATCTGAGGCTGTGTGTGGGCGTTGTGGGTTCAATTTGTACTGCTTGCCATGAGGGTCATGGCAGAGAGAGGTGGTTTTTCCTTCTCTAATCTAAATCCTTCTAAATTACATTAACCTTAGATTCTCCTCCCTCTTCTTAATGCATAGGGACATTTCGCCTACTCAGACTGAGTCTGAGATTAGATCTGACCTCAATTCTAAAGCATAAAATTGGAGCAAGTCCTTGAAGTAGCTTGACCACAATCCGGCTTTCTCACCTCCTTGTATGCCCTTTTCCCCTCTCTGCCCTCTCCCCTACCCCCAATGCATACAAATCTCATGTGATCCGACATTGCTGCATAAATAAATACATGTTACTCTCCTGCAGAGAGCTGCCCGTACCCCAGGGTGAATGACTTCAGTCCATGTTATCCCAGAGGGAGGGAGACTCTCAGGCTATCCCGCAGAGACATGGCTTGCTAAAAATGGGTGAATTTGCATTCAAGTCCTCGATGAGCCCTTGTCTAGGTTTTGCTATGAAACCAAGTGGGGTTCCACTCATCTGGCTCAATAAGACAGATATCTATACTGAGGTTTGCAGCAGGAGAAGGGGAGATATTTCTCTGCAGGAGACAAGCAAGGAGGACTAGGCAGCTGTTGCTCAAATGCTGACCTCCTCCATGGCTTGCAGGTCAGGACTTTTAAAGGCAGGGGTATATTTTAGGAAAGCAGAAGTTACAGGCAAAATCATAAATCAATAATACATGGAGGTTACACGTTGGTTTTGGGCTTTTAAATGGGGGGAATATCTTGAGGCAGAGGGCTTATAGATCATTGGTAGATTTAAAGATTTTCTGATTTGCAGTTGGTTAAAGAAGGGAAACTTTGTTTAAAAACTTGGGGTCAGCAGAAAAGAATGTTAGCTGCACCTCGTGGGTGGGTCTTTCTCCAGGCCCCTCAGGAAGAAATTTAGAATAAGAATGGTGGTGAGAGGTCAGCCTCCTTATCTGAGGTCTGTGTGCTGGCAGGTCCATTTGGTGGGAGTCAGAGTTTCTGAAAAACAACTCAGAGACATACGTTAAGTAAGATGTTATCTTTAGTTTTTATAGGGGAACCAAACATTTTGTGATTTTAGCTTTTTTTTTTTTGGCTATTGTTTTAGGCTACTATTACCTTGTTTATCAAGTTGCTTATTAACTTCTCAAGGCTAGGTAGGTACCTGGAATTCCCCTTTAAAGGACCCTAGATTTAAAGAAAATTATGTTTGGGGGGACCTGCAGGCCCCTAAGAGGGGATCCCTGCCCCATCTCAGTTTGGACACCAGCTGTGGGCTGGTTTCTTCAGGCCCTGACTGCTCCTGCTGACCAGCGAGTCTCCAGCTCTTTACAGCAGGTGGACAGGATGGTGCACTCCTTGCGAGAGACCCTGGGAAGGTAAGAGCCGAGCACACCACCCTTCACCTTCATCTTAGGAGCCTCACATGCCCTCCTTGGTTTTCGTTTGTTCTCTTCCAGTCACCTCCTAGTAATTCTGACAGACTGTCAGCCCCTCCACGGCATAATTTTTCTTCTGGAGAAGTTAGAAAGCCATTGTGTGAAGAACATCTTTAACATTTAAAGCTAGAAGTGTCCTCTCCTTCCAACCCTGTGTTCCTGAGGGAGAGCAAACCATCCAGGCATGCCACATAGCCATTAATACCACCTTGTGGTTACCCTAGAAGCTCTCCAGCTTGGGGTCCCCTTCTTCCCTTCTAGGGCAGAGGCAGGAGATTGATCTAGCCTGCGCCAGCGTCACTCCAGGAGGGTGCTGTGAGGGAGCGAAGGGGGTCAAGGGCAAATCCCTCGACTGCCTGGACTCAAATCCCAGCTCAGATGAGAGCTGGGTGAAAGGTCACATGAGCTTTCTAACCTCATTTGCTCGTTTATAAAACCAAGAAAACACCCTTCCCCACCCTAGGACCGTTGAAGAGCAAGTTTGAAGTGCTTGGCACACACACGGCATCCTAGCGGTGCTTAGGGCTGGCCTTTGCACTGTGGGGTGGGCGTTGCCCTGCCACAGAGATGGGCTCTGTTTATTTAACATTCAACCCTCGACATGGATGCTCCTGTGCTGTGGGCAGAGGTGGCTCCAGGCGTCCTGTGGGTAAGTGCTGCTTGTGGCACGGGTGCCTGCACTGCAGACCTCGAGAAGTGGGTCCAAATGCTAAGAAACGAAATGCCAAGAAAGCCCAAATGATTTGCACAGTCTGAAGGCAGACGGTAGGTCTGTCCGCATAGCAGGATAGTTGGGTGGCCCCTGGGGTTCCCATGTACTTCCCACTTCCCCTCTATTGTGGCCTGAAGTCAGGTGCTCCCATGCAAAGCTTCTGGGAGCCGAGAGGGGAAGAAACGCAGTGAGAACAAGCAAGGGTCGAATGCTGACCTGGTGGCAGCCAGGTGCATTCCCACAGGGACCCAGGCTGCTGGCTGGTCTCTGATGTGCCTTCCACCTTAATGACTCTGCAGTGCTGAAGCCATAGGGATAAGTGGCTACCTCTCCCCTCGCCTGGGTAATGCAGCCTGGAGGACAAGGCTGTTACGGAAAAATGTGGCACTAAGAATAGCCAGCTAGACGTGGTGATAAGGGCCCAGATGGCCAGGGATGTCAGCTGGGGACAGGGAAGGCGGAGGTGGTGGAGAAAGAAGAGGGTGATAAGATAGGGGCAGCGACACCGGAATGCACAGCTGGGGCTCTGGAGACAGGCCACAGGAGTCCGCCGTGGGCGAGGGAGCTGCCCGGAGCTCCTTCTGGCTGTGCCCTGTGGGTGTGAGCCAGTGGAAGGGAAGGTGAGTGCCAGCCTGAGCAAATCAATCAGGGAATTTCAGGGGCAGTGGGATTTTAGTGATCCTGGCTTTTACCTCCACCCACCCCTAGTACTTTAGAGGGGGAGGAATTTGTGGCTTTGAGATGTGAAGGGGCCACTTGGAGGTTGGTGGCAGAGCTCAGTCCAACCCCAGATCTTCTGCCTCTCCCACAGGTTTCCTTCTGCCACCACCCCAGGCCCTGCTGTGGCTGCCACCTTGTAAGCCTCTGCTCCACACCTGGGAGTGCAAGCCACCTCCAGCTGAGAGCTAGCAAGGGTGCAGGCAATGGTAATCCCACCGACAGACACTGAGAACCTTTGAGGCGGCAGGTCTGGAAAATACAACAGACAAGGCTGAACCTTCCTGGGGCTCGGAAGGAGAGGAGACGGACAGTTAACAACTAAACAAGCAAACACTTATGTCAGTTTCAAATTATGACAAGAGCTAGGAAGGAAACTGAGTAACACAAGTCTTGATTAGGAAGTTTCCCTTGCCATACTTGGGGGTCTTTCCTCTTAGAACTGTGACCACTCTGATGCCTGTTGAGAACAGGGGTGTAATTTTCTGTTTTACATATACCCTCTTCATCCTAAACCCCAGCCCCCATCCTATCACCAGGTTAGAGCTATACACAATAAGCAAATATTGACCCTCTCAGGGCCAGATGATTACTGTTTACTCCTTCTTTATGAAACTTAAGGAGACATTGCCCCTATGGTGGATTTGGGTACAAATTAAGGGGCACATGTAAACCACACTCACAGATCCTAGGCCAAGTTTGTAGCTTTTATCGCTGAGCTGCCCACTGCAGTGTAGACACTTGTCCTGCCCGGTGCTACAACTGGGAGGTGGGGTGGGGGCTGCAGAGCATTTGTTGCTCCCCTGATCCAATGTACAGCAGGCTGGCTGGGCTCTCTTCAAGGTATTCACCATATTATCCTTTGGTAGTGGGAGTTCCAAAGTGGCATGTTTAGGACATGAAAACCCAACTGCTTCATAAGCTCTCAGAAATCAAACCCTTTGACATCAGCTATCACTCGACCAAGAGGCAGCTGATGCTGGCACAAAAATAACTTGGCAGGCCTGTCCGGCTCGGCAGGGGGTTGTGAGGCCTCATCACCTTTGGTTGGATCTTAATGTGAAACCAGTTGGTGCTCTGACCAGGATTTAAGGGCGTTCAAAGTTGTTCTGGAGTTGTGGGCTTTAGCAAGCCCTAGGGAAGTTGTTGGAGGGTTAAGGGGGTGGTGGTGGGTCTGAGGGGGAAGCTCCAGTCCTCTGTGGCTAAGCCAGGATAAGCATTATTATTTCCACAAATCAAGCCACGTTCATGCATAGTTCCCCTTGTGTCCTGATCTATGTAATTATGGAATGCATATGTGTGGGAAGGAGTCTTTGGAAAACCGGTTCCTGTTCTTCATCAAGAGGCTGACCTAGAAGTTTAGGAAATTGGTTCATGAGGAAATTCTGTAGCAGAGAGCTGGCAGGAATTCCAGATGGTAAGAGAGCGGGGCGCCCGAGGCAGGCAGGGGCCATGCCTGGGCTGCCTTGTCCTCTGGAGCAGGTCCTAGGAACGTGGCAGTTAGCATACCCTTGTGAAGTCTGGAGGCCTCCCGGGGGGTTTCTCTTCTGTACTGAGCAGACCCCCATCCGGTTTTGCTCACCATTGTCTGCCCAATGCTGAATAGATGCCTATCACACAGAAGATGCTCAATAAATATTAGCGACATGAATGAGTGTCCTATAGTCTCCCTGGCCTCAGTTTCCCCAGATGTAATGTGAAGGAACTGGATTAGCTCAGAGGCAAAGGATTTTACCGTTCACATCTATGACGGTTGTCTTGTAGTGACAGGAGAGCTTTGTTGAGATGTTTCTGAAGCCAAGATTTGGCATGGAACTGGGGGAGGGAGTGGAATAGGATACACCAGAGTTCTCCCTAATAGGACTTTCTCATGTCCTTGTGCTCACTAAAACCTATATGGTTGTATAATTATACAATATGTGTGTAATTGTATCGTTCTAAGAGAGTTTTAGCTGGTATGGAGCTTGATAGTCTTTACAGATACTGGATCCAATCATTGGCTTTGTTTGTTCCCTGGTGAGCAAAATGATAGTAGCCACTCTGCCTCTGGGGGGCAAAAAGCAGACAAATTTAGTCCAGGCTCAGCTCAGATTCCCGCTCCGCGCTGGGATATTGAAGTCCTCACTGGCAATAAGGGATAAAAAGGTTGAGGCAATGGAGTTGGAAATGAAATAACAGACAGGGAGCCTGGCAGGTGGCAGCAATGGTGAGTTAATGGTAAGTAACCCGCAGCTTCGCCCCTGGACTGATGGTGCCTTCCGTGGGGTCTTTGCTCCCAGCTGAACTGGGACATGATGGCACCTGTGTGGGTGGCCTGCTTTACTCCTCTAGAGCAGAGACCTCAGGGCTTTCATTCCTGGCTTTGAACGCCCACAATTACTCCCACATGGCTCAGGGATCGCAGTGTCCCAGAGTTAATGATGCAAATGCAGCTGTGCCCTAAAACAAAAGGTAGCGGGTATGCACTTTGGAGAGGGCGTGCATTTGGGAAGATGAGGATGCTCCTCCTGGTACTCTGCCCAGCCCACAAAGCAGAGGAGCATGAGCCCGTGCCATGTGAATGCTGATAGGAGTGTCCTGAGCTGGTGAACACCATGCTGCCACCTCTCTGAGGTGCAGTCTCTCCCTGAGGCCCCACACCCCAGCTCTGGGTCCTGCCTGACCCGAGCCAGCTTGCATCCTGCTTTACTGTCTGCTTTCTCAAGGTTTCCTGAGGCTACACCTTCTCCCAGAAGGCTTCAAAATTGTTATGCGTGGATATCACCCCTTTGTTTTCCTTGGTCACCCTGTGTCCACAGCAAGTGGTTGTCGATCGACTGCTCTGCCCTGGTGGCCCCTGGACTTCTCCTGAGTACTGGGCTCACTTAGAACAAAGAGAAGTCCAGGCAATTAGGATCAGAACAATGGTCTATTCAGCACTTCTCCAAGCAAAGACTCCTTTTGTCCAGAGTGCTGACTTCGGAAAGTTCTTCTTGAGGTTTTGGTGTAGGAAATTAGAATCACCAGGGCAAAGACAGTAAAAGAGAACTTCCCTGTGGGAAAATGACCCTGTTTAAAGGTAGTTGGTTTTCTGCTACTCACACAAATGCTTGTCTGTCTATCCACAGAATAAGTGATACTTTCTTTGCAGCACACGGAAAGGTTTTTTGTTTCAGGGAAGCAGCTTCCAGGGCACAATTTTGTTTCTATCCCGGGGACGTTTCACATAAACGAGATGATATGAGTAATGATTTTCATAGTGTTTGTGGGCAATGACAAAACACCTGTGAAAGAATCCAATCCAGATGGAGAACCAATTGTTGTTTCCAACCATTTTAGTTCCCAGGGTTAAAGTCAGCAAATACTGGCTGAGAGGATAAAATCCTCAAACTCAGATAATGATGTTGCTTGAAAAAATGGAAGTCTCTAACCAAAACTGAAAAGAATATTAATTGCAAATTCCACTTCTCCATAGTGCATACTTTGCTGTAATCTTAAATATGTAAGTTACTTGGCCTACATGATTTCTATTAAGATGCAGCTTTTATAAACTTTCAAGTATGAATTAGCATCTGGTGGTGTTTTCAATGAATGCTTCTGAAGGCTTTGTGTGAGGAAGCCTGTTAGGGTAATGGCAACCTCTCTCTCACAATAGTCCCTTGTAGAATACTCCTGTGTCATCCCTGTTTTATGGATGAGAAAAAACCAATTTGTCTAAGATCAAATATTTAACATGTGAAGGAGCTAGAATTTTTAAACAGCTTATTGAGATATAATTTACATACCATAAAATTCTCCCTTTTAAAGTGTGCAATTCAGTGGTTTTTAGTAGATTCACCAAATTTTGCAGCCATTGCCAGTATCTAATTTCAGAACATTTTCATCACCCCAAATAAAAACCTTATACCCACTAGCAGTCACTCCTCATCCCCATCTTTTCCTCCCCAGCCCTAGGTAGCCACTGATCTACTTCTGTCTCTGTGCTTTTGCCTGTGCTGGACAATTCATATATACAGAATCATATAATATGTGGTCTTTTGGGACCGGCTTCTTCCACTTAATATAGTGTTTTTTCAGCTTCATCCATGTTGTAACATGTATCAATACTTCTCTTTTTCTACCGCTGTGTAATTTTCCAGTGCATGTATATGCCACATTGCATCTATCCATTCATCAGTTGATGGACATTTGGGTTGTTTCCACTTTTTGGCTATTATAACACTGCTGTGAACATTGAAGGGGCATAAACAGCTGGAATTTGAACCACTGTGCTGTCTGCATGTGATTGTTGTGAGCACTTTGCATCCACTCCAAAGAGGTAGAATTTTACAACAGGTAAGATTCTACAACAGCTCCTTTGACATGACCAAAGCCCATCCTTAGCCTCCTTCATTTGAAGGCAAAACACAAGCCCAGTGAAATGAAATGAGATGTTTTAATCTTGGCTACTCCATGTGTGGTCCTTGGGCCGGCACCACCAGCTTCTCCTGGGAGCTTGTTAGAAATGCACCACCTGTCCATAATCCCAGCACTTTGGGAGGCCGAGGCTGGCAGTCACCTGAGGTCAGGAGTTCGAGACCAGCCTGGCCAACATGGTGAAACCCTGTCTCTACTAAAAATACAAAAATTAGCTGAGTATGGTGGCACACGCCTGTGATCCCAGCTGCTCAGGAGGCTAAGGCAGGAGAATTGCTTGAACCCAGGAGGTGGAGGTTGCAGTGAGCCAAGATTGTGCCACTGCACTCCAGCCTGGGTGACAGAGTGAGACTCCATCTCAAACAAACAAACGAAATGCAGCACCTGAGACCTGCTGAATCAGAACCTGCATTTGTCACCCAATTCCTGATCCCTGGGTGATGAGTTAACTCAGTGAAGTTTGAGAACTGCTAGTGAGTCACACAGCTAGGGCTAGAGCCCTGATTCCCAATTTCAAGTTGAGGGGAATTTTTATTCCTCAGTATCACTTCTGAACATGTTCAGAATGCATTTTTCTATAAAATATTAATAACTTCCAATAACTTCCTCACTGCATCAAAACATGAGATATGGAGACACCAGCTTTTCCACACTGACTCAGTGTAAGAAAAGAAACTGAAAGGAAGATATTTTCACATCATCCTTCATCATTCTCAGAGTATGTTACTAAGCCTTCAGGTCCCCTGTGCCAGTTGTGCTTAATCTGCAGCATTTCCATAGGAATATATCATTGGCTTTGAGAATGCCTTGGCAAAGGAGGCTTTTCACTCCTGAACACACTTTTTGGGAAGCATCCTTGGGTATTAGTAATATACTTGGAACCTGTCTGGGGAAACATATCTGATCCCAGCATTGCTGATCCCACATCCCACCCTTCCTGTAGGATATGCTCATATGGCAGTGACATCCAGGTTCTCTAAGTAGTTGATTCTTTTACTCCTGACTTTCTTCTTCCATTGACCTTGAACAGTTTAAGTTGGAATTCAGAAAACAACATTCCTTCTACTACTTATGCATCATAGAACAGTAAGAAGACCTGGAAGGGACTCAGATCCTTAAAGTATCTTGATTTGGGGTTGATGTTACAAACCAGGGACAAGTAGACTCCAAAAGATTTTCCTGTCCTTTTATTTTACTGACTCCTCCACCATGTGCACAGGAACATGGCTCTCTTCTTTTTGTCCCATAAGTTGGTTCAGTGCCTGCAGGAGAGATATGCGCATGATGGTGGCAGTATGGAATGGAAGGGAGAGAATAAGGATTTGGACATCAATGCTACATCTATAGATTTTGGCAAATACTTTAAAGACGGTTCTTGTCCTATCTGGCTTCTGTTTGGGCCATGCCCTAACAGTTGTGATGTTGAGTTTTTAGAGTTGGAGGCAAACTGCGAACTGAGGGCTGGAGCTGTTTCCCCGCAGCTGGAGGCTTAGAGCCTGGCAGTCCCTGGAATCAAAGGAGGGATCAGGAGGGCTGAAACTGGAAAGGTCCATATTTGAGGAGTGGTGGGATACAGAGTGAGGTAGGTGGCGGCAAGCGTTGGAAACCCCACGGAAGAAACATGGGTGGCTAGGGTCTGGCTCAGTTGGTTCAACAACCACACCTCTTAGATCACCTTTGCGTTAGACTGATGCAGCCTGAGCTCCTGGGGCAGGAGCGGTTCACAGAGCCAAGAAGCCCCTTGGCCATGGCTGGGAGTAAATTCCTGAGGCCTGGGGCCCTCTGGCTGGAATGAGCCCTCTGGACTTTTGAAAGTTTGGCTGGTTTCCCTTTAAGCTGAAGTCAAAGCTGCCTGGGGTACAGGTGACTTTTTGCTAGTTTTGGGCTCAGCTAGTTTTCAGGGTCTTTTGAAGAGGTTGAAAATACACACACACACACACACACACACACACACACACACACACTCTGCAAAATTTAATGCCTTCTACTTGGAGAACAGAAGAGCTTGGACTATTTCTTTCTTGGCTTGTTTTATCTGTAAAGTGTTCTGACTTGCAGGACGAGAGGAAGGTTGTGCATTTCCTGTCAGTGTTACTGCCTACCCCAGAAGCCCACAGGTGGTTCATCTCCCCAGTCAGCCCAGATGTGGCTTTGCCCCTTGTTTTGATGGACTTGGGTGCTCACCTGTCTTTGGGGCTCTTAGAAGCTTGGTGTCACCCTAATGGCTAACCTACATGCAGAGATGGTGTCCTGAAGGACCCTGTAGTTTGGCTGCTGGCATTTTTGGCCATCCTGTGATTCCTTTGGAGATCTCCACCAGGGTTATTGTTTGCTGTGACTGCCATTCCTCACTGGCTGCTGTCTTTTTAAATAGGTAGTTCAAGCAGTCTGAATCTCCTCGTGGAGGGGTTGGGTGCGGGGTGGGAGGCGGGGTGTGGTGGTCAATAAACACAAAAGAAATTGAGAATTCTAATGGGAAGGATTTGCCATCAAAATCAAGACCAATAAAGCAATTTCTGAGAAACATTCCCTAAAATAATTAGGTACAGAAACTGTTACTCATGCTGCTTAGTTTAAATGTATATATGATGTTAATTTATTCATTTAACAAATAGAGCAATGTATACCAAAATCTATAGAGGTGGGATTACAGGAGACTTTTATTTCATATATAGAAACATACACACACACACACACAGACACACACGCATGCATACATACATATATAATTGTAATTCTTTTTTTTTTTTGTAAATTGCAGCATTTTTTCACAGTGGGAATGAATTGCTTTTGTAATCAAGAACAGCTACACATATAAACTAATGCTCTAGAAAATGTTATCTAAAACCTATGAGCTGTAAAAAATGTTGATAAAATGTACAGTTACTAGGTATTTTAGGAAAAATATGACCCAAAGATTGGTCAAGAAATTTATTTTTAAAAGCATTTCACTAATATAGTGATTATTATTATATTGAGTTTATGAAGCTTGTTCATTTGTTTACTCATTCATTCCATCAACCTATTACTCCTCTGCTGAGCCCTGTTTTTTGCCAGGCACAGTGCTGAGTGCGTCCCAAGGATGCTGAAGTGCCCTGGTTGTGGTGCCTGGCCTCCCACGGCATATGGTTTTGCTGGCTGCGACAGCTCCTGTTCCGCTGGGTGCTGCTGTAAGGAGCGTCTCACAGGCTGTCAGAGGGCCTGAGAAGCAGGACCATCTTTCCCAGGGGCATGGAAGGTGATGCCAGCAGAAGGCAGGAAGGAATCTCCTTATTCTACCAACTTACATCCCTTGGCTACAGGGTTCAGGACTGTGGGATGGGGCCTGTTAGGCTGCACCAGGCGAGCTCCTCATGCCCACAGAGGGCAGGCAGGGCAGCAGAGTGAGCTGGGAGGCGGGGAAGGCATCCCATCACCCTGAGACCTGTGGGTGCAAGTTCTCTGTCTTTTGGCCCCCCATAGTCAGGAAAGGGCCGTAGGATACTCGGTGCTCATTATGTTGAAGTCAGCTCTTAAGCCAGTATGAGTCACTGAATCCTCACGATCAAAGGCAGTAATTTCACGTCGATTAGCTACTTCAAAGCAAGTCATGGGAAAAATTAGGAATCTGGAAGCAAATTGAATTATACATCAAAGGAAAGCAATCTCTTGACCTTTCTTCCTCCCCACATCAACTGTTCTTAAGTGTAAAGATCCAAACTGGGTATAGTCAATTCAGTGTGGGGGCATGAAGTTCAGTTAAGCCAAGGGACTCTTTGAGCACTTTCTTTACCAAGGGGTGTTCTTGGAGCTGCTGGAATATGGAAGAAGCATAGGATGAAGATCTTGTCAGAAAAGTACTAACCATGAATTGAGGAAGTAAGACCTGCACACAGTAAAACTGCCATACAGTGTCATAAATAAATGGAGTGATACAACTTGGTGTGCTGTGAGACCTGCAAGAGGAGGAAGACCATGTGGGCAGGAGTTACCTGGTGAGGGTGGATTTCATGGCAGGTCCTTGAAGGTGTGTCCAGTTTGGAGAGATAAGGAGGAGGACAGGGACATCCAGGAGAAGGTGAGGAAGGAGGTGACCTGTGGGGTGTGCACAAGGGTGGTCAGACCTGTCTCCTTAGTTGGGGCAGGAGGGAGATGAGGTTGGGATGGTGCAGTTCCTGAAGCTGGATGGAAGCATTTAGACTGGGGCAGGAAACAGAGTCAATGATGGTTTATAAAGTGGGGATAATCTGATGAAACAAATATTAGGGATTAGCTTGGTATTGAATATTAATCACTTTTCATTGAATCTTAGGCTTAAAGCTCAAGGGAAGATAACTGAGACCCAAGAAGTCAAGTGACTTTTCCTGTGACAGGGAAATAGCCAAAATGTGTGTGTGTATATAAATCCACTCACCCACCCATCCATCCATCCATCCATCCATCCATCCATCCATCCACCCACCCACCCACCTACCTACCTACCTACCTATCTACCTATCTATCTATATCTATTTATCATCTCATCAGTCTCTGGAAAAATACATGGAATAATAAAATGAATGTACTAGGACTAGGTACTGTACCAGGTGTTAATGGGAGACATAAAAGTACAAGTCTTAAATCCCTGATAGCCCTGAGATGCTACAATCCAATTAAAGGTACAAATGTATGACAAGTGGGCAACACAGAGACAGTGAGCTCACTTGGCAGGGTGTGGTTCTTGGCACAGGAAGTAAGGGAGCAAAGATGGCAGAGTCTCTGGACTGGGATGGTCAGGGAAGACGAAGAACCACGGCATGCAGTGCTGAAAGGACTGCAGAGATGTCCTGGCCCAACATGTGCACTCCATGCCTCTCAACAGGTGGGCAGGATTTTGACAGACTGAAAGAACAGAGCTCTGGAAAGAGAGGCAGGAGGCCCCAGGAGACAAAACATGACACCTTAGATAGCAGGGTCTGTTCAGGTGGCAGCGAATGATGGTAGTGGGGGTGTCATTTGAGCAGAGGGTTCTGAAAGGTGAGCAGTAATTGGTTGTTGTAATGCTTGGGTGTTAATGAGATATTTAAAGGTTTTTAATGCTACTTTTCTGTCACCTGTGATGTTGGCAAAATACCTTAATCCAGGCCATTGTCACATCTTTTTTTGATGAATGTAGCACTTTTAAAATAATTTTTAAGTTTTGTGAGTACACAGTAGGGGTATATATTTATGGGATATACATGGGATATTTTGATACAGGCATAATCACATCATGGTAAATGGGGTATCTATCACCTCAACCATCTATTCTTTGTGTTACAAACACTCCAATCATACTCTTCTAGTTATTTTTAAATATACAATTATTATTGACTATAGTCCCCTTGTTGTGCTATCAAATACTAGCTCTTACTCATTCTTTCTATTTTTTTTGTACCCATTAACCATCCCCACTCCCTCTGCCAATGTAGCCTCTTCTTAAACAGGTCTGCCTCCTTCTGTCCACTTAACAGATATTTATCAAGGACCTTGAATCCCTCCAAATGACCTCCACATTGAATGTAGCCAGAGTGATTGTTCTAAAAGGTACATTGGATTGTATCCCACTTCTCTACTTAAAACTGCTTGGTGGCTTTCGGTTACATTTATCTTCTCTTCTCCTTTTTGTTACCCATTAGTCCCAGCCAAGTTACTCCTGGTAATCTTCCACACTTAACTCTTGCTACCCACCCCAATCCTCCCCACCTCCACCCCCTGACTCCTTCAAACTATTGAAGATACTTTGTTATTCTGATCTTCTAGATCTTGAGTTCTTATTTTCTTCTCCCCTCAGCCAAAGTATAAATATCAAAGAGAGGATTCTAAATATACCTTATACAACATATAAAAAGACAAGATTTGATGGACTTTTATCAACTTCAGATAGTCAAGTGCAAATAACAAGCATGCCAGGTTCTTTTGCATCTCTTCGCTTCCTGCGTGTCCCTTTCCAGTGGCCATTGCTGTGTGTCTTTGTTTTGTTCAGTTGTTCACATGTATTACAGATAAAGTAGGTAACCGCTGTTTTACAGAGATGGGAATGAGCCACATGCATAAAATAATTCTCAAGAAAATGAAAGATTATGCCTTAAATGTGAAAAAATTTAAAGAAGTTTATCTGATTTGGGTGTAAGTCTGACAGGTACTATACATTGCCTTTTTGTTTGTTAAAGGACACTGAACCTATTCATAATATAACCCTTCCTGTGTCATCATAATAAACCCGGGTCCCGGAGTGAGCTGCAATACAGTGGAGCTGTCATCCTTTTTGCCCAGTGATCACTTGTCCAGATTTCCTTGCTTGCTTAATATTAAGTGTGTAGCCATCTATGTTGGTAGTGTCATAAGTTTACAGCTTTTGAAAATTTCTGCCACATTGTAATTGCCTTGCATCTGTCCTAATAGTAGCATGTAAGGAACATTCAGTTGCTCAGGGCCATTTTAGGAATGTGTACTATAAAGTATACATATATATTCCAAATGAATGTATTAATATATGATGAATATGAATAGCCATTATTCTTAGACATATATTAAGAACTCTTTGACTATATAGCGTGAATATATTAGATATATTTCTTTGTTTGGAAAGAGCTTAGGAGGGAATGTCTGTAATCAGTAGATCCATAAATGTGTAAAATGGACTGACAAGTCTCATTCTGCTTTACCCTCCATGCTACTGCCCAGGTAGGCTGGCACTGATGCCCTGCCATGCATTTTCCCTGAGAAAAGGGTCCACTCTTCCTGCAACCTATTCTTCCCACAGTTCTTCCTCAGCTGCAGCTTCAGGGGGCAGAATCAGAAGCAAATTAACCATTTCTAAATACTGGCCACCCAGAACTAGGCAGAACTAGCTGTTAAAACAATTACAGCCAGCCAAATTGTTAAGATTTTGTAAATTGTAAAGAGAAACAAATTAATTCTGCAAACTGGGTTTAAGCAAATGTACTTTCTGTAAACTCGCCTGCTTCTATGCAGTGGCACCTTGATAGCCCCGTATAAGACGGTTTATCGCTTAGCCTCAGCCAGTTCTGAGGTCCGGTGTCCACATAGCTTTTCCTCCTCAGTGCTGCTCCAGGGGCCCCTGCTGTGCCCATCCCACACCTTGCCTCGTCCGCTGCTTTTCATTTGCTGTGTTGGAGCATCTGTTCCCCAGGCACATTAGAATCATGGAAAAATTACATTTAAATCTGTACAGAAATATTTGCACACATACAGGGAGATGGTCATTGTCCAATATCCATCTAAAGTTTCGCTAGCGGGAAATTGGAGGTAGCTGAAATGTCTACCCAGAAGAGGGAAAGCGAACTCAATTTCAGTCCTTCTGACCTAGGAACATGCAGCACGAGGCTCTTGCCTACACCTTCAAGGGCATTATTGACATTGACAAATATTTTAGTTATTCAAAGGCCTTTTCCATTTACAGTTTTTTAAGCTTTGTTCTGGAGGTTTGCAGTTTCTGTAAGGCTCTAGAAACGTAGGAGAGTAACTTTAGTCATATTGCCCACTGTTGTCACTAAGATATTATGTACAAAACTAATTGTAGCAGGTAAATAGCATTTCATCCTTAATTTGTTCTTTGTAGCAGCCTGGTGCAGTAGAATAGACCAACCTCAATATTAGTAAATGATTTGTATTGCATGTTCATTGGCAGGCTTCAGTAATGATCTCAATTAAAGTTCATCACCACATCATCAGTTGCCTCCACATTCTTCTTGCTTTTGTCTCCAAATGGGGATTCCAGCGGTTTTTCCCTTGTCTTGAGCACTTCCTTCTTCATGGCATTAGGAAAGCATTCATGTTCTCTGGAAACTCAGTCCATTTCCAACCACAGTTTTTTTATGCAGTGCTGTAGGCCAGGCTGGGCATATTGGGAGGTGTTTTTTTCTTGTTTTTTGTTTTTTTTTGCGTTTAAAGAGCATAACTCATTTTTTAAAAAGCTTATAAGGCATTCTCCAGCTGTTGTTGGAAATAAACCTTAATTTCCCTCAGCTTTTCTCTTTCACTGAAGGAGAAAAGCAACAGGACTGAAGGAAGGAGGGGAGCGGTGGAGTCATTGTTGCTTTCTGTGTTTGTTCTTTGCATCTCTTTTCTTAGTAAATTGCCTCAGGAATTTCTGCAGGCGGCTATAATCTACTCTTGAAAGGCCTCCTTTTGGACCAAGCTCTTCAAGTGAGCCAAAACTCTCCCTCCCTAAGACTGCAGGGTTTGGGAGAAGACAATGAAAAGAAAGGGAGTATTACCATATGGTCCTTCTAGTGGGATTGCAAAATTTCCTTAAGTTGCTGTAAAGTGGGGGCTGGGGAAAAGGCAGACAACTTTTTCTTTTTTCAGGATAGCAGTCACCACCCTCCCTTCTTCCCGCTTTCTCTTTTCACCCCCTCCCCACCCAAGTTGGTTGCAACAGAGCTTTCTTACATGGTTCTGAAAACGGGGACATTTGGGTTCCGTTGGTACCATGGACAGATACCACGCAGACATTTTTCTCTCTTGGTATTTTGAGATAGTGTCTCACCTTGAAGTAAACAAAATACAAATGACAAAAATTTGACTTTTATTACCATGGGAATTAATGTTGGAAGCAGGCTAAACACAATTTTTGTATAAACTGTGAAAGACAAAGGTATTTTTCTCTCATGGCTGACATTTTAAAAGACATTCCTTTGCCTCCTACCCATTTAAAAAAAAAAAGTCTTTGCACTATTGAATCAGAGGCAGTCTTTCTGAAACTGTGACTTCTGCTGTTAATCTAGTTGAAAGTGAGAACAAATTAATTCATGTTTCCTCAACTCCGAACAGTGATGTAAAGGGAGCTTGTTATGGGTTAGAGTTTTAAGGAATTAGGCAGAAGGTATGTATGTCTGACACCTTATGTCTTAAAGATCCTGAAAATTATTTCAAGCTCTCAAATTATAAAAAAAAAAAGGTGGCGGAAACAGACTTCAAATACCCTATTCATAAGATAAGAGGAAGAGGGAAGGAGGGGGAGGGTACTGGTTCTTTCATTCACCCTACCTATTATGTGTCAGTCACTGTTTAAGGTCTTGGGGATACAGCAGTGTGTAAAGCAGACACAAATCCCTGTTTTTATGGAGCCTACATTTCAGTGGGGGAGACAGCACATAAGGTAAATCAGTAAAATACATAGTGTGATAATGATAAGTGCTATGAGAGAAAAACAGACACGTGCTTCTGAAAGAAGAGTATATTTGGGTGCACATCTGAGATTTTAGATAGCCAGGGAAGTCTCACCCAGAAGGATCTGGAGGATCAGGGTTATATGAGGACAAGGGGAGAAGCAGGGTGACCACTGCGTGACCCCCCCGCCCCGCAAGGCATGATTGCTTAGGCCAGAAGTGTACCAGGGCAGTAGTAAGAAAGGGTTGGATGTGGGATTCCTTGCCAGATGAGACTGGGGGTATAACTATGGGGGAGAGGCAAGAAGGCTGGCCACAGGGTTCTACCCTGAGCAACTGATGCAGACCCCGTGGTTCCTCTGCTGTGGGTCTCCAAAGCAGAGTCACCAGGACTTTTTGGTTTGTCCTGTCTTATACTTTGTGTAATTGCTTTCACACTAGTTTGCAAACTCCCTGAAAGCAAGTCTTTTATCTTTCTTTCACACTTCATGAAGTCCAATAAATGTTTGTTTGACTTGAATGGAATTGAGTCTATTCCGAGATCATCCTGTGAACACACACACACACACACACACACACACACAGAGAGAGAGAGAGAGAGAGAGAGAGAGAGAGAACGAGAACATTGTAGACTACCTGCCAGGTTTACAATGCATGACTCAACTGCAGTTAAAAATGATAGCCAAGGGCCATGATGAAATCTTTTCTGAGCCAGCCAGACCCATGCCTGTGTGGGCTCAGAATAGTGGGAAGAGAGATGGAACTTCACTTCAAATGCAGCTCCAAGGCTCCCCATCCTGGCTCTGGAGCAGCCAGGAAGACTGCTTTGTGAGTGGGAGGATTGGAAGAATTTGGGATTTTGGGGAATTTTGCCAGATGGTTTGACCTCTGGTGTTTGAAGGCCAGTCACAAAGATTCTACTTTGTAACTTAATCTGGAAGTGACCCAGGTCTTATGGTATGTCCTGAGCCCAGGACTAAGCCAGCAGAAAAGTGTGGCCGATGGAGAGGCAGGAGCAGTGTTGGTTGGCACTGACAGATGGACGGCAAAGCTCCCAGGCACAGTCGGGCTCAGCCAGATGCTCCACTCAGCACAGCCAACCACTGTCCTGGAACCAAGGAGGGAAAGGAGAAGAAGTGGTACTAAGATCCCACCCACTCTTTACTCTTGCTAGCCCAGTATCTTTTTGTGTATTGCTGTCTATTACTTTATCCATCTACTGAGTATTGAAGAACGTGTATATGTCAGAGGAGTCTGCACTCCACTGGCTCTTTATGTTTTATTCCAAGGTGAACAAAACCATAATTAATGCTAGTAAAACACATTACCAAGTATTTTCACATGAACAGGGTAGGTTTTATGTTAACCCATTTTTCATATGAAGAACTGGTACAGAGATTAATTGTCATTAAAGGGTGGATGTATGTGCCTCTGCAACCTTTCTGGCCAATGACATATCTTGAATGTCATACATTTCGCCATCGGAGAAGCATTTTGTCATCTCTGATGCTGGTTAATGAGCCCTCTGGAGCAGATGTCGATAGCAGGATTAGAAGCACATGTAATAGCCACCCCTGGCATGGACTCCTTCACATTCAAACTGGCCACCTCTTCAAGCACTGCAGGTGTTAACTACATGCCCCGAGGTCAGTGGTTCTCTGAGCATCCTCCCGGGACCATTCACCAGCTGTGGGGACACCAACTGTGAGTCTGGTAGAAATGCGGAATCCCAGGCCCTACCCCAGATCTGCTGAAGCTAAATCTGTTCTTGTCAAGTTCCCCAGGTGATTGCTGTGCACATTCAAGTGTGAGACGATTAAAGATATCACATACATCAACTATTGTATTTCTGCTAGACTATTTAAAAATCCTATGTGACAGTCCCAGCTGTGATAATTCTTAGCTGTGAGGGCTCCTTCATATAGGCAACCTGTGCCACTTGTTGCTTCCCTTTTGTTGACTTCTTGACATCTTTTTCTGTTCAATTGTCTAGTTCTTTTAATATATGTCTCAGAAAATGTGAAGCCTGAACCTCCGATGACCTGCTTTGCAATTGAAGGTAGGATGTGCGTGGACTCCTTCTATGTCTCTCCCATGCCACATACCAGACTGGCCAGGGAGGAGCTGCTCTTGAAATTCCTTTTTGGTTCATGGAGATGCTAAAGGTGCTTCTCTGACTTAGGCTGACTTTGCTTAAATATTCTCTAAATATGGTATTAACTGGTGAAATAATACTAAAAATCTAGTAGCCTTAAGTCTCAATGAGAATATAAAAACAGGCCTTCTCATAGTTTTCAGACTAGGAAGAAACAAAACTCTGCTTCCTTGCAAAGCAACAGTTTGGGTGCTTGGTTTAGTCCTAATGGCACCTTTCTCTGCAGTCGATGTTTGAGGGAGCCTCTAAGTATGGTATAATGACGGGTGTGCATGTCTCTTCCTGAGGCCATATGTAGACACAGGAAAAGCTCCAGCCCCCCGGGGGGTGTGGTGAAGGCTGGGGCCCTGCTGTCGGACCACAAAGATTACTGAGGACATTTTCCATGCCTGTGGCTCTGGTGTGTGTGGAGGAAGGGGAAGCCTAAGGGAGAACTCACTGGGGCAGTGAAGGCACTGTCCCGGCTGGCTTCCTGTTCCTGGTCTGTTACTGTGCCCCCCACCCTCAGGGTTCTGCAGCTGAATTGCCACCAAGATTGTGGCCCACACAGAGGGTGTGGTTGAGCCAACTTCATTCCCGGTGATCACGTGCTTCTATCTGCTCTACAATGATCTGGGAAGGAGTTGGGGTGTGGGGGCTGCCACTTGAGCATTTGGGGGTGGATGGGTGGTAGGTCTTCACAGCCAACAAGAACTTCATCTCTTGTGAATGTATCTTAAGTTCCCCTTTCCCACCCATATGTCCTGGCTCTTATCATGTACCAGTCAGAGGTTGGTTCACATTCTCTGCCTGAAATAGTTCCACCAGCGATGAGCCTGCTGGGATCCATGGTGATCATGGTGTTAGAATGGTATGCTCTTTTCCTTGTCTTCTCCTGTCAGTGGCCTGTGGTTGCGAGTCTTTCTTGCAAAGGCTCCCTTGGCTTAGACCTCAGTGTGAATTGATGAAGCCACTCAGAAAGGGAGGGAGGGAGAGTGAGCATGGTGTGCCAGCAAGCCTGTGAGCATGCGCCCACCCATAGGGCCTGTGGTGGTTTCTCTTAGCAGCTCCCAGTCCCTGCTCCCCACCATTCTGTGAAAGTCCAGGGGCTGCCTCAGCAGTTTTCTCTGTGAACTGACTCAGGTGAGACAAGTAGACCCCAATGGAGTACCAGTGGAGCTTGTGAGAAGAGCGCCCTTGGTGTTCTTCCTTTTAGTGACAAGTGGCATTATCATGTCAAGACACCACATGCTAGGTGAACCTGAAACCTAGCACAGAGCATGATACATAATGGACAACATCGTGTTGGTTGAGGAAACATCAGGAAAGCATTGCTCAGCCAACCTACCATGAGGGTGATTATTAACTATTCCAGAAGTCAGCCTGTGTCTCTTGCAGAGGAAAGAAATGGTGCTGCCCATCATAGGACCACAAAGGTTCCCAGCAATGCCAGGCTGTCTCACTCTTTGGTGTCTACTGTATGTGTTCCCTCAGCCTGGAAAACTGCACCTGCCTTTATTCACATGAATTACTGACTCATTTCCCCAGAGTTTACCCAAATGACTAGCGCCCTCCTCTGTTCCATCACTTCCTGCATTAGGCTGCACATATCTACCTGGGACTCTGTCTTTCCTGTTAGACTCTAAGTTCCTCAACACCACCACATTTTTTGCTCATCTTTGTATACTTAGCAGCTGGTAGTGAACACAACAGAACTTCCTCCATTTTCCCATTGGCCACTAAATGGCTGCCGAGTGCAACACTGGCTCTCTCCTGGATGGTTCTGTCTACATCCACCACTTTGGCCCCAACTGGCTTCTCCTCTCCCAGTCACAACATATGGGGGCTACACTTGGTGTTCAGTTTCTGTGTCACCAGCTCACATTATCTGTACTCTATCTCAATGCATTCATGGTCAGTAATGATTTTTGTGTTGCTTTATATTCATAGGATGTTCTTGTTTTTGTTTCTTGAAACAGGGTCTTGCTCTGTCTCCCAGCCTGGAGTGCAGTAGCACAATTATAGCTTACTGCAGCCTCAATCTCCTGGGCTCAAGCCATTCTCCCAACTCAACCTCCTGAGTAGCTGGGACTAAAGGTGTGTGCCACTGCCCCCAGCCCAAAGGATGTTTTATAGTGATCTAAGTTTATATAACATCTTATGGATGGTATTATCTAGAAAGGAAACAAGTTATTTAAGGTCAATATTTAAGAGTTAGAACTAAAACTGAATTGTAGATCCTCTAGAATCAACCTTCCTTTTCTTTATCAACCTTATTGACGAGTAATTCACATGCAATAAAATGCACACGTTTTAAATCCAGTTCACCTTTTGACAAATATATCTCAAACAAGACAAAAAATATTTTCCCATAGTTTCCTTCATGTATTTTCCCTATCAATCTCCGCTATTCCCAATCCAGGCAAGCACTGGTCTGCTTTGTCACTATAGATCAGATTTGTCTTTTCTGAAACTTTATGTGAATGGAATCATACAGTATCTGGTATTTTGTGTCTGGCTTATTTCATTTAGCATAATATTGTTAGAATTCATCTAGGCTGCATGCGTTAGTAGTCTATATTGCTGATTAGTGCACCCTTGTATAATGTACCACAGTTTGTTTATCTGTTTGCCAACTGATGGACAGTTGAGTTGTTTCCAGTAGGGTGTTTTTAAAAATCATTCTGAGTAAAGCTTCTATGAACCTTGGTGAAATGTTTTTATGTGTGTAAATTTTCACTTTCCTTGGGGAAAGTCCTAGAAATAGAATTGTTGGGTTGAACAGTAGGTGTATATTTCAGTTGATAAGCAACTATCAAACTGCTTTCTAGAGAGGTTGCAGCATCTCACATCCCACCAGCAGAGCGTCAGGTTCCAGTTGTTCCAGGTTCTCCATAAGCTTATATGACCATTCTTTTTATGGTTAGCCATTCTAACATTGTAACATGCAAAACGTAGCCAAGAGATATGAAAGTTCTTGCCTAAAAGCACACAGGCAGTAAGTGCCTGAGCTGTGGTCACCCTGCTGGGCCCCTGAGCCTGTTGCTGGTTGTCCTCCCACTGCATCCTGCCCACTTCTCTGTATGGACCCTTCTGTAACTCTGTTATTCCATGGGAGATGACAGACGGAAATGGTCAGTTTCATCAGGAAATATACTCTGATTAGGTATTAGGCTCAGAAATACTTATTTAGCTGAGGTTCTAACCCCAGGTTCTCTTTCTCTTTTCTGCAATTGAAGTCTGGCAGAACTTTGAAGCTATATCCACATTGTTTCTTAGTGAGGTTCTCAAATGTGTTGGACTCACCCAGCTGTCACAACAAAGGGGAAGAGACCTTATGTTTGGTATTTTGCATTTTTTTGTTTTCACTGAGACAACTTGCTGGAACTGCATGGCACTCTTGGCTTAGCCCTCCTTACCAGAGGACACACAGCCTGGAAATAAATACAGAGGAAAGTGTCAGGAGGCCACGGAGGATCCGCACACAGCTTGTCCGTTTAATGTGTACAAACCTTAGGCTAGGTGTGAATTTGTTATGAGACAAAACCAGTATTTAAGCTGTACTGAACTTGTAAAAATGCCAGTATATATTATTTTACTATTGTTCTTCTGTTCCCCATTCATTACCAAATAAACTCCCATCAAAACAGTTGTTTTAAATATCCATTCTTTTTTCTGATGCAATTTTCTTTGCTTTATGTGATACTTGCCATAGATTTGTGGCTGTTTCCATCTTGAAGAATACTTAAAGGAAGAACCCTGGCCCCATGGGTTGGGGCAAGTGAACTGCTGAGTTTTACCATCTCTGCACAGTGACATGATTGATGCTGGGTTGTTCCCTTTTGACGCCAGCTAATGATCCTTAACTTCTCTCCAAGGAGTAGATACTCATTTCTTTTTTCTCAAAGTGTTTAGGGCAGAGAGGGTGAACATCTTCCCTATCAACCAGCATTGACCCCAGGAAGGAAGAGGCAATCTCTTTGGGGGAGTGATTGTGCTTTGGAGAGAGACCCCCAGGGCCCAGCTGGGGCCTGTCTGAGCTCAGGGGACTGTCTCACCACCTGGTTAGGAAGACCTGACAGATGACAGGAGGCATCTTATAGCCCTGAGTGCAGTGCCCAGGAAAGGACTGGACTATTCACTGTATGGAGGACATTAGGTATTTTTTAGAAATGTCATTGAGGCCTTAGGGGCTGGAGAGAGAAAGAAAAGTAGTCTTTACTGAGTATCTAGCTTGTGCCAGGTGTGTTTCCAACATGATCATGTTCATCATCACATGGCTTCAGGATGTTGGAATGTGTATTTTAAATCCTGTTTTACTGATCAGAAAACTTAGGTGCAGAGAGGAATTTCCTCTGAAATGCAAATATGGATTTAGGAGTCTGGATGGTGGTATTGTCCAAGGCCATGGCACAGTGGTGCCTGAAATCAAAGTGCAAAGCAGGCATAGGTACGGTGTCAGGATGAGGACTTTGACAGCTGGTGCCATAGGTGAAGTAGAGAAAATGGCCCCCAAGAGCAGGTGGGAGACAGGTTCAGGAGCCGAGGGTGGCAGGTTCTTTGAGCTGAGACTGGAGAATGGGGTGCTTAGCAGAGGCCAACACTAGGTCAGTCCTGGCTGCAGTGGGTGCCTCCATAAGAGGGCTAAGTAGTTTTTGCTGTGTGGGGCTGGCTGGGTGGTATGTGGTTGTGGTTTCCAGCCCTTGTGCTAGGGTGGTTTTTGTCTCCTAAATGTTCTCCCCAGAGAGGTGGACCTCACACCCAACTGGAAGGGATGGTTTCCTGTGGATGCTACCAGGAGCCCTGGATGCTTCCAGAAGAGTGAGAGAGAATGGGTTTGTTTGTTTGTTTAGGAAGCCTCCTTTCTTTTTGTGCCCTGCCAGTAGGGGGGTGAGTAGGGCCAGCTGCAGGGCAGTGACGCCATTGTGCCATGGCCATCTCAGGAGAGGGATGCCCTGTTCACAAGCAAAACCAACTCGGGTGCGTGTTCTTCGTTGTTTTTAAAAGAGAACCAGGATGGGTGCAGTGGCTCACTCCTGTAATCACAACACAAGCCAAGTGGTTTGAGAGCAGCCTGGCAACATAACGATATCCTGTCTCTACAAAAAATTTAAAAATTAGCCGGGCATGGTGGTAGACACCTGTGGTCCCAGCTACTTGGGACGCTAAGGTGGGAGGGTCACTTGAGCCTGGGAGGTGGAGGCTGCAGTGAGCCATGTTCATACTACCACACTCCAGCCTGGGTGACAGAGTGAGACCCTGTCTCAAAAAATAAATAATGTTAAAAATAGAACTAGAAAAAGGAATACGTGAGTCTTGAGAAAATATGTAATTCAAATATTTCAACTTAATTTGGAAATTAAGAAAAAGAATTATAAAAGTCCATCACTAAAGAAAATACCTTAAGGTTCTCCAGATCCCTAATTATGGGAAAAGAGAACGTAGAAAGAAAGAGAGGGAGAAGGGAGGAGGGCGGTTGGCCAAGCTATTTTCAGGGCCCAGAGAGACAGCCCTGAGATAGAGACTGAAGAGAGAGGCCAGAAGTAAGTCCCTGGTCACCTGTTTTTCACACTGCTGGCTGCCTCGGGGCAGTTGTACTGCGTTTGAGATGCCACTCATCTGCTTACCTAGGTCAGCAGCCTTTTTAGAGGAACAGCATCACGGTGCTGCCTCCTCCGGGCACCTGTACACAGATCTTCCATGGCTTGGGTGAGCAGTTCAACCTCTCCGCAGAGGCAGGTCTCTGAGGACCCTTTACTCTCTACCATTCTTTGATTCTGGGAGGGAAAATGGCAGGTTTGAAACAGCATTTTGATCTATTAAGTGGCCTTCGTCAGCTGACTTGGGCCGTTATGCTTCCACAAAGGGACAATTTTGGAAATGCAAAGATGGGAGCAAATGGACGTGGACTTTGCTGGGGCCCCAAAGCTGACTCATTCCCTCCAATTCAGAGGGAAAAATAGTGTCCTATGAACTAATTCAGAATAGAGGTATAAATGGCTTTGCTTGGGCTTTCGTCCTCAGTAAAGATGAGGATGGGGCCAGTGGGTCCCAAGGTAACCAGACCAAATGGGTGTGGAACTGGGTGGGGCTCAGCAGATGGTAATGACAGGCAAGCAACCGCATACATAATTTTATGACTTAAAGTCTTTTGCAGCCTCTTGGTGAATAGCTCTTTGAAAGCCATTTGCCTCCTGCAATAAGTGGGGAGGGCTCCTTCATTTGACACCTTTCTGGGTTTCAGCTCCTGCAATACTGGGCTGTCCTCTTTGTTGACAAATCATCTTCTCCGCCAACTGTAAGCTTCCTGAAAACTAGTGCTCTGCCCCATGCATCATTTTACTCTCCCATTTGGCATAGCCCTTGTTGCAGAATGAATGGTCAGTGATTGTTTGAAAGAAGGAAAGAAGGAGGAGTTAGGATTGCCTGCTGAAGGTAACAAAGAAGCATCTGGAACATCCAGTGTCCTAAAAATTACTTGTACCCTTCCCTTTAGGAACTCAGAGTAGATACAGATGTGTCTGAAGCTCATCTATGGAATCCCGGGTTAACTCACGCCTTAGAACACATACACTTGCCCATCAGCATGAACACCAGGCACCTACCCGAGCCAGACACTGCCAGGGGCTGGAGGGAAACCACTGCGGATGAGAGCTGGCCCTGGTGTGGGGAGATCACAGAAGTGTGCATGGACAGATAAGCGATGATTCATGGCAGAAAATGCCAAATCCCAGGCCTGGGGCTGCATGTGTTTGCGGAAGGGGTTGTAAAGAGTTGTGCCCTCCATGAGCCTGGGGACTCTCCTACTTCCTGTGGGCTTGCCTTTGGATATAATTTTTTAAGCAGACTTCATTTTGGGAAAGAGTAGTTTAAATTTTACAGAAAAAAATATTGGGCAAAAATTTGTTCCCATATACCCCCTCAACCTTCCCCAATTTCCCATTAGTAACATCTTGCATGAATGTGATACATTTGTTATAACTGATAAACCAATATTGGCAGATAGTTATTAAGTGCAGTCCATACTTTACATTAAGGTTCACTCTTTATGGTGTATATTCTGTGGGTTTTGACAAATGTATAATGGTACTATCCACCATTACAGTATCATACAGAATAAGAGTTTCACTGCCCGAACAATCCCCTGTGGACCATTTGTTCATCCTTCCCTCCCTCCTCCAAACCCCAGGCAACCACTGATCTTTTTACAGTCTCCACGGTTATGCTACTTACAGAATGTCATGGAGTTCACTATGTATGTGTAGTATGTAGCCTTTTTCAGACTGGCTTCTTTCACTTTTTAGAGGAACAGCATCACGGTGCTGCCTCCTCCGGGCACCTGTACACAGATCTTCCCATATACATTTAAGTTTCTTCTGTGTCTTTTTGTGACTTGACAGCTCATTTCTTTTTATTGCTGAATAATAAACACTCCATTGTATGGATGTACTAGTTTGTGTATCCTCACCTTCTATGGGTGGGGGACATCTTGGATGCTTTGAAGTTTTAGCCATTATGAATATGGATATGATTTTCACATCTTCTGTGACAGTATGGCCAAATAAACATGGTAGAGTAGGGCTGTGTATTTGGCCCATTTACAGAAAGCAAGACTCCAGAATGTTCTTGGGTTTAGCTAACCTGTAAAGCTGTGACCAGGCCAGATGTTGAGGGAATTAGGAATCTGGATGATATCTGATCCTCCCGTGTTCTTTCCAGTCCTCCACGTGGTCTTAAAAATTAAATCATTTATTGAAATATTAGATGCTGGGGACACTATTTTCTCTTCCTCAGTTTCCCTCTTTGCACAGCATTTCTCACTGTGGTTCATTTTGTTCCATGTCACCTCATCTGAACCTCCACTCTCCATCCCCAGGCTCACAGGTTCTGCCACTCCTTCCTCTGGGAACCCTTAGTGTTACCATCACCTTCTCACATGACATTGCCATGGTTTGGGGACATGTCTGTCTCCCCAAATAGGCGAAATTTTATGGAAAAAAGTATTGGGCAAAAGTTTGTTCCCATATATCCCCTCAAGCTTCCCCAATTTCCCATTAGTAAAATCTTGCATGAATGTGGTACGTTTGTTACAACTGATAAACCAATGGCTGAGACTGTTTTCATTTACAATTATAACCTCATGCTCAGCATAGCACCTACCTAGTAGATAACCAATCATTAAGATTATTGTAGGGTTTATATACTCATAAGTATTTAAAATGTGATTATAATCCAAGGGAATTGGGATTTCAATAAGTTCTTCTTAAGCAGTCTTCTGTCTTACCAGGTCTTATGACCTTGTCATTGTTCACGTGTAGCCTCCTCATCCTCAGGCTAAATCGGGGGTACCTCAAGCCTCCACTACTCACAGTCATCCCCACAGACAAAAGGGATGAGTCAGACTTCTCAAAAGCAAAGCCTTTGCTTTGGCATGTGTGTGTTTTCTCTCTGAATTTACACGGTGGCATAAATGTCATGGCTAGGATGTGAGTGAGTTTCAGTGGCTCAGTTGTTTACCTTATTTTTATTGTACAATCACATCATACGGCCAATTCCATTTCTGTTAGCCATTTTCAGTTACTCTTCTGCATTTCCTTGAGGCTCCAGTCCCAGCTCTGGGGCCAGCATCTATGGTACCTCTCTGCCTACATTTCTTCACCTGTTCAATGAAGATGTTGGATTCGGTCCATGATTTTTACCCTGCAGTTCATAGAATGTCCTGAAAGACCACAGGAAGTTTCTGGGCATCCATATCCCTGAAATTGTATTAACATCTTGTGTATCTGAACTTTTTCTTTTCTTTTTTTTTTTTTTTTACAACTTGTATATGGAGGCCATAACTCCAACAAGCTTCAAAATCACAGGAAAATAAGATTTCCAAAGTCCGACCAAGCAATTTTTTTTCACTGTAAAATAAAGTTTTCGTGATGCCACATTTTCTCTTGAAAACATCAGCAGGTAATAATGGAGTGAGGCTGCAGGTTGAAATGAGCCATGCTTCCTGGGGGTTCGTTTGTCACGTGCCGCATTTGAGTTCATGAGAACAAGGTCTAGAGTCCAATTCTCTTGCCTCACTCAGTGCTGACAGTAACTTGGGTTGCGTGCTTCCTGGCTAGGGAAATGGGCGTCAGCCAAGCCTGGTCAGTCATTTTCTAGAGGCTGTCTTGGGTCGTGTTTCACAGAGTTGTTTTTCACCAACTCTTTCTGACTGGTGTTTGAAGAGCAAATGGCACACAGCTAAATGCCTGGCAGATAAGGAGCTAATTTCTCATGGCTGCACCTGAAAAACCATGATGGTTGTATTGTCAATAACTGCTGCCAACAGACTGTCAGTGTAGGCCTGGACATTGTGCCTGTGAATGAATCTCCTCTTGAAACGTGGTATACTTTGCAGCAGCCCAGGGGAAAAAGGAAAGTTATTGTCTTCCCTGAGCAGAGGATAGGCTCTGGGGACGTGGTCCAGGTTTTCCCACGGGGAGCTTCATTAATGTATTTGACACTTGATGAGAGAAGTATGTGCTGTAATTATTAGTCTCACAGTTCAGCGATTTTTATAGACCCCAAAGCGTGATACTGTAGATGTATCTTTCACTCCCCTACTTCCGTTCTTGAAGGGGATTTTTGTTCCTCCCCCTACATATTCTTTCACTGATGTAAATTGGTTCTCATTTTTCTCACTGGGCCCTTCTAATTAATGTTCTGGTCTGTCTTTCCCCACACACTGAAGTTTTCTTCATTGTGCTCTTGGCTGAACAGGAAGCATAGCACCCCTTTGGCTGTACTTTTCAGCACTGATCTTTGTGGGCCACAAAGGGGTTTTGAGACAAAGCAGGAATGGTCCCCAGGGGTATCCAATGCTTTGCCCTCTACTCTTGTTATTACAAGCTAGTTTACAGCATAATACATGATTGCAACTATTAAAGGGACATAGTTCATTTTAAAAGGCAAGAAACATGGCAAGAAAGGATGGAGGGGCAGTTCTAAAGACTTCCACAAATAATGTTCTTATTACACCTTCTTGTCGTTACCAAAGATAGGCTTCTAATTGCATTTACTGAAAGGCTAATGCTACCCAAATGAGTATACCCCAGGCAGATTTAATTTGGAAGCGGTGGGAGAAAAAATGCATATGTTTCTTCATTTATTTATTGGCCAAGTGCAAGCTGTACTTAACCTAAAAGTAAGGGATGTATAATCAGCCTGCCCCCAGCTTCTCCCCAGCTGCTGGAATCAGCAATCAGCAGTACTTCCCCAGGACCTTCTGCAGCCTTAGCTCTCATTGGCTGCTGGCCACCCCTTGGGGCTGTGCTGGGGGGACCTCTTTGCACACCTCCCACCTGGCAGTCCCAGAGCTTCAGGAGAAAGGCAAATCCTAATGACTCCAGTTTGATCTCAGCCCCCATTTCTGCTTTGAGTTTTACTGTTATACTTTTTTTTTTTTTTTTTGAGAAAGAGATAGAATTTCTGCTGGTAGGTAGAAGAGGATCCAGCAGGCATTTCCCTATGTCAGACGTCATGCCCAAACCAGCAACTCTGATGTGACAGCCCTGTCACCTCCGCTCTGTCGCCAAGGCTGGAGTACAGTGGCATGATCACGGCTCACTGCAGCCTTGACCTCCTGGGTTCAAGCAGTCCTCCCACCTCAGCCTCCTGAGTAGCTGGGGCTATAGGCCACCACCCCTGGCTAATTTTTGTATTTTTTTTTGTAGAGGCAGGATTTCACCAGGTTGCTCAGTCTAGTCTCAAATTTCTTGGCTCAAGCGATCTGCCGGCCCTGGCCTCCCAAAGTGCTGGGATTACACGTGTGAGCCACTGTGCCCGGCCTTTTTATGCTTTTTTGACATTCACCAGGAAGGGACCCACAGTGTCATGTCTTGGTTGCTCAGCACCTCTTTTTCCTTGATGCTCTGATTTAGAGCTTTCCACCTGAGTCTGGGATGGCAGGAACCATCTGCTCCCCTGCAACCTCCCCTGATTGGAGCTGTACTACCCTCACTGACATGTGTTCACGGCCAAGGTGAGCAAAGAGAAGCAAGGAGAACCTCTGCGAACTCACGAGAAAAGTTTGGGATTCGCATATAGGTGAAGCCTCTGCAGCTGCCCTCTTGCTGGCTTAGGGTGTCTACAGCCCCCTTCTGCACCGCATGTGGAATCTACTTTATTTTGCTTTGCCTGATTTTCAGGCAGTGGGCACACTTGAATTCCTTTCCTTGAGATTCAGGAGCTGTTAGGACAGTCTATACAGTACATTGCATGTAGCTGGAGGGTCAGTGGACCTGCAACTAGGCTGTGCCAACCACAGATTGAAGTCATATGTGCACATGCATCTGCACACACACACACCCACATATACACGTGGGAGACCCACACAGTGAGCACAGCCTGCAGAGTAGAGAATTGGATTGCAGAACTAGGGAGCACGATGTCTGTCAGTCATCCTACCTCGAGGAATCCTTGCACACACCTGCATAACCCAGACTGAAAATACCTGAATCATCATAGACAGGCTGCTTCTAAAGAAGGGGTGATTGGAGTTCCATAGGAAATGGATCCAAGAGTGATGTAAAGAATGTCTTTGGGAATCTGGCAGGCCAGGTACCGTTCCTGGGTGAGCCCTTCACATTCTAGTCTCAGCTGAAGGAGAGGCCTGCACAGCCTTGGTGAAGTTTCTGTGTGGTGAAACTTGGATGCAACACAAATGGAATGCCTGGTTTCTTGAACTTGGAATGTTACCCAGCAGATAAAGCTCCAGACGACACCTCCCATGGCATTGTTAGTCCTGCAGCAAGGAACCCAGGACCTGGGCTGTGGGAGGAAGTGCTTCTCCTTTGGTCTGTGTGGGCCTCTCTTGAACCACATCAAAGGGCTGTCACATCAAAGTTGCTGGTTTGGGCATGATGTCTGACATAGTGAAATGCCTGCTGGATCCTCTTCTACCAGCAGAAATGGTACCTCATGTAAAATGACAAATTATATGTCATTTACAAACATCCTTGCATCCTAATCCTTCCTAAGCCTCTAGGTAGACTGAGGTGTCTCTTAAAATGTATGTTACGATTCAACAGAATAAGATAGGTTTAGGCAGAGAGGCTTTTTGGTACCACTGTTTTAAACATAGCAGGTAGCTTTGAGTTTTAATAAAGCACTATGATTTCATTTTAAACCACAGTATTGTTCTTTGTAGAGAGAGAATGTATTATGGAATTGTCTTTCCAAAGACAGTACTCTAGAGTAATATTCCTTTAAATAAATATTTTGTTACTTTTATTTCAACCATGATGATGACGCTAGTATTGCTCTCATGTGATATAGGGACTAATGCATAACATTTGTTAAAATATTGAATGCTTATAAATATTAAAGGTTTGCAGTAGTTCAAGCGAAGGTATCTGTCAAAAAATGAAATATCTCTGCTAGCCATTTGTATGAAGGATAAAAAATGTTACAATGTAACAGATGCCACATGGTGGGATTTCTGATCAAGACCTTGTCTGGTGCTTTATACCATAGGGAATTAAAAAGAAAAGCATTTTAAGGGACATTTCAGCCAAAATAGGTAATATTTTTATATAGATTAGCTGTTCTTTTGAGCTTTAATATTGAAAAACAAAACTTACATTAACATTTGTGAATCTGCAAAGTCTGTAGTGAGAATTCTCTTGCTTAAAACAATAAAAATCATTATTTGGCAACAGTACTACATATTTTCTTACTCAGTTTTGTTTGAAATAGACAATTTAAACAAATGACTATAAAGGTTTTGTTTTGAAAATTAAAGATAGTTGGAATGAAAAGTACTTCTCGATTAGAAATTGTTGTTTATTTTAATTAAATGACATTTGGCAAAAAAGAGGAGAGGTTTTTGGCACCACTGGGAGATATCTTTGGCATTTGTAGAAGGATGCTGTTTATCAAAGAGTTTGAGATGGCGTCAGAACCTGCCTGAGGTCTTTGGTTCTAGTGCCACTGAAGAGTAAGTTGTGATGTCGCAGAGGTTAAAAATACAGTGAATGCATAGCAATTAGAAGACAATGGTCAGATTGCATGTAAGCAAGATGCAACTATATAAGAAATTCTACATAGATAGTTTAAAAATAAAAGGATAGAAAAAGATACACCATTCACTAACCCAAAGTGTCCATATTCGTATCAGAAAAGTAGACTTTAAAACAGGGAATATTGACAGGGATGAAGAGAGGTATTACATAGCAATAAAAGTTCAATACACCAAGAAGCCACAACAATCCCAAATGTAAGCACACCTACCAACAGAACTTCAAAGCACCTAAAGCAGGAACTCATAAAGATGAAAGAAGAAATAAACAAATCCACTGTAATAGTTGGAGACTTCAACTCTCCTTTCACACTAATCTATAGAACAAGTAAATGGAAAGTCAGTAAGAATATAGAAGATGTGGACACCACTGTTACTCAATTTGATATAGTGGATATTTATAGAACAGCCACTCAATAACAGCAGAATACATGTTCTTTTAAAGTGTACATGAGACATTCACCAGGATAAGCCATATTCCGGGCCATAAAATAAGCCTTAAATCTAAAAGATTTGATAAAGTATATGTTCTGACCACAAAGAAATTAAATTAGAAATTAGTAACAGATATCTGGAAAATCTCTAAATATTTGGAAATTAAACAATACACCTTAATAAACCATGGGTCAAAAAAAATCACAAGGTTAAGTTATTCCCCTCTGAATTCAATATTAATAAAATTTTCAAATAAATGAAAATGAAAACAATATATCAAAATTTACAGGAAGCAGTTGAAGCAGTACTTAGAGATGAACTTATAGCATTAAATACTTCTATTAGAAACAAGACGGGTCTCAAATCATTTAAATTTCTACCTGAAGAAGCTAGAAGAGCAAACTAAACTCAAAGCAAACGAAAGGAAATAATGAAATAGAAATCAGAAAAGCAGCAGGAAAAAACCTCTAATGAAATCAATAGCTGATTCTTGAAAAAGGCTAAAATAAAATTGATAGATTTCTAGTCACTGACCAAGTAAAATAGAAGACACAAATTACCAATACCTGGTATAAAAGGACATTGCTACCGTTAATAAAAGGATGACAGAGAATATGAACAGTTTTATGCCCATACATTTAACAACTTAAATGGACAAATTCCTTGAAAGACACAAATGAACAAACTTCATTGAAGAACAAAGAGATAATCAGAATAGCCCTATATTAATGAAGAAATTGAATAAATAACACAAAGTCTATACAAATCCCTTCTGAAAGCAGAAGGGGAAGGAGTACCCCCAACTCACAAAATTCGCATTGTCTCAATATCAACACCATTGCAAGAAAAGAAACTATAAACCAGTATTTCTTATGATTATAGATGCAGAAATTTTCAACAAAATATTAGCAGTCATTCTCAGCTGATTTTTTTCCACTAATATTTAATTTGTATTTTAAAAACTGATTATTTTGACTACAGCACCAAGTAGTAAAACCTTAATGATCAGAACACAACTAATGATGATCTTCATTTAGATGAATCAGAAACAATAATATGTCACTAGTAACTAAAGGAGACTTTAAATGTGATATTTTGAGTCTACTTATGACATATTTCTGCTTGTCATCTGCTAACAAGTAAGAAGGTCTAATGCAAGCCTATTGCTGTTTTTGTTTTGTTTTGTTTGAGACAGGTTCTTGCCCTATCACCTAGGCTGGAGTGCAGTGACATGATCTCAGCTCACTGCAATCCCCACCTCCCAGGTTCACGAGATTCTTCTGTCTCAGCTTCCCAAGTAGCTGGGATTACAGGCATGTGCCACCATGCCTGGCAAATTTTTGTATTTTTAATAGAGACGGGCTTTCACCATGTTGACCAGACTGGTCTTGAACTCCTGACCTCAAGTGATCCGCCTGCCTCGGCCTCCCAAAGTGCTGGGATTACAGGCCTGAGCCATGGTGCTTGGCAGCCTATTGACTTAAGAGTTACCTGGAATTGGCTCTTTTCTACTGATGTTCTTCCTGGATAGGATAAATCTGGTCCACTTCTTTGGGGGTATACATGGCCCATGCTTTCACTTGATAGTTTTATTCTTATTTATTAGAAGTAGTATTGGCAAAAAACAAAGTCTGTTTCTCTGGGATTTGGGGATTCTCAGATGTTAGCAGTGAAAGCTGGAAGAAGTGTGATCACCCCAGAGACCAGGGTTCTACTCCAGGCGTGATGCAGTAGGAAACCCACTCTATTTATTACTCATATGTTGAGGCCACACAGACTCTTTAGAGGTCAGCCTGAGAGTCACCAGGGCCTTGTTTCTTCGGGTCAGAGATGAATTAGATGTTCAGATTGGGGATGGTTGATTCCTCTGGAGCTTTCTAGGCTCCTACTTTTTAGAGAGGTGATGCATTTTTCTCTTAATCACAACTCTTCATAATTAGCAAGTGTTTGTGGGCTGCATATTGTATTTAGAGGTGGTAGATTCCATAGTGGTCAAACAACAGGGAATCTTTGGAGTCACATACCACTCCCCAGACCCCCACCCCACAGTATCTTGCCCCTGCCACTTAGCAGCAATATGTATTAAGTTGTGAGTTTGGAGGAGCCTGCACTGCCCCAGGATATGAGAGAAAACCACAGTGTCTGTAATACAGCAAGGGAGGGGGCTGTGTGACCAAGGGCTTGGCAGACCGTGCAAAGGATTTTGGATTTCATTCTGGCTGCGGTGGGCAGCCACTGAAGGGTTTAAATGGGGAAGTGATGTCATGTAGTGGGAGTTTCCACAGGACCCCTCTGTTCTTTGCCAGAAGGCAATATGTCTGGTAGGGAGGCCTTTGAAGAAATGACTACCAAGCAAATACTGAGCTTTACCTATCTGTGTCCTGTTAAATATCTCTCAGTGGGGGCCTATCCATTTCCTGGGCCACTGTGAAAAATCAGCATATCCTTTCTGTCACTAGACTTCTACAAACTCTTCTGGGGCCATTTGTTCCATGCCACTTGCACAAGGGGGGAATGTGGCTCTGCCCTGTATCCCTTTAGGCTAGAATTGAAGCCCAAGGTGGTTGGCCAATGAGGTGACATTGTTTTGAATGCCTTTATTATATCTAAACACTTTAAATGATATTTTGCATTCCACTCCATAGTACACATGCTTAATTTAAGACAGAACCCATTTTCCTGTAATATTGTCTGTTCCCATTTTACAGATGGAAAATCCAAGGCTTAGAGATGTAAAGTGTTCTGTTCAAGGTCACATAGCTAGTAAATGGTGATACCAGGTTTGGAATGCAGGCAGTCTGATTACTTAGCCTTTGCTCCTGATAATTCCATTCTTCACTGTGGTATCCTAGTGCCTCAAACTGTACCCCGCAGGTTCTCAGTAAACATGCGTTGGGTGATTCTATTGGAAAAGTCTGGCATCGGGTGCTAGGAATGCAACCCTATGCACACCTGAGCCACCTGGATCAGGACCAAGTGTGGGTGCTGGGAGGCTAAGCAGGATGTGTGCTCCTTGGTGTCCTGCATAACCAGAACAGGACTCCCTCCGGTGTGTCTTCAGCACCTTGCAGCACCTTGCAGCACCATCACTCTGGCCAGCTAGTAATTGTGGCATACTCATCTGTCTCTCTAGCTGTATGGTGATCTCTGGAGGATGGGCCCTGTATTAAGCTCACCTCCTTCTTCCTGAGGCCTGGTCTAACTCATATATTTGAAAAGTGACTGCTCAACAGTGGGCTTATGGAAGTCAGCCCAAGTCTTCAGCCAGATAATTCCAAGACTGGGATCTTTCATCTGCCTTGCCCATGGCCAGAACCATCCTTGAACATGAGTGAGAACCCAGGCCCAGGCAGAGCTAAGGCTGGCTTCCTGCCCAGAGGCCCTCATGTGACTAGAAGGAGCCAGCTAGTCCGTAGAGCTGCCATGCTGCCCTTGGGTCTCCCATGCTGCCTAGGGAACCCTAGGACCTGAGGAGTGCTCAAGGCAGCCAGCACACCCCAGGAACAGGAGATGCAGAAAGCATGGGGGTGCAGGGCCTGTAAGGCAAGGGAGGCATGAGGTAGAAGGATGGATTCTGTTCTGGCTGCATGGGTTTTTCTGGGTATAGTTGGCCATCAAGTGGAAATAGTTTATAAACTGGAAAATAGGGTCTGCAAACAGCTGGAAATAGAGATCTGGAGAGAGGAAGGATGGGAGATGAGGGTGAAAAATCTAGGTGATAGTTGTCAGTGATAGCCAGAGCAGATTTCTACCTGTTTGAGAGGGAATAGGCAAAAGGGCAGGCCCAAAATCTGTCCCATCTACACATTATTCCATACCACCTGTCACACACCAGATATGTATATGCAACATTCTTCTTATGGTTGGGGGTAAGGTCTGTATCCTGAATGAAATGAATAGGCTTTCATTACCTTTCCAGGGATAGTTTTGTTATCATTCATATCCTGCCTGTGTTTTCACTGTCAATAGAGTCAGTTTAATTAATTTATATGTTTTATTCTTTATTTCAGAAAAACTATACAACTCCAGCGGACGAGATTTGAGAAGGGCCCTTTTCTCCCTGAAGCAGATATTTCAGGTAAATAGGAAAAAAATAAGTACTTACCTGTTTTTACATTGCTGTGAAATTAGATACAGGCAAGCTTCTACCTGTACTTATTATGAAAAGGAAGGACAAATTTAGATTACAATATTTTCTTTAGATTACAATATAAATTAGGTCATAATATCAGTTGAGAATTTTTATCATGTCAAATATTTCAAACATAATAACAAGTAAAGGTAACTTTATCACATATTTTTCCATATTTACTTCTAGTTTTGTTTTGTTTTTTTTTTTACTATTATTATACTTTAAGTTCTGGGATACATGTGCAGAATATGCAGGTTTGTTACATAGGCATACATGTGCCATGGTGGTTTGCTGCACCCATCAACCCATCATCTACATTAGGTATTTCTCCTAATGCTATCCCTTCCCTAGCCCCCTACCCACTGACAGGCCCTGGTGTGTGATGTTCCCCTCCCTCTGTCCATGTGTTCTCATTGTTCAACTCTCACTTATGAGTGAGAACATGTGGTGTTTGGTTTTCTGTTCCTGTGTTTGCTGAGAATGATGGTTTCCAGCTTCATCCATGTCCCTGCAAAGGACATGAACTCATTCGTTTTTATGGCTGCATAGTGTTCCATGGGGGTATATGTGCCACATTTTCTTCATCCAGTCTACCATTGATGGGCATTTGGGTTGGTTCCAAGTCTTTGCTATTGTGAATAGTGCTGCAATAAACATACATGTGCAAAGCCTATTAGAGGTATAACTGAAGACCTGTGTTATGCTCCCCCATCCCAACCAACCTCTTTCCACCCTACCCCCACATGCATGTTTCCTAATGGTAAATATTCACCAACAATATGTGATATTCTTTTGTATGAACTGTATACATATGTGATCATGTTGCATATATATCCTACTTCTGCTTACTGAGAATGGGATAGGTGTAGGCATAGCTGATGTAGCTCTGATTGAAGATTGCATTGGATGAATAAAACACAAGTTGTTTTATTCATTCTTCTATTGGCAGATGGTTTGGTTAATTTCCAGTGTTTTGCTGTTATAAACCATGCTATTGTGGCTATGCCCCCTTGTGTACCTGTGCAAATCTGTCTTGGATTCCATAGTATCATTGCCTCCTAAACCTTCCCTCCATTCCTACCCTGAGAAAGTCACCAACAAAATGAAGAGGACTAGGACAGGTATGCAGAGAAGCCCCAAGATGATCAGCTATATGAGGGCAGGGTCAGGAGATGGTTTCATAGAGAAGATGGTTTTTGCATTGAGCTTGCGTCTATCTAGGTTCATTGTTTTTCTTCTGTTAGGATTTTTGATTCTAGTTTACATTCTACTGCTTTTCAGTTCCCATCTCATCTACATCCTTAAAAGATTATCTTTGTGAGCGATAGTTGTCAGTGAGAGCCAGAGTAGATTTCTACATGCTTGAGAGGGAATAGGCAAAAGGGCAGGCCCAAAATCTGTCCCATCCACACATTCTTGTCCCATTCTTACTTCACTGTGTTCAGTCATACCACAGAGTCCCTTCTCTGTGTTGACATTTCTGGAGACAAGTCCTCTTTCTTTTCTTCCAACAGCCATGGGTTTGAACCTGGTGCACCCTTGCTCCACCACACTGCATACCTCGGAAATGCCTTGGGGTTTAGAGGTCTGCCTTGGTTCATGCCTGGAAAATTGCAGCAGTTATTCATGGCACTGTGTGTGTTTGGTCCTCCCTAACTCAGTCCATTCTTAGCTTCCCACCAGAGGGAGTTACTCTCTTGTTGGTTCCATGTTGCCTTCTGGGTTACGTCTGGATTTCTCAGCATAACATGGAAGTCCTTCTTGATCTGGCCTCTGCTGCCCACCTCTCTGTCCTTGGCTACAACCTGAGTTCCTCCTGAAGTTGTACTCCAAAAGTAAGGCATGCCCTTTCTGTTCTACACCTTTGCCCTGGACCTGCAACTTATTGATTGATTGAGATGGAATCTCGCTCTGTCACCCAGGCTGGAGTTAAGTGGTGTGATCTTGGCTCATTGCAACCTCCACTTTCCAGGTTCAAGTGATTCTCCTGCCCCAGCCTCCTAATTGAGATTACAGGCATCCACCACCACGCTTGGCTAATTTTTATATTTTTAGTAGAGATGGAGTTTCACCATATTGGCCAGGCTGGGCTCAAACTCCTGACCTCAGGTGATTCACCCACCCAGGCCTCCCAAAGTGTTGGGATTATAGGTGTGATCTACCACGCCTGGCCTGGACCTACAACTTCTATCCCAGAATGTTTTGCTACCCCACACCCACTCTATATGTATCTCAGTTTTCCTTCTGGTATCTCTTCCTGCTAGGGATACCCTCTCAGAATGATCACTCACCCTAATTAGGGTCCCTCCGAATACCATTAAAAGTATCCTGTGCTTCATATACACCATGGAATACTATGCAGCCATAAAAAATGATGACCTCATGTCCTTTGTAGGGACATGGATGAAACTGGAAATCATCATTCTCAGTAAACTATCGCAAGGACAAAAAACCAAACACTGCATGTTCTCACTCATAGATGGGAATTGAACAATGAGAACACATGGACACAGGAAGGGGAACATCACACTCTGGGGACTGTTGTGGGGTGGGGGGAGGGGGGAGGGATAGCTTTAGGAGATATACCTAATGCTAAATGACGAGTTAATGGGTGCAGCACTCCAGCATGGCACATGTATACATATGTAACTAACCTGCACATTGTGCACATGTACCCTAAAACTTAAAGTATAATAATAATAAAAATAAATAAATAAATAAATAAATAAATAAAAAGTATCCTGTGCTTACCTGTTGTACAAGTTGAGCATCCCTAATTTGAAAATCCATTAGAAATGAATTTGAAAAATTTTGAGTCCTGACATGATGCCACAAGTAGAAAATTCCACACTCGATCTCATGTGATGGTCATAGTCAAAGTGCAGGCTCACAACACGCGATTTATTTAGCATTCCCAAGGGAAAAAGAACCTCCTGCAAGTTTTCAGCTGTGATATATATTTTCCACACATGCCCAGATCCCTCCATGCAAGCATGCCCACAAAGGGCAATAAAATGGCATGTGTGCAGGCTGGATGCACCAATGGGAGGTTCCTCACAATGTCCACATGGGCCAAGACATACAGGCATTACTCATTGTGTGTGTTTGCTTATTCTGTGTTCTGTGGTATAAAGGTATTGTTGAAAATGTCCAAAAGGCATGCAGATATCTCCTTGGGTAACAGTGATAAAAAAGAGAAGTCATTTATATATACCTATAGCACAGAATGAAGCTGTTGGAGAAACTGGGCAGTGGCGTAAGTGTGAACTGTCTTACAAAAGGGTATGGTGTTAGAATGATCACCATAGATGACCTGAAGAAACAGAAGGATAAACTGTTGAAGTTCTGTGTGGAAAGCAATGAGCAGGAGTTACTGAAAAATAGGAGAACATTGCCTGAAGCTAAAAGTGAAGATCTCAATTGTGTATAGAGTGGATCCATCAGTGATGCAATGAACACATGCCACTTAATGGTATGCTGATCATGAAACAAGCAAAGATCTATCATAAACTGAAAATGGAAGGGAGCTGCATATTTTCAACAGGGTGATTGAAGAAATTTAAGAAAAGACACAACATTAAATTTTTAAAGATTTGTGGTGATAAAGCTCTGCTGGCCACAAAGCAGTAGAGAAATTCATTGACAAGTTTGCCAAGGTCACTGCTGATGAAAATTTGATGCCAGAACACGTCTATAATGTGGATGAAAAAACATTACTGTTTGTAGTTACAGCCCCAGAAAGACACTGACTAGAGCTGATGAGACAACTCCTACGGGAATTACGGGTGCCAAGGACAGAATAACCATGCTAGGCTGTGCTAATGCTGCAGGCACACATAAATGAAATTTTGCTGTGCTAAGCAAATGCATCCTCACTATTTTAAAGGAGTGCATTTCTTACGATTCCATTATTATGCTAACAAAAAGCCATGGATCACCATATCATCTTTTCTGATTAGTTTCATAAACATTTTGTACTGGGGACTTATGCTTACTTCAGGGAAGCTGGACTAGATGATGATGGCAAGATTTTGTTTTCCTCAACTGTTCTGCTCGTCTTCCAGCTGAAATTCTCATAAAAAATAATGAATATGCCATGTACTTTCCCTCAAATGTGACTTCATTAATTTAGGAATATTCTTAGATCAATGAGGAATCAATTCTTAGATCCATTAATAAAGGATATTCTTAGATCAATGAGGAATAAGTGTTAAAAACACTTTTTTGAACAGCATGCTAGCAGCAGTGAAGTTTTCAAAAGCAGTTTAGCATGAAGGATGTTCAGCATGAAGGATATACTACTGCCAACACTGGAAACACAGTGACTAAAGACACAGCTGTGCATGCCTGGCACAACCCCTAAACTCTGACTATGTTTAGTGATGATGGTGAACAAGTGGTGACTTTGAAGGATTCTGTATGTCAAGTGAGAAGAAAATGATGTCTGACCTCCTTGTAAATACAAAAATTGTTTGCATGTTTATCTTCAGAGTCCATCAATGAGCTGGAAGAAGTGGATATTGAAGTTTTGAACATTGGTGAAGAGGCCCCAGTTGTTCATTCATGAACCAATGGCAAATTGAAATAGCTAAAATGTTTCTGAATCAAGGTGATCTTATATAAGTGATAATGAAGATGATAACACTGTAGAAAAAGTGCCTAGAGATGACATGGCGAAAATATGTGATGGGCTTGTTGAAGTGTAGATCAGTGCGCATTCAAAACAGAACAAGAAATCATACTAGTTTATAAAAGCAAAGATTTCTAAGACAAAAACGCTTGTTAATGTGGCAGATGATTGTGGAGAAAACATTAAAAGCCCATCCAGAAGAATGCCTCCTCATCCCTAGAGGACTCACTTCTGGACCCTCAACTACTTTTGATGTTTATTCTCACCCCCCAAAATAAAATATAGTGTATAGTAGCCTTTTAATCAAAACACAACATTGTAGGGGGAGACTGTAGCAGATGAGACAGATATTCTGGTGATGCCACTGTACTTAGTTACCTGGAACATGTTATGCTTTTTCATTGTATAAATGGCATGTCATGTTTTTTCCTGTTAAGTACTTATTTGTGAATAGGTGTAGGAAAATGATTGCATATTTGTAGCATATAAATTCAGAGTCAGGAGTGGTGGTGGTGCCAAACTAGCACTGATCACCCACATGGGTGGCTAAGATAGTGACACCTTTGCTTTCTGATGGTTCAGTATTCACACAAACTTTGTTTCTAGGGCAAAATTATTTAAACTATTGTATAAAATTACCTTCATGCTATATATAAATTGTGTATACGAAACCTAAATGAATCTCATGTTCAGACTTGGGTTCCATCCTTGAGATATGTCATTATGTATATGTAAATGTTCCAAAATATAAAAACAATCTGAAACACTGCTGGTCCCAGACATTTTGGATAAGGGATACTCAAACTGTATAGAACTTAAGATACTTCAGAGCACTTGTCTTGAGTACAGTAGTCTGTGAGCTCACTGGGGTTCATCGCCAGGCCTTTCGTGCCTAGCATAGTATCTGGTACTACTTAAACTATAAATGAATGGACTGGGTAACTTGAATTGTCTTCTAGAAGATGTCTCTGTCTTCAGTCTTTCCTGTTTCTAATTTAGTAAATATTGTGCTAACTAATTAATTTTCCCAAAGCTCCACTTCAGAGTATCCACGTGTGTCTTCCTGATACTTAGCTGAACACAACAAACTTCTTCACCCTCCATTATGTCCTCTTCTTGGACTCAGATCCCCAACTGCAGTTGGGCTAGACTCTTCTTATGCCAGCAGAAGGCCATGCTCACACCACTCCTCCCCCTTCCTCATTTAGTCTATCAGCCTGCCTCTTGTCTCCATTCTTCAGCTTTAACTTCTCTCACACCTGATTGAGAGCTGGTGGCAGAGCTACACAGCTAATAGCTATTCCAAGTGACTTAAAAACACTGTAATTTGTGCAGTGTTAGTAAAATATACCCTAAGAACAAAAGGAACCGCCAAAAACTCCACAACCACAACAAAACTGTTTACAATAATCGTATTGGTGGTGATAGTATTGGTATTACTATTCTGAGACTGGTGTGTGTGCGAGAGATTCTAATTGTCATTCTAAGCATTCTTAAAAATTAGGATTCTTAAGTTTAACAACTCTGTGTTCCTGAATTTAATTGGAAATATCAGAATGAACCCATGTATATTATCTTAAGCAAATAAGCTTTTTTTTTTTTTTAAAAAAAAGCTAGAAGCAATAATCAATTCATTAGCAAAAAGCACCACTAGCAATGAGATTGTGGTCTGAAACACCAAAAGGCACCAGAGCTCCTTGGAGAAGTGGCTGATTCCAAGTCTGGAGTAGGAAACGTAATAAAATAAACTAATTAACTTGGAACATCTTATACAGAGAGCAAGAAAGCTATCGAATAGTCTAGGATTATTTCCAAAAGAACTCAGAAGCAAGTTGAAGGGTCACCCACTGGCTGGCCAAAGATGGAACAGTGAGCATCAGTAAGGGTGATAATTGCACTGGATCAAAACACACAAACTAAGTTTGTATTGATGAATTCATAGTGACACTACAAAATAACAATGGATTGACAAAAAAAAAAACCAGGTGAAAGATGCTAGCAAACTAGCTTACTATTTTGCAGATGAATTAAGTTTCAGTATCTCACATTTATTTTGCCTTGTCACTTATGAACTTTAGGATGATCAAATAGTTGAAGGGAAGTCTTGTTTGTAGAAATATTCTACCTAATAAGCAAGAGGGAGTAACAGAATGAGAATATTACCATCCGTCAGCCCCTAATGGATGATTTAATGGATCTATGTGGTGAGCCCCAAGAGCTGCTGACATGATGAGCATGAGATTCAGCCAGGTATTACATGCCTCCTAATGGAAATACAAACTACCATCAATGATGCGGTCAAGCCAAAAAAATCACCTCTGGATCTACATGCCTCTATATGCAATAAACTATTTGTAAATGATCCAAGACAGAGGTACATGTTAAACTACACCACAGGGGTGTAACCAACAAAATCTGGACTGTGGGCTACTGTACAGGACAAATGACCCGGTTTCTTCAACACATAAATTCCAACATAAAAGAAAAAAACTCTTTGAATTAAAAGATGTTCAAGAGTCCTATCAACTAACTGCCATGTATGAGTCTTATTTCGATCCTAATAAAACTGTGAAAAACAGTATTTATGCAAAAAGAAATTAGCCGGGCATGGTGGCGGGCGCCTGTAGTCCCAGCTACTCGGGAGGCTGAGTCAGGAGAATGGCGTGAACCTGGGAGGCGGAGCTTGCAGTGAGTTGAGATTGCGCCACTGCATTCCAGCCTAGGCAACAGAGCAAGACTCCATCTCAAAAAAAAAAAAACAAAAACAGTATTTATGAGACAGTTGGAAATTTGGTCACTGACCAGACATTTGATAATGAGAAGTACTAATTTTTTGTGAGTGCATATTTTTAAGAAGAGTTCCTGTAATTTAGAGATACGTATTGGAATGTTTATGAATTAAATGATGTGATGTATGGGACTCGCTTCAGATTAATGTGGCAGGGGAACAGGTAGGATGATCAATGAAATAGGGTTGGTATGGGTTGATTGGCACCTGGGGTTCACTAGATTATTCCGTTGTCTTTTGTATATGTTTAAAGTTCTCTCATTTGAAAACATTAAAAAATAAACATGCTTGGACTCTTGTAGATCACTTCAACCAAGTTCACTCTGTAGTGTTTGTTCTCTGAATTCCGAGGACCGTCATTAAGCAAATATTTTTGAGCAGCCTCATTGGCACCATGTAGGCAAGGAAGAAGGTGCTTGTTACTAGAAGTTTATAGTCTGTTTGGAAGACCACACACATGTGCACAAAAACAGCACTCCACCACAGGGCAGCGATGCATGGGGGATTAACTGGATTACACAGGCAGCGGTGCTGTCTGGGCATGGATCACCACCTTCCATACCCGTGGGTCGGCGTCTCCATCATCTCTCATGTTTTCTAGGTGTGGAGGTTCTTTTCCAAACTAAATTGTAAGTGTCTGAAAAACAGAGGCATTGGTCATCTCTTTGGGTTGAATATTCCTTGACCAATAGGCATTTAAAAAATGATCACAGCTTAATATATGGCTATTAGAGAAAATTCTGAAATGCAGCAATAAGCACCTATCAGTGTTAACATTTTGATTTCATTCTATTCTGAAACCAATGTTTTAAAAATCATTTCTTAATGCTCATATATTTTAGGATATATGTGTAAAACCTAGCACATTGCCAATTTGGAAGTTTTTTTCCACATTAATTATCAATAAATTTCTCCTTCCTGAGTGCCTTATCTACATATGTGCATAAATTTCAGTTCTGAACGATTTTTATAAACACTGTCTCGCCTGTCCAGTGTTTTTTCCAAGTGCCTTTGCCAGACAGTCAATTCTCTGGTATATTAATATTAGTGATTAGCTTGAGTGGTTTCTTGAGAGCTTGTTCTCACTTTTTCACCATGAAGTCATGTGTGAATCTAGTTTTAGTTAAAGTAATAAACATTTGTTATATGCTTGGAAAAACTTTCTGACTAGACATGAGCTCATCTAAATGTTCACTTTTCACATATGCTGGTGGAAAAGGATATGGATGGAGAGAGAATTATTTTTTATTTCCTTTATACATATGAGTGTAAAGTAATTTTCCAAAAACTCATGATATTGTCCCATTTTCTTTCTTCCAAAGCCATGATTATCTTGAAGTCTGAGTTAACACAGCTGTCTTTCATTACGTTCAGGGCGCAGACATCACTCACCCACCCTTCCCCCCAAGTCAGCTCTGACCCTGAAGAGCTCTTTCCTGGTTCAAAGGGAGCCTTTGCTGAGCCTGGCCACATTTACCTGGTCCCCCATCCATATAATTGAAAAATGCCATCAAAATCAAAATAAGGGGCTGATTTCATGTAGGAACAGGAGAATTATGCCAGTTCATCTACATTATTTTTTCTCTTTTGGAGATAAGCCATGGTTGCTGACTTTTCCTATAATAATAACCTTTCATTATTCCATTGAGCTTTCTACCATTTACATCACTGAGGTTTTTTATTTTTGCCCTGTTGTGATCATTTAAGATGAATGTTTCAGCTTTATCCTAGATGCGTTTGAGACAAGGCACTGTCCAGTTGAGGAAATCTCCCAATCTCAGTTGAGGAAAACAATGGTGGAAAAATCCCTCTCAGCTTGGTACTATGAAAAAAATGACTGGGTTTGGGTCTGGCTAGTTAAATAATCTTGCCAATGTTTTTTTTTCTTTTCTTTTCTTTTCTTTTCTTTTTGCCACTCCTGAGTCTTAGTGTCTTTACCTGTAAAGAAAAGCTACCATTAAATCAGTGGTTCTTGAACAGGCAACCCTTGAGGATTTCCTGGGGAATTTAATAGAGCCTGGGCCCCACCCCAGAAATTTGGATTAAATCCATCTGGGTAAGGTCCTGCTTTCTGGTCCTTCTTAAAGCTCTCCAGATGATTCTAATGTGAAGGAGTCTGGGGTGAGAACCGTCTGAGCTCTTCAGAATCACCTGCTTCTGAGCTTGAGAAACAGGGCCTCCCTCTAGAGATTCCTAATCAGGAGGGCCGTAGTGGGGCTAACAAGTTCCTAGGGAATGCCCTTGCTGCCAGTCTCTGTTGGCTGATAGGTCTGGAGACTTCTGTCTGAGAACCACCGGATGAGATGATCCCTGAAGTTTCTTCCATGTCCTGCCTTCTGTGATCAGGTCTGCAAGCCAGCCAAGGCGGTCCTTTCGAGGGATGGCGTGGCTGCTCCAGGTTAATGGCCAACCCTGCACCCTGCTTCCATGCTTGTCCTGCAGGCAGCACAACTACTGGAGGTTGGATAAACTGCTTCCTGTGGTTCTCAGCCCTTGCAAGAGCCTTTTCTGTAACCTCTGTCCCAAGGACTATCTTTGGAACACATTAGTGGCTTTGAGTTCCTCACCTGATAGTCTTTGCTGCAATCAAATGTTTCCTGTAGTAGAAAACCAGCAAGCGTCTCCGTGGCCAGTCCCTTGGGACCGTGGGGGAGTAGAGCCTGGTGTTTCTTGAAGAATGAAAAACAAGGCACTGTAAATATTTCTGGCAGTGAGGAGATTCATTTGCCTTATCTTTATTAGATTGCCCAGAAGGCAGCAATAACTGGTGTTTGGCAAAGGACAATGTTAGGACTGGTTGTAAAATTCTTTTGGCAACAGTTGATATGCTTCATTTGAATACAGCAGAGCAATCTGTAGGGTCCATTCTGGCTTTAAAGGCTTGTACATAGTTTTAGCAGCACAGCTGGGATGGAAGGTGGACAGGGACAGTATTTGAAGTATTTTTGTTTTCTTTCCTGCCAGGATGACAAGGATTTGGTGCATGAATTTGTAGTGGCTGAAGGTCTGACATGTTTGATCAAGGTGGGAGCTGAGGCTGATCAGAACTATCAGAACTACATCTTAAGGGGTAAGTCATGACTGGGCATGCAGCAGCTGCCCCAGCTGCAGGGGGGATCTGGGTTCACCTTCAGGAACTTAACTACTGAGAGCTTTTTAAAAGACTTCGATTTGAGAGTAAGGTGGTAAAGACACCCTATGGCAAAAAAACATCTGCATCAGGTTTTACCAGTTCCTAGTAATTAGCAACTGTGCTAATTTTTACTGACTTTCACCTGGAGTTATTTTACACGCTTACTAGGAAAACTACCACTCACTGGGTTCTTTATAATCTGTCTTATTTGTCCAGGAAGGAGACATACTAAATGGGCTTGGGTAAAGCCTGCATCTCAGCAGAAAGCCACCCCTAACCAAAGGGGGCAATTTATTTCTTGGAAAAAAACATTTTCTCCCAATTTGAGTTATCACCTGGGGCTTTTGTCAAAGTGCATATTTTTCACCTTGTCTTCCTGTTTCTGATTCGATAGTTTTGAGCGGGTCCAGGATTTGCCTTTTAAAGAGCGATTCTGATTTCATTTATAAAGCGATGCAAATGTAGAGTTTGAAGCACTGATTCCTGTTCCAGTTTATAGTTAATGGTGTTTTTATAGACATAGGTTTTTTTGTGCGCCTTCATATAAATTTCATTTGATCCTGTAAAAAAAAAAAAAAAAAAAAACAAACCTGTGCATAGGCAGGGCAGGAATGATTAGGTTGAACTGTATTAAATTGCTGCTATCAACAGTTTTGACCTACAAAAGAAGAAATTTTATATCGTTCAATATTATCTACATTTTCCAGTTGAAGAAAATTGAGACTCAAAGAAGTCAAGCTTTTTACCTAATAAAGTCAATTCCCGTAGTGTGCCAGGCAGCAGCTGTGCCCAGGCCCTGAGGCATGTCAGGCGGGTCAGGGTTCTGCCATCCCCTCTGTATCTATGCCTGTGACCCCACAGACTGCATGTTCAGCGCTTGTAGGAGAAAATAAAACTGCCAAAACCTTCCTTTCTTTTCTTCTTGGGTGAAGGAAGAATGAAAATCATACATGAAAAGTATGATTTAATATCAGATGTCTGTGTTTGGAGTTGAATGAGACAAGCAAACTGACACAGTCATCTCAGCTGTTTTGTTTTGCCCCGAGAATGCTTCCTTATGTTCTGTGGCGTTTTCCAGCCAATCAGAGCCTTCATCCCTCTTTCCCCTCTTCTGTAGAGCCACTGCAATTAAAAGCAACAGAGAGAACGTAGGGCTCATTAAAAAAAAATTAAGGTTGTCTTTTCAAGTCAGTGTTGTTTTGTTCATTTTGATAAACGGCAAATGTGTGTGAGAGTTCCTGAGCCTCTCACTTTGCTGACCCATGGTGTGTGCAGCAGTGTTTGTGGGGCTGTGGAGTTGGCTCTTTTTGTCTACTTTCAGTCTTTTTCTGGTCTTGTAATAGATCCTCCATTACAAGTTGTCAGTAGAGATGCTTTATTGCTGAATTTTGCTATTTCTATTCTTTTTTTTTTTTTTTTTTTTTTTGAGATGGAGTCTTGCTCTGTCACCCAGGCTGGAGTGCAGTGGCGCGATCTCGGCTCACTGCAAGCTCCGCCTCCCGGGTTCACGCCATTCTCCTGCCTCAGCCTCCCGAGTAGCTGGGACTACAGACACCTGCCACCATGCCCAGCTAATTTTTTTGTATTTTTAGTAGAGACGGGGTTTCACTGTGTTAGCCAGGATGGTCTCGTTCTCCTGACCTCATGATCCGCCGGCCTCGGCCTCCCCAAGTGGTGGGATTACAGGCGTGAGCCACTGCACCCGGCCTCTATTCTTAATAATATAAACATTTATATCAAAGCTGTTGTGCCATGTTGCATCTAATCGCAGCCGTCTGTGTGTCTAAAGAGATGAGTGCAGGCCTGGATTCTCACTCTTGTGTGTCTGTTCACTTTGGTCTAACACCTAGACAGGAGGAAGGTGCAGAGATAAGGGTGGGAGAGCTTCCTGTAGTTTATTTTCCGGGTATAATATGGATGCCCATATGTTGAACCACATGTGATCACCTAATTCTGAATAGTGGGTCCACACTGACAATATATTTTTTGTTCATGTTTAAAGTGTACATCATTTTAACATTACCAAAAAATAAGTTATCCCCAACACACAGAGACACACCTCTAGAGAGCTAATATTATAACCATCTTCTGTTTATCCTCATTCTTCTGACCCTTACCTAGGAGCACATTTGTGTATTTCTATTGCATCAGCGCAATAGTTTACATCCAAGCCCAGGCGAGGGGGACAACTCTGCCCGCTGTGGTCAGAACTCACCCATTCCCTAGACCTCACGTGGATTAGAACTGGATTACATGACCCCCTGTAGCTGCACGGGAGGCTGGCAGAGTGAGTGCCTTCCTAGACTCCACAGGGGAGGCAACAGAGAGAAAGGCTTGGGCTTGAGGGTTATGAGTCCCAGCTGCATAGAGGGAGTTCGGAAACAAAACTCAGCAGAGCTGAGAAAGCCTTTTCTGGTGAGCCACAGTGAGGCCCCTCCCACCAGCGGCCTGCAGGCTTTTGAGGGAATCTTTGTGCATGGGCAGGTTAAACACAGGTCCTGGTGGTGAGGGGTATGAATTGTACTTGCTGGCAATGGGAGATGATGTTGATACAGGGAACTTCATCCACATCCTCTACCTTAGTGAATATTTACCATGAAGCTTACAGCCGTTTATTTTATTTATTTATTTTGAGACAGAGTCTCGCTCTGTCACCCAGGCTGGAGTACAGTGGTGCCATCTGGGCTCACTGCAAGCTCCACCACCCAGGTTCACGCCATTATCCTGCCTCAGCCTCCCAAGTAGCTGGGACTACAGGTGCCTGCCACCACACCTGCCTAATTTTTTTGTATTTTTAGTAGAGATGGGGTTTCACCATGTTAGCCAGGATGATCTTGATCTCCTGACCTCATGATCGCTCGCCTCAGCCTCCCAAAGTGGTGGGATTACAGGCGTGAGCCACTGCGCCCGGCCACAGCCATTTATTTTGCAGTGTTCTGACCTGAATCAGAAAGGTGCCAGAGGCAATTCCCGAATGTTTAAGTCTCAGAACACTCATGACCAGGGGAGAGCCCGTCAACCACCTGCTGCTTCTGTTTTCTAGCTTTTCTGCCTGCCCTTCTATGACATGCCAAGAAGGTGAGGCCCTAGCTGCAGATAGGTCTTCCAAAATGTGAGGAGACCCTATATTTCCATTGCCACCACCAAAGCCTTGCCTTCATATTTTCCTTTCTAATAGTGTCCCTTTACTGGCGACCAGAAGGCTCCCCATGCATTATCTGAAAGACGAGCACTCCACTCAGGCTACTGCAAGACATCCTTCTTTCCACAGAACAGAGGTGCCTTTGCATGCCTATGTCTCAGAAGACTTGGTCACCAGGGCACTGTGCCCAATTGTCACCACATTTTGATGTAACCAACCAAAGCTCATACCAGGAAAGTAACTTCTGAGGGATGGAAATGACACATTTCTTGGGACGTGACATTTGCGTTTTCCTGCAGGGAAGCTATGATTTTCCTTAGTTCATACATGGAGTCACTCCTTTGTGACTTTGAACAATTTCTCATGTAGGCTTTTTTTTAAGGTTCTGATAACTGCTGGCAGCCACTGGACATTTGCGATCAAGAACAACCTTTGAATTACCTCTTTATTTGTCCACCCATGTTTTAACTGTGCTGTCTTCGGCGGGGACTGGTGAGGGCAGATGCAGATCAAGAGAAGAGGCTGGGAAAAGTTTTGCAGTTATTTTATTCACAGTTCCCTGAGGAGAAGACACAGCACCCATGCAGGGCCACTCAGGAAGCACAGAGGTCGGCCATGAGGTGGGGGGAGAGGCGGACTGTGGGCAAACACCTGCATTGTGGCTTCCAAGGGACAGGCAAGCCAGCTGAGGATTGGCTCCAAAGCTCAGAGTGGCTCTGGAGTGGCGAGGTCCTGTGTATAGTAGCCCAAGGTGTGAGAGGCCCATGTGAGAGAAGGTTGGGTTGTAGACTTAATGGGCTGCTGGAGAAGGCGAACTGGCTGGTCGCTAGCCAGGGCCTCAAAACTGGGTTAAGCTGGACACAGTGGCACATGCCTGTCATCTCCGCTACTTGGAGGCTGAGGCCGGAGGATCACTTGAGCCTAGGAATTTGAGGTTACAGTGAGCTATGTTTGCACCACTGCACTCCAGCCTGATTAACAGAGCAAGACCCTGTTTTTAAAAAAGCTGTGTCAAGATAGCACTTTTAAAAATGATATTGCAAACCGTAAGTTGGGTTAATTGTCCTAGTGTCTTGAGAAGTGTGCCCTCATGAAGCCACCTGAGGAGTTCTGCTCTGTGTGGCTACATGGGAGTCCTACAGCCCCAGGGGAAACAAAAGCATGTGGAGAATCCAGGACTTTCCCAGATCTGCTTTTAGAACTCTTTATTTGTCTTTATTTGCATACACAGTCCCCTCTCAGCATTTTTTTTTTTTAAGGCCCAGGAATCCGCTGCTTTCCTTTGAGGATGTGTCTGCTGAGAGGTAGAGATAGGTTTAGTTACAGTGTAGGCAAGTGCTGTCCAAAGCTGTGAGCAGGCTGCTGGGAAGAGGTCTTAACTGTACAACGTGGAGGAATAATATTTATCTGACTTATTATCCCTGGGTGGTTGTAGCTAATGATCTAAAGTTTTTTTGGGATAGCCAGTATTTAATTTAAGTCTACTGTGAAATTTTGTACCTCACAATTATTCTTATAGAAGGAGGACCTAGAGTGGTATATTGCTGGGAACTTAAACTTTCTGCACACATTACTGAGCCTTCTCTATGGGCCATGCACCATGTCAGGCCCTGGGGTTGTGACGATGGAACCAAGATACACACTGTCTTGAAGCAGGTCCCTGTGGGGTCTCTTGCATGGCATGTTTTATATGCTGAATTGCATGTGTCTTGTATGTTTGGAAATTGCACATATGTGCTGTGCTTTGGAGGAGAAAAGAGAGAGAGAGATAAGTAGAAACAGTAAGACCAGCTACCCTTTCTGGCTGTAACTCAAGAGAAACTGCCTCTTCGGGCTAGCTTTACATGGAGAAATTTAATTTGGTCATTTCATCTAAACCAAAATACGAATTAATCATAAAATGCCTCAGTCGGTATCAGTTATTTTAAAAGCTGGATAAGATCTTAAAACTCATTTAACTCAACCTTTTCATTTTAGAAGAAAACTGCAGATATATTTTGTTTGCCCTCATATATTGTTAAATGTTTTAATGGTTGTCAGCATTTAAAAATTGGGAGATTTGATATTTTTTTTTAAATGCAGATTTCAGGCTTCTTTGGAAAAACTGTCCCAGAGTTGACTATAGTCCACTATAGGAAAAAATCCTCAAATGCCATTCATATTAGGGGATCCCTTAATGAGAATCAGGATGTATGGTCAGATGGTGTTTGTCGGCATTGATGGTACCAGAAATGGAAATATCATAGATATCATGGAAAGAGATTTTATGATGTTAGAAGGCAGTGGCACAAAATGATCAAGTGGTAATTAAACTAACATCCTCCTTGTCAGAAAAACTGAAGTTTATATTTTGGCACTTTATAAAATGCCAAAAAGAGCAGAGGTTGGGTTCAGACTACAGGCAGGGCACCAAACTAGCTCCAAGGTGAGGAAATGGGAGCAAAGGGAAGAATTTCTTGCTTCCTGAACTAAGGTTAGGTCTTTGGCTACTGTATTTTCCACTGAACAGCCTAGCCTGACTCTCTGCAACTTCATGACACTGGTCCTGTGTCCCACGCAGCTGGCTTGGAGGAAGCTCTTTCCTGCCTCTTGCCAGGAGGGTTTTCTGCTTTGGGTCTGGACTTCAGAGATGATCATGGTAGCTGTACAGCTAGGCTTTGATGTGGATGACCCAGGCAGGAGTCCTGGAGGTGTCTTCAGCTCCAGGTGGGTTGAGTCCAGTGTTAAGAATGGAGTCTTTCCTCATTTGATGTCTCTCCTCTTGCTGAGTGGTACAACAGGACTATTTCCAATAAAAAATCACTGCAGCATAAGCAGACTGGCAGCCCGTGGGGCTGAATGGAACCTGCAGGTGTTTTGTGTGCCCTAACAGGTTTAAAGATTGTGAATTATCAACATTTAAAAACTTGGAGATTTGGCATAAAAATACAGCTTTCTGGCTTTTCTTGAAATACTGAAAACTTAAGCTGACCCAGGCCCTGTGGGATGTGGACTGGGGAGGGCTGGAGAAGGTGGCCCTTGAAGCAGAAAGCTGCAATCACCACGTGGTGTTTGCTTTTTCTTCCTCCTGTAGTTGAAACCTCTGCTTTAGGTGTCTTGGGGCCCTGGCTGGGTCTGACCTCCATCTGGCCTCTCTTTCACATCTCCTTGGCATGCTGTTAGGGATGTGGCCTCCAGGGTGAACCAGCCACACTGCCCAGGAGTGTGGTCAGGGGCAGGGAAGCTGCAGCCTGTAACTCCCTGGGACGGGAAGGGAGGCCAAGTCACCCTGTTGCTGTTGATATGTCATGACACGTGCTTCCCTGGAGTGTTCTGCATGTCCCGTCTATGGCTCCTCTTGCCACCCACTGTCACTGTGCATCAGGCCTGCACCCTCTTAAGAAACTGGGCCAGAGAGTAGCTGAGACCTGCACTTGTGTCCTCCTCTTTCCAGCCTGTATGGGCACAGAGGACCCCAAATGGACTTAAATTGGACAGTTCATAGCTCTCCCCTGGCCTGCCAGGCCACAGGATACTGTGTCCTTGTCTAGCTTTTCTGCCTGACTTTCTGCAGTGCTGCATTTCTCACAGGAGGGAGCTGGGTGCTGGCCCCACTGTTCCCCCTGGGTTAGCTGCCGTCTTTCTGGTGTTTCTGGATGGATCTGCCAAGGTCAGTGGGGTGTGGTTGGCCTACCCCTAGTCTCAGGGCTCGGGGACTCTCTTGTCCACGTCTCATTGGTCATTTGGGTAGATTTGGAGGAGGGTGGTTTGGAGGCTCCTCGCTGTGCTTCTTCTGCAAGTGCTGAATGATCTGAGTCATCATTGCTGTGGTCTGTGGCCTGATGGCCTGTCAGCCCCCAGCACTGTGTGCAGGAGCACCATGGGTCAAGTGGGCAAGGAGCTCCTGCCAGGGGAAGCAAGGCAAGGCCAGGGCCAGATCCTGACCTTTGGTGGGACAAAGTGTCCTTTGTACACCCTCTGTTCTGAGGTAAGAGAGGGAAGCTGGGCTATTCCGTGGGTGGGGCAAGCAGCATCCACGACCCTGAGCCCTTCACCTCATTGGGCAGCAAGTGTGATATTTGCCATCAGCTTCTAACTCTACCTAAGTACTTTGGCTCTAAGGTTGATTTTGGTTTTCCCTCTTAATCTCTTCCAAGGTATTTTTTCCTGTGATTAGAGAATGCTTGTCTCTGGGTAACTTTAGTTTATGAAGAGTGAGGCTTTTCTTTCAATTTTTTTTTTTTTTTTTTTAAAGAGATGTAGTTTTAGTCTGTCACCCTGGCTGGAATGCACTGTTGCAATCATAGCTCACTGCAGCCTCAGACTCCTGGGTCATGTGATCCTCCTGCCTCAGCCTCTCTAGTAGCTGGAACCATAGGCATGTACCACCATGGCTGGCTAATATTTTTTATTTTTTGTAAAGACGAGGTCTTACTGTTTCCCAGGCTGGTCTCAAACTCCTGGTCTCAAGAGGTTCTCCTGCCTTGGCTTCCTAAAGTGCTAGGCTTACAAGCATGAGCCACCACGCCCAGCCTCTTTCAAGTTGTAATTTTTCTTAAGTATAAGTTAATTATGAATATTGTTGAATATAGCAAGCATTCAGTTGTAACAGAAATACTTCATGTAGAGCGTCTTTCTAAAGAAAGACTAGGTAGCCCTGGCAAACATTATCTCCAGCTGGAGCATCTTTAGGCTGAACCATGTGAGGTTGCTGGTATTTGACCACTTTTTACCTACAGAAAGGGCAAAATTGTATGGTTTAACTTAATATTAGTGTCCTAATTTCATCTTAATCTGACTCCTTCTTAGGTTGATTAGATGCTTCTTAAAGTTCATCCTGCATTCAATCTGGAATCACATTTTTCCAGAAATTCAGGCCACTTTGCAAACCAAAAAAAGCCCTGGCAATGTCCTGCAATCATGCCTCCGAGTGCTTCAGCTTAAAGAGTCATTGTTGTCTCAGTCTTGGCCAGAGAGATTTCTCCAGAATTTTAGTTTCTACTGGAAGTCTCTTTCTCCTTCCTTTTATCTGAGATGAGAAGGAAGAAAGAAAAAGTTATTTGGCCATTCCTACACAGAGAGTGTGGAATTTTCCACAACCAAATCTCACTTCTGTGTTCATCAGGAATTTTTCCACTTTATTCATACCAAAGATGTGCCTCCTAACTCTGTCCTTCTCTCCTTGCTCAGTAGACTTTTCCAGAGGAGCTGCTGGCTAGGTGTGCCTTGAAGCACAATCGTTATTTCCTTGGCTCTAATTTTATCTCACACATGGTCTTCTTTTATAAGGTTTCTATTTGTGAATCCAGCTTTATGATAGAAGAAAATGTCAAAAGCAAGATTTAAACCTAGCCCCAAGCATGGATTAAAACTTTTTTTGTGGGTGGGGTGGGGGAGCTAAGACTTTCTGAGGAAATATCAGTTGGTGTGTTCATAGATTTCTGCATTTTGGAGGCTTGAGGGCTCTTGGTACATTGGGCCAGCCTCTTGGCAGGGTACCACGTCTTTTCTAACCCTGTGATTTCCCCTGCCATTAATGTGCCCAAGACCTCCAGCCCTGGCTACTCTCCAATGCCTCAGGCCTGTGGAGCCAGCTGTGCCCTGGTATCTCCATCTCCATTGCACCAGTATCTCCATCTCCATTGCACCATGCCCAAACCCAAAACCCATGTTTTTATACCCCAGTCAGTTCCTCCACAGCTCTGTTCATCATCCCAACAAAGCGTAATCATTCATCACATTCAATTCAGCCACCCTAGGGTCCTCCTAACCCCTTTCTGTCATTCATTCTTTGTAATCATCACCCACCAAATTAGGGCTTCTCTAAACCTTGACTCCCTTTCAAGTCCTTCCATCTCTGTCTATAGCCAGTTTTTGGGTTCAGATCATCATTTGTTCCTTCCTAACCTGCTCTACCAGCTGCCTCATGGGTCTCTCTGCTTTTAGTCCTGCCTCCCTTTGGCCCATTTTGCCCTCTGTTGCATGGATTGACCATGCACCATGATCTGTTCTCCTTAGTCCTTGGTTCAGCTTCTTTAGTGGCTCCTCTCATCCTCAGGGTGAAATCCCAGGCCTTCTGTGTGGGTAGAGCCCACTTTGGTCCTGCCCTCGTGTGTTGGTGCAGTCCACTGCAGCCACTCCCTGCCATCCCAGGGAGGGTGATGTTCTGTCCTGCAGACCTTGGCATCTGCCTACAAGGCCTTGTTCACCCCTCTTCATCTGGTTCACACATTATCTTTTGCTTCCTGCTCATCCTTAGATTGGAGCTCAGATATTGTAATCTCCAGGAGATCTTCCCTGGTTCCCGAGTATTTTGGCCCTCTATGCATACCCTGGTCTTGACTCACTGATAATAAATATTTGTGAACATACACTATGGACCAGGAACCCAAGGCTAATTCCCTGCACCATATTAGCCTTCGTGCATGTCAGGTTCCATCCTTGTTCTGTGAGATCCTTGATGCCAGGCATGTTTTAAGAGCTCAGTGAAAATGAGCTGACAGAAGGAATAGAAGAATGATAGACTATCTGCAGAGAAAGAGAAGTCACTACTTGTGAGAAAGCTGCTGATTTGTACTAGTAATTGGAGAGCCGGAATTTGCTTATTTGAAGCTTTAGTTCACCTGCTCTTGTTTCTGAAGCAGTATAGCACAAGGTGATTTGGTTTTGGTACTTTTCAAAAAATGCCAATGTACTAAACTTTCTTTTTGATAATTTTACTAGTTCAGTAGGTGGATATATGTCTACTAGGGTGTATATCTTGATTTTATATAAGACATGATTTATACAGATAAAATACATGCAAATATGGATTATACTGTTCAGCCTGTTTTGTATGTGGAGGAATTATTTACCTGCCTCTGAAATAGATGGACTGTGGATTTCTTGGAGATGGGAGTAGTATCATCACAACCTTTGCAGCTGCACCAGCCTGCTCCTGAGTGCCTTATAAATATTCAACAAATAGTTGAGGAAAACAATTGAATGAATGCCTGGGAGAGGAGTCCCCAGAGTCATGCCATGGCTGTGTTGATCTTGTTGAGTGTTTTATGGGTGATTCCGGGTAAGCACAAAGTTTATACCAAGAAATGTGTGTGCATGATCAGGAGATGTGAAATGAGAAGACAGCAATTATATGACACATGTTCAAGTGTAATGTGGAGGGCTTTTACTTGATTTGATTTTCAGTATCCTCACTATTTCAACCTCATTATCTTGTCGTCTTTGCTTTCTTTACCCTGCCTCTTCTATCCCTAGCTGCTTAAAACTGGACCTTTCCAAAACCACTCATATGGGAGTTTGGCCTGACTTGTTTCTGGAGCCAGTTCCCACAGGCAGCTAGTACTCCCTAGCCCCCCAACCACACTGGAGTCGTGTCTGCCATCAGTGCTGTCTGGGCCCCAGCGTTCCTTGAAACACTGCTGGGGCTGATGTTCCTAGAATTACAGCTGTCTTTTCTCCTTCCAGGTAACGCTGGCCTTGAGCTGGGCTTGAGTCTGCAAGGCTTAAGTGAGGGAAGAGGTTAAATGTCATTAGATAAATAAGGGGTTGCTTTTAGAGGAGGGGGCAAAATTGTTGCCCTTAAAGTCAGATTAAAAGCAATGAGCAGGAGTTAAAAGACAGTGGTTTTTGACTGAAGACAAACTCCAAGAACAGAGTTGGAAAATTAGTTTATTTCTCTTGCCAACATAAATTGATCAGTGGTGCCTTTCTGGAGCAGTCTGCTGAGGATTCTGAGGCCACATCCAGCATCAGCAGGAAAGAGCGCCACAGCTGATTAGGGAAGTCTGTCAGTAGCTTCAGAGCTGAAGAGTTAGGGCAGGAATACTAGACATGATTTGGTTCTTCTGGAAAATACTAGGCACTTTCAGCATGTTTCTTGAGTTGATTTCAAACAGGTGTGTGGCAATAAGGTTTCCAACAACAGAATATATCACTTTGCACTGGAAATGCTGTAGCAGAGGCCAGATGATCTGTTGGGGCTGCTAGGCTTGGGGTCAGGTGGTACTGGATGACCTCTTAGATCCCTTCCAGCTCTAAGATTCTGTGATTCTAAGTAAAATATAAAAAGCAGAAGGGATGAAAGCAGAGCTGTTTAACTTTCCCTCTTCTGCATGCTCCATATTAATTGCTGTAGGATTCCCAGGCTGTTACCAAGCACATGTTGTCCTCTTTCAGCTTCAAAGAAGGCTATCTGGTTACATGACATAGACCCCAGCCAAGTCATTGAAAACAATGGTGAACTATCTTTAGTCATTAAGAGGCTTGTATTCGGCTGGATGTGGTGGCTTACACCTGTAATCCCAGCACTTTGGGAGGCCGATGGCTGGCAGATCACTTGAGGTCAGGAGTTTGAGACCAGCCTGGCCAACATGGTGAAACCCCATTTCTACTAAAAATACAAAAATTAGCAGGGTGAGGTAGTGCATGCCTATAATCCCAGTTTCTCAGGAGGCTGAGGCAGGAGAATCGCTTGAATTCAGGAAGCGGAGGTTGCAGTGAACCGAGACTGTGCCACTGCACTCTAGCCTGGGTGACAGAGTGAGGCTCTACCTCAAAAAAAAAAAAAAAAAAAAAAAGAAAAGTTGATGCGGGTGACTAGCATTCATGTGATCTACAGAATTTTGAAGGATTGGCAGGGCTAGTGTTAGTTTATGTTCAGGAATTCATATGTACATGGTGAGGCCAGGGGCATAGGAGACAATGGTGAGCTTACTGCTTCTCCAGAGCCTGAGGACTGGAAGCCAGGAGGGCTCACAGAAACACCAGGGAGTTGGACTCATTGATCAAACCAAAGCAGGGCTGGCAAGGCAGACTGGTACCCGTGAGCAGAGTGCGCACAGGCAGCCCACCCTTGCTTTGCTGATTCACTGGCTTCCCTCATATCTACCCACATTCCCAACATGGTCCACACAGTTTCCATCCATGTGTGCATCCTGCTGGTCCACGCCTGTCTTTCTATCTGTCTTTTCCCAGCTCTTCCAGATCTTAATCTGGAGGATTGAATAAACATCGATCTTTCCCCAAATCTAGATTTCGTTGCTTTTTGTCAGTTTGTGGGCCCTGATTTTTCTATGGTTGGGGGCTTCTAAATAAAGATCAGCTGACTGGTTCATTCATTCATCACCAAGTGCTACCTCATTGCTTTATATGAGTCAGTCACTTTGGGGTCTGAGTAAAGGGTAGCAGAGAACAATGCAAACGAAACAATTAGAAATTGTGCCATCAAGCCAAGAATAAAGTGCTAACAGGAGGGAATTTATAATATAGTAGGGGAAGTGACATAAATCCTGTGATAGGCAGAATTCTAAGGTGGCCCAGAAGATTCTTTCCCCCAGTTTAGACCCTGTATAATCCCCTCCCCTTGAGTTTAGGCCAGACCTGTGAGTATAACGGATGTGTAAATATTATGGAACCATGATTAGGTTACATTGCAAAGGTGAAAGGGTTTTGCAGATGTAATTAAGGTCCCAAATCTTTGGATTTTGGAATCAGTCAGAGGGGAGATTATTCTAGGTAGGATGGGCCTAAATAGATGAATCCCTGAAAAGAAAGTCTAGAAGTCAAAGACTTCTGCTGACCTTGAAGAAGCAAGTTGCCATGAGTTCTACAGCTGCAAGGAAATGAATTCTGCCAACAACCACATGAGCTTGGAAGAGGACCCCAAGCCTCAGATCAGACCACAACTGACACCTTGATTGCAGCCTGGTGAGACCCCCCAGCAGAAGACCCAGTCGGGCCATGCCTGGATTTCTGCACCATGGAAACTGTGAGATGATAAATGTATGTTGTTTTAAGCTGCCAAGCAATTTGTTATACAGAGTTAGAAAATGAATATAGTTACATACAAAGAATCACAACACGAAGCCATCTGGACTTGCTAAATTTGGTACAGAATACTCTGACCTCAGAGGTCTTTTGTAGGGGAATCAGGGAAGATATCATGAGGGCAGCAACCTTTTAGTGTCTTTCTGGGCTTCTTAGGCAACTACATGCCATCCATTCAAGCTGAATTCCCCTTGATCCCCTGCCTCTTCTTGCATGATCTTCTCACACGGTCTGTGCAGACCTCTCATGTGGGTCTCCCAACTGTTGACAATGTCCAGGACCACTGCAATAAAGGACTCTCTGCCACACACAAATAAGTGACTAATGGAGAAGGCAATTTATAAGAAAATTTGGTGTTTCCTAATATGCCAGCATCATGAGAGAACCTGGTAGCTTTATCAAGATTGGGCTGAGTTTTAGGAAAAGATGATCACTTGGGTGATCTTGGGATGATCTCACCTATAAAGACAAGCATGGGCACTGGGCCACCCTTGCTCTTCTTCAGAGATGCTCTTATCTCAGTGTTCTTTGCATCTCCTGTTTACTCATTGATTCATCCAGGAGATGATTTGCAGATGACTGCAGTGGGAGATCCAAGGGCTCGGCCAAGGCCCCTCGTCGTAAGGAACTTGGCAGTGGCTTAGCATAGGAGCCATCTAAGTAAAAGTGGATAGACACAAAAACACTGTATTTGTTAGGCATGGAATGAAAATCCTGAAATCATTCTTTTTTTTTCCCCTCTCAATTTTGTTTGCATCAGCATTATGTTTCTAAAGATGGTTGATAAATTTTAAGTAGTTCAATCCTGTATCATTTATTTCAAAGATAGTTATTCTTTGCTTAGTCACTCAAGATGTTTCCTTTTCATAATTCAGCTTTTTTTTTTTCTTTTGAGACTGAATCTTGCTCTGTTGCCCCAACTGGAGTGCAGTGGCACAATCTTTGCTCACTGCAACCTCCGCCTCCTGCGTTCCAGCGATTCTCCTGCCTCAGCCTCACCACCATGTCTGGCTAATTTTTATATTTATTTTATTAGAAATGGAGTTTCACCATGTTGGCCAGGCTGGTCTCAAACTCCTGACCTCAGGTAATCCACCTGCCTTAGCCTCCCGAAGTGCTGAGATTACAGATGTGAGCCACCATGCCTGGCCCATAATTCAGCTTTCTAAAAAATAGAATCAGCTTAATATATAGTGTTTCATGGGAATTTCATAAAACATGAAATGTGATACTTGAATCAAATACTCATTCTTGTGTAAGCAAACAGCAGCACAAAAGTATCTAGGCATTATCAGGCTTGAAAATAAAGGAGATATGTAACGTGGTGACTTTGTTTCTGAAATCATGTGGATTACAGATTCCCTCTATATCAGTCGAAGTCCTCACGTGAAAGGTGCTTGGAACCAAGAATAGCTGAACCTTTTGTAAATTACAGTTGAGATGTTAACCTTCTAGATGTATGAAGAAGAACAGTCAGTTTTCCCACCTTCTTGGACAAGCAGATATTCCCTGGAAGCTGCATCTGGAGGCTGTGGACCGGGGAACACTGGCCGGCTGGCTGTTCTTCTGATTCCTGGTGGAGGGGCCCTGGGAGGCTCATCCATTAGGAGCCCCTCTGACTACCTTCTCTGGAGCTGTGCCTGGTCAACTCGTGGGCAATGCTGTTGTAGTACTGCTCTTTAAAGCTGAGGGAGAGAGGCACATCATCATCTGAATCATCTGGTCTAAATTTGATTTTCTGACTAATCATGCAATGAGAAGAAGCATAATTTCTCTTAAGAAGGGATTTAATTAAAAAGCACCCTAAGTGCTTTGTGAGTGCTCTCCAATCTGCCGTATCATGAGAGATAGTAGCAGTGCATCCTGTCATCTAGCTGAATGGGCTCCTCGAATAACAAAACTGATTCTTCTCTCTTCACTTTTTGTCTTTGCGGTTGTATGACCGGGCAGCAAGACACTGCAGGGAGAAACGGTTTTGTATCGTTTCTTCTCCATGTGGGTGACAGCAGGTGTGGTGGGCACATAGGGCCACTGTTATCTGACAGCTTCTGGGTCTGAGACCCTGGGGTGCAATGGCTTCTCCTGAAAGTTGCCATGCTGAGCACCTTTGAGCTGCAGCATGTAGGCTGGCCATGGGGAGGTTCGTGAACCTGGCACATGGCAATGGAATTGACAAGATATACCACCAGTGTGGTAGAATACCCTCTATTCTGGATCTATATTTGGGTGGATATAAGGCTGAGTGACATGGAATTGTCTGAATTTGCCATGCACTTGATCTCTGTGTATGTTGAGCCCTCCACCATCTCAGCTCACTGCAGGACTTTCCCTTTGTCCTACCCTTTCCATGACTCATCTCCTGGGGAGTCCTTCGTAAATGCCCTCTCTGCATGTGACCTTCCCTCACAGAGTATCCATAACCATTTGCCCCTTGGCCTTCCCCCCTGACTAGGTGGTGTTCTCCCTGAGGACCACACACTTACTTGCACCTGGATCCTCTGTTTCCTGCACAAGCAGGCACCTCTTACAGTGCCTGGTGCATGGTAGGCCCTTCAATAAAGGAATCAGCTGGGGATGGTTGTCCTGAAGGTGTAGGGGGAGAACAAACCTGTAGCACTAGGATAAGACAGAGAAGTCTTAGAATCAAAAGCTAGAAGGAAAGCCCCACAAGATAAGATCTTGAGCATAGCCAGAGGCTGGCTGTGCATGTGTGGATGATTAGGTGGAACTTTGACATTCTTAGCTTGTCCCATCAAGGCTGCCATACTGTAAAACGGGACCTGAAATAGTTGGCCTGGCTCTGGGCATTTGGAATAGTTTGCTGGGAGCAGTGCTGATCAGAGAGCCCTGTGTTTCTCAGAAATAAAGCCTGTCTTTCTATGGCTCACCTTCTTTTTCCTATGTAAAGGGCACCATGCTGAGAGATCCGAAGGGCAATTTCATGATGTCCTTGTCCCTCGCTTCAAGGTGACAACCTGGATACATCTGAGCTGGTGTCCTGTGTCTCCTTATGGCTTTCCCTTTTGGCATCAGATAATGTAGTAAGTTCACCCCTGTGGCCCTCTGGATACTGGGCAATTTCATCTGCTTAAGGTTTACACAACGCCAGCGCCACACGCACAGCAAAATGCCACTGGCTTTGTTAATTAATCTTCTTATGGCATTAAAAGAAGAACATGGTTGTTAGATCATGCCTTGAAGGTTTTGAGTGCTGAACGACGTTCGTTGTACAGCTCTGCCCTTTTAGAAAACGGGACCAGTGCACACCACCTCGCCTGTTCTCACACGGGCTTCTGTGCTGATGGTCCGTGCCACATCACTGTCCATCTCATTTTTCGCACACTCACTGCCCTGGGGATGGGTTGGCATTAGCTGGACAGAATGTCACATGACACAGGTAGCTGCTCATGCTCTTGGGAGAGGATTCTGACCCCAAGCAGATATCACTATCATTTGCTACAAAGAGGGTGTCTGGAGGGCAGATGGCAGCATTTTCCCTTGGAGTTGTATAAATAGATGTAGCTGTTGGTGATGCGTGTACTGGTTGTGGATATTGCCTCTGCAGATGTAGCTAAACGCCATCTTGTTTAACTTGAATATGCTTTTGATGGGGCATTCTTGTGGTTGTTCAGGAAATATGACAGCATTCGGGGACAGATGGGTGTAATTGCAAATTCCTTATCAGACTGATAGGGTTTGATGGTAATTTTGTCTGATACTCTTCGTTTAGCTGCTGCTCGTGTTATACAGCAAGGCAGTGGCCAAGTCTCTTTCCAGTTTCTAGGTTAAGATTTGGGAACAGTCTCCTTGAGTAACTTCATATTTCCACAGAAGAGAGGCTTCATTGAATAAGTGCATCTTGCTGTCTGATTTTTTCTTTAATATGAAAACCTAAATGGGCATAGGGTTCTAGGGATTTTTTTTTTATATATATGTTTTACAGATGTAAAAAGGTTAAGGTGGGCTGGGCACGGTGGCTCATGCCTGTAATCCTAGCACTTTGGGAGGCTGAGGTGGGTGGATCACTTGAGGTCAGGAGTTTGAGACCAGCCTGGCCAACATGGTGAAACCCTGTCTCTACTAAAAATGGTGGTGAGCGCCTGTAATCGCAGCTACTCGGGAGGCTGAGGCAAGAGAATCGCTTGAACCCAGGAGGCAGAAGTTGCAGTGAGCCGAGATCGCGCCACTGCACTCCAGCCTGGGTGAAAGAGTGAGACTCTGTCTCAAAAAATAAAAATTAAAATTAAAAAGGTTAAGGTGGTCTGAACCTTGAAAAGGCCACTTAATTTGGAGTAGAATCCCATCGTTCAGCATCGAAAGTCAGATCTCTGACAAGGTTCCCTGCCGGGCTTGGTAGCGACAGGCTCTGTGAGGGTTCCAGGAACACTGCTCAATGTTGAAAACCTTGCTTGAGAGGGACCAGCCTTCCAAGGTAGGGAGTTTGGTCATGGGGGGTGGGAACACATGAATCAGGCTTATGAAAATGGGATACATTTACATTCGAGGTGGAAGACTATGTATACTCTCATCTGTTAATGACTTCCCTTATCAGTCGTGTTTGTAATGAAAATCATTTTGAAACATATCAGACTTAGAAAACGGTATAAAGAGTAATAAAGTGAATCCTTGTGCACCCACCACTCAGCTTAAAATAAGAAGCATGACCAGTATGTGATTTGGCCTTTCCTGACCACTGCTTAAACAATTAATAGCACCTTCTCCCCACCTGGCTTCTCCTTGCCTGATGCTTCTCTGTAGGGCTCAACATAGTCTGTCATGCTATGTGTGTTACTTAATGGTGGTTTCTTTTCTCTCTACCCCCACTAGGGCAGGGGCATCATCTATTAAATTGAGTGTCCCTGCTGCCTAGAACAACACCTTGGCACAGAGGACTTGTGTTTGTGAGTGATTGTTGAGAGAATGAGTGAGTGTAATGATGTGAGATCCATCCATGCTGGTATCATGGCTCTCGCCTGTCCATTTTCACTGCTGGGTAGTATTCCGTTGTATGGATGTACTGCAATTATTTATTAGTTCTCTGGTTGGTCCACATTTAGGTAATATCCAGGTTTTTTGAGTTGCAGACAATGCCAGCATGCACATTCTTGTTGTATTTCCTTGTGCATCCATGTGAATTTCTCTAGGATTTACCTAGGGGTAGAATTGCTGGTCAAGGGGTTATTCATAATGTTCTCATAACATACTGTGTATTTTCCAGCCCGGGTCAGAACTGCTACTTCTGAACACAGGAGTCTTGCATTCATCCTGGGTTGCTTCTTAGTAGCTGGGGCTTTTGTTCTTAGTCTTGTTCTCCCTGAGGCTTCTGCGGTGAGTGACTGTCTGACTGAGATGACTGGAGACTTTGGGCTGGGAAAAGACTTTTCCTTGGCCTATTTCCACTGGTCCCCAAGGGTCTTGCCTCTGTGACCATGGTTGAATTAGTTCAGTGTCCAATGGCTGGCCTGGCTGGACACAGGATGTTAGAGCCAGAAGGTGCCTTAGAGGCCTCCTACTCTAACCTCATTTTTCACATAGGGAAATTGAGGTCTAGAGGGCTCTGGTGACTTGCTGGTGGTTTTGTGGCTGGACAGTGATCGAGCTGTAGATGTAACCCAGCCAGAGTGCTTTCTGCATCATGAACAGAAGGAAGACCCATCTGTGAAGGATGCAAGCAGTCGCTGTCTCCATCTGTGCATCACTGGGCCTGCCACATGACCATGGCCCAGTGCCTGCAACCCACCCCTGCTCCCTCCCGAGGGATGCTCTTCTTTCCCCTTTGATAACCTTGGCTTTGCAGTTTGTCCCTTTGCTTTTTCTTTCAACTGTGCCCCTTATTTCAGCCCTCACAGTCACAGCCATTCCTGTCCAAAACACTCTAGTGGTTGAGACCCTTCCCCGATCCTGAGCTGCCCCTCCATGTTCTGCCTGCTGGCCCCATCTTGCCTCCCTTCCTAAATCACAGAAAAGCTCAACTGGGCTCATCTGGAGGGACAGAATGCCTCTGGGATGCATTTGCAGCACCTAAGATTACATGGACTCAGTGATTTCAAAGGAGTCTGTTTGATACGAACAAACATTGCTTTAATGCCATATGGATACAGCAGAAGTCACAGGAACAGCTTATAGACTGAATAAGTCTGAAAAACTGTCTCCAAAGTGGAACTCTCTGGGACTGGCTCTTCCTCCAGCTCCTGTCCCACGTCTTCCGCTGTCTACAGCCTGCGGTCCTCTCGGAGGCAGGATGCTTGACACCAGAGCAGTTTGCCCACAGGCAGGCTGGCTCCTGCCTGGGCTATTCCTGTGCATGTCACAGTCTCCCCAACTCTCTCCTGCCCTGCCCAGCACCTCTGCATTCCCTTTATCCTTTTGCCGAGTCTTGTACTTTCTTTTGAAATATCTTTCATTTCCATTTCTTTCCCTCTGCTCTCCTGCCTGCCCTCAGCCTCACTGCTGGCCTGCTTCTGTTCTCTGCACAGCTGCCTCTGGAGAAAATCTCCCTGCGGCGTGGCTTTCATGCTGCCATTGGAGGAAAACCCTAAGTTCCTCCCAGGCCTCAAGTTGTACCTCTTAATGTTTATTCTCCATAACCGTAATTTGGAACATCAGCAAGGCTCTGTGATTTCTAGACTTGGAGTACACCAAGAAAGTATGGAGTATCTCTTTCTCAGTGAGTGTTCGGGGAACACAGGGCAGTGATTGCCACAATCCAGTCTTTAGTCTTGGTCTGTGTGTTTAGGAAACTCCAGGACCCATACGCTCCTCTTCCCTGGCCACTTCCCTCAAGTCTCACCCTCCCTGGAAGAGAGAAGGAAGAAAAGGGACATCCATAGTGGCTTCTGTGGCACCTGGGGGACAGGGGACCAGTGGAGGTGTCTTTGGGCTGTCATGCCCATAGGAAGAGCTGCTGTGGCTACTGGTACTTGTGCTCAGCCTGGCAGAGGGCGCTTCTGGTTTCCTTCCCCATCAGAAATATTTCTGAGTCTCCTGTCTACTCTACTCTTGGCAGGAGAATGGAAACCGAAGCTCTTCCAAGAACCCTCGTGAGTCATCTCAGATCCTTCCCAACCCTCTTTGTGTGAAGAATCAGTAGTTACCACGTGTTGTTCCACAAATCCTGGGTTCCCTCGGAGACCCACCGGGTCCCACCCACACCTGGAAGCAGAGAAATCACCCTCTAACCTCAACCGCAGAACATCCAGTTTTACCTGTTTGAGATTTTGAGATTGCATGGAGAGTTCTTTTGGAAAAGGTTCCATTAAAACGTTTAAAGGCAAGAAACCATTGTTAGAGGAGATGAAATAGTGTCTTGTTGTGTCATTCAAGGCCCTTCCTAACGTGGTCTCTACCATGTCCATGTTTGATTGACTTGCTGTCCCCAGCGTGATGCCCCATTGGGTGGCCTGCCTGCCTGGGCTTCCCACAGCGGGAGGGGCTTCGTAAGGATCCAGGTGAAGCTGAGCCACTTGGCCCTCTGCACAATATTATGCTTCCTCGAGGCCACAGACATGGTGGGTCTACTGGAGCTTCAACATCTGAAGGACCTTAGAACTTGAGCTGGGCTGTTTATAGAAGATAGGCAGCCAGATGTTAGTGCTTGGAACTCAAAATTCTCAGAGGCACAGTTTCCTCATCTGCAAACCAGGCATGATGAAAGTATCCTCCTGATAGTTTGGTGTAGTGTTAAATAGATGAGCATGTGCGATGCATTTGGATGCATCGCAGCTTGTAGTGAGGGCTGTGGCAGTGTCTGCCCTACTACTAACACAGCTAGAAGGGACAGGGCTGGGACAGAGAAGGTTGTGCTGGCCAGGTCCTAGAGGCCTTCCTCTGCTATGTCCTGAGCGTGTGCTCTTCAAGGGGCATGCTGCTGAAGCAGCCATTCTCCAAAAGTGCTTGTCCTCAAAGTGGATGGTGAGTTGTGGTGCTGTAGGTGGCATGGAATGGACTCAGAGGGGCCGGCTGCTGTTATATGCCCAGCTGCTCTTGAAAAGGTCTGAGGGCCTTTTTAATGGTCTCCCGATGAGCTTCGTAAGGATCAATGACTTTGATAACTGGGCAAGTGGGTGGAACTGCGGAATCTGGAGGCCTTCTGGGAAGATGACTTATGTCTTAGTTATTGGGGAAACCATGGCACAGCCTGCCCTGACCTCCAAGACCTGCTGACACATCAGGAGGTAAGAAAACCTGATGAAAGAGGCTCCCTGAGGTATGTTTGTAATTGTTTGAGGACAGGAGTAGGGAAGGAGAGAATGGAATAGTGGAATATGATGTCTAAAATGCCTTTGTGTTTTTGAGAAATATCTTCCCCATTAGAGTTAAGAATCACAGTGTGCCAGGATTGCAGGGCAGTGTGAAGGCCATCTGGACTAACTTCCCATCCATGGCTCCTTCTCTCCCACACAAGTGGACCTCCTGCCTCCAATGATAAGAAGATCACCGCCCTTAGAGTGGTGATGACCCATCCTGTTTGTGGACACTTCTGACCCACAAAAGTCCTTCCTTCCCAGAGTCCACATCATCCTAACTTCCTCTTCTTGGCCCTGAATGTGGGACGTGCAGCCAACTCTAATTCCTATTGCAGTGAAAGCCCTTCAGGTGCCTGAAAAAACTGATCACAGCCCTGCTGCTGCTTCTCCTGTGTGGTTTAGGGGAGCATAAAACCACAGCTAAGTCAAGGGTGTGGTTTCCTTGCCTGCCTCTGGGTAACGCTGTGCTGTTTTTTCTAAAGAGTGAGAAAAGAAGACAGTGTCTCATGGCCAGCTGTGGTTGGGACAGGGTGAGTCTGAGAGGATGGGCTGATGAGGAGCAAGGGCTGTTCCTGCAGCTGGTCCTGAGAGGAACTGGTCTCCAACAAGGCTGACTGGCAGAGGTGGGACTATTTTCTTTTCTTTTATTTATTTATTTTTTATTATTTTATTATTTTATTTTATTTTATTTTATTGTTTGAGACAGGGTCACACTCTGTCACCCAGGCTGGAGTGCAGTGTTGCGATCTCAGCTCATTGCAACCTCCACCTCCCGGGCTCAAGCAATCCTCCCAGAAGGTGGGATTTTATAAGGGTAGCTCGTTAAGCCCAGCATCTGCCTATGTAATTGCCTTCAGTTATTATTGTTGATCAGTACATTCAAAAGATGTAGAGGACTGAATCTGTTCTGCTTAGCTCGCCTTTCCCCTGTTTTACAAAGCGCTGCTGAACCAGGTGGCTCTGGAGGCACACTCCAGCAAAAGAGAAGCTTGTTTTCCTGGTGCTAACTTGCAAACTCCAGGTCTGGCTTTTACTTGGCTCTATAAATTTGCTGTGCTTAGAAGGCCATTCAAAACACTCAGGAACATCTGCCTAAGTTTACCCCACCATGGGGGCAGAGGCCCTACTGGGCCAGTCTGGGCCACTTTGATGTCTTTATAATGTTTTTCTTCTTCTTCTGTTTCTTGTTTTACTAACTTGTCCCGTTTGTTCCTTCAAACTCCATGCCACCCCATCCCAGGAAATACACATTTTCAGATTTAAAAATATTGCTGTTATCAACAAAAAAAGTAGCACTACCAAAACAGTGCTCCCTGAAGCATTGGGCTGTGAGCTTATATGCAAGGCTCCATGGCTTGGTCAGTTGCTTAGGTGAAATATATAGTTTTCACTCTCTAAGAGTGAAAATAGCATGCTCTAGACTGACAGTGTCATCCCAGATTGGAAGATCCAGAATGAGTCCTTAGACTGGGGTTCTTTACCCTGTCTGCCCCTGGAGCTGCAAGCCCATGCTGGTATCCCAAGGGCTGGGCAAAGCTTCCATCCCTTTCCCTGGTTCCTAGCGCTTCCCCTAACAGTCACTTCCTAGTTTCTTAGGCGAGAAGTAAAGGGTGAAGCTCAGGTCTAAAGACTGGAAGGTCATCAATAGTAAAAAGCTGGGCCACTGAGGGAAGCATTCAGCAGGAATCCTTTAATCAGGTCCAGTGTTAATTGATTTGCCTGAAGCCAGAAGCACTTTGGAGAGGAAGACCCATCCAACAGCAGAAAATCTGACTTGGAGTATACTTTAAAATAAATGTGCCTGTGACTTTTACGTTATAGTTACCATGTAGGCACATTGAGTGCTGGCTTAGTTATGCTTTGATGAACAATAATTACTTAAATTACTTAAAATATTAAAATTAATATTTTATGTGATTGTTGTAACAGTATTTAATACTACTAAATATTTGTATTTAATAATTCAATAAACTTTTTTGCCAGTTTATTTATATTATTAACTTATGCTGGAGGTTAGCAAACTTTTCCCGTAGAGAGCCAAAAGGTGAATATTTTAGGCATTTTGGTCCAAGAGGCAAAACTGAGATTATTGAGTAGGTACTTCTATGATAAGAGAGAAAGAAAATTTGCAGATTTTTTAATTGACTAAATTCAAACTACAATAGTAATAATTGAGTACAATGTTTTTATAACTCAGATTTACCAATGATATGAATGAAATTTTGGTGGGAGAAAATAACATTTCACTCAATTGGGGTCCAAAGTTAGTGTTTTCTGTCATCAAATTGATTATAAATGTTTATCTGTAAAAACTCATTCTTAGCTCGCTGGCTGTGCAAAAACAAGTTATGAATCAGATTTGGCTTATGGGCTGTGGTTTACCAACCCTTGATTATGTTATACAAATTATACAAATGATTTGTTTAGAAAATTCATCCCTCCTCCCCATGGATGGGGCCAAGGTAACTGTCTGGCTTATACAAATACAATTTCATCTCAATTTCACAGTCTCTTAGTATTTAGAACTTTGTGACACTTTGATTTTAAACCATTGCTCTGTGTATTTGAGTAATTTTATAAATAAGTCTTGGTGACTTCCTGTCATTAACAAAAATGGATTTAAGAAGTCAGCGCCCGCTGTGCCCATTTAGGAATCCTGTAGTTGGCTGTAGACAGGGGTCACATCGCTGTACTCTTTCTGCTCTGCACACAGCTCCCCTCTGCAGGTTTTCTGCATCTGAGCTCTGTGCTGGCTCTGCACATGTGCACATGCCCTTCCTTGCTGCTGCAGCCACCTGCCAGAGAAGCTACCCTGAGCACAGAGGCTCCCCACCGAGGCAGAGTGGGCCTGAACAGCATCTGGTTAGGATCAAAGGAGGGAGGAGAGTAGGGAAGGGCTTGTTCCCACACTCCTGTCTGCTTTTTTTGCTGCATGGAGGCTTCCCATGGGGTGGCAGGCAGTGGCTGCATCACACCCAGCCAGTCGGGACACACTAATTCTGCTAGCATTCCTGGCCCCAATACAAATGCCCAAAGAATATTCCTTTTTTCCCCTTACTTCAGCTGAAATACTATAATTTTTCAAAAGGAAACTTCTCTAGAAATGACAAGAAGGAAAGAAAAACAAAGGTAGAGAAAAATAAACTTATAGAATCAGTAGAGCTTGATGCAGATGTCCTAACCTGACTGAAATCTCATGTGATCTTGGTTTCCCTTAAGTCCAAGTTCTCTCATTTTCCTTTTGTTTTAAAGCCAAAGCTCTCACTTGCTTTGCTTGTCTGTTGCATCAGGCTTAGTGTGGATAGCTTCAGGTGTAGCTTCCAGGTAGTCAGTATGGCCTGTCTCCACTCCAAACAGGACACCAACTCCCTGACTCCCTGATTATTGTGTTTTTACGCCAGGGTGAGAAGCCCACGAAGTCTTTGCAGACATCCTATCACTCTGTTGCTGTTCGCCACATACTCCAGTTTTCCAGCTTTCTTAGCATTCCTATGTGTCACCATCATGTCAGACTTATTCTGGGATTTTCTACTACCATTTTTGGTCAGTCCTTAATGGTTCTCCATGCTGTTCTCAGATGGGGAGCTGGGACTTTCATTCCTGTCTGGTGGTAAGGGCACCCCCCTTGCCCAGGAGCCAGTGGAGACCACATGGGGAACCTGGACTTCTACTTCCACCTGGTGGTAATGGTTACCCTTTCTTCTCCTTGCTGGGTGGGTGTCAGAGAAAGCCAAGTAGGCACTGAGGGCCTTCACATCTGCTTGTTTGAAATAAGGCAAAGAAAATTACCAGAAACAGAGAAGGACATTACATAATGATGAAAAGTTCTGGCCACTTAAAAAGTAAAGCAATCCTAATATGCACCAAACAACAGAGCTGCAAAATACATGAAGCAAAAACTGATAGAACTGCAGGGAGAAATAACAAATCCATGGTTATAGCATAAGACTTTAACACTCTAAACAGTTGGTAGAATAATTAGAAAGAAAATCAGTAAGGATATAGTGTAAGTCAGTAACACCATTAACCAGGATCTAATCACCATCTACAGAACACTTCCCTCAGTAGCAGAGTCACACATTCTTTTAAACGGCCCATGGAATATATACCAAGATAGACCATATACTGGGCTGTAAAAATAAACCTCAACAAATTTAAAATAACTAAACTCATGCAGAATGTGTTCTTCAACCACAAGAGAAACAAACTATCAATCAATATCAGAAAGATAAGAGGAAAGTCTCCAATCATTTGGAAACAAACAAAAAAAAAACACCCTTCTAAATAATCCATGGGTCAAACAGGAAGTCTCCAGAGGGGGAAAAATATAGAATTGAGTGAAAATACAACATATCAAAACTTATGGGATGCAGCAAAAGCAGTGCTGAGGTGACATTTTATAGAACTAAATGTCTATATTAGAAAATAAGTCTCAAATTAAGAAGCTCCCGCCTCCAGAAACTTGAAAAAGGAGAGCAAAACAAACCTAAAATAAACAGAAAAAGGGAATAATCAAGATAAGAACAGAAATCACTGACATTGAAAACAATGATGATAGAGAAAATCAAATGAAGTTGATTGTTTGAAAAGATTAATAAAATGGATAGACCTGTAGCAAGAATCACAAAGAAAGACACAAATCATTAATGTCAGGGAATATTTTGGGATAGGGTATATTCCTACAGATTCTGCAGTATCAAATGGTTAATGCAAGGACTCTATACATATAACTTTGACTACTTTAATGGAATGTACCAATTGTCCCTCAGTAGGTTACTGGTTAGACTGCAGTACATCCATACTATGGAATACAACTCAGCAATGAAAAGGAATGAAATTATTGGCACATACAACTTGGATGGATCTCCAAGGCATTATGCTATTTATAGGACATTCTTGGAGCAACAGTATTATAGAGGTGAAAAATAGGAGTTGCCAGGGGTTAGTGATGGCAGTGGTGGGAGGGAGGAATGTGTGTGATTATGAAGGAATAGCATGAGAGGGTTCTCTGTGGCGATGGAATAGTTTTTTCATCTTGACTGGGGTGGTAGTTACATGAATCTGCATGTGATAAAATGATATGGAGCTATCCATGCACATTTTACCAAAGTGAAATGCTTGGTCTTGATATAGTACTGTAGCTAAGTAAGATATAATCACTGAGGGAAACTGGTGAAGAGTACCTGGGATCTCACCATACTACCTTTGTAATTTCCTGTATATTTGTATTTCAACATAAAAAGTAAAAAATCAGTACGCATCTTATGTTGCTTAGCTTCTATAAGACCACTATCCATCCTCAACCCAAGAAAACACCACACAATTAGCATAGGCTGGATTATTACATTTGTTATGTTCAACGAAGTGATATCATAGTCTTTGTGTTTTTTATGATGATCAGACCCACTTTTGAATTCATTCTGTATTCAGTACTACATACTATATTCTATAGACTGAGTTGGCTGAAATCCAGGACATAATAAGTAGGTAGGGGAACTTGGGCAAGATTTGCTAGGCAGGGCATGCTGTGACTTTAACTATTTGAATAATTCACATGTATAGAAGACATGGAGTTATTCTGGGTGAAGGTGCAGACGCCAAAACCAAGGCCATTGCGTAGAAAGTGTCTAGAGTGAGATGAGGGCCCAGTCACTGTCCAGAGAGGAAAGCAGGCCACAGTTCTTCCATTGCTCAGACGTGCCTGGAGTGGTGAGCAGAGACTGAGTGAACACCTGCTGTGGAGGTGGGCACTGCAGTGGCAAAAATGGGGACTCAGTGGCACCTTTCAATGGCAGACCCAGGCTCTTGGCCAAGTTGTGATGAAAGAAATTCAGCAGCAGGTGGGCAAATCAGAGGTGACAAAACCCTGTTTGGGGCTGTTTATCACCATTTTGAGAAAATTAAAACCAAAGCAGTGTTTTCTGAGACTATTTTTGAACCCATTATGAGTATGATTTCTAGGGTAGGAAGTGCAGGATTGGAGGATGATGTGCTCATTAAAGTCCCCAAGAATGGACAGCAGTGATGATTCAGAACAGGCAAGTCCTGGAAGAGGCCTGGTTCCGATGTGGCAATAGGGGAGTAGCTTGAGGAAACACACTGCACATCCCTTGAAGCCTTAGACTCAACAAAGAGAGGCCCTGAAGAATTAAGTGGGCTCTCTGCTGCCTCTGGCTTCATGTCGCCTGTATTTAAATCATGATCCCTTTCATCATGTTGTTCCAACAAGCATACTTTCCAGAGATCAAAGCAGATTCCTCGATGACACACATAAGAAATGCGGGCGTGGGGTGGAGGTGACGTGAGATATTAGACAGGTTTGTAGGGCCTTTAAGAGGGGAAAATTCTGCATCTCAAGAATGCCCAATTCAGCCAGGTTCCAATTATGGTGGTAATGTCACGTGTCAAAGCCGTGATGTCTAATTATTTACCTTATTTATATTTGTCAGCACACAGAGCAGCCAAATGTAATTCCTTCAACGTTTCTTTTTGAAATGACTCTCAGAACTGTGGTGACTGAAAGTTAGAGTAAATGCCTCCATGAACAAAGACGTTGTGTGTCTGTGTCAGACATCCTTATGTCTAGAAGCTGGGCTTGCTTAAGCTGGAGCTAGGGCTTTCGTAGACAGTTTGGAGGTGCAGTTGGGGAAACGAATGCTCATGGTGCCAAATGCCACTTAGCACTCCTAGGGGACTTTTGTTTAAATTAATGCATTTGCAGTGATATATGTGACAGTGCTGCTATATCCAGGTCTGCTTCTTCCTGACCAGGTTCTACTTAACTCAATGGCACCCAGTGATTTAAGTGGGAATTGGGAGAGGGTGAGATAGAAGAGTATAGGGGGAGAAGGGAGAGTTGTACAAAGTGTGAAAAGGAAGGGTGGTTGACTGGAAAGTGTGATTCAAGGAAGAAGGTGGAAGTCCCTTATACCAATTCCTGGGCCTGTAGTTAATCCATCTGGCATCTCTGCTTCCAGGGCCTACTTTGTGGGGCAGGGCACACCTAATCCCATTCATACTTACATTAGTCTTGACTTCCCCTAATCCTCTTCTCCATATTGGTGTACCCGCAACAACAGTAAATGTGTTTGGTTCTGTTTTGTTTCTTTTCCTGTTAGCATAGCCTCAAAAGGAGATTATTAAAAGAAATGTTGGGCTGGGCCTGGTGGCTCATGCCTGTAATCCCAGCACTTTGGGAGGCCGAGGCAGGCATATCACCTGAGATCAGGAGTTAAGAGACCAGCCTGGCCAACATGGCTAAATCCCATCTCTACTAAATATACAAAAATTAGCCAGGCCTGGTGGCCTGTGCCTGTAATCCCAGCTACTCTGGAGGCTGAGGAAAGAGAATCACTTGAACCCGGGAGGCGGAGGTTGCAGTGAGCCAAGATCGCACCACTGCACTCCAGCCTAGCGACAGAGCGAGACTCTGTCTCAAAAAAAAAAAAAAAAAAAAAAGAAGAAAAAAAGTGTTGGCAGGGCGTGGTGCCTCATGCCTGTAATCCCAGCACTTTCAGAGGCCAAGGTGGGAGGATTTCTTGGGGCTAAGAGTTTGAGACAAGCTTGGGTAACAAAATGAGACCCTGTCTCTACAAAAAATAAAACAAAATGTGGTCCCAGCTTACTCAGGAGGCTGAGGCACCAGGATCCCTTGAGCACAATCCTGTCACTGCTCCAGCCTGGGCAACCGAGCAAGACCTTATCTCTACAAAAAATGAAAAAGAAATGATGCTATACATTTATTTTTTTGCTTTCAATTTTAGCAATCAAAAATCTAGAACAAGATATAAATGTATATGTTTACTCCTTCCAAATAAAGTGGAAAGTGAGTAGTCAGTAAAATGCAGAATGAGCCCAGGACGTTAGGATAACAGGGAGGTTGTCATGCAGTTGAGGTTCTGGGTCCATGATTTCCTATAACCTTTTAAAAGTTCAACCTTTTAAAAATTGGCATTTAACATGCTTCTCTATGGGGCAGAATTGGAATGAACCTCAGAATGGAACTGAACTAAATCTCCAGCTTATCCCCCTTGAGAATTCTGAGAAGTTAATGCCCTTTCTTCTAAGTACTCAGATCTTCAGATAACAATGCTTTATGCTTTTAAAGTACTCTTTGCTGGTATACTAGCCCCAGGGAGAGGTAGATTTGTGCCAGCATCTAAGGCTCCCAGGAAATATTCACCCTTGCCAGTCCAGTCTTCACCAGCCCCACATCAAAGCTGTTATACAAATGGGAATTTGGATCCCGGTTTATAACAATGGAATTAAAAGGCCAACCTACCATGGATATAGCTATGTATAATGTAGATGACTTTAATGTGTTCCTCACAGCTCTTTGTAGAGTGAGTACCATCTTTGTCTTTTTATGAAGGCAGATGTTTTGGGCAAATTAAATGGATCAGAGCTAGATCCCATACAGGAAGCAACAGCAATCATGATGTCCACGGTTAATGTGTTTTTCATCTCATGGATGTCAGGGGTGGGGATAGATGCCTTTATCTCTGTTATGAACTCAGATCCCTTCAATTTATCTTTATTTTTAGGGATTTACAAAATTAGCATTAATTTGAGTAAAATTCTAATAAAAACAGTAGATGGCCTTTTAATACTAATATTTTCTAAAAGTCAAAACAAAAAATTAAAGGAAAGGCCACTCAATTTCATTGAGTATTCTGTATTAGGTTTCTTGGCTCCAGCATTTAAATAGCTTTTGCTTGCTAAATATATAGGGTATTCTCTGAATTATCTTTTTATTGTTTCCCAAAATCAACTTGCTGAAAAGGAACTATGTTGGAAAACATTCACTATCTTAAAACACTTTTCTGTTTTCAAAAGTTTGCTAATTGCTTTCTCCAAGAAAAAAAATGGCATATTTAAACAACATATTCTTAAACTTGAGATTCATATGATTTCCTTTTAAAGGGGATGAATTTGCAAATTGCCAAAGATGGTTTACAGTGTCTGACTTGCTGGGACACCTGTATTTGCTAAGAGAAATGTTATTTAAAAAACACCTAATATATTTGGAAGCACAAAAAAAAATGACGAAGGGAAAGTGGGGTGCATTAGCTCCCTGTGAGGGTCATTTTTATGTATCAACTCAGCTGGACCAATGTCCCTAAATATGTGGTCAAACATTATTCCAAATATTTCTGTGGGGATGTTTTTGGATGAGATTACATTTAAGTTAGTAAATGTAAGGAAAGCAGGTTGCCTTCCATTATGTGGGTGAACCACATCCAATCAGTCAGAAGGAATTTTGCAAAAGACGGTGCTAAGACTGCAACAATGGGTCCTTCCTGAGCGTCCAGCCTGACAGTCTTCAACTCCAAATGTGGTATCAGTTCTTTCCTGGATCTTCAGCCTGCCAGCCTACCCTGCAGATCTTAGACTTGCCAGCCTTTATAATTGTGTAAGCCAGTTTCTTAAATCTATATATAGTGTGTATATATACATATTATATGTATGTCAATATACTTTATATAAATATGTAAGTATATATTTTATGTATATATGCATACATTTCCTATGGGTTCTATTTCTCAGGAAAATCTTGACTAATACATTCCCCTTTCAGAGAGATCCACTAGCAGAGAAATTTTTGGTCAAGGAATTTAATTGCATGGTGTTTTCCTTGATGGCCTGGTTGGACCATACGCTGTCATATATGTCCCCTTCTTTTGTCCAGAAAAGACAGTGCTGGACAGTCAGGAGGAACAGCCAAGAAGAAACCCTAATCAGTCCACCTACGATGAACAAAATAGAACATTCTTGAAGTTTCCTGATGCTAAAAAACCTTTTAAACTCAGCTGGCCTGAGGTCCTGCAGACCCAGGATCCCTGTCACCCACTGGGGATGTGAGGTAGAGGAGCAAGCCCCGTGTACTGGCCTCACACTGAGGCCCAGTTGAGCTCCAAAATGGGACAAAGTACTGTTTTCCCTAAAACTTGTTCTCTTTACTCTTCAAATCAGCATTTGGTACTAGTGCCAGTGCCAGTGCTAGTGCTGAGTGTTTCAAAAACAGTTCCACTTCTTAAAATAAAAATGTTTATGGAAAAAAGATCATATTTCTAATCTCTTTCAGTTATTTCTGCGGTAGAAGCTAGGAACTTCGTATCTGAAAACCCAGATTAATTGTCCTTGGAGTGGGGCAGACAGTAGAGATTGAATGTAGCTGTAGCAAGTTAAATCTCCAAACAAAACATGTAAGATGGTTTTAACATCTTATATAGGCTTCTGGCACAAGGTATGTGTTCGTTAAATATGTCACATGAGTGAGAGCTTCTTGGAGTGGTCCCTGGAGAGGTGGCTGAGTGTATGTGTTTCTCGGCAGTATCATCATTGAATATTAGAGCAGCTGCGGGTTAGAAACGAAGGCAGGGCTTCTGGGCAGACTGCCTGGCAGGAGAGGTGCTCTCTGCAGAGTTAGTGCCGGGAGCTGGTGCCACCTCCCCACCTGATCTCCCTGAACATGTGTCTCATGCAGGGCCACACTTGGACCACTCAGAGTGGTCAAGGGTGAAGAGCACATGCTGTTTGCTTGTTCTGTGTTGACTTTCCTTTTTACTTCTTGTTTGTTACCTGTCTAATTGCCTCTGGTCTGTGGGTAAATGCTTTATTAGTTGGGGCCAAAGCCCAGGCATTCTCCGGGCCTACTGAATCAGGCTGCGTCTCCAGGGAGCTCACAGTGTGAGGTGCCTGGGCACGTGAGTCACTGGGCTGGGTGGCTGCAGACTCCCGACACGGCAGTCGGCTCCCTCACTGCCTCTGGACTTGCCAAAGTTTTGTTGAGGTGGAGAGGTCGCCACAGGCTGAAAGCATTAAGGAGAACCACCCTGGCATGTGGAGCAGTCAGTGTGCTTTGGAGGAAAACATACAAACCAGGTGAGTGTGTGTGGACAAGCTGGGGCTTGGCTGCCAGATGCCGCCCTCCCCTTTCTGGTGGGACTGCTCAGGGACATCTCCTCCTCCTCTCTTAACATCTTCCCAGGTGTTTCTTTGAACAGAGCAATGGGTACTTTTCCAGCAATATAAAAAGCTTTGAACAGAGAAATTTTACAGATGGTATTAACTTTTTAAAAATTAGACAAACAACCTAACTTCAGAAGTTGGTATTTCTTACATTAAAATCCTGGGAAAATTAAATATTTTGCCACTAGTTTTTACATCTCTAAAACTAGGGTAATACTGACTACCTGGTGTTGGCCATGAAGAGTCAATGAGGCAATGCTTGTAGATTAACTTCTTGTAGATTGGTAGTGTAAACTTCAGAATTTAAAATTTATCCATGCTCCCCCTCCCTCCCTCTCCTTCTTTATCTCTCCCCCTCTCTCCCTGTCTCCTCACCTTTGATTTAAGTCAACAAAAATTCATTTTGTGCCCCGTGAGCCAGGACTGGGCATACAGTGGTGAACAAGACACACATGGCTCTGCCTCATGGAACTTTCCATTCTGGCCAAGATGATAGACAAGGAACAATAAAGGATATATGTAATAATGACAGCTGGTGATAACTGCTGTGAAGAAAAGTAAAGCAGGTGTGAGGCTTCTAGAGGGTGGCATGTATAAGGTGGGCAGACACTATTTATACAGGGTGGACGAGGAAGACCTCTTTGAAGACGTAATGTTTCACCCAAAGAATGGAGCCAGCTGGAGGTAAATCTGCATCCAAAATGTAAAAAGCAATGGATTAAGGCATTCGAAGCAGTTTCTGAATCGTCAGGAACACTGTTGATAACATGTCAGTGTTATCAGCTGAGGGATGATTATCATGAAACTTTTTAAGTTCTAGAATTTCTAAATCTCTGTGTGTGTGTTGTATGCAGGGAAAGTGCATTTTCCTCAGCATGGATTATGCTTTATCTCTGTCTGTGAAAACACTGTTGCGAGAAGCTCAGCTCAATTTAGCAGAACATAAGTGGAAAGTAGACATTTGAATGATACTGATGGTTGATTTCCATTAAGTAGGAATTGAAATGAACTGTTGAATTGTTGCTTTTTGATAAGTGGAAATGAGTAAAAACCTTACGTATCTCTTGGTCTTTAAAGAAAATCTACTTTGATATAAAAATTCTGTTTAAAAAGTTGGCTTATACCCCCACAGCTATCAGAAATGCAGCTAACAGAGCTAGCAGTTTGTAAGGAGTTGCCTTGGAAACTTCTTTCCTAGAGAGAACCCTCCACGTGTAATGTACGGCTTGCCATTTGGAAAACAACCAGTGTGAAATCCTTCTCGAATCTGTGGGTGTGCCAAGGCAGGCTTTTCCTCATGGAGAAGTAAGAGCTGGTGCTTTAAGGGAACCCCTTTTTCATAGGTGTATGGGAAGAAGAAATCCCTGTCAGCCTGCATTGGCTCTGGCTGGTGTTGCATTCCACCACAGTTCATCTTGAGATGTTTCTGGCAACCCTCTGTTTTCAGTGCTACTACAAATAGGGACTGTTTACCACCCCTGGTATGTACTAACCGCTAAGGTACTTAATGGCACCTTGGCCTTTTTTATTCCACATCTGTGTTTTGACTCATGGTTCCTTTTTTTTGTCACAGTTCCTGACATGTGTACTTTAGAGTTTTGATATTTCATTTAAAAGGTTGACCTGGGCCACCTTAAAGTGACCTTATGTATGTTTGCAGTATTTAGTTAGTTTAAGCTTTAGTGTAATCAACAGAAAATGGCTGTCTTAGCGGCATATTAATTTTTCAGGTGTTAGTCTTTTGTTTTCTTCAGAGACAGTGGTGTTAGTGAGCGACTCTAGGAAGTTCCCCTTGTTCCGTATCCAGCACCAGGAAGGGAGGGTGTCAGGCTGGAATGGTAATTAATGAGAGTTCAGGTTTGTCTATCGCAAGATGAGGCAAATGTTTTTACTTGCACTCTGGGATCTCAAGCGCACTCAGATGGATGGGTGTTTTGGTTCACGTTCTGGCATTCCCACTGCACATCATGCATTTGGAGTGATGTTACCAGAGCTGTGAGGGGACACAGCATAGGCAGCGTGTGGAGTTTAGCAGGAATTTCATGGTAACACAGAGCACTCACTTCATGCTTCTTTACGGTCTCCTATGTTGACTCCCTCAAATCATCCATTCTTTTTCCATTTATGGGGTAATCAGCATAGAACCTCGAAGCAAGTAGTGAGATCTAAGGGCTTGAAAGTCAATGTGCCCATGACATATGGCTTCAGACTAGAGCATCAATTCACACTGCCTCACAGCGCTGACCCCGCTGAGGGTGGAGTTGGCTCCATCTGCCCTAAGCCGCCCCCTGGGAAGGTCCTGCATCCTGGCCCTGTGTCCTGCCGCCTTCAGGGGCAGGTTGGAGCTGAGCCCTGTGCTCCTGAGTGGCATCCTTGTGGGGACGAAGGACATATGAGAGTGTGGGTGAGGAGAGGCCAAGCTCCTGGCAGCACCAGGCCGGGCTGTTCCTAGGTGCATTCCCAGGTTCGAGGCACTGACTTGAGTGGAAAGTTTCTCCTTCCCATCTCTCTCCAAGGCCATGGTTGCACATCACCACAGCCGAGACGCACAAGAGAGCCACCAAAGGCAGAAAAGGGTTTTATTTTTCCTCTTTTTTGAAAAGTAAAACCAAAAAATAACTTCTTGTTTTTCTGTGAGGTAGATTTGTCACAGGTTAAACTATCTCATTTTATATTTTTAGTAGAGAAGGGGTTTCACCATGTTGGCCAGGCTGGTCTTGAACTCCGGACCTCAGGTGATCCGCCTGCCTTGGCCTCCCAAAGCTAAGATTATAGGCATGAGCCACCGTGCCCAGCTGTAACCATCTCATTTTAAAACCAAGGACAAGGAACGTAAGCATTTATCTCCAGAAATACAATAAGACAAAAGGGAACAGAACACGGGAGGGAGGAAGCCTTAGAGAAATTCGGGAAGGAGCGACGCGGTGTCTGTGGGAGCTGCTCACCCGCAGATCGTTGGAGGCAGCCTGTGTTCTTCACACCCCACAGCCACCTTGTCCGTTGCCACTGTGAGGCGCCTGGGTAGCCAGGGCTTCGTGAGGTTGGTTGTTTTGAGCTAAGCCTGGGAAGAAAACAGGATTAAAGCAGAGGAGTAAGATTGGGTTTGATTAATGTTTAACACAAAACAATTTTGGGTCTGGCACAGTGGCTCACGCTTGTAATCCTAACACTTTGGGAGGCCAAAGCAAGCGGATTACCTGAGGTCAGGAATTAGAGACCAGCCTGGCCAACATGGTGAAACCCTGTCTCTACTAAAAATACAAAAATTAGTTGGTCGTGATGGTGCATGCCTGTTATCTCAGTTACTTGAGAGACTGAGGCAGGAGAATCGCTTGAACCCGGGAGGCGGAGGTTGCAGTGAGCCGAGATTGTGCCACTGCACTCCAGCCTGGGTGACAGAGTGAGACAATGTCTCAAAAACAAAAAAAAATTCTGTACATTCACTCACTCAGCAAACATCAGTTGATAATCAACAACTTGCCAGGCACCATGTTTAGCTCTGGGAGTGCAAAGATAGGAGAGTCAGCAATTTATCAATTTGTTATGGTGATATTTCTTGTTAGTTTTGTAGGGGACTTATTTTTCTCTTTTGTTAGGTTCAGCCGTTGATTTTAAAACAGATGCTTCTGATCTGTGGGTGAATGTGCCTTTGAGGTATAATTGACAATAATAATCTGTACATACTTAAGGCATAAAATCTTGATATGTTTGGACATACGTATACACAGTTGCCACCATCATCACAACCAAGATAGTGACTGCATCCAATACTCCAGAAAGTCTGCTTCCACGACTTGGGATTCTCTTTTATCCCAATGCCACCCATCCCTTCCCCAGGCAACCACTGATCTACCTTCTGTCACCATGCATTAGATTGTATTTTCTACAATTGTATATGAATTGGATCATACAGTACATGTCCTTTTATAGTCTGGCTTCTTTCACTCAGCATACTTCTTTCACACGTTGCATGGTTTTCATAGTTCATTCCTTTTCATTGCTGGGTAGCTTTCCATCATCTGGATATACCACAGTTTCTTTATCCATACACGTTTTGGTGGACATTTGGGTGTTTCCAGTTTTAGACTATTCAAAATAAAGCCTTTGTGAACATCAGCGTACAAGTGTTTGTATGGAGATGTGTTTTTATTTCTCTCTGGTAAATACCTAAAATGAAATTGTTGAATCATAAGGTAGGTATCTGTTTAGCTTTAAAAAATACTTCCAAACAACTTCCAAAGGAGTTGTACTATTTCATATCCACACCAGTGGTGTATGAGAGTCTAGTTCATCTACATTCTTTCCAACACTTGGTGTGGTTAGTCTGTTTAATTTTAGCCATTCTACTAGGTGAGTAGTGGTACCTCACTGGGGTTTTAATTGGCATTTGCCTAATGACTAATGATGTTGAACATCTTTTTTATGTGCTTATTTGCTATCCATCCATCATCGTTGGGTGAACTGTTTGTTCAACTCTTTTGCCAATTTTTAATTGGGCTTTCTGTTTCTTATTTGATATTATTATTGTTTTTTAGTATTTCTCTATTACTGAGTTTTGAGTTCTTAAATGTTCTAGATATAAACCTTTTATCAGATATGTGATTGCAAATATTTCCCCCAGTCTGTAGCTTATTTTTTCATTCTCTTGGCAGGGTTTCATTCTCTTAGTTTCAAAGAACACACATTCTTAATTTTGAAGAAGTTCAGTTTATAATTTTTTTTCTTTTATGGACCATACATTTAGTGTCAGATCTAAGAAATCTTTTTTTTTTTTTTTTTTTTTTTTGAGACGGAGTCTCGCTCTGTTGCCCAGGCTGGAGTGCAGTGGTGTGATCTCGGCTCACTGCAACCTCTGCCTCCCAGGTTCATGCCATTCTCCTGCCTCAGCCTCCCAAGGAGCTGGGACTACAGGTGCCCTCCACCACGCCTGGCTAATTTTTTTTTTTTTTTTTGTATTTTTAGTAGAGATGGGGTTTCATGGTGTTAGCCAGGATGGTCTCGATCTCCTGACCTCATGATCCGCCTGCCTCAGCCTCCCAAAATGCTGGGATTACAGGCGTGAACCATCATGCCTGGCCAGATCTACGAAATCTTTATCTAACTTAAGGTCACAAAGATTTACTCCCATTTTTTTTCTAGAAGGTTTTAGTTTTAGGTTTTAAATTTATAACTGTGATCTATTTTGAGTTAATCTTTGCATGTAGTCTGGATCAAAGTTTTATGTAGTTCATTTTTGTTGGCCTATGTGTAAACAACTGTTCCAGCACCAACTATTGAAAAAATGATCTTTTCTTCTATCTTTTATTAGAGAAAACTTCTTTAGTTTTCTTAGTATCTAGAGAAAACTGCCTTTTCTCAGAGACTGAATTGTCTGTACATCTTTGCTAAAAATCGCTTTGCGCATGTGTGTGTGTATATATATGTATATATCACTTGTCTATATATCTATCTATCTATCTATATATATATAGATAGATATATATAGACCAGTGGTAGACCATATATATATATATATGGGTCTGTTTCTGAACTTTTCATTCCATACCATTGATCTGTTTGCCTGTCGTATTGCCAATACCACACTGTTTTGATTACTGTAGTTTTATAATAACTCCTAAAGTAGGTAGTATAAGTCTTCTAGTTCTGTTCTTCTCTTTCAAAGACCTATATTAGGTCCTTTGCATTTCCATAAGAATTTTGGTTTTTTTTCTGTAAATTTCTAGGGGGAAAAAAAGCCTGCTTAGACTTTGATTGGGAATGTATTAAATCCACTGATCACTTTGGGGAGAATTGATATCTTCAAAATATTGAGTCTTTTAATCTATGACATGATATATCTCTATTTAGGTCACTAATTTCTCTCAGCAATGTTTTATAATTGTCAGTATACAGACATTACATATCTTTCATGTAATTCATCAATAAGTATTTCATATTTTTATGTATTTTTTAAAATTCCAATTTCAAATTGCTCATTTGTATTTTTTAGACATACAACTTAATTTTATGTATTAATCTAGTATTGTACAACCTTGTTAAACTAACTTATTAGTTCTACTAGCTTTTCTGTAGATTCCATAGGATCTTCTCAGATGATCATGTCATCTGTGAATAAAGCCAGCTTTACCTTTTCCTTTCCAATCTCAACTGCTCTTTCTTTCTTTCCTTTTATTGCACTGGCTATAATGTGGAATAGTGTTGAATAGAAGTGATAAGAGTAGACATCCTTGTCTTATTCCCCATCCTAAAAGAAAAGCATTCAGTGTTTCATCATTAAGTATGATGTTATCTGCAGGGATTTTTGAGATGTCCTTTATCAAGTTGAGGAAGTTTCCTTCTATTTCTTGTTTGCTGAGAACAGGAATGCATGTTAGATTCTGATAAATAATTTTCCTGCATATATTGAAATGATCATTTTTTGTTTGTTGATATAGTGAACCACATTGTTTATTTTAAAACTGTTAAACTGGGATAAACTGTACTTGGTCACAGTGTATTTTCCTTTTAATATATTGTTGGATTTGGTTGGCTAAATATTTTTTATTGCATGTATGTCCCTGAGAGATTGGCGTATAGTTTTCTTTTCTCTAATATCTTTGATTTTGTTGTGGCAATGCTGGTCTTATTGGATGAGTTGGGAAATATTTGCCCCTCTTCAATTTTCTGGAAGAGTTTGTGTAGAATTGGTATTATTTCTTTAATTTAATTTGATTAATTTATTTAATTATTTAATTAATTTAATTAATTTATTTAATTAGATCCCATTTGTCAATTTTGGCTTTTGTTGCCATTGCTTTTGGTGTTTTAGTCATGAAGTCCTTGCCCATGCCTATGTCCTAAATGGTATTGCCTAGGTTTTCTTCTAGGGTTTTTATGGTTTTAGGTCTAACATTTAAGTCTTTAATCCACCTTGAATGAATTTTTGTATAAGGTGTAAGGAAGGGATCCAGTTTCAACTTTCTACATATGGCTAGCCAGTTTTCCCAGCACCATTTATTAAATAGGGAATCCTTTCCCCATTTCTTGTTTTTGTCAGGTTTGTCAAAGATCAGATGGTTGTAGATTTGTGGTATTATTTCTGAGGGCTCTGTTCTGTTCCATTGATTTATGTCTCTGTTTTGGTACCAGTACCATGCTGTTTTGGTTACTGTAGCCTTGTAGTACAGTTTGAAGTCAGGTAGCATGATGCCTCCAGCTTTGTTCTTTTTGCTTAGGATTGTCTTGGCAATGCAGGCTCTTTTTTGGTTCCATATGAACGTTAAAGTAGTTTTTCCCAATTCTGTGAAGAAAGTCATTGGTAGCTTGATGGGGATGGCATTGAATCTGTAAATTACCTTGGGCAGTATGGCCATTTTCACAATATTGATTCTTCCTCTCTATGAGCATGGAATGTTCTTCCATTTGTTTGTATCCTCTTTTATTTCATTGAGCAGTGGTTTGTAGTTCTCTTTGAAGAGGTCCTTCACAGCCCTTTAAGTTGGATTCCTAGGTATTTTCTTCTCTTTGAAGCAATTGTGAATGGGAGTTCACTCATGATTTGATGCTCTGTTTGTCTGTTATGGGTGCATAGGAATGCTTGTGATTTTTGCACATTGATTTTGTATCCTGAGACTTTGCTGAAGTTGCTTATGAGCTTAAGGAGATTTTGGGCTGAGACGATGGGGTTTTCTAAATATACAATCATGTCATCTGCAAACAGGGACAATTTGACTTCCTCTTTTCCTAATTGAATACCCTTTATTTCTTTTTCTTTTCTTTTTTTTTTTTTTGAGACAGAATCTTGCTCTGTTGCCCAGGCTGGAGTGCAGTGGCGTGATCTCGGCTCACTGCAAGCTCCGCCTCCCAGGTTCATGCCATTCTCCTGCCTCAGCCTCCCAAGTAGCTGGGACTACAGGCGCCTGCCACCACACCTGGCTAATTTTTTGTATTTTTAGTAGAGATGGGGTTTCACCGTGTTAGCCAGGATGGTCTTGATCTCCTAACCTCATGATCCACCCGCCTCGGCCTCCCAAAGTGCTGGGATTACAGGCGTGAGCCACCGCGCCCAGCCAATACCCTTTATTTCTTTCTCCTGCCTGATTGCCCTGGCCAGAACTTCCAACACTATGTTGAATAGGAGTGATGAGAGAAGGCATCCCTGTCTTGTGCCAGTTTTCAAAGAGAATGCTTCCAGTTTTTGCCCATTCAGTATGATATTGGCTGTGGGTTTGTCATAAATAGCTCTTATTATTTTGAGGTATGTCCCATCAATACCTAGTTTATTGAGAGTTTTTAGCATGAAGCATTGTTGAATTTTGTCAAAGGCCTTTTCTGCATCTATTGAGATAATCATGTGGTTTTTGTCTTTGGTTCTATTTATATGATGGATTACGTTTATTGATTTGCATATGTTGAACCAGCCTTGCATCCCAGGGATGAAGCCCACTTGATCATGGTGGATAAGCTTCTTGATGTGCTGCTGGATTCGGTTTGCCAGTATTTTATTGAGGATTTTAGCATTGAAGTTCATCAGGGATATTGGTCTAAAATTCTCTTTTTTTGTTGTGTCTCTGCCAGGCTTTGGTATCAGGATGATGCTGGCCTCATAAAATGAGTTAGGGAGGATTCCCTCTTTTTCTATTGATTGGAATAGTTTCAGAAGGAATGGTACCAGCTCTTCTTTGTACCTCTGGTAGAATTCGGCTGTGAATCCATCTGGTCCTGGGCTTTTTTTTGTTGGTAGGCTATTGATTATTGCCTCAATTTCAGAGCCTGCTATTGGTCTATTCAGGGATTCAACTTCTCCTGGTTTAGTCTTGGGAGGGTGTATGTGTCGAGGAATTTATCCATTTGTTCTAGACTTTCTAGTTTATTTGCGTAGAGGTGTTTATAGTATTCTCTGATGGTAGTTTGTATTTCTGTGGGATCGGCTTCTGCATGGCAAAAGAAACTACCATCAGAGTAAACAGGCAACCCACAGAATGGGAGAAAATTTTTACAATCTACCCATCTGACAAAGGGCTAATATCCAGAATCTACAAAGAACTTAAACAAATTTACAAGAAAAAAATCAAACAACCCCATCAAAAAGTGGGTGAAGGATATTAACAGACACTTCTCAAAAGAAGACATTTATGCAGCCAAGAAACATATGAAAAAATGCTCATCATCACTGGCCATCAGATAAATGCAAATCAAAACCACAACAAGATACCATCTCACACCAGTTAGAATGGCGATCATTAAAAAGTCAGGAAACAATAGGTGCTGGAGAGGATATGGAGAAATAGGAACACTTTTAGACTGTTGGTGGGACTGTAAACTAGTTCAACCATTGTGGAAGACAGTGTGGCAATTCCTCAAGGATCTAGAACTAGAAACACCATTTGACCCAGCCATCCCACTACTGGGTATATACCCAAAGGATTATAAATCATGCTGCTATGAAGACACATGCACACGTATGTTTATTGTGGCACTATTCACAATAGCAAAGACTTGGAACCAACCCAAATGTCCATCAATGATAGATTGGATTAAGAAAATGTGGCACATATACACCATGGAATACTACGTAGCATAAAAAATGATGAGTTCATGTCCTTTGTAGGGACACGGATGAAGCTAGAAACCATCATTCTGAGCAAACTATCGCAAGGACAAAAAACCAAACACTGTGTATTCTCACTCATAGGTGGGAATTGAACAATGAGAACACATGGACACAGGAAGGGGAACATGACACACCGGGGCCTATCGTGGGGTGGGGGGAGGGGGGAGGAGTTATACCTAATGTTAATGACGAGTTAATGGGTGCAGCACACCAACATGGCACATGTATACCTATGTAACAAACCTGCACGTTGTGCACATGTACCCTAGAACTTGAAGTATAATAATAATTTAAAAAAGAATTGGTATTATTTCATCTTTAAACATTTATTATAATTCACCAATGCAGCCATCTGGTCCTAGCGATCCCTTTCTGGTAAAAATTTAACTGCAAATTCTATTTCTTTAATAGATGTTGGACAATTCAGGTTATCTATTTGTTCTTGAATGAGGCTTTGTTATTTTGTACCTCTCTAAGGAATTTAAGCATTTGATCTAAGTAGTCAAATATTTTGGTGTAAAGTTCAGATTTTCTTATTTTAAATCTGCAGAATCTGTAGTTGTAATAATCTCATTTCTGGTATATGTAATTTGTTTCTTCTCTTTTTATTAATCTGGCTAGATATATATCAATTTCATCTGTGTTTTCTAAGAACCAAATTGATTTTCTTTGTTTCCTTTTTTAATCTCACTGATTTCTCCTCTGATATTTATTATTACCTGTATTTTGTGTACCATGGGATTAACCAGCTCTTATTTCTCTAATTTCTTAAAGTGGAAGCTGCATTCATTGATTTGAGACCTTTGTTGTAGACTTGCAATGCTGTAAATTTCCTTCTAGGTACTTCTCTTTAGAAGCATCCCATACATTTTGATATATTGTATTTTCATTTTATTCATTTCACAATCCTTTTAATTTCTCTTTTGGTTTGTTCCTTAACCCTGGGTTATTTAGAAGTGTGTTACTTACAAAAATATTTTGGGATACACCAGAGATTTTTTTATTTGTTTATAACTTGATTCCTTAATTCCATTGTGGTAAAAAAAAAAAAAAACATGCTTTATATGACTTCAATCCTTTAAATATACCGAGAGTGTTTTTGTGGGTCAGAATCTGGTCTATCCATAAGCACTTGAGTAGAATGTATATTCTGTTGTTCTTGTGTGGAATAGCCTATAAATGTCAATTAGGTGAAGTTGATGGATAGCTTTGTTCCAGTCTTCTATATACTTATTTTCTGTCTCAGTAATCTATATAGATTACTGTGAGATTATCGTTGACGTTTCCAACCATAACTGTAGGTTTTACTATTTCTCCTTTAGTTCTATCAATTTCTGCTTCAGGTACTTTGAAGCTTTGTTATTACAAACAGAGCTTAAGGTTTACATTTGTCATATCCTCTTGTCAAATTGACCCCTTTATCATTATGAAATGACATTCTTCATCTCTGGCAATATTCATTTCTCTGAAATCTATTTTGCCTGGTATTAATACAGTCATTCCAACTTTCTTTTGATTAGCAGTTAACATGGTATATTCTTTTTTCATCCTTTTGATTTTAGCTGATTTTTTTCTCTTTATATGAAAAGATCATTTCTGTAGGACTCATGTAATCGGGTCTTGCTTTTTTATCCAATCTAATTTTAAATTGATCTTTTTAGATCTTTTATATTTATTGTGACTAATGATATGGTTAGGTTTAAACCTGTCATTTTACTATTTGTTTGCTGTTTGTCTCATCTGTACTTTGTTACATTTTCCTCTTTTTCTGCCTTTTTTTGATTATTTATTTTGTAGGATTTTTAAATAGTCTCTTTTTAGCTGTAATTCCGTTATCTTCATGGTTGCTTTAGGGTTTATAGTATAGTTGACCCTTGAACAATATGAGTGAACTGTGAGATGTGTGGTCCACTTATATATGAATTTTTTTTTCAGTAAATACAGTTGGCCCTCCATATCAGCAGGTTCCTCATCTCCAACCAAACTTGGATCAAAAATACAATATTTGCTGGATATGAAACCCACATGGAGAGAGGGTCAACATTTTGTTCTGGTGGTTTAGCAGACCCAACTATGGAACTTGAGTATGCACAGATTTTTGGCATCCATGAGTGATCAGAGAACCAATCCCCCAAGGATACTGAGACACAACTGTTTTTATCTTTAACTCATCACAGGCTTTGTTCAGATGACGTTATACCTCTTTGTGTATAGTATAAGAAACTTACAATAACAGTGTCATGTATTCCCTCCCAGTCTTTGTGCCTGTTGTCATACCTCTTATATTTGCAAGTGTTAAAAACCCCACAGAACACTGTTATTTTTCTGTTTAAGTAGCCAGCGACCTTTTAAAGAGAGTTTTTAAATAAGGGGAAAAAACGTGTATTTACCCTTGTAGTTACCTTTTCCAGTGCTTCCAGTGCTCTTTATTCCTTTTTGGAGGTTTGTATTTCTACCTGGCACCATTTTCCATATACCCAAAGGATTTCCTTGTAGTGCAGGTCTGCTGTTGATGAATTATTTTACCTTTGTGTATCTGAACAGGTCTTTATTTCACCTTTGTTTTTCAAATATTTTTTCACCTGGTATAAAATTCTAGGATGACAGGTTTTTTCTCCAGCGCTGTAAATATGTTGATCCATTTTCCTCTTACTTGTATTGTCTTCAGTAGGAAATTTGCTGCCATTCTTATATCTTTTTGTTTTGTTTCATATGCATCTATTTTCTGTTCTTCTGTATCAATGGTTTTGATCAATTTGATTATGAGCTGAATTGATATGATTTTCTTAATGTTTCTTCTAATTGTGGCTTGTTATTCCTCTTGGATCTGTTGGTTTACAATTTTGAACAAATTTTGAGAATATTCAGCATTATATCTTCAAATATTTTTGTATCACCTCCTTCATCTTCTCTCTGTCAGGAAATCCAGTAACCAATATGTGCTACAGTTTACTGATGCTATTTATTTTAAAATCTTTTTTTCTGTGTTTTTATTTTGGTTTGTTTCTATTGCTACATCTTCAATTTTCTGAATCTTTTCTTCCATGTTTAATCTTCCATTAATCGCATCCAGTGTAATTTTCATCTTGGAAATTGTGGTTTCACCTAAAAGTTCAATTTCAGTGTCTTTACTATCTTTCATGTACTACTTAACTTTTTGAATATACAGAATACTTTATAATCATTATTTCAATGTTCTTGTCTGATAATTCCCATATGTTTTAATTGATTTTTCTCCAAACTAGTTTCATAATTTCCTACTTCTTTGCATGTGTGGTAATTTTTTATTGAATTTCACACACTGTGACTTGTACTTATTGCATGCTGATATTTTTGTATTCTTTATAAATATTTGTCACATTTGTTCTAAGGCCCAGTTACTTGTAAACATTGAATTTCACACACTGTGACTTGTACTTATTGCATGCTGATATTTTTATATTCTTTATTTGTCACATTTGTTCTAAGGCCGAGTTACTTGTAAACAGTTTGATCCTTTAAGGTATTATTTTTAAGATTCGTTAGGTGAAACCAGAGAAGCATTGAATCTAGGGCTAACTATTCCCCATGACTAAAACAAGATCCTTCTGATTGTTGTGCCCTATGCCCCAAGAATTATGAGATTTTCTTGTCTGGCTGGTGGGAATATGAATGCTGGGCAATTTTCTTTCCAATCCTTTTGGAAAGGTTCTTCCCTGACTGAAGTACATTCCTGCACTGATTAATACTCTGTTGACTACCCAGAAGGAACCCTTGGTAGATTTTCAGGCTCTTTTTTTCTAGGTGGCTCTGTCTTAGTCTGTTTGGAGAGTTCTATCTACGTTGCTTTCTTAGGTCTCCCAACTTGGAGGTTTGGATGAGCTATGCCAGGGTTCCCCTTCCCTGTGTGATGCTATGGGAATCTTCTCAAGGTATCATAGTAAGCTGGGCCACTGGAGGGCTCACCTCCTTTGTTTTCCCTAGAATATAGTCTGCTATTGCTTGCTGTCTAGTGTCTTGAAAAGAGTTATATTTAGTCTAGCTTTTTATATGTTTCAGGCAGAAGGGGAAATTTGATCTCTATTCCTCTTTTGGCCAGAAGCGGAAGTCTTGCAAACATTTATATTTAAAATATGTTGACAGTGTACAATGATTTACAAAATATATAAAACTTTTTGACCTAATAATCCTACTTCTGGGAATATATCTTAAATATTTCCAAAAAGGAAACAGATGTTATATACACAACATTCTGTACAGCATTATTTGTAATGAGAAATTAGAAGGAATCTATGTTTATCAAAAAGGAGAGGGGTTAAGATCAAGGCATATCTATGCAGTGAAATATTAGTGGTTTATTTTAAATGACAGTTTCTAAGATTTTCAACATTTAAAACACTAATACTAAATGTATTAAAAATATGTTAAAATAGTCCATGGTGTGTCATCATTGGAACTTTATAAAAGTATACACATTCTTATGGACTAAAAACTCAAAGAGAATGGGCTGCCTTCATGTCAGTGGTGTCACTGCTGAGTTGCAGTGCTTCCCGCCTGCACTCATACCCACATTCAGACCCCTGTGCCCTGCTCAGTGCTCAGCCCTCAGCCCTGCCTCCTCTGGCAAGCTATTCTATTGTCACCAGTGTTTTCACAGGACAGGAAGAATCACCTGGCTACAAGCAACTCGGTCATCTTCACCTATTGTAGTATCTTCTGTCTCCTGACCTTCTCCTTAGATCACTGTCAACCATCACTTACTCATGGTCTTTGACAGTATCCTTGAGTTGGATTCTTTTGGGGCTTATTCAGGTTTTCAGGGCGGGATGATGTTGAAAAGCCCAAAAGATTTCAAAACTGTCCAGCATTTGATCACCTTGCTATTGAAAGACGACCCACAACTGACTACTCAGTAGTGTTGTTTGTCCTCCCAGAGTCCTCTCTGCGGCTGCTTCTCTTGGCTCAGCAGAAAGAAGAATGAGTTAAAGATGAACTGAGCAGCGGGACCGGTGACATCAGTCCTCCTCCACTCAGAAGGAAGCTGTTAAAATAGGACAAGCTGACTTTGCCCTTTCCTCCTTTCTGAATAATAGGCTTCATTTGCATGTGATTATTGTTTACTATTTACCTACCATTCACCTACAGCCCCCACCAATACTACTTCTTCCATACCCCTCTGCACTACATTTTAGCATCTTGCTTGGGCAGGACACACAAGCCATTTAAACAGCTGCACAGTGATTGTTTTTCCCTCCTTGTGTAAGGTTTGTGCCTCCCTGAGGATATGTCTATTTTGGTTTTCATCATGATCATATCCTGACCTGAGAGAGAGTGATGAAATCAGCTTAGATAGAGCCCGTGGCCTTAAGTGATTGCTGTTAAAATAACTTCCCTGTGCAAGTCGTATAAAAATACAGGGCCATGAGAACACATTGCTAGGGCCCCTCCCAAGGTCTGGGAAGGGGCCTGTTTGAATGAGGGACTCTGAAGCATAAGCTTTGTTAGCCCCCCAGTCCCACAGCATGAATTATGTTAACTGCCACTCTTGACCCTTACCTTTCTCTGTGGCAGGTATCCATTGGGAAAGACAGTTGCAGCAAGCTGAGAGAGGCGTACTTTTGGAAGGTGAATTCTTTCTAGGATCCCTGAAATCAAACTCCACATGCAGCAGACTTTTTTACATGCTTGCTTGTCCAAATTTTCGGGAACTATCCTTGGGCACCCAGAGTGAGTGAATGAGTGTGTGCCCCTTCTTGGGTAGATGAATTAGCATAAAAAACAGGGTTACACCTTGCCTAAGTTTGTCCTTTGACTCAGAAAGCTGTTTACTGCTGCTCCTTTCTGTCTGAGGGTAGTTAGTCTGGGCCTTGCATCTAACCTGCTGGAGCCCATTCTCAAGCAAGCTTATACTAAAGCCAGAGCTTCCCCAAAACATAGTTGCGAGACCTTGGAATGAGGACTGTTGAGGATGTTGATAAACAGTTTCCACTGGTGAAATTTAAGTACCAGAGGTCAAATCACTTGTACAACATTGCTTGTTTGGCAAGAGGCAGTAGGGATGGCCTCAAACACAAGTTTCTTTGGCTTTAGAGCCTGCACTTGCCACTACTTGCCTGGGCTACCTCCCATGTCTTCCCTTCAAAGCTCTTGTGGAGCTCCATTCCTGACCATTGCAGTGCTCTGTCCATTTGGCCAAGGTGATTCCTGCCAGATAGGCCTAGCAGAGTGCCCGGTGCTTAACAAATGCTGCAACTCTTTGCATGAGTGGGTGTGTATGTCAGTCTTTAGAAAAGCTAAGAGAGTTTGGGCCAAATGGAGGGTAACACCTCTCATAGATCACCACAGTTTGGGTTGAAAGACTGGAGAGAGGCCGCAGCACAGCCTTGCAGTAGTTTTTCATTAAAACTTTCTTCTATAGCTTTGTGTGTGTGTGTGTAAAGAGCAGCTGTTTTTTTTTTTCTCTTTTTTTGTTTCTTTGTTGAAGGAAATATTTAATTATAGTGTATAAAGCAGTGTTTGTCAACCTTCTGTTCAGAATCATCCCCCTAAGGTGCCTTTTCATATATTTTTTTCTGAATCACCCCCATACCCCAACCCTCATGAAATTTAAATTCCGCAGACATTCTGTTTATGTATTCTTCCCCTGTGGAGGGCTGTATACATTTGTGATATCTAAGATGTTTTTGTTCCCAAGAATCAAATTTCATGTTTCTAGCTCTTATTAATAATTTATGGTCTGAAGTATTTATTCCATTTCAGTAGCTGATAACATGAGAAATGCTTATATAATTACAGAAATGAAAACAAAATACTAGTCATTGATTGACAGCCAGTAATTACTATAAGGATGGCAAAACAATTCTGTTCTAATGAACACGGAATTACAGCTGCTGGGGAATAGCTATTAAATAAATGGAATCTAATGTGTTGGCCCAGGAGACAGGATGGGTGGCGGTGAGGTCTGGGGACACTCGGCCTTGTCACATGGGTCAGCTCCATAGGGCTGGGCTAGTCTCATACCTGTTTGTGCACAAGGAACCACCTCCCAGGACTGTTAGAGCACATGTCCAGGTCAGGAGGCCTTAGTTGCGTTTATGACTTTCTGCTGTGGCTATTAGGCTGCTAGTTTTTTGAGAAGTAGTATTTTTGATATGATTTGATTTTGACTTTTTTATTGTGGATATATCATAAAAACACGTTAACCATTTTTGTACAATTCAATGACATTAAATATCTTCATAATGTTGTGCCACCATCATCACTATTTATTTCTAAAACGTTTTCATCACCCCAAACAGAAATTATATACCCATTAGGCACTAGCTCCTCAATCTTCCTTACCCCCACTCCATCTTTGTTCTTTGTACACTATCAATTTAGAGCTAACAGAGATGACTGAGTGTGGTCATAATAGGAAGATTTCTGGTTCTTTGACCATTATGCTTGTGTTGGTATTGTTGTAGGCCATAAAATACACAAAACCAATATGATTAAAAATATGTTGGGCAGGCTTGTAATACTTCCCAAGAATTTAGGTTTCGCTAAATGGTAGACAAGTGACTACTACTACACTGTGTATTGTATTGTATTGTATTGTATTGTATTGTATTGTATTGTATTGTATTGTATCGTATTGTATTGTATTTTTTGAGATGGAGTCTCACTCTGTTACCCAGGCTGGAGTGCAATGGCGCAATGCTGGCTCACTGCAACCTCCGCCTCCTGGATTCAAGTGATTCTCCTGCCTCAGCCTCCCAAGTAGCTGGGATTACAGGCACCCGCCATCACTCCTGGCTAATTTTTGTACTGTTAGTAGAGACAGGATTTCACCATGTTGGCCAGTCTGGTCTTGAACTCCTGACCTCAGATGATCCACCTGCCTTGGCCTCCCAAAGTGCTGTGATTACAGATGTGAGCCACTGCACCCGGCCATGACAACTACACTGGATCTTCATTTTTAAAAAGTCCCATTATAGAGGTCTATAATAAAGGAATTAAAGTCGTCTGAGAAGAAAGTAAGGGACTGTCTTGTTTAAAAACATTATTTACTATGTTGCATGATATGATTTAAAAATGTTTAAAGAGTTGAAATTTTGAAACCGTGTCTATCAAGCATGCAGCTGTGCAGCTTAGCAAATATGGATGACATTCAGATGCCATTTCCAGCCATTTGGAGCCTGCTGGGCTGAAGCGGACCAGTGCCTCCTACTTCGTCCCTATCCACAGTTCTCTCCCTCTTGGAGAGCAGGACGTGGAATCTTAGGTTATTCCTGGGTTTGCCTTTGAGCTTGGTTTTGGTGAGAAGCAGGTGTTGATGCTGAGCCTGCTGGGGAGAGCCATAACTCAAGCACAGCCTTTAAAGTAATAGTTTGGTTTAGCATTGAGCAGTGGCTTATATCCCTGGCCGTACAAGAGGCTCACCTGTGGAGCCCTGACCAACACCAATGCCAGGTCCACTCACATGCCCAGGTCAATCATGTGCTGGAAGTGAGATCCAAGGGGTGAGGAGGGGCAGTGGTTTAAGGCTTCGCTGTGATGATTCTCCTCTGTGGACAGGCCTAGGAACCCTGAGCCTGTCAGTCAGGGCCTGGGATGCCGGCCATCAGGTAATCACAGGACACAGATTATGTGGCCTTTGCATGGGCTCAGCAGCGAGTCCCCTCAGGTACGTGTTTCTAGACACAGAGTCTTCATGGTTGGTGAAATTTTAGTAAGGAAGTTCAGTAAATTGAGGGTTTTTAAAGTTAAAATTCTAAAAGTGTTGAAATCCTAAGTAGAAGTACAGAATTAATATACTAGCATGTACTCTTATTGTTTTACATAACATCCAAAAACCTATTTCTGATTTTTACAAAGGACTGATTTTTGAAGGGTTGTATATTAATAAGGCACGTTTGTGGAATCATGTCGGAAACCTCAGACTGCAGATAGAAATACCTAGTCAAAGCTTGCTGCCTAGTGCCAGACACTTCATAATACACCCCCGCGGGGGCTTTCGAGTAATGTTACCTTGGAACTGGGAGTTTTGGAGGTCTTTGGGTTAAACCCTTGTGTCTCTCAGATGATACCATTGAAGTCCATAGAGGTTAATTAGCATAACAGCATCAAGAACAGCCAACCATCAGCCACGTGCTGTGCTAATACATCAGCATATTTCATCCTAACCATAAGGGATCCAGGTTGGGCTTGTCTTCCATCTTATGACTGCGTAAGCTACATAGTTTTTGGAAGTAGGAAATGGTGGAGATTACATGCAAACCAGCTTCTCCGTGGGTTTAAGTCCCGTGAGTTTTCTTGATGTGGTACTGTCCTAGAAGCAAAAATCAGGGGAACTATTCTGGTACCTTTTCTTTTCTCATGCCCTGGAAACTCATGTGTCTTCTCCCAGCTACGTGTGCCCCATCCTTTAAGGTATGTTTCTTGTCAGCCTCTCCATGAATCCTCCTCTAATTACTCAGGCTAATATCAGCCGCACCCTTCTCTGAATCTGGGTGTTTATGAGCTCCATTCCACTCTGCTTGGGCTTAATTACTCATCTCTACACCTTGTGTCCATTGTCTCTGTCACCTGGTAAGCAGGGATGTCAGTCAGGGACAGATGCCCTAAGTGTATGTGTCCTGCATGGGCCGTCACTAGGCCAGGAGGAGCTGCTTTTCCCAGGTTCATTGGCCAAGCCCTTGTCACTGACTCGGTGTCACCCCAGGTCCCAGTGGGAAGAGCCAGAGTGAGTGTGAACACATGAGCGTGAATGAGACAGTCCAGCCACTGCTGACCCTGCTGCAGAGTCCATTTCTGGTTCATTCCACCTGTGGCTCTGACCTGTTTTGGAGAGGCTGTGTGCTTCCACTGGTATTTCGTTGGATGTAAGTCTTAGAAGATCATTATAGAATAGATCATTAAAATGACTGTTTTTCTTTCCATAGAGAACCTAGAAGTCTGCCAAAAATTTTTAGAGGTTCAAAACTTGCTAATCTGTTATACTTTCCTTCATTCCTTTGGTGTCTCCTTATCTAAAATATGGGGGACTGTAGAACGGGAAAGACTGGGAGAGGGTGAGGAGCATAGGTGTAACTGAGGCTGCTACAGCCCAGCAGTAATGAAGCACCTGTTTCTGTACAGGTGGCTGATGAGGGCTTCTTTTAAATCTTTAGCATGGGAATCTTGGATATAAACTTTGCTGCTGTTGGGAAGATGAATGAATAGGCCAGAAACAAACCAGTCTTCTGTGTGTATTAGATGGGAGAAGATGCAGAGAGCTTAGCTACATAATGTCCTGCTGGGAAGAAAGGTCTATCAGAAAGAAGCACATCAATGTCAATGATTCTGTTTGGAAGGCCTGGGGAGGAGGGAGGGGAGACAGGCCCTCCCTCCTTTGAGAGTTACTAAGAGTTAAGCTTGTAAGTGTTAGGGGAGAATATTAGGTCTGATTTATTTAACAACTTTTTTGGGGGACCTTTTTTAGAAAATGGTCATTCTAAGGTAGAGAGAGGGTAGTAATTTAAGACTGCTTTAGAAAAATTTGCATTGCAAATGCTGCTAAATGTCAGCAAGGGACTCAAAACTTTGACACCTTGTTGGAGCTCTTTGTGCTGATTAAATTCTTGTCTCCAGCCTAGAATTGGCAGCTTATTCTCCTTAATTTTCATGCTGTAATAGGTATTGAAAGAGTATTTCTTTGACAGTAGCCCTTGGGGAAAACTGGACTGGAGCTTGTTATTTAGGGCAGACAATTAAGTGGAAAAGAATAATAACTAGACTCCAAGGTCTTCATTTAGTTCCAAGAATGTCAACAATATCAACCTCTTTTTAATACTTACTGCGGGCTCTGGTGAATAATGGAAATTAGGGGTAGACAAATCCAGTTCAGAGTTAAGAAGAATGAATTTTAATGGTCTGATTAAAAGTAATTGAAATCCCTTCTTTAAGATGAATTAGCCCTTCCCAGAAGATAAGGGGTGAGTGATACTAATAGTTTTGTTTTGTTTTTCTCTCTGGAGATTACTTTGATTTTAGAACTCACTGCACATTTTCAGAGCTCCTGTGTTCTAATTGAAGAAAGCAGTGCCTGTCTTGGTGCTTAGTGATGGGCTCATGGAAGAACTGATTGTACCCTACAGTATCCCCATCTTCATTCCCAATGTGCAAATCACAGATCATTCCTCCCAAAACAAAATAAAACCCTAGTTACCACTGATATTTGCTTATAGCAGAATGTTGCCCTGTGGTAAGGTAAGTTTCTTTAATGTTTCATACCATTCATTTATTTTTTTTCTGTACTTTTGGTAGAAATAAATAGGAATTATTTCCAGTCACATTCTCAAATGGCAAAATATCTTATTGAATGGCAACAGAAAAGTATTTTCTTTATACTGCTTCTGTAAAAGAAAATGAAGTCAAGAGTGGGAAGACAGACAAGCCAAAATACTCACACATCAGTGAGAGGAATCTTGCGTTTCATGGTGGAACTCTGTGGCCTCAAATATGCAAGTGGACACTTGGTTTTTGAAACCAAAGCCTTGTCTCATACATAAAAAGGGCTGGTTTGTGGTAAAAGTTGTAATATATCTATAGTTATAATAATGCTTTAAAAAACTGCATTTAAAATACTTAGACCTGAACTAGATAACTCCCTTAAACAGGATTATATCTCTGTGCCCATTTACAGAACACATGCAACCTTAATTTCACTGTCATATAGAAAAAGGAAGAATGGATGAGAGATTGATTAAAAGATTACACAGAGCAGCAATATTTAAGAGCTGTTTGTGCAAAAAGCCAGATGATTTTGCCAGGAAGAGATCGTGTTTCAACTTCATCAATGGCATTTTGGTATCTTTGGCTGGAGGACAGGACATGAACAAGCAGGCAAATAACTAATTTGGTATCGGATCCTTGTATGTATCTCCAATGTGCAAGAAAACATTTTTAAAAATTTTAAACATTTTTAAAAAATCAAGTCTAGCTCTGTTTGTAGAATGAATATTTATTTATTTTATATGTAAGGACTTCTCTTAAATGTAAGGCATGTTTAACTTACAGAAAATTGATAGGTTTCAAGTCAAAGCCTTCAGATGGTAGCAAAAGGTTCAGAGACAAAGGAGCCCAGATGGTCTGGGCAGGAAGCTGAAGGGCCAGAGGGTTGGCTGGAGGTGTAGTGGGGACCCTGGGCCCTGTCCCAAGCAAGAGGGAACCAGAAGGTGTTCCAGCTTCAGCTGAAGTATTTCATGCCTTGGAAAAGTCATTGGTAAGAACATCTATTACGGATTTGAAAAGGAGTGGGCATCAAAGGCGGGAGACCAGCCAGGACCCGCAGTTGCTATTGTCCAGGAGAGATCATGGTATTTGAACCTGGGGCAGTAGTGGAGAGGAAGAGAAGACCTGTCTCAGAGGAACAATTAAGGGAATTGGGTGACTCACTGAAGGTGGAGGATGAGGAAAGGGAAGGAGTCTGGAATAGCAGATTCCAAACTTTTCTGGTTGGAGACCTACAGGAAAAAAAAAAAATTATATAAGATGAAAATAAGAGCAATATTTCCCTTAATGAGTGCAGTGTACTCCATTTTCTGTTCTATTTCATTTATTGAAAAATATGCATTACTGGTCTTATTAGACTGATTTTTACAACTTTCTAGTGGTATTTGAAAATGCAGGTATACAGTGAGCTCCAGTGTCTAGCCTGGGTGACTGGGTGATGTGTCCTGTTAACAGGGTCCCTTAGGACCTACTGAGGTAGGCAGGATGAGGAGTATCTAGTGCTGAGGGGGAAGGGAAGTCAAAACCCTTCAGTCCTGCTTCCAGCAAAGCATCTGGGAGTTAGCCGTTGTCTGTGAGGCTTCCTTTTAACAGTTGGTTGCAGTAAAGGGCTACCAGCTTTAAAAAGGAAGGGAAGAAGAAAAGGGAAGTAAAGAAGGGAGGAAGAGATGGAGGAAGGGAAAAAGAAGAGAAAGGATTAAAAACCATGGGCTTAGCATGCTGAGACAGAATTGCAAATGGACCCTGGGCCCAGGAGTTGCTCGATCCAGGCCACCTTCCACATTGCTGCTAGATTTCTTATTGTAAAAACAGAGCAAGGAGGAGTTTTGGTTTGGAGTAAGATGGAGTAAGTACACAGGACCCTGTCTTTCCCAATGAATTCAACTATAAAACCTATAAAGACAACTATTCAATTGTCTTTCCCAATAAATTCAAGGATAAAATAACTCAGAGCAACTATTTGAAGACTCTGAAGAGTAAATGGTAGGAAGCAGATTGGGGAAGAAGACTAGAACTTGAAATATTGAACTGACAGTGCTTTTAACATTTTTCTTCTGGTATTCTCTGGTCTGGACTCAAATTAGTGCAAAACCCAAAAGTGGACTTGGGTGTGGACAGAGAGAATTCAAGATCTTTCTATTTCTGGCTTGAGTAGGAGGAGTCTCACATGTTTCTCACTCTGTTATCTTGCCCCCTCTCCCCCAGGTAATCCCATGGTGAGAACAGCAGGGGCATATGGGCACCTAAAACTCTGAGGAGTGGGGTGGAAACTCACTCACAGAAGTCTGGTTTTTCCTTCTCTGTTTTTCTGCTTGGCCCCAGTTGTGGCTAGCTATAGTCATGGAAATTAAGTGGCTGAACAAGTTAAATAATGCTCCAGCTCTCTGGCTGAAGGACTAAGAAGGGGGAGCCTCAGCTGGGTGTGGTGGTTCAAGCCTGTAATCCCAGCACTTTGGGAGGCTGAGGCAGGTGGATAACTTGAGGTCAGCAGTTTGAGACCAGCCTGGCCAACCGGACAAAATCCCATCTCTACTAAAAATACAAAAAAAAAAAAAAAAAAAATTAGCCAGGCATGGTGGTGCACATCTGTAATTCCAGCTACTTGGGAGGCTGAGGTACCAGAATCACTTGAACTGGGGAGGCAGAGTTTGTAGTGAACTGAGATGGCACCACTGCACTCCAGCCTGGGCGACAGAGCAGAGTCTGTCTCAAAAAAAAAAAAAAAAAAGGTGGTGGAGGGAGCCTCAGGGAACCTAAAAGTATCAGGAATATAATGGAGAAGGAGAAGCTCAGGAACATGAAAGTTTTACGTGAACCCCTGGGCTCCACACAGACTGCATGCATGAATCTGACCCTAAACAGCATAGCAATGACTTTGAGAACTGAACAAGATAGATACTGCCCAGGCCCCAGACTGTTGACTTTGTAGTACACATACAGAGCTGAACCAAATGGCACGGCAAGGGCTCTGAAAACTGAACTGATATCAGAGCCACAGAAGACAGGTCAGAACTTGTGACTCAAACTGAACCAGGTTAATTGCCTGCTTAAACAAAAATGTCAACATTTTCTGTAATATTTAAACAAAACCCAGAGTTTCATAACATTATTTTAAAAATATCCAGGAGATAAGCCAAAATTACTTGGCATGCAATGAACTAGGAAAATCCCAACTTGCATGGGAAAAGATAGATCACCACCCATGGGCCAAGTTGATACAGATACTGGATTTTTCAGTTTTTAATGCAGCCATTATGAAAATGCTTCAGGAAGTAAGAGTGAACATTCCTGAAATGAATAGAAAGATGGAAAGTCTCAGTAAGAAATAGAAGATATAAAGAACCCAATGGAAAATTTAGAAACGAAATTTACAATGAAAGATACAATAACCAAAGTAAAAAGCTTACCAGATGGGCTCGGTAGCAGATTGGAAATGATAGACCTTAAATAAGACACATTAGTACTTATATTAAATATGACTGGTCTAATCACAGTAATTAAAAGACAGACATTAATGAATAAATGAAACAAGACCCAACTAAATGCTGCTTACAAGAAACCCACTTATAATGCTATAGGTGGTTTAAAAGCAAAAGGATGCAGGAAGAAAAACATGCAAACACTAATCAAAAGAAGGTGAAGTGACTATATTAATTATTAGAAGAAGTAGGCTTCAGAGCAAAGAAAATAATTAGAGGTAAAGCAGACATTATAATGACAAAAGAATCAGGTCACCCAGAAAACTAGAGCTTCAAAATTCATAAAGCAAAAACAGAAATAGAAAAACTTCTGTTGTAGTTGGAGACTTCAATACTTCTTTTTTGGTAATCAATAGAATTGACAGACTGAAAATCAGCAAGGCTATAAAGGAACTGAATGGCACCATCAACCAAATAGTTCTAATTGACATCTTTAGAAAACACTACCCAACTACAGAGAATACATATTACTTTCAAATATGCATAAAACATTCACCAATATAAATCATATCATGGGTCATAAAATAAACCATAACCAATTTAAAATAATTGAAATAATGTAATTTCTGACTGGAATAAAATTAAACTGGAAATCAGTAACGGAAGGAGAACATGAATATGTCCAAACTCTTAGAAATTAACACACTTCTAAATAATCCATGTGTTGAGGAATTCTCAATGGAAGTTAGCAAACGTTTTGTACTAAATGAAAATACAACACATCAGATTTGTGGGATGTGGTTGAAGCAATGCATGAGGGAAATTTCTACCATTACCTGCATATATTAGAAAAGAGGGAAATAATAATATAAGCACCCACCTTAAGAAACTAGAGTAAGAAAAGTAAAATAAAACCAAATAAGTAGAAGGAAGAAAATAATAAAAGTAGAAATTGATGAAGTTGAAAGCGGAGAAAAAAATAGAGAAAATCAATGAAACAAAAAGCTGATTCTGTGAAAAGAAAAATAAAATTGACCAACAAGAATGACAAATGAAAAAAGAGAAGATATGCATTGCTAACATTAGGAATGAAAGGGGATTAAACTTCACTTAAATGAATTATGACAGAATACTATGAACAACTCTCAGCACATAAAATTGATACATTAGATGAAATGGATCAATTCCTTAAATGGATCATTTCCTTAAAAACCACAAACTACCAAAACCCACCCAAGATGAAATGATAACCTGACTAGCCCCATTACTGTAACTATTAAAGAAATTTAATTTGCAGTTAACCTTCTTAACAAAATATCTCCAGCCCCAAACAGTTGCCTGGTGAATTCCACCAAACATTTAAAGATGAAATAAAACCAATTTTACAAAATCTCTTCCAGAAAACAGAAGAGGAGGAAACACTTCCCAATTCATTTTATGAGGTCAGTATTACCATGGTATGAAAACCAGACATAAAATACACTGAACAATATTTATTATGAACAAAGATGCAAAAAATCCTCAACAAATATTAGTAAATCAAATCCAGCAATATATGAAAAGAGTAATATGCCATGGTCAAAAAGGATGCAAGACTCATTGAGTATTTGAAATTCAGTTAGTATAACCTACTGCATTAACAATCTGAAGAAGAAAAAACACAATCATATCAGTTGATGTAGAAGAAGCATTTGACAAAATTCATTCATTCATGATTTACAAAAAGCTCTTAGCAGACTAGAAATTGGAGAAACTTTCTCATCTTGATAAAAGACAATTTACAAAAACATATGTCTAACATCATAATTAATAGTAAATGATTATTAATGCTTTCTCCCTAATATTAGGAACAAGGCAAGGGTGTTCACTCTCACCATGCCCATTGAATATTATACTGAAAGTCTTCACTAGTGCAATAGGGATGGGAAGAGGGATATAGATTGGGAAGGAAGAAATAAAATTGTTCTTTTTCACAAACAGCATTATTGTCTATGTACAAAATTCCAGGAAATCTACAAAAACAAAACAAAAAATCAAACACTCCTAGAATTAATGTTTAACAAAGTTATAGGATATAAGGCCAATATACAAATTCAATTTTGTTTCTATATACTAACAATAAACAATTAGGAATGGAAAGGTTTTTAAAACACCGTTTGTAATAGCTCCAAAGAATGTGAACTACTTATAATTTTGGCAAAAAATACCATCCCAAACAGACATATATTGCGTCTATAGTTGAAAACTCTAGAACACTGATAAAAGCAATCTGCGAAGATGTATAATAAATAGACATAACAGGTTTATAGGTTAGAAGATTCAGCAGAGTAAAGATGTCAGTTCTCTTAGAATTTATAGATTAACATTATTTCCAGAAAGATTTTGTTGTTGTTGTTGATTTAGACAAGCTGCTTCCAGAATTTGTATTAAAAGGCAAAAGAACAAGAATGGCTGAACCAATTTTGAAAAAGAAGAACGAATAGGAAGAATCATACTACCTGATTTTAACATTTACTCTAAAGCTATGGTGATCCAGATTGTGTGGCATTGGCAAAGGGTTGGACAGACCAATGGAACAGAAACAGACCCGTACAAACACAACCAGTTGATTTTTGGCAAATTTGCCAAAGCAATGAAATAGAAAAAGGACAGTCTCTTTAACAAATGGCATTAGTTGGACATATGAAAAAAAAATGAACCTCAATCTATGCTTCTTTGTACAACAGTTATCTCAAATTGGATCATACAGCTACATATAAAGAGGAGAAACTACACATTTTTAGAAGAACACATAAGAGAAAATCTTTGTGACTTCTAGTTAGGCAAGGAGTTCTCCCACCACTTCTCATGACCCACAGCTGGGTAAGGTTAGCCTGGAGAGCTTGCTCCCTGTTTTCTGTTTTTGAGAGTTGTTCAGCGTGTGCTTCTGTTCATTGGAGGCACTGTTCTAATTCATTCCTCACCACACCCCTGCAAAATAGATAGTATGGTATAGCTGTGTCATTTTTGAGATGAAGAAACTGAAGCACAGAAAGATGAATAAATATACCTTGAGTGTAATAAGTTCCATGAGTGGCAGAACAGGAAATGCTCTCTTCCTAGACCTGTGGTGCCATCTACCTCTGTGTTCTGATAGACAGTCTCAGCCTCCACATTCTTTTTGAAAACACAAATCGTGAATTTTCATGGCTCCTGTGACCCAGACGTGTGTTTTCAGGGCATCTGTTTTGTTCTTCTGTGTGGGTTTTATTCTCAGGCCCACGTTTGAGGTTGGTGGGTTTTTGCTGCTCGTAGTGCAATATTAACCCACATGAATCTATTTAGCGCCATCTTGTGTCTGGAGCGGTTTACAGGCGGGATTGCTTTAGTAGTAGCGGGTAGGTACAAAAAAGATGTAGTGGGAAAGATTTGATTACCAAAATATGAAAAATTAGCGTGATTGGACACTTGAATTCCATTAGACATGAACTTTGTAGTGATGCACCTCTTCCAGTATGATCCAGTTAATAGCATGTTGCGGGGAACAGATCAAGTCAGCTTTTAAACCTTAGTTTGCCTTCTCCCATTGTAATAGTGTCCTGGCTTCTTGGGCACTTGGCCAGTACCAGAGGCCCTGAGCTCTTAGGGTGGAGGCCTTCAGTCCCAGCTTCTCAGCCTTGTGGAGAGTCTTCCCCGTGGATATACCTTCCAGAAGGCTAAAGAGTCTACCTTCTTTCTCCCTGTGTGGTTAGCTGATTTAAAGGAAGGTGCCAAAATGTACCTCAGGATTGGCCTTTTCAGCAGCGGGACTCAGAATGGGAAAAGGACAGTGGAGCAAACTCCCCTTCCATGGAGACTTGCCAGTTTGTTTGGGAAGGGAAGGAGGGAAGAAATGGGAAAAAATAGGGCAGAATGTGCCGAATTCTTGGAGCTCTTCCATGAGGTAGGGGCTGCATCTTTCTGCAGGAGGGTGGGGGTGGTGGTGCTAAGAAAGGATGCACTAGTAAAAAAATTCTAAAAACAAAAGCATGTAACACCTCACATTATTCAGTCTTATTTTTGTTCTTTTTTTTTTTTTAACATATTTTACTTTTCCATTACAGAAGTAATCGATGCTCATATTAGAAAGCTGGGAAAATAGAAAAAATAGGAAAAATACATCCAAAGAATATATACTCAATCACAATGGTTAATATTTTATGGATTTCCTTTTCTTCTTTGTGTGCATGAAGATTTGAGTGTTATAACTGGGCACGGTGGCTTATGCCTGTAATCCCTGCACTTTGGGATTCCAAGGCTGGTGGATCACTTGAGCCCAGGAGTTTGAAACCAGCCTGGATAACAGAAGGAGACCCTGTCTCTACAGAAAAAAAAAAAAAAAAAATAGCTTGGTGTGGTGGCATGTGTCTGTGGTCCCAGCTACTCAGGAGGCTGAGATGGGAGGATCATTTGAGCCTGGGCGGTTAAGGCTGCAGTGAGCCATGATGGCACCACTGCTCCAACCTGGGCGACAGAGTGAGACCGTGTCTCAACTAAAAGAAGATTTGAGTGTTTAATAATGTGATGTTGCTTTTTACTTATTTTATTTAATTATGTGATGTTGCTTTTTACTTATACTTGCTTTTTACTTATTTTATGAGAAACATTTTACAAGTTAGGACATAGCTTTGGTAAATGACTGTGTACGCTGAGTTCTAGGACCATGATAGGTATTTGTGTTTTAGTTATTATTTTGGTATATTAAATAATGCTTCGGTGAACACCTTTGCTTCCTTTTTTATTTTGTTTAAACTTAGAGCTATTTCCTTAGAATAGGTTTCCCAAATCATGATGACTGGGAAAGGGCTTGAAGAGGACTTCGAGGCTCTTAGTATAAACACATACGTGCTCACCCACCCTGGCTCGAAGTGGGCTCTGCTACTTAGGCAGTGATGGAGATTTTGGTCACATCCCTTCACTTCTCAGAGCCTCAGTTTTTTCTTCTTCCAAATGGAGGTAAAAATACCCACTGCATATGGCTTTTCTATTAATAATACCTATAAAGTCCCTCTGGAGAACTTGGCACACAGTGAGTGCTAAATACATGGTAACTTTACAAAATAATTATAGTTCTAGATAGCCTTATTACAGGTTTCTACCGGTTTGCCCTACCACCAGCAATGCATGAAGTTATTTAACCTCTCTAGTGTTTGATACATAATCATTTCTTTTTAAAATACCTTTGCCAATTTGAGTGAAAACACTACCTTATTATTATTTTAATTTGCATTTGTTTTATTATAGTGAGAGTGAAAAATTTTGCATGCTATTATAAACAAGTTTGTTGTCTCTCATATAAAATGCCTTTTTTCTATTGGCATTTAATATTTTCTTACTAGTTTGTATTAACTATTTAAAGAAATTATTCTTTAACATATTTGTTGTCATAGATCCACTTATCTAGTATAATTTTATATCAAACTTTCGTATGCTGCATTCAAATGCTGCATACAGATTTCTCATTAGGATGAGAAATGTGATTATCATTGTAATCTCTTTGTAATAAATTCTGTGAATTTTTTTATTGTATCTATAATTTTACTTGCAAATTATGACAATATGTATTTCCAACAATTTTGTATCTTATTATTTTTCATATCTTATTAAATTTGCCTGAAATTCTATAGCAGTGTTAAATAATCCATGGGTTTAATGAGCATCATTTAAAAATTATTTCTGATTAGTAGGAATATCTCTAGTGTTTTACCATTAAATAGAATATGAATCTGTTATTTCTCAAAATATACTGCTTATTGTGTCAAGGATATGTCCAAATAATTTTTAAAATTTTTGAGTTCTTACATATTTAGGAGCATATTTTTTCTCAGAATAATGTGGTATTCTTTTTCTTTTTTCTTTTTTTTTTTTTTTCATTCAGACAGAGTTTTGCTCTATCACCCAGACTGGAGTGCAGTGGCGCGATCTTGGCTCACTGCAACCTCCGCCTCCTGGGTTCAAGCAATTTTCCTGCCTCAGCCTCCTGAGTATCTGGGATTACAGGTGTGCACCAACACACCCATCTAATTTTTGTGTTTTTAGTAGAGACAAGGTTTTGCCATGTTGGTCAGGCTGGTCTTGAACTCCTCACCTCATGTGATCCACCTGCCTTGGCCTCCCAAAGTGTTGGGATTACAGGCGTGAGCCACTGTGCCCAGCCACTAATGTGGTTTTCTTATTTGATCTTCCGTTGGATAGGATGCATTTTCTAATATTACATATATATTTGCGTACTTAGAATTTGTGTTTACTGTTTTCTGTTTTGCTCTTTCTAATCAACATATTTCATGTAGAATGTTTCCTACAACCCACATATAAACTTTGTGTGTGTTTGTAATGCATAAAAAAAAATGTAAGAAAATACATCAATATTTTAAGAATGGTTATCTTTAATTTATGGGAACATGAATTATTTTCACTTTATTCTTCTGTATTTTTCTAATTTTCTAAAATAAGCTGTCCTACTGTTACCAGCATAAAAAATGTTGTTTAGAAAAATGTCAGTGCCCTGACAATTAGTTATGGGTGAAATATGATTAGGAGCTTAGATGTGATTGGTGGAATCCTTCTTCCTTTAGGGCATGTAACTTCTGTTTGTTCATTATCTATCAGTCAGATTATTTTGATAATAATGGAGTTGAAAAACTGAGTTTAATGTTTACTTAAAAAACATAGCTAGTGTTTTCTGTTTGGAGAATAATGATAGTATATGGTGACTATATTTTCCTAAACTAAGAATTTAGGATTTGGTATGTGATGAATGTGTGATATCATGTATTTTCATGATACCTGATGTTTTTACTTGAAAATCTTTAAAGGGAATTACTCATAATATTTAACTATGCATTTATTGCTGACCTATTGGAATAAAATTGGATTAACCCAGGATGATCCCACACAGAATCTAAGACTTGCTGACCACAGACTGGGGCACTGGACAGGTTGCTTTTGGAAACTTCGTTTGTCCTTGTGGCCCCAGTGGGAGGCCACAACCCAGACACCATCTCATGAATATCTTTGTCCTGTCTGGGACTACACACAGATATAGAAACAGAAAAACATGCATTTATACATCAAGGCACACAGAAACAACAATCACTGGATTGGTGCCTTAATTGCATCTTCCGGGAGCCTGGAATAGCCCTTGTTTCTTCTAGTGTTCGACACTTTCTCTCTGAAATGAGATTTAGTTAATTTCAGAGCTCAGGAATTCTCCTCAGATTTGATTCTTAACATACTGTGTACTTAAAGTATGAAAATCTTGATCAGCATTATGATCACTGAAGATTATATTTCTATATACATCTATAATGTCTCCTTTTTCTCTTGTTTTCTGTAGCTTTGGGCCAGATTATGTTGTATGTGGATGGAATGAATGGAGTAATAAACCACAATGAAACCATTCAGTGGCTGTACGCTCTCATTGGGTCAAAGGTAAGGGGAAGTTATGGTTGACTGTTTTGTTCACTTGTCATATCACTTGCCTTTCTTTTCTCTCTGAGTCAGTTTTGCAGAAAGAAATTTTATTCAGCTTTGTTCAAGCCGTTACAGTATAAATGAGGATTACTACTCTACAGATTTTAAGATACACTTAAATTGCAAATAGCTCATGAAATTTTAATGCATTTCTCTTTTCTCTTCTCTTAAGCTTTAATCAAGTGCCTTTGGAATCTTCAGTTTTTAATATTTAATCAAACGTTATACCATAGGGCCGGGCATGGTGGCTCACACCTGTAATCCCAGCACTTGGCAAGGCCAAAGCGGGTGGATCACGAGATCGAGACCAGCCTGGCCAACATGGTGAAACCCTGTCTCTACTAAAAATATAAAAATTAGCTGGGCATGGTGGCACGCGCCTGTAGTCCCAGCTGCTCGGGAGGCTGAGACAGGAGAATCACTTGAACCCGGGAGGCAGAGGTTGCAGTGAGCTGAGATCATGCCACTGCACTCCAGCCTGGGTGATGGAGCAAGACTCTGTCTCAAAAAAGAAAAAAAAAAGTTATACCATAGATGTAAGATCTGTGAACCATCTGTATTTCGTGTTCATCTGTACATATATATTTATATGTTGTACATATGTATATGCATATTCCTATATGGATAAAGAATCCGAGATTACCTTTCAGCTCTAACATCAATTATAAAAGTAATCAATGTTTATTACAGATTTGCCAGGCACCAAACTAGGTATTTTATTTTATTTTATTTATTGAGACAGAGTCTTATACTCTGTTGCCAGGCTGGAGTGCAGTAGCATGATCTCAGCTCCCTGCAACCTCCACCTCCTGAGTTCGAGCAAATTCCATGCCTGTCTCCCAAGTAGGTGGGATTAAAGGCATGACCCACCACCCTGGGCTAATTTTTGTATTTTTAATAGAGACAAAGTTTCACCATGTTGGCCAGTCTGGTCTTGAACTCCTGGCCTCAAATGATCCACCTGCCTTGGCATCTCAAAGTGCTGGGGTTACAGGTGGGAGCCACCACATTCGGCCCATACTAGGTGTTTTATAAGCGTGATCTCATTTAATCCTCATGAGGCCACTATCAGGTAAGTAATATAATTCCCATTTGGTAGTTGAGGAAATACTGCTTGATTATGAAAGCCTAGCTGGTTTCCCCATGCATTTTGGCACATCACCACCAGCCACGCCTTGGCTGCCAGGTCCCTGAGGTCTCTGGAGGTCCTGCCAAGGAAGCAGATCTACTCCGTCACTTCAGGTGCGCCGAAAGCTGGGCAAGCCTCTGGCATAGTCTTCTCTGGTTTCTGCCGGGGTGTGGAGGAGCATGTGTTAGGGACCTGACTGCAGGGGGATTTGGGAGAAGTAGTAAAAGGGACCCTGTCCTGAGCAGGTGCAGATGCACCAAGGTTAAAGTGCTGTATGGGTGGCACGTTATGGAGATCAGAGTGGCTGTAGTGGGCAACATGGTCAGATGGAGTGGGGGATCTTGAGGGCCTGGATACAGAATTTGAACCTGAATTAAACAGGTCACAGAATCAGCATAGCTTTGTAGGGTCCCTGAAAAGCGTATTGGATTAATCTGTTCTCACACCGCTAATAAAGACATACCTGAGACTGGGTAATTTATAAAGGAAAGAGGTTTAATGGACTCACAGTTCCACATGGCTGGGGAGGCCTCAAAATCATGGCGGAAGGCGGAGGAGGAGCAAAGGCACATCTTACATGGTGGCAGGCAAGAGAGTGTGTACAGGGGAACCACCCTTTATAAAACCATCAGATCTCAGAAGACTTATTCACTATCATGAGAAAAGCATGGGAAAAACCCACCCTCATGATTCGCTTACCTCCCACTGGGTCCCTCCCATGACATGTGGGAATTATTACAATTCAAGGTGAGATTTGGGTGGGGACAGAGAACCAAACCATATCACATGTGGTCTGCCCAGACTGTCCCCCATCCCTGTGTTCACTGCCCACCCCCACTAGAGTGAGCCTTTCCAGGCTGCTGTTCACAGTGCTGTGCTCTGCTGGGGAGTCCATCCCCTGGCCCTGCTCCTGGAGTCACCTGCCTCCCAAGGATTCTGCTGTCCTTTGGGAGCGCTCAGCCCTGGTTTGATTTGGGGAGGAGTATGGTTCTAGTTTTAGGCTGTATCTCCTTCTCAGGCTTCTCAGAATCCTGGTGATTGTGTCCTTGTGTGGTTGGAAGGGCTTTTTCTCTGTGGCTGGCACTGGCATGCGAATCCCTATGGGGTCCCATATCCGTGGGTGACCCTCACATCTTGCCCTCAGGTTTTCTTTTTCTAGTACTTATTGATGAGAGAATTTTTCCCCATTTCAGATTAGAAACAGCTATGCTTTCCCTCAGAAGATTGAAAATCTTTAAAAAAAAATGTTTGGCTTTGTTTTCTATGGAAAATGGAAGTGACTCTGTTTTGAAACTGATGTAGGTGACCTTGGACACTGAGTGAAATGCTGGGCTTTCTAGGTTGCTTCAGCCAGACCGAGGGAAGATTTATATCTCATATCCTGTTTCAGTTTTTTCTCCTTTTTCCTTGCTTGTGCTGGGAAGCCTCCCTAACTTTCATGTTCATTTGGAACCTGCTCCCTCCCCAAGGCACTCTGAATGGTCTCAAGGACATAAAAGCTAGGGAGATGGGAAGAGATTTTGCAAGAAAGATTGACTTTTTGTACATGACACAGCTGAATTAAGATATCTTTATGGTTTTATGATGGCCATGATAAAACACCAACAACTTGCCCTATTTCTAAAAGGAAATAAAACCTAACATGCTTACAATAGAAAAACTGACAGTCTGTTAGCTCATCACCAGACAGAGAATAGAGTGAGGGCAAGGTTAGGGAAGGTGGGATGGGTATGGGGAAGAATCACTGTGAGCAGGGAGAGATTACATAGAGAATGCTGTGGTCTGAATGTGCCCCCCTAAATTTTTGTGTTGTAAACGTGATCCCCAATGCAACAGTGTCAAGAGGTGTTTAGGTCATGAAAGCTCTGCTGTCATGAATGGATTAATGTCATTATAAGAAGGATTTGTGGAAGGAGTGCATTTGCTCTCTTTTGATTCTCTGCCATGTGAGGGCACAACCTTCCTGCCCTCCAGGAGATACAGCAACAGGCACCATCTTGGATGCAGAGAGACTGGGCCCTCACAGTCAGTGCCTTGATCTGGGACTTCCCAGCCTCCAGAACTGTGAGAAATAAATTTCTGTTCTTCATAAATTACCCAGTCTCAGGTATTTCTCTTTATAGCAGCACAAATAGACTAAGAGAGGAAAGGCACAAAGAAAAGAAGAGGGAGAGATAGAAAAGAGGGAGGAGAAGGACCACGGAGGAGGAAAAGAAGAAGAGCAGCAGAGAAAAAAAAAAAAAAACAGAAATAACAGAAATGCATGCCATGGCTCAGAGTCTCTGGTGTGGCAACAGCATCATATTGATATTACTTTGGAATCATTCTGTAAGGAAAATAAACAATCAGGAAAGAATAAACACACAGGAAAATCTTTATTGCATTTCTAAATAACATGGAAAAATTATAAAATTAAAAAGTTTCAAAAATACATTTGTAGGAATTGTGCTTTCCCAGCCTCCCCATCCTACACGGTGCACTCAGTGTGTGCTTCCTCAGTGGTGGTTCAGGACTCTGGGCTGCCTCTTCAGGGCCTCTGTCTAAGGTGGCACACTCACCTCCTCCCTAGCCATTTGGGCCATCAGCACTGGATCGGTGTGGATTTCTGTCTCCATCTTTTATTTTCCCAAAGGAAGGTCTAGAATAGTCTCTGGCTCCTGTGTTCTGCACTGTGCTGGTCATAATGAGGACAAGAGAGTGGAGCCAAGAGTCAGCCTGTGCCTTGGAGTTCACTGTGTTGTTGGAAAGGAGAATTCTGGGGAACAGTGATGCCACAGCCCATCCCACTAACTGTGATGTCACATGAAGGTCTCCTGCCCCCCTGCAGGGTGTGCTGTGTTCTAGGCGAGTTGCTGAAAGTTAACAAAGGCAGTAGCTGCCAAGTTTATTTCCAGTCTACATAGTTCTAATGAGATCACCTCTTATTTACAAAACCAATAGAGTGTCTGCTGATACTCTTCCCTCACCCCCATCTGAATAATGAGAAATTGAAAAGAACAACAGATACATCAACCCAAGACCCTTAGATTTAGAGAAGGAGGCCTCAGTCTCCTCCTTAAACATACAGTTTGGTCAATACAGCTGCAATGGGTTTTCCCCAATTCAAATTAAGAAATCAGCAAAGCCAGGGGCCCTAGCATTTCCTTTTGACAAAGAGTCAGATTTATCTTAACCTGGAAAGGTTATCTTGACATCCAGTTGCCTTTGCCTTATACAGTCACAGAGTTGATAAAGGAAGTACTGGAGCAGAAACATCTTGTCATTGTGTTTTCATAATTCATCATTTTTCTTCCATGAAAGGCAACAAGATGTGATTTTGCAGCCTGCCAGAGGCTCGTTATGCAATGCATATTTGCAGATATTTGAGACTCATAGCCAGGGGAGAAAATAATGCATTCGTAGCCAAATAATGACTTTTTAAAAGAAAGAAAAAAGTGTTTTCAATAAAGTGTTTCTTTCTATTTACAAGAGCCAATCTTTAAACTCTCCAGTCAGAGGTAAGAGGCAGATGCCAGGCCCATGACTTATCACAGGATGTGGATTTTTTTCTCTTCATACATCTGGAATTCTAATTAATTGGAGTAAGATGATTCAGTCTATACAGCATGGCCCTTTGTCACCCAGCACAGAGAGTCTGTCTCTTTATCTCTATGGATCCTCTTTTGGCCCAAGGGGAAGGCCTCAGGGCCCTGAGCCTGGCAAACTCTCACCTCCTTGCTGCCTCTTAGGGGTGCCTCAGGGCCCTGGCATGGAAGCTTCCCTGTCTGCATTGCTCTCCAGGTTAGCTTGCCTTGCTCTAAGTTCCCATCAACCCCATTGGATCTCATCCTTCCATCTGTGCCCCATATTGCTGATCACAGGTCTCCAGACTTCCTTTCTACTTGTGTGAGGGTGTGCAGGCCTCCCTACTCCTATGTAGCCCTATCTGGAGGAGCCCTGGCCAAGGCCCCCCTTGCATGCACGTACACACACATACATACATGCTCGTGCTCGTGTGCTCTCTCTTTCTCTGTCATATACATTAGAGAACCTATGTGCCCACCCGCCAGCCACCCCACCCCCAACACTGGGGACATTGCTGAAAGTTTGTTTAGGACTGCAAAATGAAGAAAAAAAAAGTAACGTGGTGTGTAGAATGGAGTGGTGGAGGAGGGGAAATTGACAGGGATGGGAAAGCTGGGTGGGAAGGGTTAGCTCAGTATCACAGCTGTGAGGTGAGAGTAGCAGTGGAAACAGAATAATGAAAAAATAGAGACATTTTGAGGACTAGCCTTCTAGGAGGAGATTTCTAGATATAGGAAAATAAAAGGAATCAAAGGTTGGGGGTCACAGTTTGACTCTGCAGCTAGAAATATGGCAGTGCCAATGGCAGTAGAAGAGTTGGACATTGGGGTTTGTTGGCAAGAAAACTCTGGACACACTGGTTTGGAGATGAAGGAAATATTCCCAAAGAGAGCTAAGTGCCATGGAGCCTGGTGCTCCATGTGCCCCAGGAGATACTGGCTGATGGGCAAGGAGAGGAGATTCGGTGAGCCCTCTGGTCTTGGAGCCACTGGCATGTCACTGTTGTGTGATCTGCTCAGATGACCCAAATATGGGGGTGAGAGCTGAAGACCTTTGTAAGTTACGTAATGTAAATAATAGAATCCTAGCCTTGAAGAGATGGCAATGTCATGTTAAAGGTGTTCCTGACATCATCAGTCCCATTCCTCATACTTCTAGAGGCAGAGGGATCATCAAATCATTTGCCTAGGTTGCCCAGGAATACTGTTGCATGCTGGAATTGGTGGAAAGCCTTCCTTTTTGGGACATGCATTACCTGTCATTAACCAAATGCTTGTGCATTGTTTTGTTGAACAAGACACTCTGACTTGCTGTGGAAGCTCATTGAGTATTTACAGGCAGTTACCATGTGAACCCTGTCCAAGCTAAACTTGATGGCTACTACAGATGGTACTCAGGGATATAATTTTCAGCTCCTCATCATACTGGTTACCAACTCTTCTGTTCATGTAGTACAAAGAATAGTAATATGGTAGCTGGGATACGATATCATTCTTCCACAAATCCCACCTCTGATATATTACATCTTTTAGCAGCAGCCCTGGGTGTTGCCTCAGTTTGAACCGATAATCCACTAAGCCTTCCGGATTTTTGTCACACATTTTTATCTGCCAGTTTCTTCCATTCTGCGTGTCTGTGATTGATTGATTCACGTTTAAATTCAGGGCCTTGCATTTTCCCCCCATTGATTGTGGGCCAGAGTTCCAGCCTCAAGATAATTAAGAGTTCTGTTTTGCTTCCTTCTCTTATTAACTGTTAGTGCTAATTTTATTTAACAAAAAATGAATAAGCAGATCTTCCATGCCATTGATGAAAATGTCTACTGGGACAGAGACAAGGAATGCATAAACCAGTGCAGCCTGCAGGTTGACACTGATCAGTCAGGGCATTTTAGGGTCATTGTGCAATTAGTGGGAAGCTGTTGAACTCTGACCATCCAGCTGTGTTTCTTCATTGGGGTCACAAGGCCTTCCTGGAATCAAGATATGCTGCATCTGACAGTCAGTGCCAGAGCTTTGGGGTCACACACGCCTGCACCATCCTTGGGGTGGGTTGCTTTTTCATCTACAAAATGGGAGTGATAATAGTGAAGAAGACGTAAAACACTAAGCAAGAGGAGATGCCCAGTATGGTTTCCTGACCCTGCCCTAGGAGTACAGGGTTTTATTCTTTTCCCTTCTCCTCCCCTACCTTGTTGACCTTCCCTGTGGCTTAAGGCTTTTGTCTCAAAGAGGAGAAGCCTCTGGCTGGGGTTTCCCGCCTTTTCACAGTGCTGGCTGCTCCCTTCCTCCTTTAGGGTTGTTGCTGTTCTGCCTGCTGTGTGGCTGTGCACCGCCAGGCCTGCACTATTGGGAAAGTTTCTTAGGTCCCAGCCCTGCCCCCAGCTTCTTTGTGAGTGCCGTGGAGAGCAGCCTACTGGTGGCTGCCAAATCCCTTTGTGTCTGCAGTTCCAAGGGGTTTATGCTCTCATGGTAGCCCACAGTTGACATTTGACAATTTGCTAAAACTATTGTCTGAGGTTTTATTGTTTAATTATTATTATTATTATTATTACTATTACTATTATTATTATTTTGAGATGGAGTCTCACTCTGTCACCCAGGCTGGAGTATAGTGACACAGTCTCGGCTCACTGCAGCCTCAACAGCCCAGGCTCAAGCAATCCTCCTACCTCAGCCTCCTGAGTAGCTGGGACCACAGGGAACACACCACCACACCCAGCTAATTTTCTGTGTTTTGAATGGAGATGGGGTTTCACCATGTTGCCCAGTCTGGTCTCAAACTCCTGAGCTTAAGTGATTCTCCCATCTTGGCCTCCCAAAGTGCTAAGAATACAGGCGTGAGCCAGCATGCCCAGCCTGAGTTTTTCCTGCTGCTTTGTATAAAAGGCTTCATTTTCCTCCCCTACCCTGCCTCAGATGATAGTCCATTGCTGGCCTCTCACCCTTTCTGGGTGGATAGAACACTCTCCCTCCCTAGATTTCAGGCTACTTGGTTTTCCTGCAACCCCAGGTATATCATGGGCTCAAGAAAAGTTATGGTGTGAAAGATTGTTTGTCTCTCTCTAATTATTAGGTTGGGAGTGACACTCGACATCTTTCCAGCTGGAAGCCAGAAGTCCAATTGTTAATATTATAAAAACACTGTGAATATACTGCAATAGCATAAGATGTACTCAGCCAGCAAATTCTATATGGTCCAGGCAAAGGGAGTTACTAGAACATTATAGTTAGTTCCTTGAATTGCACTATTGTCTGAAATCCATCCTTGATATTGGATGTTGTGTTTATAATTCCCACATTAATTGAATTGAAATATATTTCACTAATAGAAATTCAATTAAGACTATTTTTTTTATAATTCAGTTAATGATAACAGATTAAAGAAAAAATATGGCAACTGGGCATGGTGGCCTGTAGTCCCAGCTATCGGGAGGCTGAGACAGGAAGATCCCTGGATCCCAGTTCATGATCAGCTTGAATAACACATAGACCCCTTCTCAAAAAACTAAAATAGCTAAAGTTTACTGGTATAATATGGAAATCTTGATAATAAAAAATAACTTTTTAAAACATTTACTGAATTTTTTGTGATTACAAAAATAACATACTGTCTTTGTATAAAACTTTAGAAATACAAAAAAAGTAAAATAAAAATTACCTAGAAACACTACCACATAAAGATCATCATTTTTTGGTACCTTTTCTTCTGATTTTTAAAATTTTTCTTACAAAATTAACTCTGAGTATATTATAAGCATTTCCTTTGTTACTACAAAATTTTTAAACTACAATATTTAATGCCTACATAATATACAGTCATATGAATGTACTATTATTCATTCGACTTTTCTCATCTTGTTAATCGAATTGTTTCCAATGCTGTGCTGTGTTTAAAGAGTTTTGTTTCTAATGGCATAAAAATATGTTTAGTGAATGAGGTTGTGTTTGAATTTTTGCATGTTTATCAACATTATATTAGATGAGATTTCTAAAATTCCATGGGTTTTAATGGCATAGTCATGTAATATTTGTGTTGGAGTCATTGTGGGTATAAAGTGCCAGCTTCTTCATTAGGGCTGTTGCTCTTCTACCGGCCACTTGGCTGTGCATACCCAGAACACTCATTCTCACTGATTTGATATGTTAGAGTCCCCCATGTGAGAATAATCTCAGTAGGAGAAAAAAGGGGAAAAAGCAAGTTTTACTAGTTATTGTTTTAGGAAGACCTCCGAGTGAGAGAGAAGTGATTCAGGCCAGGCCTCAAAGAGGGCAGCAGGCTGAGGGGGCCCCACTGTCCAGACAGGTCTCCAGACACAGGGCTAAACAGCAGTTTCTCCCATTCACTCTGAGATGATCATCTTCAGGGAGCTGATTGTGGTTCCTCAATTCTTAAGAGGCTTGCTGATAAACCAGAATTTTAACTTGCAAAGACATTATTCTTGTGAACGCAAGAAGCAGAAACTAAGGGTGCACCTTTGACTCTTCTGCCCCTGTAGCCCAGGGCAACCAGCTGAGTTTTAGCAGTTGGAGGAAGAGTAGAAGTGGGTGGCTCTAATCTGGAAGAACATTTAGGAAAATGCAGAAACACCGAAGTAGGCAGCATGCTGTTCCTTCCAGAGAGATGTTCTACCCTTTTCTAGGAGAGTTGGATGAGCAAGGGTACCAGAAGCAGCACAGGCTTCTGGGAGCCTGCAGGGTTCTGCCACTGTCTACTCTAGCCCCCATCTGCCAGCCCTTCTCCCCCTACTCCAAAGAGATGTGAGCTGCCTGCCACACTCTTCTAACAGCACATTTGCGAAACCTGGGTTTTAGCTGTTCATTTTCATGTTTCCAGGGCTGGTTATTTACTTAAGAGAGTTCTTTCACCTTTATTGTTACTCAGAAGATAATATTTGTCACATTTTCCCAAGGCTTAAGTTTTTGCACCAGAGTGAAAGATGGGAACCTCCATAGTATAGTGGAAAGAATCAGATTGACCTGGGTTTTTCTTAAACTTCTTCCAGAAATGGGCTATGCGACAAGTTACATAGCCTCCTTAGAATGTGAAGTTTTGTATTTGAAAATGGGAATGCTGCCAACTGGAAAAGTACCCAATCTTGTTGATTTCCCTCAACCACGAATTTCATTCTGCATATACTATCAAGATGCTCCTTCGGGCAATATCTTAGTGCAGGGATTTTGGTATTCCTTAGTAAACAATAAAAGATGTGCATGTTACTTTTTTTTTTTTTTGAGACAGAGTCTCACTGTCGCCCAGGCTGGAGTGCAGTGGCACGATCTCGGCTCACTGCAACCTCCGCCTCCTGGCTTCAAGCGATTCTCCTGCCTCAGCCACCTGAGTAGCTGGGATTACAGGCATGCACCACCATGCCCAGCTAATTTTTGTGTTTTTAGTAGAGACAGATTCCACCATGTTGGTCAGGCTGAACTCCTGACCTCGTGATCCTCCCACCTTGGGCCCGCAAAGTGCTGGGATTACAGACATGAGCCACCGTGCCTGGCTGCGTGTTACATTTTGTCAATTATTCATAATTACCTTGAATATCTGAAGAGAAAGTTAGCCAAGTGGATGTTTTCTGACTCTTGTCCACTTTTATTAATGGTTCTTTAAAGAAGCTCTTACTGACAAAGCCAGTCCCCAAAAATGGGGGTCTTTCCCTGATTGGTGCTGTGAAGCCAATACACAAAACCAAAAGTGAGCACCAAGCAGTACAGGCTTTATTCGATGGCCATGGAATTGAGAAGTGGAAGCGTGGTTCACAAATCAGCTCCTCAGTTCGAGAGAGTGGGGAAGTCACAGATACAGGGCATCTTTAATGAAGGGGTTGGGGCATTAAAAGCAAGGGAAGGAATAGTCATGTCTTTTCTGGAGATGGTGGGGGGAACTTCTCAAACTGGAATGCCACTTTTCTTTTTGTCCTTTTATGGTTTCTTCTCGTTGTCATGGTGATTATCAACTGTCAGGGTGCTGGTGGAAGTGTCCTTTTGCATGAGAGTTAGATGATAATGAAGTTAGAAACTCTTCAGAGGCCAAGTGAGCGGCCACCCTGGATCCCAGCAGTCAGAGCCAGTTTAGTCAGGAGGGGGAACTTCTGACCTCAGGCATCGTATTTCCCAAAGGTAACCAGAGTTAAGGTAGGATAGAAATTCACTTGGTCATGTAGGCGATTTCCGGGGTAACAAAACCTTCATCTAAGCCCCAGAATTTTATCTCAATAGAGAAAATGCCAGCCAGGCACGGTGGCTCACGCCTGTAATCCTAGCACTTTGGGAGGTTGAGGAGGGTGGATCATCTGAGGTCAGGAGTTTGAGACCAGCCTGACCAATATGGAGAAACCCCATGTCTACTAAAAATACAAAATTAGCTGGGCTTGGTGGTGCATGCCTGTAATCCTAGCTACTCAGGAGGCTGAGGCAGGAGAATTGCTTGAACCCTCGAGGTGGAGGTTGCTGTGAGCTGAGATCGCGCCATTGCACTCCAGCCTGGTGCTGGGAAAAAAAAAAAAAAAAAAGAAAAGAAAATGCCAATTTGTAGCACTATTTATTGTTATTTTTAATTATTTTGAGTTGTCTGCTATATTTTACATTCTGTAAGATTTCCTGCTCGCTAATAAAATCCTAAGGGCTACCCAGCCTTACACTTGGTTACTATACCTTCTGCAAATTGCATTGTGTCATAAGCAGGTTGGCCATCAGGCCCTGAGGCTGGACCACATGGGTTTGGTGCACATGACTTCCTGTTCTGGTGGATGTGCCAACCACAGTCTCCACACTCTCCCTTGAAGGACACCTGCAAAACAAGACCCAGAGTTCTGTACTTAGTTAATATGTTTGGGCCTATACTTTATTTCTGGTAATATACACCTCATGTTACAGATAACCTGTTAGAAGTCGGGAAGGGAGAGATTTGGAGTCTGGGATGTCTGTTGGATTGTTTGATAACCAGTTACGAAGGCTTTAGGGCACACTCTGAGCTGCTTGCTCAGAAATTCTGAGCTTAAGTATATGGCATTGAGATACAATGTTTAAATAAAGAGTTTGTATCCTAAGTCACTTGAGATCTTTTTTTCTTTATAGTAATACTTATATATTCTAAAGTGCTGATGAGCTTGTAAACAATGTGGTAAAGCTTTATAGATCAAGTTACCTTACCACTTTCGAATTCGGTTTTAATAACCAGCATCCGTTTATATAACATATATTTATGATGTTTTAGTGGAAAATGAAACAAATAAAATGAAGCATGGTTTTCCAGCCCCCTTTGTAATTTCAATCTTGAGGTTTGGAAATTGTTTTCTTTTTTGGCTGTTGAATTTTTAGAAGAGAAATTAGGAATTTGAAGATTTTTTGGAATTCTTTTATTTTTGCTTAATGAGCAGCATATTTGACCTGCTAAGTATAGTTCTTGTATTTCTGTAAGTGCAATAAAAGATGAAAGGACTTCCAGTTTGTTTTTACGTGTAAAAGTATTAAGAAACTGTCTTTTTATTACCTTCCCACATATTTGGTGATTACATTTTATCTGAAATCTAGATACACAGGTTCTGTACGGGCAACTCCACACTCTTCCTGTGGGTTGACCTAGAAAATAAAACAACAGCAAGAACAAGGCTCTTTGTTGACACCATCCTGCTACCCTTCCCTCCAGCCCAGCCTCCCTGTCGCAGAGCTGACATTGAGCCCTGTGTTATTTATGGAATATGGAGGTTCAATCCCTGGACTGAGGCTTGACTTGACAAATGTTACTTCCTTGGGTCAAGAGGAATCTCTGGTCCTCTGAAGGCTTTTAGCCTTTATTTTGAGAGTGCAAAATGATAGCTGCAATAGAAAGTAAAGCTTAGCTCAGTAACCCCCAAAATGTGCTAAATCATTATGAAATATGCAACAATTCACAGCCATCTGTATATTCCTGCTTTTGCACCCCCCGTATGCAAGGGGATTATTTCAGATTTCTGTTATATACTGTGATTTAGCTGCATGCTTTAGAACAACATAAACATAGTCTTTATTATAACAGACAACTAAAAATGGAATACTAGTATTTCCTAGATTGTAATTAAAGAAAATGTAGGTAACAGAAAGCCCAAAGGCTGGATCTAGAGCTCCAGTGTGTTTCTCCAGCCCAAAGAAAGTGAGGTTGTTTGTGTGAACAGGACCCCAAAAGCCATCACATGGTTCTTTTGCTCCATGGAAGCTGGAAAGGGCTGGCTGGATCCAGTTCTGAGCCTTGCTCTCATCTACAATGCCGGAGCTGTCCTCTAAGAAAGCTCTCTGTTTGCATCTGTCCTCAGCAACCCGGCACTCAAGACGCTGTTGAAAGTAGAAGCAGAGAATCTTGGATTCTCAGGGACCTTACATGGGGTCAGCCAGTCCACCCTCTGCAGGCTCTGAACTCCTTCTGCAAAGGCCTTAGTAAGTGGCCGTGCAGAGCCTCCAGAGACAGGGAATCTACTCCCTCCCCACCAGCTTGGTTGTCTTGAGACCACTGGTGCTGATGCTGCCTGCTTGTTGCCCTATACTCCTGTGTGACTGCTTTGTGACTGCTGTGTCTTCCATGGCCTTGGGTGCTCCATAAGAATGAGAATCAATTCAAATTGATTTCTCTCGGTGCTGGACAAATGGGCAGGTGCTTGAGCCTGTAAGTTGTAGTGAAACCCTTCGTTACCACGTGAAGGCATGCCAGGCAGAGCTGGAAATCAGACAGTTCAGATTGGAGTGATGCTTTGCTGACATGTCTGGGCCACACTGTGGTGTGTGCTCTGGCATCCTTGCAGCTTGTTCCACTCGCCTCGTTTGTGACACTCTCTCTTGCTGCCACACTGGGCCTGCCTCTCCTTCTCCGTCATTATCCTCCCCGATTTGCCTCTTCTCGGCAGATGTGGGCTGTGAATCTTAATATCCACTCCCTTTATTATAAAATGTGTCTAACATAAGCGCAAGGGGCACCAAGGGTGGATTTTTAAGAGCTATGGGATGAGCAGTGTCTTTGGACTTGGAGAGGGTGTGTGGCCTCCACTGTGGCTGTTCCAAGCTTCCAAGGGTTTTGACTGCATTCCAGATACATGAGGGCATCAGAGTAAGTGATTTCTGGATTAATGAGGTTGGCTCATAGAATTCTTTTGATGGAATGTACCTTTTTTACTTTCAAGTTGATGCAGTAATGCTAGTAAGGTACTTCTGAGGAGGATCCTGCAGGACATATATTGACGATGAGTTAGTACGTGCTTGAAATTAGTACCATGCATTTCTACAAAATTAGTGTTCTAGTGCTCTTTTTTCCTAAAGTGATTTAACTAATATGCTTATTATTAATTTACATAGTAAAGCTTCCAAAAGTACATCCACATAAACTTAAACTCAATAGAAGCCAAATTCATAGAAACCTAAAATTATGCATCAGAAGATGTTTGGGGATTTTTTTAAAAAAACAAATTACGGTGCCAAAAAAGCTCCAAACAGAGCCTGTATCACAGAGGAGAGAAAGACAGGAATAGGCATGTTGAGACCAATAGAAAAAGGAGGCTTTGCTAGAAAACAGTGGTTTCTTAATTAGAGAGCCACATGTAGGAGAATGGCTTAGGGATTCTGGGTGCCTGAGACCGTATCGGTCAAGGCCCCTTGACCACAGAGATACTCAGAGGGAGCCTCTGTGAGGTGGGCTAAGGGGCCCTGCTGAGACCAGCTAATGGGGGGAGTGGGTTGGGCAGCAGCCAGGTTCTTTCCTGGGAAGGCATTTAGAGGCTTAAACCACATAATAATAGTCCACCCACTGAGGAAGTTGCCAAGCCTGAACTTGCTAGGTCTTTTTATTTACTTGAAGAAATTTCTTCAGCCCTAAACGTACAAAGCACAACTCGTGATGCCATACCTTCCCCTTCAACCTCCAACTGTGTAGTTGAGAAGAATACACTGGAATGTAGTCTATTCCTACAGAATAGAAGCAGAGGAGCAATCGTGGGCCTCAAGTTATGAGGGCAGATACTCTCTGAAGAGTTCCCAGCACTCTAAAGTACTCAGCTCCCTGTGTGGGGAGGAGGTTACCTCCAGAATGGCAGCCCAGGGCATGACTTGCCCTCATCGCAATGGTTGGAGCGGAGGGGGGGCTTGGCTTTGCTGGGGGCTACTACGAGGTGAGAAAGGGAGGCTGGGGGCTTGGAGGGCTCACTCCACACAGCATAGGGGGATGGATTCAGAGGACGGGCTGGCCTACCCTTCACACATATGCTGACTGAACAGCTTCTCATGGGTCAGATAAAGCCTCTTCGCTGCTGTGAAGCTTACGTTCTTAGAGGCAACAGAGGCATATAGTAGGTGAACAAGTGTCTGTAGCAATTTCAGGTCATGATAAAGGACGTGGATAGAAAAGCCGAGTGTAGTGGCTCATGCCTGAAATCCTAGCACTTTGGGAGGCTGAGGTGAGAGGTTTGCTGGATCCCAGGAGTTTAAGACCAGTCTGGGCAACACAGAGAGACACTATCTCTACAAAAAAAATTTAAAGAAAATTAACCAGATGTGGTGGCACGTACCTATAGTCCAGTTACTCGAGAGGCTGAGGTGGGAGGATGACTTCAGCCCAGGAGTTTGAGGCTGCAGTGCGCTGTGCTTACACCACCACACTCCAGCCTGGGTGACAGAATGAGACCCTGTCTCAAATGAAACAAGGTGGCTGGGCACGATGGCTCATGCCTGTAATCCCAGCACTTTGAGAGGCCGAGGCCGGCAGATCACCTGAAGTCAGGAGTTCAGGACCAGCCTGGCCAAAATGGCGAAACACCCAAAATACAAAAATCAGCCAGGCGTGGTGGTGCGCACCTGTAGTCCCAGCTATTCAGGAGGCTGAGGCAGGAGAATCACTTGAACCTGGGAGGTGGAGATTGCAGTGAGCTGAGATTGCACCACTTGACTCCAGCCTGGGCAACAGAACAAGACTCCATCTCAAAAAAAAAAAAAAAAAAATCAGGGTGATGTGATAGTGACCAAGGGGCTCCTTTAGGTAAAAGAGTCAGGAAGGCATTTTCTATAATGAGAATTTCCGTGATCTGAAGGATGAGGTCAGTCCTGTGATGACTGGTTCCAGGTGGCTTTCAGGCAGAAGGAATAACCAGTGAGAAGACCCTGAATCATGGATGAACTCTGCTGTGTGAAAAACGCTCACACAACTGTAGAGCTTAGCATGTGAAGCGCACTGGGCCGGAGAGGGGGTGTCAAGAAAGGAGATCAGAGGGCTTGGCGGAGGCCACCACAGAAAGCCTGCTGGGACAGGCAGCACCCTGGGCATGATGGGGAGTGATTGAGGCTTGAGAGAAGGAGGGTGCAGTGTTCACTCTGGCTGCGGTTTGGAGAATGGACTTCAGAAGGACCAGGCCAGAGCACTTAGGCGCTTCCAGCACGGATGGGTGGATTTGCTGTGGAGATGGGGTGAGGGAAGTGCAGGCAAACCCTTCCCAGTGTTTAGGGTGGTGGGGCTTTGTCCTGAGGTGGGGGCTTTGGAGGGAGCAGGCTAGGAGTGGTAGGTGGAAGGGGGTAAGCATGAATGAAAATTGAGAGTTCTGTTTTGGCCACAGTGAATCTGTTAGCATCTGAGTGGAGATGTCAGGAGATTATATGATGCCTGCTCAGGAGTCTGGTCAGGCCTGGAGTGCAATATTTAGCATCTGATCTTAGATGGACTTTCAAACCAGGGCACTGGATTAACTCACCTAGAGAGAGTGTGGAAAGAGAGAGAAGGAGAGTAAAGAGGAGTGAACTCAGAGGTCTTCCCACACTGAGAGACTGAGCACCCAAAAAGAACCAATGAAAAAGGAGCCACTCGGGAGACTTTGGTTGCCCAGAGGCAGAGGAAGTTGTTTTTGGAGAGAGCAGTTAGTTGTCACATGGTGCTGAGAGTTGAGCAAAAATGGGCAGAGAAGTAACCACTGGATTTGATACCATGGAGGCCACTGGTGACCTGGACAAGTAATCCGAGTGGTGGTGATGGAAGTCCTATCAAATTGGGGTGATGAGTCAGTGGGAAGTTAGGAGGTGGAGCCAGGGGCTGTAGCACCTCTTTGAAGAAGTTTCCTCATATAGGGGAGCTGAGCACCTGGGCACTGGCTGGAGAGAGATGTGGAATTGAGGAAAAGACAAATGGTGTGCTTGGTAGGTATGACAGCAAAGGAGAGGGAAGCAAGGGGGTAAAGGGGTTGCATGAATGTGGATGAATGACTTGGGGTGAGTGGTGTTTTTAAGCTATTCCCTGTGGACTGCACAACACAGTCCCCTCTTTGGGATCCCCCAAATTTACCTATAAATTCTACCCATGTCCCCTAACACTGTGATGTGGGCAGGTGTGTCTGAGAGGCACAGAATCTTCCCTGGGCTGCAGAACACAGGAAGTAGCTGGAGCTGATTTGCCACAACCAGTGATACAGTCTCAAGGGGCGGGCGAGAGGTCATGGATTGATTGACCTGGTCACTGACTGATTTATTTAGTCAACAAACACCTTCCAGCTCCCTCTGTGCCAAGTGCCATTCCAGGCCCTGCAGCCACAGTGCAAATAAGCCCCCTCAAAGCGCATTTTGCCCATAGCGGGATGGGGCCACTGACAAGCCAGCAGCTTGGGGTGGAATGTACAGCCCGAGGCAACCTTGCTGTTTCTCGGCTGCACAGTTTGAATCCATTTGCAGGTGTATGAGCTCCTTTAGGAGGAGGCTTTTGGAAGGAAGTGGAGTCAAGGGCAAAATTGTGGGCAAGTCCCTGCAGCAGCACCTAAGGGGCCCTGGAGGCTGACCCGGAGACCCCAAGGCTGCCGCAGCCCCAGGGCTGGTAAAGCTGGGGTTAGGAATCTGTGGCAGCTTCAGTTGGGAGGTTTGGGGTTTTCTGTAGGTGAATAACCTGTGACCTCCCCGAGGGTGCATACTGAGGAGGGCTTCTACCTGTGTGAGGGAAGGCCTCTGGGCTTCATGCGGCTCCTGGCAAGTGCTGAGCCCTGGATCCAGGGAGTAGGGGTTCTATGGCTCCAGGCGGCCTTCTCTGCTTGGCTTTAAGAATGGGGTACTTGGTTCCGGTTCCCTTCCACCTAAGCTGGCTGTTGTGACTTTGGATGACTTGTTTAACCTGCTGTTTCTGCTTCTTCACCAGAAAAATAAGAATGGTGCTTATGTCTACCTCACAATGTTATAGTTGGGGTAAAACGAAGACGTAATCGATTCAGCAAATGCTCGTGTTTGAGAGTTGCCAGGTGTGAGTTCTGGAGACATACGTCCTGGGTTCATGTCCTGGTGCTGTTTTTTACTGCGTGACTGCAGGCAGGGAACTTTGTACCTCAGTTTCCTCATCTGCACAGTGGGGATGGTACTAACACCTGCCTTCTGAGGTGTCTAATGAGGGATTGTGAGGATCTGTGAAGGAATCTGTGTAATTGCTGAGAGCGTCTCATCTAGGAAGTGCTGGGTGCCTGCTGCGGTTAGGAAGATGCTCTCAGGTGCACAGGGCCTTGTTGGCAGTGATGTGATGGTTTTATCTCTTCTACCAGTTCCGCCTGGTGGTGAAGACAGCCCTGAAGCTGCTGCTCGTCTTTGTAGAGTACTCGGAGTCCAACGCACCTCTCCTAATTCAGGCTGTCACTGCTGTTGACACGAAAAGAGGTGAGTAGTCCCTGCCCCCTTATGTCGTGAAGGTGAAGGTGTCTAATGTAGGGAGGCTTCTGTGTTGTACATGCTTGAGACAGATATAAGAATTAACAGAATTCCCGAGATGTGGACTTCCCACTGCAAGAAACATTTTTTAGGATAGTAAGCACACAAAGCTTAGGGCCGGAATGGGGTTTGATAATGAAAGAAAAGTGCTCATGAGCTTACCTGGGAGAGGTCAGATCCTGAGCTTGTCTTTGCCTCTACTCAGCTCCTGCCACCGAAACACAGAAGTCTAGCTCCTCCTCCTGTTCTTCCTGTCTTGTTCAGGGTTGCCCTGGCTCCTTCCTCCCCTCCCCTCTACGCTTCATTGCTTATGACCCCCAGATGTTTCTAGAACCTTCTCCCTTCCTCTCCTCCATCCCCTGCCCTGCCTTACTCAGGCCCTCACTAGGTTTAACCTATGCTCCTGGCCACCCTCCCAAACAGTTCGGTCACATCCAAAACCTGCCAGTGGCTTCCCAGTGCTTATAGCATAAAGTCAGTCCCCTGGCTAAGGGGACCCTTCACCCTTCAACTCCTGCCCAGCTGCCACCCCCTTCTCCCACCTCGGCTGTACCCCCACCCCCTTACCTTGGGCATGTGCTTTTAAAGCCCATGTATGCACCTCTTCTCTGCTGTGGTGGTGTTGCCCATCCCTGTCTCTCCAAGTTGGGGTTGCCTGCTCAAGGATGGGGTCTCTGTCTCCCAGAGTGGTGTCCCAGCACTCCAGCTGGCCCAGAGCCAGCAGGCATGCTGCAAACACGTGGCGAAGAACGAGCTTCTGCTCTGGTTTACTGTGTAACGTGCTGTGGACCCCGTGATATTGGGAAGCCTGGAATTAAAATGCTTCCCAATTAAAATGATTTTTCTCCTTTTGTCTTTTGTTGTTTGTTTTCTTCCCCAGTAGGACTCAGGTATTATTATCATCATCCCCACAAAGACTCAAGAACAAAAACTTGACAATACTTTTTCTTTTTATGATTATAACTGTAATACTACTGTTACAATCATAAAAACTTGGGAAAAGTTTAAAGAAGACAATAAAAATTCACCTCTAGTTTCAACAAAGATAATCACTGTTAACCTGTTGGTATATTTCCTTATAGTTGTGTGTGTGTGTGCGTGCACACTATGCATAAACCAGCCAGGATGTGTCGGGAAGAAACGAGGGGCCTAAATTGCACTTTTGATTCAAACCATTTGTGTCTGTGATTTTTTTTTGTTTTTGTTTTTTGTCTTTTGTTTTTGAGACGGAGTCTTGCTCCGTCGCCCAGGCTGGAGTGCAGTGGCGCGATCTCGGCTCACTGCAAGCTCCACCTTGTGGGTTCACGCCATTCTCCTGCCTCAGCCTCCCGAGTGGCTGGGACTACAGGTGCCCACCACCATGCCCAGCTAATTTTTTTTTTTTTTTTTTTTTTTTTTTAGTATTTTTAGTAGAGACAGGGTATCACCGTGTTAGCCAGTATGGTCTCAATCTCCTGACCTTGTGATCCACCTGCCTCGGCCTCCCGAAGTGCTGGGATTACAGGCGTGAGCCAGCGTGCCCGGCCAGTTGTGTCTGTGATTTAGCATTACTCAGACCCACCTTTGAATGCTGAATCCAAATGTGAAAGAAAGTAGCTTGAGTTGTTTTAGAAGTTTAAATGAAAGTTAATAGCATCCAGGACCTTTAACTGGGGCTCCTATACCCTTGAACATGCAGATAGATGTCGGCACTAGGCATGGCTGATGGCAGGCAAGGAGGCAACTCGAGGTCTCTTTGTTGGGGGTGTGTTAGGGAGGCAAACTCTAGTACATGGACGGGGGCTGTGAGTCTGGAAGGTGTTTCCCAGGCTGAGGCAAGTTTCTTCTGCCACAAAATGTTGCCCTCTGCTGCTAGGTAGAAAGACCCTTATGGTCAAGAGTAGATCATGGGGCCGGCCCAGAATCCTTGATAAGGAATGCCGATTTCACAGAAACCAGGTCTAGCTTTTCCAAGGCCAGTCAATTAGGTATAAGGTCAGCAGTGCAGTGTGTGTTTTGGCAGCTGGTAGGCAACAGCTTCTCTCCTTCATCCTTGGAGGATTTGTGTTTCATCTCCTAACTCTGGCGGTTGCTTGAGGACAACTAACAAACTCTTCATCTTGCTGTCCTAAGCTTCAGGTAACCCCAGGGCCCTTGCTATGGGTGTGGGTTATAGGGGCCAACGTCTCATGACCTGGGTTCTCCTTTGGCTTTGCTGAGCTTCCAGCTCGGAGTTCCCTTCCTTGAACTTCATATCCCATAAAGGGAATGTTGTGATGGATGAGGGCATGATCCTGAAATGAACCCAGGCCTTTGTATACCATATCCAAGACTCCATCCATAGCCCCAGCCAGAGATTCTCGTCTGTCAGACCAAGTCTCTCCATCAAGATAAAACAATGGCCACCTTTTCCTGATTAGTAAAAATAATAATAATAATAATAAAAACAGCTAATGAATTGTCTTCTTAGCTTTATGGTTTTTGTTTTTGTTTTTGCTTTGTTTTGTTTTGTTTTTGAGATGGAGTCTCACTCTGTTGCCCAGGCTGGAGTGCAGTGTCACGATCTCAGCTCACTGCAAGCTCTGCCTCTCGGGTTCACACCATTATCCTGCCTCAGCCTCCCGAGTAGTTGGGACTACAGGTGCCCACCACCATGCCCGGCTAATTTTTTTGTATTTTTAGTAGAGATGGGCTTTCACCGTTTTAGCCAGGATAGTCTCAATCTCCTGATCTCGTGATCCACCCGCCTCGGCCTCCCAAAGTGCTGGGATTACAGGCGTGAGCCACTGTGCCTGGACAGCTTTATGGTTTTTGTCTATACAATTTCTTAAACCTTTGGCAACTGCTGTTGTCTGTTTGCTGCTGAGCACTAGCAGCTGAAAAAAAAAAAAAAAGGAATGGCACTAATGGAAAAACTCAGAAATAGCTTATCATGTGTGGCTCAATAGCATGTTTCTTTATGGACACGTGTGGTCTTGGCTGTGATTTTATAATGCGTACATATAACATCATCCTATTTTACTGCTAGTAAAATTGTTCCTGAATCCTATGATGGAATTAAACATATAAATATGCCATGGTGTTCTGCAGAAAGCAACATTACTTCCAGGTGTGTTTCCATCTAGTGGGTTTAGAAGCAGCTCTCCAGTTCCCTCTCAACTGGGTGAGAGAGCAGACAGGTGCCAGAGGTGATTTAGGGTAAACTGAGCATATCCATTTGTGCACAAGTTTATAAATCATAAATTTTACTTCTCAAAGTGGCTTTAGACTCATTCCTCAGCAGGGATGAGTGGACGTATAAGCAGTTGTCTTTTTGAATAGTTTCTTTCGGATAATGAAAACTGTCAGTTTTAAGGAATCAGCAATAAAACCAACAAATAAACTCCCAGTCCTCAAAAATCATTACTACCTAAAGCAAATGAAGTTGTCCAGAACAAATTCCTTTGGTTGCATTATAAATATAAACATCATGCATGCTGCACGTGGGCTAACCAGAAGGCTTCATTCTGCAGTGTGGGCAATTTGGTCTGGGGCCAAGAGTGGGCCAGTTAGCAGGGATAAAAGCCAAAAGGGTTAAAGTCCAGCGTAAGGAGTGATCAGTGTTTATGAAGAAGGAAATTTGTTTTTAAATTTTTTTTTTTTTTAGACGGAGTCTTGCTGTGTCGCCCAGGCTGGAGTGCAGTGGTGCAATCTTGGCTCACTGCAAGCTCCACCTCCCGGGTTATGCCATTCTTCTGCCTCAGCCTCCCGAGTAGTTGCACTACAGGCACCCGCCACCTCACCTGGCTAATTTTTTGTATTTTTAGTAGAGACTGGGTTTCACCGTGTTAGCCAGGATGGTCTCCATCTCCTGACCTCATGATCCACCCGCCTCGGCCTCCCAAAGTGCTGGGATTACAGGCGTGAGCCACCGCGCCTGGCCGAAGAAGGAAAATGTAAAATGTTCCATTTGACCCAGGCTATTGCACTTTTGCTCAGGGCCTGAGATAAAAAGGTGGATTCAAGTTCATCTGTGGGGCATGGTATGGTATTAATATCAGACCACTGGATCATCTTCTCTTTGCTTGCACCTTGAAGTCACTTTCTCTTTCTGGTGGCCAGGGCCTGGCAGGAAGAGAGAAAGGCTCATGGGAGCCCTTAGAGAGCCTTGCTTTGTCATTTTGCCATATTGGAGACTCCCTTTCCTTAAGGTCTTCCCTGTGGTGGTTGACAGGAAATTGATTGACACCCCTCTGCTGTCTGGGTATGGGGTCCTTCCTTTTGAGTGAACAGGTTTGCCTCTCCCACAGAGGGTGAGGCAAGTGACCAGAGAGGATAACTCATGTTGAAATTTGTCCTAAATCTCAGGTCCCACTAATTTGGCTCAGCAGAGCTTTTGAAGTAGTTCAATTTTTCATTTGATAATTCTTAAACATAAGAATTTTCTTAAACATAAGAATTCCTGCTATCACGCATGATTAGCAGGAAAAAAGTTCAGCCATCCTTTCAAGCGATCCCATCTCTACTTTCTGCTTAAGAGTATATCTATCTGTGAAGATCGTGTAAAGTGTAGTGGAAGCTATAGGTTGACAGAACTCAAACTCTCTTTCCACTGTTATTTATAGCAGAAGCATCCACATTGAGTGTGTTTATGTAGTATATGAAAAGACATGGAACATGCTGTGAGGAGCTTCTGTTTTCATGTTAGACCAACCCATGTCTGAGGCACTGAGCTAAATACCTTATTTTCCTTCAGATTTAATGTGGAGATTTAGGAAAGTAAGAGGGGAGAAGTATTGAGCAATTGATTCTGTGTGTATTTATTTATCTGGGTTAAGAGAGGACTGGCCGGGGAGTCAGTGCAGATGGTCCACCTGGGGGTAAACTGAGTATCTCCACCAACCACCACCATTACAATTACAGCTACTGATATTTGAGTATCTATCATGTAACAGACACAACTGTAAACATTCTTCACATAGGACCCATTTATTCAGCACATATTTGAGTATCAATTGTGTGCTTGCAGTCATCAGGAAAAAAGGCTCTCACAGAATCTGTACTCCAGTGTTTGGGGTGGGGGTGGGGGGCAGTGGAGTTGGAGAGAGACAGATGACAATGATTAAGTATTGTCTTCTAATGTACTCCAGCAGCGCTAAGGAAAAAAGACAAAGTGCTTTGTCTCAATGACAATTCTCAGTAATCCTATAAGGTAGGTACAGTCATCCCAGAGACCTTAGGAGCTCCAGATGAGCTTCCTGAGCCCCTCCATCCCACTCCTTTGGGATCCAGTTTCTTTCTCTGTTATGTGAAGGGCTAGCATTATATGGTTTATGATTCCAGTACAGGAACCCTCTCCTCTGCAACACACACACACACACACACACACACACATATGCACACATGCATATGCACACATACACACACACATTGTAGGGAGTTAACAAAGGCAATGAAGGGAGTGAGTGGACCCCATAATTCTGACAGGAGCTCCTAGGAAATGTGCAAGTGCTGGTGTTGAACACAGGCCTAGCCTGAGGCCTGCCAAGGCTATTTTTGTTGAACCAAATGTTTCTTCCCTTTTACCTTCATTGTAAATATTTCCGATTTTCTGCCCCAAAACAATAAAAAGAATGAACATCCATCCTAAGAGTGTACAAATATATGCACATTTCCAGACTTAAAATCCTTAGATGGTAATAAGAGACTCAGATAACACAGCTAAAAACACATTTTTCAGTTAAATTAAGCCAGTGTTTGAGTGTTCTTATTATAAAGGATTAGATGCACACATGTGCATGTGTCTGTTTAAGGGGAGTACCGATGTAGTCTGGCTACCTTTCCCTCTCTCTCTGGGCTGCCTGCCATTGTTCCTTGGCCTTTGCTCCCTGAGGACCTGTTTCGCATCTTTGGCTCCAGAGTAAGCAACCAAAAGTAGTTCTGGGTCCATTAGCACCACTAGAAAGTCTTAGTTTCGATACTTTCTCCCCTGCACATTCTTCCTTTGAGCCATGCATGGGTAACTCACTACAACATGTGTTCTATGCCAAGGTTTTATACAAAATGTGAATGTTAGAAGCTGCCCCTGTTACAAACACAAACGGCGGCATCCAGATATCTTAAACTGGACAGTGAGACCCAAGGCCTGCTGATCAGATTGATTGACTGTCTTGAGAGCTGAGATGGTTACTTTGCAGTGGTTGGAAGAACAACTACACCGTGGTGTGGACTTCAAAGTAGTTTGATGATCAATATCAGCAAGGAGATAATTCAGTAGTCAGCAGGTGAAAGGAGAAAGAACATGTCTTTGTGCTCAGTTAGCAAGGGTCATAGAAGATTGCCCAGTTCTGACTGGCTGGGCAACTTAGCCAAAGCAAAAGGCTTTCTATTCACTTAGGAAAGCCAGAAGATCTCCACATTGAGCTACATTTGTGCCTTTTACGTCTTGTAGTAAGTAGGTGCCTATTCTTTGTTTAATCCTCTTAAACAAATCCCCTTAAATCCTGTCTTCTCTGCTTTTCTTACTGTGTGCATCTGCTTCCTGGTTCTTTTAAAATTGCTTCAGCTTAACCCACTTCCTGCCTTCTCAGAGATCTCCATTCACTATTCAGCAGACATTTTACTGAGCATGTACTGTATGCCAGGCACTGTCCTAAGGGCACGGAGATCAACAAGACAGATACTATCATGGTCCTTGGGAAACTTTTGTTCTCAAGGCCAAAATCAGCTCTGACATAGCCCATCCAAGGACCAGCATTTGGAAACTACTGTATTTAGGTTATTTCCAAGTTTACTTTTCTCAAGTAAAAATAAGCAATATCCCTTTGAGATCTTTATAGAGAAAGCACGAAAGAGCTTCATGTCGCAAACCACCAAGCCAAGGGCAAGGCAATTCTTATTTCACTTCACTTCAAATATTCATCTTGGGCCTAGAAAACCATGTCAAGGTGTTATGTGCCTCTTTTTGGTCTTGCCCTTGGCTTAGTGGTCCTGAATGTGAATGCGGAGTATCTCCTGTCCCTCCTAGATCCTGGAAATAACCACCCATAAGCCTTCGCCTGCAGAGCCCAGGCAGCAGTCATCTCTTGTGCCAAGTCCCCTGCAGTCATCCCTGCTGCAAGAGACCTCACTTGCACAGTGACAGGCTTAGCTGCATGCTTGGACACTTCTCAGCCATTGCTCTGTACTGGTGTCTGTTCTTGGGCTTATGCCTAGCTGCTCCATTAGATTATAAACCTATTGAGGGCAGCTGCCCAATAGACCTTGTACCTAGCTGATACTTAATAGTATTTGTGCCTTGATGGAGTAGATGTAATATACTTCCGTTCTTGAGATATTTGCTAGACAGGCATGTCACTTATTTCTTTGAGTCACTGCTAGAGGGATGTTAAGATCTTCCACATCCCCTTTTCTTCTGTGCTGATGGATATTCTTAGAGTACTTACCAAGAGTTTTCTAATCTGTAGGCCTACAGAGTTGCAATGATTGGATTTTTAAAAATTACATACTTAATATGAAGAAATTTTCAAGCAAGTAAGCATCCAGACACTGAAGCGTACACAATGCTCTTGCCAAAAGGACAAAGATGATGTGAGATAGGGTTCCCTACTAAGAAATATTCTCAATTAGAAGCATGCTCAAATCCATCCTAAGGATAATGTCACACTTTGAAATTTGGTGACTGAAAGACGCTGCCATCACTGGATACATCCTTGGATAATAAACTGTGATGTGAGTTAGATAAAGAATGTTGATGAATTGCTGTTTCTAATGATTTTTGCTTTACTCATAGGGGTCAAGCCTTGGTCAAATATCATGGAAATCCTGGAGGAAAAAGATGGAGTTGATACGGAGCTACTGGTTTATGCAATGACTTTGGTGAACAAGGTTGGTTGACTATGTTATGGGTTGAATTGCGTCACCTAAAAAGATATGTTAAAGCCCTGACCCCTGGTATCTGTGCTTGTGGGCTTATTTGGAAATAGTGTCGTAGCAGATATAATCATTGGTTGTGAGGGTGGGCTCTGATGCAGCATGACTGTGTTCTTATAAGAGGAAAAGAAACACAGAGGGAAGACGATGTGAACATGCAAAGAAGACAGCCACAAGAGGACAGGCAGAGGTCAGAATAATGCATCTACAAGCCAGGGAACGCCACAGATTGTTGGCTGCCAATTGAGGATGAGGCAAAGACAGACTTCCTGTAGAGCCTTCAGGGAAAGCATGGCCCTGCTGACACCTTAATATCAGACTTCTAGTCTTTCAAACTGAGACAGAATAAGTTTCTGTTATTTTAAGCCACCTAGTTTGTGGTACTTTCTTATAGTAGCCATAGGGAACTAATACATTGTGAAAATCTAAAATTTTCCCTCTGAATAAGAGCCACACCATGTGGACACCCATCACAGTGGCTGGAACCACAGCTGCAGTGTGCAGTACGGGAGAAAATCCTTTATGCGACACGTGGAGTGGATGCGTGCAGGTGTGCGTGCTTGTGAAGGCCTGTGGGTGCCTGCGTGTGTTCATGCTTTGGTCTTTTCTAGTAAATCCAGGAAAGTGACAGTGAGAATTTTATGACTGCTTTTCCTATCAAGTTGGCCCCTTAAAATAATAATAATAATAATATATTATTATTATTATTTGAGGCAGAGTCTCACTCTGTTGCCCAGGCTGGAGTGCAGTGGCACGATCTCGGCTCACTGCAGCCTCCACCTCCCAGGTTCAAGAGATCCTCCTGCCTTAGCCCCTCTAGTAGCTGGGATTACAGGCACGTGCCACCATGCCTGGCTAATTTTTGTATTTTTAGTAGAGTCGGGGTTTAACCATGTTGGCGAGGCTGGTCTTGAACTCTTGACTGCATGTGGTCCACCCGTTTCGGCCTCCCAAAGTGCTGGGATTACAGGCGTGAGCCACTGTGCCTGGCCAAAATTATTTTTTAAAATCATTTTTCCTTGAGGGAATATAAATTATGAAGTTTTACTCTAAGAAAATTGTTCACATGTCAGGAAGACACGAGGTGCACGTGTTCCACTGCATATTGAAGTTGGACTCTTGGGCTGAGATAAGGAATCCTGGGGGTAGGTCCCACTTGTCTCATGTGATGGTGACCACACCTCTTGCCGTCATTCCTCCTGTTGCGTCCCTCCCTGATCACCACCTTGTAGGGCAGTCTTGGTCCTTGGTGCTCTTCCTCAGAGGTGCTGCTCTGAAACAAGGGGGCCCATGCTGACCCAGAACAGGCTCAGTCTCAGGTCTGGAGTTTCTCCATTTGGATCGACATGCCTTAGAGCACAGGCACCTCACCAGCCACCCCATGGGCCTTCCTTGTACTCTCCTTACACGCTCATGCTGGGTGTGAGCCTGCAGGACCATCTGCAGTGATGGTTAGGGCTTCAGAAAGATCCAGAGTCCATTCCTGAAATACAGCTGGAGAAACATTTTCCCTGATGAACTGGGGATAAGTTTGTAGAAAGCAGTATAATTATGAAGAGCACCTTCTCCTACTAGAGAGTAAAATGTGCAGACTCTGAGGATTACAACAATGTAGTGTGGCCCCTTCCTCAGCAGACAGATGATTGGTGCAGAGGAGCTCTGAAACAGACCTCAGTGTATAGAACAACTCACTGTACAGTTAGTTAACATTGGTGGGGATGGGTTAGGTACTGATTGGAGAGGTGTTGTTAAATGGAAGTAAACAAAAACATACTTTAACCATACACCACAGTAAGCCCCAAGGAGCTTAAAGCATTTAATGGAACATAGCAAACTGTAGGAAGAAAAAAAAAAGAGAGAGAGATGAAGAGTAATTAGTCTGTGGTTGGTAACGTTTATTTTAAAAATAAAACCAGTGAAACAGGTTCCAGAGGAAGAGATTTAACTATTTTACTGCATAAAATTTTAAAAGATCTTATTTACAAAATGAAAATCACAAATTATAACTAAATGCAAATGACAAACTAGGAAATTGTTTACAAAAAGAAAGGTAGAAAATGATATTATCCTAAATATATTATGAACTCAGTAGAAAAATGAAAGACATTAAACCAACTAAGAACAAAAGAAATACATATGAAAACAACAAGACATGTTTCCCAGGTCACATTGGCAATGATTGCCTTTTAATGAAGTATCATTTCTTGATGAACACCAGGAAACTCCTATAACCCTGGTGGGAAATGGGCACAACTTTTCTGAAGCATAATCCTAAGAATTCTGCTTTTATTTTCAAATCTTTTTTGTGAGCTCATTTTACCATTTGATTTGAAGCAATTTTCTGTTGGTTTCTAAGGATTAAAGTCATCTATTTCCTGTCTTTTTTAGTCACTGCCATTGTTTTGGAAAACACCGAATTCAGCAAAAATGGAATTTTCACACTGCCACAGTGTTCCCCATTGTAACATTACCTATTTTATTGATAAGGCCATTCCCAGCTATTCTTATGATCATAGCAGTACCCACACAATGTGGTACTTTGTTGCTAATCACTGGCAGAGACCCAGTGCCTGTCACCCTCTGTTTGGCATTCTGTGGCATTTGATGTCCAGGAATCCCTCACTTACTCTTTCTCTTCTGGCAGTTCTTTCTCATCCTTTGTTAGTTCTGGCCAAGGAGACATCCAGAAAGATCCTTGAGGTCATTCATTCAAATGTAATCCTTTCCTTAACTCATTTATGCCTAGTGTTCCGTTATTGGAACGCTAAGCTTGTGTGAGTTATTTATATCCTGCTTCTCAAGGTCATCACCAAGGTATAATTTTTCACACACACACACAAAAAATTTGCAACCTCCGGCATAAATGCGTTAAACAAGTCATGCCAGGTTTGTTTTGTTTTGTTGTATTGTAGTAATGCATGTTGCCCAATGAGTAAACTCCTCTGAGATACCAAACAAAATAACAAATTAAAATGTTAATCTGGGTCTGGAAAACATTCAGACTGTGAAATCTGGGAAATTATATTGCAAGTTGGGTGGTTTCTAAGTATTGATATCAACAAAATAAAGGCCCCTAATAACATGGAATTTTTAAAAATGGACATTTCCATGACAAACAAAACAATGACACTAAGTCCTATCCTGGTAACTGTTCTAAAACTGATTGCCTTATAAAATAGGAGGAAGCACACTGGGGTGGGAGGTACAATGAGTAACAAGAGGGGTTACCGTGAGGCTGGCTTAGGGTGTTCAGGGAAAGCAGGAAGCCATGGGGAGAGGAGTTGTTCAGTGGGGCTAGGGGATAACTAACCTGGATGGTACATGCTGAGTAGTTGCCTTTGTTTTTACATTTACTTTTATTGTTTTAAAATTATTGTCTTAGTCCATTTTGTGTTGCTGTAACTGAATACCACAGACTGGGTAATTTATAAAGAAATCGATTTCTCACAGTTTTGGAGGCTGGGAGGTTCAATATCAAAGTATCAAGGTACTGGCATCTTGTGAGGACCTTTTTGCCATGCCATCCATGGTAGAGGGCAAGGGGGTTGTAGGGGAAGAGAGGAGAAGGGGGTGAAACTTACGCTCTGTTGGGAACCTATTCCTTCAGTAAGTAACCCACTCCTGAGATAATGGCATTCATCCGATTTACCTCCTTTCAACACTGTTGCTTTGGGGATTATGTTTCTAACGCATGAACTTTGGGGGGCATATTAAAACCATAGCATTCTGCCCCCGTCCCCAAAATTCATGTCTTCCTCATGTGCAAGATATATCCATTCCATCCCATTAGCCCCAAAGTCTTAATGAATTCCAGTACAGACTCAAAGTCCCAAATCCAGAGTCTCATCTGAATCAGGTATAGGTAAGACTCAAGGCACGATTCATCCTGAGGCAAATTTCCCTTTAGCTGTGAGTCTGAAATCAAACAAGTTACCTACTTCCAAAATACGTTGGAACTGGCATAGATGTTCACATTCCAAAAGGCAGAAATAGGCAAGAAGGAAGGGATAACTAGTTCCAAGTCCAAAGCCCAAGAGAGGAAAAAACAATATTAAATCTTAAGACACCAGAATAATCTATTTTGACTCCATGTCCCACATCCTGGGCACACTGGGGTTGGGGTTGGGCCCACAAGGCCTCAGGCAACCCCATCCCTATGGCTTTGCTGGGCTCAGCCCACGCTTCAGCTCTCCTGGGTTGGAGCTTATGCCTACAGCTTTCCCGGGCTGGATTGCACACTGGTAGCTCTACAGTTCTGGGGTCTTGGGGGCTGCCTCGCTCCCGTGGCTCCACTAGGCATTGCCCTAGTAGGGACTCTCTACAGTGGCTTCACCCTGTGACAAATCTCTTCCTGGGACCCTAGGCTGTCCATAACCTTCTTTTAGATCTAGGTTGAGGTCACCATGGCTCCACAGCTCTTGTATTTTCCACACCTGCAGAATTAGTACCATGTATTTTATGGCTTGTACCTTCCAGAGCAGCAAGGCCTGCTTGAGTCACAGCTGGGGTGGCCAAAAAATCTTGCACCAGAATTCTGGGAGCAGGATCCTGAGTGGCCCTGAGCAGTGAATGCTGAGGTACCGCTGGTGCCTGTCCAGAAACCTTGCCCTCAAGGTCCTAGCTTGCTTAGAAGGTCTTTGAAATGCCTTTGGAGTTTTTCTCCCATCATCTTGGTGAATAACGCTGGCTCCCTTCTATCCATACTATAATCCTTTTAGCAAATGGTCACTTGGTCATGCCTTTGGTTTGCTTTCCAAAAGATGCTTTTTTACTCTTTACATGGCCAAGCTGTGACTTTTTCAAATTTTTCTACTCTACTTTCCTTTTAATAAACTCCATCTTTATATCACTTCTATCCTCTTGCATCTTCCTATAAGCAGTTAAGAGTAACCATACAACTCCTTCAATATTTTGCTTAGAATTTTTTTTCACCTGATATCCTAGTTCATTGCTCTTAAATTCTGACTTTCATTAGAGCCCTAGGACATTCACATATTTCAGCCAAGTTCTTGCCACTTTAAAACAAAGATGGTTTTTATTCTGGTTTCTAATACCTTGATTCTCGTTTCCATCTGAGACCTCTTCAGAATTGGCTTTACCATTTGTATTTCTACCAACCACTTCAGCAATCTCTAAGAAGGCTCTGACTTTTCCTACAACTATTCTCTTCTTCTGAGCTCCCACCAGAGTCAACCAGATAATGCTCTAGTCAATCTAGGCTTTTTCTAGCTTGCTTCTCCAAATTTTTCCAGCCTCTACCTGTTACCCAATTCCAAAGCTGCTTTCACGTTTTCAGTTATTTGTTATAGCAACAGCCCACTTCTCTGTATCAATTTTATGTCTTTGTTTTGTGTTGCTATAACAGAATACCACAGGCTGGGTAATTTATAAAGGAAATAAATTTATTACTCACAGTTCTTGAGGCTGGGAGTCCAATATCAAGATGCTGGCATCTGGCCAGGCCCTTCTTTTCTGTGCTATCCCGTAGTGGGATACAGAGGGTGAGGGAGGTTGTAGGGAAGATAAGATGGTTGAACTCATCCATTTACCAGGAAACTACTCCTACAATAATTAACCCAGTCCTGAGATAACAGAACTAATCCATTCATTACCTAATCACTGCTTAAAGGTTCTCCCTTCCGACACTGCTGCATTGGGGTTTAAGTTTCCAACACATGAACTTTGGGTGGGGGGCACATTCAAACCATAACAATGCACCTTCTAGAATATAGCTATATGAGTTTTAACACGTACATGGAGATGGATCACCTTCACAATTAGAATACAGACTAATAATAACATAGTATTCCCCCATGTTATCCTTTTATACTGACACTCTGAGCTCCTATATATAATCCTGAGAAACCACTGATTTATTCTCTGATCACTGTAATTTTGTCTTTTCAAGAATGTCAGATGGAATCATAAAGTAAGTAACCCTTTGAGGCTGGCTTCTGTCAGTATAATGCCTTTTGAGATTAATCTTTTATTGCATATATTAATATATGCAATGTATTAATTAACGCCTTTCCACTGCTGTGTAGTATTCCTTGTAGAGATGCATATGTGCTTACCCATTCACCTGTTGAAGGAGATTTGTGTGTTTATAGCTTTTGGCTTCCACAGATAGAGCTGCTATGAACATTCATGTACTGGCTTTGCCACAATGGTTTTATCCTACAAGAAAGACTTGGTGCATTCAGTGAAAACCCGGGGAGGGGGAAGAATGTCCTTTAGGACAGAATTTACCCCTCTGAGAGAGATTTGTAAAGATTTACTTGTCACAGGCCTTGTCAAGACAAAGTCTAAGAAAAAAACAGGAGGAGGGATACCAAGTGTCAGGCAGCTATGCTCGGCACCTTTAGTGTCTGAGGGTGAAGGCATCAGGAAACATTTACCTTGCAGACTTTTCTGGGGAAGCTGCCATTTTTGTCAGAGTTGGACAACTTAGCAGCAGAGGCTGCAGGGTGGAAATGGGAGGGGAGGCCCAGGGACAGGTGGAAGTGTGGTAGAATTTGATGAGCCTATTAGAGAATCAGCCAAAAAAAAAAAAAAAGATGAATTTTTAAAAAGATGTATAGCACCCTCTTGCACAGCTGGAAAAAGAAGCTGCATTTGTGAGTGGCAGAAGGCCATCATTTCCCCCGCAGCCTGCATAAAAGGTGATAGTACACAGGCTTGGCTCAAGCCCATATTTTCACTGCGGAAATCACAAATGACCTGCTGATACCCTCAGTTCAGGGCCTATTACTGAGCAAGGGGCAAGAGTTTCCTGAGTCTTTTTAGTTCTTTTTTTTTTTTTTTTTTTGAGACAGAGTCTTGATCTGTCCCCCAGGCTGGAGTGCAGTGACATGATCTTGGCTCACTGCAATCTCCGTCTCCCGGGTTCAAGTGATTCTTGTGCCTCAGCCTCCCAAGTAGCTGGGATTACAAGCATGTGCCACCACATCCTGCTAAATTGTTGTATTTTTAGTAGAGACTGGGTTTCGCCATGTTGGCCAGGCTGGTCTTCAGCTCCTAGCCTCAAGTGATCCACCTGCCTCAACCCCCCAGAAGTGCTGGAGTTACAGGTATGAGCCACTGTGCCTGGCCCCTGCTTACTTCTATAGTTCTAATTTTTAAATTATTTACTAGTGATTCCCTCACCCTTTATGGTTGGACTTGCTAAAGCAATGGGGATTAGGTTTAGCAGTTTAACCTCCTGGAAACTTCTGAGTGAAAGAACCTCAGTTGACTCCCAGAAAGGTGAAAGGGGAAGAAGAAGGTGGGGGAACGAGGTGAAGAGACTACCAGCGGCCTCTCTCTGTGCCTGGGGCTGGCCCCCACGCTGCTGTGTAGGAAGTTTTAATTCTGATGCTAGATGTCCCTTCACCTGCATTCCTCAGGCTGTGCATTTTGCAGAGTCAGCTGGCAGTTAGGGCATCTCTAATTGTTCACCCTGCCTGGGCCTGGTATTGTCATTTCCCTCTCATCTTTTAATAAGTTCTAGAGTTTTCACTAAAAGCAAAGGATGATAGGATTCTTTGAATGATGTGCAATTTTTCAATCAATGTTGGAAGCAGAAGGCAGCCCTGATGACCGTTATTGCCTGTCAGTGCGATGTGGTTAGCCTGGTTCCTGTAGACACTGGTGTGTGCTGTCATACGTGGCGTGGCGGCCCAAGTGTGAACACCTATTTATGATGGCTTCAGATTCACAGCTTCCTGCCTTGTGTCCTTATTGGGGCCTTGAATAATTAGGCTATCACATCACAATTAGTTTTCATTAGTTTCTGATCTCAATAGCAGTGACTGGTGTCCTCTTTGCTCAGCTTAAAAAGGAAAATGCCATTATTCGAGTTATGAATAGAGGCCTTCTTTCCAACATTGATAGCCCCAAGATAGAAGTGTTAGAGAAGCTGGTGCTATGAAATGATCTTTACAGAAGTGTTGGTCTTATTCCTTCCTAGGCAAGTTATCATGTTTAGAATAATTTTGGAATGTGTGTCTTGTTCTTAGAAATGCAAAGATAGTGAAGTAAGTAGGGACTAAAGGCTGAGACTGGAATGGCAGCTCTGAGCCCAGGCTTTTATCCCAGTGTCTTCAGTCACTTCCTGTTGCCTCAGGCGTTTATCCTTCTCTCCCTCCTGTATAAGATAAAGGGCTTGCAGTAAATCTCAGGCTCCTTCCATCTGTGAGCCAGCGCCTTGTCTCAGATACCCTCCTTCTCTTAAGAGAGGTAGAATTCAAAGAGAAGTCAGCTTTTTCTTTCTTGGTTCTCTTTTTGTCTCTTAATTGCTGCCTTGAAATTTCTCATGTTTTTCTAAATTTCATAGACCACGGGGAGGCCCTATTGAATTTAAATACAGTTTAATAAAATTAAATTGTTACAACTCCAGTTGTTGGTGTATGGATCTTAACAGGAGTTTCTAATTACAAAGTAGGTTAGTTTTCTATTGCCACGTAACAAATTACTGCAAACTTAGCAGCTTCAGACAACATCCATGTATCATCTCACAGCTTCCGTGGGGCAGGGAGTCCAGGCATGGCCTTAGTAGGTCCTCTGCCCAGGGTCTCACAAGGCCGCAGCCGAGGTGTCGCCCAGGACTGAAGTCTCATCTGAGACTTGGGGTCCTCTTCCAGGCCTATGTAGTTGGCAGAATTCATTTCCTTGCTTCTGTGAAAGTTGTGGTTGCTCCTGCCTCGAGGCCAGTGGGATAATCTCTTTCCAGTCCAGCTCAGAGAAGAGCTAAGCCTTCTTTTAAAGGGCCTACCTGATTATCACCTAGGAGAGTCACCCCTTCGATTAACTCAAAATCAACTGCTTTTGGACCTTCATTACATCTGCAAAATCCCCTCACCTTTGCCACCTAATGTAACCTAATCATGGGAGTGCCCCCCTCTCATGGGAGTGCCCAGCCCACACTCAAGCCAAGGAGATTATGTAGCACTTGTACACCAGAGGGGAGAATATTGGGGTTCATTCTGCCTGCCACACTGAAGAGGCTTTTGCTCAAATAAATTTGTCATCTGTCTGGATTGATTAGTGGCCATGATTATAACAATATGCCTGGATTAGGCATTGGAAAATGCCCTGAGAGCCTCAAGGCAGTCTTCTATGGTGTCTCTGTAGCTGGTTCTTCTCTTCTTCCAGACGTTATCAGGACTACCAGACCAAGACACCTTCTACGACGTCGTGGACTGCCTGGAGGAGCTGGGCATCGCTGCTGTGTCCCAGAGGCACTTGAACAAGAAAGGGACTGACCTGGACTTAGTGGAGCAACTCAACATTTATGAGGTACCAGACCATGCCTTTTGTAAGGTATCGTACAGCTTTGGCAATTGTCAAAGGCTGAGATGGCGCCTACTTTAGACCACGCGTAAAGCGTATGAGCACCACCAGCTTATTAGAAACTCAGCATCGTAGGCTTCACCCCAGACCTACTGAATCAGAAACTCTGAGGGCCCAGCAGACCGTGTTATGACAAGCCTTCTAGGAGAGTCCGATGCATATTCAAGCTCAAGAACCCTTGATATAGGGGAAATTGGTTAGCTATTTTCCTTTAAAGAACATGCCGTTTGTCAGCGGCACCTTCACTCAAGGAGACGGGGAGAGAAAGAGATAGAGACAGAAATCACATTTCTTATACCTGAGTGGGGTGGAACTTCAGGCAGGGCCAGATACATGATTTGTAGCAACCAATGCAAAACGAAAATGAAGGACCATTTATGGAACACTCGAGCAAAAGTGCTGTTAAAGATACCGAAACAACTCTTCACTTTCTTCTGTGGTTTCTCCCACCTTGTTATGGTGATTTTCTAATTCGGTATGTAATTGTCGTAAGGAAAGAAAAATTAAAAATTAAAATTTAAAATTATTACCATGAATTTTACCGTTCATCTTTATATTATGAAGTGTCAGTTTAGAATGCAAATATAAGAGCCTTTAACTGGTAGGCAGAATCAGCCAAATTACCTAAATCATATTTTGTAGCTCCCATATGCACGTGTATTTTGTTCTTACCAAAACAGCAGAAACAGTACGAAACTGACTGCACTGTTTTTACATCACTTCTTGGGGTGTGTGCATTCTACCAACACTCTGCCTTTAACTTACTAAAGAGTAAGAAAGGGCTGAAAGAAAAAGGATCTTGGAGCTGCCCTATCTTTTCCTTTCTTTATGTTGTCATTTCAGCATAAGTTGTTGTCTAACATGGGAAGGTAACAGGGTAAGAAAGGATATGAGAGGCTCCATGGGTTGTCTTCTGTCTGCACTCAAATCCATCTTGAAGGGAAACATGGCCCCCAGGGCTGTCAGTGCCCCTGCCTGCCCAGTTGTAGGTGTAACATACTTACCTTGTACTCACTTCCAGTCCCGCAGAACTCCTGCCTATCACCAGTCTACCAGAATCTGTGCACATGAGCAGCAAGGAATGGCAGACATGCATGTTGTACCTCTCTCCTCTGCTGGTGCAACAGCACAGGTCACTCACCCGTGACGCCGGTTCTGCTTTGGGCTACATATCAGGGCTTCGGACCCTGTTGACTTGAGTTCAGACTGTTCCCTGTGGGTTAATTTTAGGTCAAATGTCCTCACGGTATTGAAAGTACTTAACTATGAGAGTGTTGAAATGACACTCTTTCTTGCTGATCCTCATCATCCCAGTGTCCTGCCATGGCCAGTTAGGGGCAGATCGGAAGATATGTTTTCTCTTGGGTGGTATGACCTCAACCAGGAAACTGAATTCCTCTAGGCCCAAACTTAAAGAATACAATGACCCAGGCAATCCCTGAGGACATTCCACCAGTGGCATTCTGTGTGTCTGTCATTGCAAGAGCCTTTGGGGCCTGTATAACCTTCCACCTCTGGTTGGTTGGTTGTTGGTTGTTTTTTGAGACAGAGTCTCTCTCTGTTGCCCAGGCTAGAGTGTGGTGGCGCGATCTCGGCTCACTGCAACCTCTGCCTCCTGGGTTCAAATGATTCTCCAGCCTCAGCTTTCCCAGTAGCTGGGATTACAAGTGTCCACCATCATGACCAGCTAATTTTTATATTTTAGTAGAGACAGGGTTTCACCATATGGGCCCGATTAGTCTTGAACTACTGACCTCAAGCAATCCACTTGCCTCAGCCTCCCAAAGTGCTGGGATTACAAGTGTGAGCCACTGTGCCTGACCCTGGTTGTTTTTTCGTTTTGTTTTGCCCTCCACCCATCCTTCACATTCCACAAAATTCACCATTTTAAAGTGTACAATTTAATGGTTTTTAGCATATTCACAAGGTTGTACAATCATCACCACTATCATATTTCAGATTGCTTTTGTCACTCCCAAAAGAAACCCCCACACCCATTAGCAGACACTCTACATTCTTCCCTGTCCCCCATGGCCCCAAACCGGTAATCTACTTTCTCTCTCTATGGATTTACCTGTTTTGGACATTTCAGACAAATGGATCCATACAAAATGTGGTCTTTGTGGCTAGCTTTCACTTAGCGTGTTTTCAAGGTTCACCTACGTTTGCAGAATCACTACTTTGTTCATAGTTGTGCTGACAGTATTCTATTATATGGATACACCATATTTTGTTTATCCATTTATCAGTTAGTGAATACTTGAGTTATTTCTACCTTTTGGCTATTATGAATAATGCTGTTGTGAACATTTGTGTTGAATTGAAGTTTGTGTACATACGTTTTCAGTTCTCTTGGGTTTATACCTAGAAGTGAAATTGCTGGTCATATGGTAACTATCTTTAACTGATTGAGGAATTGCTGGATTGGTTTCTAAAATGGCTGTCCCATTTTATATTCCTACCAGCACTGTATAAGGATTCCAGTTACTCCACACCTTTGTCAACGCTTATTATTGTCCACCATTTTTATTATAGCCAGCTAGTAGGTGTGAAGTGGTATCTTACTGTGGTTTTGACTTGCATTTCCCTGTTGACTAATGATGTTTAGCCTCTTTCTAAGTGCATATTGGCTGTCTGTATAGTTTCTGTGGAGAAATATTTATTCCGATCCTTTGCTCATTTTTTAATTGATTTTTTTTTTTTTTTTTTTGAGATGGAGCTTTTTCTCTTGTTGCCCAGACTGGAGTGCAATGATGCAATCTCGGCTCACCGCAACCTCCACCTCCCAGGTTCAAGCGATTCCCCTGCCTCAGCCCCCTGAGTAGCTGGGATTACAGGCATGTGCCACCACGCCCAGCTAATTTTGTGTTTTTGGTAGAGATGGGGTTTCTCCATGTTGGTCAGGCTGGTCTCAAACTCCCGACCTCAGGTGATCCACCTGCCTTGGCCTCCCAAAGTGTTGGGATTAAGGGCATGAGCCACCGCGCCCAGCCTTGATTTTTTTATTGTTGAGTTTTAGGAATTATTTCTATATTCTGGATACTAGACCCTTATCAGATATATAATTTGAAAATATTTTCTGTCATTCTATGGGTTGTATTTTTCCACTTCTGATATAACTGATCAGTCTTATTAATAGTAATACATTTAAAAAATATTTCCTTTTTCCACTTACAAAGATAATATATACTCATTGATGAAAATTTGGAAAATAACAAAAAGCATTTTTGGTATATGAAAAAGCATAAGAGAAAAAAAAATCACCCATGATTTTATTACTAACCATTTTTAACATTTTGGTCTATTTTTCTGGTCTTTTTTGTATATGTGGGTGTGTGTTCATGATGAGGGACATAGTAGTCTACATATAGTGTTGCATGTTGAATCTTATTAGCAAACATGTTGGAAACATTTTCCCTTGTCATTACATGTTTAAGAATTTAATGTTTTAGTACAATATTCTATCTGTGTGTATACCATAATATATATAACTAGTCCCTATTTTTTCAGATTTAGATTATTTTCAAAGTTTTCACAATTACAAATGCTGTTATGAGGAAGATATTCATTCATAAATTTTTCTGCACCGCTAGATCTCTAGGGAAGATATTTTCCATTTCCTTATGGTCTTCACTGGATAGAAATGGAGAGAGTGATGTATAACTCACTATTTTCTATAAGTTACTGTCATAATAAGTGACGAGTTGAGGAATAGAACAGAATTATCTTTATATGATCTTGGGAGAGAAGAAACTGGGCCCAACATATTTGCTGGCAGCACTTGAAGCTGCCAACAGCCACCAGCTGGCCAGCTCTTTGTGCCCTGCTCTGGGCATCTTCTCTTCCAGCCCTGCCTCACTCCCTCAGTTTTTTATTGTTACTGACCTGTGGCCCTGGGAGGCCAGTAGGTGACAAAGGAGTATGTTCTCATGGCTCCTAAGATACAAGATGGAGAATAAAGTAAGCATACTAAAGATGGAAGAGGAAGAGAGCTCAAGAGAGTTGGTTTAAATAAAGGTAGAAGATGGACTTTTTCCAGCACAGATATTTCCTTCTCTTAGCCCCCTCACCACCACGATCGGAACTCCTTCCATCTCTTAGATTCTGTTCAGCCAGGGGCTCAGATGACCACAGATTTGGATTCCATAGGGTCACTGTATATTCAGAGGCCAGCGTGATGCGGATGAATTGCCCATCAGTGAACAAACTGGGAGAGAGTAGTGAAGAATAACCTTGAGACCAACTCCAGGAATCTAAAAACTATCCTCTGCTTCAGGGCACATTTTCTCTCCAGCCTACCTGCCTCTTAAGCCACCTCCTCAACTTCTTTCCCTTCATGCCAGACTTTGAAGAAATTATACTGTGTTCACCATCTTTCTTTTGTCGAATTACATGTGCCTAATATTTGAGCATCAAGTGTATATCATTCACAAATGAAGCATATTTGTGTCATTTAAAGAGCAATAAAACAAATACCATGTACCAGCTTTAAGAACTAAAACATTACAACTCAGAAGTGTCCTGACAGCCCCTTCATTGTCATCCTACTACTCCTATCCCCAGTATTCTCTTGCTTTCTTTAAAAATAATTTAACCTGAAAACCACTTATTCTGTGAGCTAACATAATCATATTACTAAATCAGAATTGGCTAATCAGAGATCTTTCCCAGTTATCTGGCTGTACTAATAATTTCAAGAATATAGCCTATTGAGGTGCAGATGGATCAGAGAGAGGTCTGGGACATCCCTTGTGACTCCCCAGGTCCTTTTTTCATGATTCAGATGTGTGCTTTCTGACCCGGAACAACAGACAAAGTCTGTAAGTGAGGTTCACAAGGTCATCTCACCCAGCAAGGAGCATTTAGTTAGGAAACATCTCTACTTCATGCCCCAGAGAGTCATGGCTCACAAATCCATAATTCTGAGTTTATTTACTATAAGTAGTCCATAGCCAGGGACATCCTGCTAAGGGTATTCCAGAAATAAGAACTCTCAGCAAATATCTTTAATTTATTTGTTAGATAGTCTAGTTAATTCGCATATTTATGGTAGGTGAGGCAGGTCCTCACATGCTTGTGTCCTTTCCCCAGAAACATCTTTCTTGTAAGATGAGTGAAAGGATCATCAGCCAGATGCTTTAGCTCCTTCTTCTCAGTCTGCCCCTAAACAATGTATTATTGAATTTTGTCTGTTTTCAAGCTTTTTATAAATGGAATCGTATCTTTTGACTCTTTCTAGAATATGCCCTTTTGCTCAGCAGTTTTGAGACCTGTTCCATGTTGATATGTGGATAACAGCTTGTTCATTTTCACTGCTGACGAATGTATCACAATTTATTTATCTGCTCTGCTCTGAACAGATGTTAGGTGGTTTAAATTTTTGTTGCCTTGACAAACAATGCTACTACGAGAGTTCTTGCACTTCCCTGTGTGTGTGTGTGTGTGTGTGTGTGTGTGTGTGTGTGTGCGCAATAGTTAAGATGTTTAGGTATCAGTTTTATTCATGCTGCATCAAAATATTTAGAAGTTTTTCTTCCTTCTCTAAGCCCTGGAAATGTTTAAGTGACATTTCATATTCTGGTCTTTGATGGCTTATTAGAATTCTGTTGGGAAATTACGTGGGCCTGTGATGTTAAATATATATGTGTGTGGGGTGAGGACAGTGAGGGAAGATTTTTGGTAACTATATTTTTTTCTATGGAAACTGGTCTGTTTAAACTTCCTATTGTTACAGGATCAATTTTGCTAAATTACATTTCCTAAGAAATTATCCATTTCATCTGTATTTTAAAATTCCTTAGCAAAGGAATTTTTATTAGTCTGTTATGAATATTTTACATTTCTTCTCTTTTAGTAATCTTCCTTTTGTTATTTCTTACTTTGTGTTTGTGACTTCTCCTTTTCCCTCCAGATTAACTAATGGTTTGTCTATTTTGTTGATTTTCTTTCAAGCAATAATTCTGACTTTTATATGAATTGCACTGCTTTTCTGTTTTGTAACTCAATGTTTTGCTATTATCTTTATAAATTCCTTTTACTTTCTTTCAGTTTACCTTGTTATTTTTCTGGATTTTTGAGTTGAGTAATTGATTTCTTTTCATCTTTTAACCATCATTGCATTCTTGTAATACAATCCATTTGGTAATGATGTTTTTTGGTGTTTTTTTTTTTTTTTTGAGATGGAGTTTCACTCTTGCCCAGGCTGGAGTGCAAGGTGCGATCTTGGCTCACCACAACCTCCACCTCCCGGGTTCAAGTGATTCTCCTGCCTCAGCCTCCCGACTAGCTGGGATTACAGGTGTGCGCCACGATGCCTGGCTAATTTTGTATTTTTAGTAGAGACAGGGTTTCTCCATGTTGGTTGGGCTGGTCTGGAACTCCCAACCTCGGGTGATCCACCCTCCTCGGCCTCCCAAAGTACTAGGATTACAGGCATGAGCCACCGCACCTGGCCAATGATGTGTTCTTTTTAAAAAGGTGCTGTTGGAATTCTGGTTGGTACTAATTTATTGAAAATGTTTGCATTAGTATTCATAAGTAAAATTGGTGTGTAGCAGCTAGCTCCTCCCCACCCCATCCCTGCCACCTCCCCTTCCTCTTCCTTTGTTGTAAGCTGTGTTTGTCAGTTGGAGCATCACTGTTATAGTAGCATCATAAAAGAATTCCTGACCACTCCTGCACATTGCGCCTTGTTGCTGTGTGTCCAGATGTCTCTGGGGTATCTCTCTGATTGTTCCCCCTTAGTGTCCTCCCTGGATCCTCTGTTTCTGACCCCTCCCTTTCAGTGGTGTCCTTATCAGACCTCCTATCTGTCTGTGTTGTCTGTCTATATTCACCCTAGTGAAGTCAGCAGCCTTGGGGGCTCATCACTATCTTGACTCCATGCTTTCTTCTGGGACCCAAGGCTGCTTGCCTCTCTACCTTCCTTTTCCTCTGCCTGCTTGCCATCTTGTATTTCATTCATGTACTTGGAGACCACTATATGTGACATATTCTGCTAGGGCTGTAAATACAGAGATAAAATATCTGTACCTGCCCCCAAAGAACCTCCATTCTTTAGTCTAAGGCAAGCAGGTAGCTGATTCCCCTAGCAGAGGATGGTGCAGAGGACTTAGGACATGCCAAGGAAGCTCTGACTGTATCCGACATGACCACCTGAAAGCCACACATGAAATGCACCCAGCCCCCAAATGAACCCTTTATTTTTCTTCCACAACAAAAACAAAAATTCTGAACGGACTCTTCATGTCTCCACCTCTGCAAACAGTGGAGTCTCCCAAGTTACAAGCCTAGAGCTATACTGGACTCCTTTCTCTTTCCTGTGTCCCCTTATTTAGGAATTTGATTGCTGAAAACAGCACTTCTTCTCCATTCCTGTGATCATTTCCTTAGCTCTGGCCCTCATCGTTTCTTGCCTGAAGTATTGCACTATCTTCCTATTCATTTGCTTGTCTATTACTTTGTTCATTCCACAAAACTTCATTGAGCACCTGCTATGTGCCAGGCACTATTCTAGCCCTGGTGACCCAGCACATCAGACAAGACCACTGCCCTGAGGGGGCACATACTCTAATGAGGTGCAGACAGCGATCAAGAACGTGCGTAAGCAGAGGATCTGAGATCGCAAACATGTCTATGAAGAAAAGAGACGGTATGAGGTGGGGGCCAGAAAGAGAGGCAGCAGCAAGGAAGGAAGGCCTGATGAAAGACAGTGAATGAGGGAGAGCATTGGAGGAGGTCAGGCATGGCAGGTGTCAGGGGGTGAAAGGAGGCTGGGTGGCTACAGGGGTAGGGCCTGGAGAGCAGCATGTTCAGAGCCTGGGGGACATTGAGATCCCATGAGGGCCTTCTCCCCATTCCAAACTCCCACTGGGCTGAAAGCAAGGTGATCCTCCTGAAACTCAAATCTCATTATGCTGTTCTCCTGTTTAAGAAAATGAATGAATGAGCTTTTCATGACCAGTAAGATGAAACCAAAATTCCTTCCATTGGTACAAGGGCCCTCCATACTCCGAGGCCTTCATGCCTCTGTGGCCTCATCTCCACCATTCCCAAGATGTGTCTGAAGTTTCAACCACACTCAACTTCTCCTGTTTTTGAACATGAAAGGCAGGTTCTTTGGGGAACTTTCCTTTATCCATTCTATTTTCTTTGCCTGGAGTGTTTTTTCTTCCTATTCTCAAGTTATCAAACTCCTACTCCTCCTGCTGCAGTCACTTCAGATGTCATCTCTTTCCCTAAGGCTCCTTGGCAAGATGGAAGGGGCTCCTTCTGCTTGTCCCCCTACTGCCATTCATAGCTGATGAGAGGGTGCTGCCTTGTGTCCACACCTCTGATTTAATACTCCTCAGAATGTGCGATCTGTTTCCCTTTGAGCTACTCTAAGCCATATGTCTCATGCCTCTGTCTAGCCCCAAGGGCCAGCAGCACAGCTGCCCACAGTAGAAGTTCAGTAGGTGCTTGAATGAAGGTCTCCTTCAAATACCACACATTTCATGATAGTGTCTACCAGGTGCTGAGTTGAATGAAGGAAGGATGCTATTCAGTTGGAAAGCAGTCACCTTAAGGGGCAGATGCCCTGTGTAATAACTCAAGCTGTGACAACTGAATCCTTTAGATAGCTGGCAGAGTTGGGATTTTTCTTTCTTTCTGAAAGTTAATGCATCTAAAAAATATATTCATTGCCAAAAGACAACCAACTTCAATATATGCAAGGGCAGCAACAAAGCCTACAAGCAGAACCAATTTTTTTTTTCACAAAAGACAATGTTCTCAAGCAATTGCAGAGAGCTTGGTTAGGCTTCTAGAATTCTTCCTAATAGAGAAGGACATCTGGTGGCCATTATGTCTTGGATTTGCTGGAAACAGGCCCAATTTCATGTAATTTAACTCCATTTCAGAAAGGTGATTTGATCCATGTTTAATTAAATTCATTGGAATTTTTATGGCTTCATATGATTTTTTTCACATACATAAATTGACAGAAAAGAAAATATTTTGTCAGATTACGTGTTCTAACTTTAGATTCTGAAAATGTGTCCTTGTAAGGGGTCAGGCATCTTAAGGCTGAAGACTGTAGAGGATGAGAAATAACTATTACTGTTCAGAGTAATTAATAGGTCCAATCTCTGAAGATTCTTCCTTGTCATAGGTGATAGGAAGTATGTATCAGTTATCTTTTTCTGCAAAACAAAACACCCCAGAACTTAGTGGTGTAAAACAACAATCCCTGTTCATGATTTTTTGGGTTAGGAATTTGAGCCTTATTCAGCTAGGAAGTTTTCAGTCAGCTGCAGTTATCTAGTGGTTTGAGTGAGCTGAGTGGTCTAAGACGGCCTTAGTTTATCTACTTGGCCTGGCATTTGGTACTGGCTGTTGGCTGGGCCATGTGTCTTCAACAGCCTAGTCCACATTTCTTCCCATGATAGCAGTGTTTCAAAAAGGCAAGTCCCAGTGTGTAAACACTTTTCAGGCTTCTGTGTGCATCATGTTTGTTGATGTTCCACTGGCCAAAGCAAGCCACACTGTTGAGCTTTCATGGGTGATGAGCACATCACAGTCTATATTCTTCTCTCTATTTTGTGTGTGTTTGAGAATTTCCACAGTACAAAGTTAAAGAAAAAAACTGTTCAAGCATTAAAAATGAAATCACCATATGATCCAGCAGTGCCACTTCTGGATGTTCATCAAAAAGAATTGAAATCAGGATTTTGGAGAAATATTGGTACTCCCATGTTTGTTGCAGCACTAGTCACAATAGCCAAGGTGTGGAACCAACCAAAATGTCCAATGATGGACGAATCAATAAAGAACATATGGTATATACAGGCAATGGAATATTTTCAGTCTTAAGACGGAAATCTTGACATTTCCTACAACTTGGATGAACTTGTAGGACATTTTGCTAAGTGAAATGGGCCAGTCACAGAAGGACAAATACTGCGTATTTTCACTTATATGAGGTATCTAAAATAGACTCACAGAAGCAGAGAGTAGGATGGCCATTACCAGGGGCTAAGGAGAGGGGGTGAAGGAGAGTTGCCTATCAGCAAGCATAAAGTTTTAGTAATGCAAGATGAATAAGTTATAGATATGTGCTATACCACATCGTCCCTCTAGTTAACAATAATGTATCGTACACTTAGAATCTGATAAAAGAATAGATCTCATGTTGAATATTTTTACTACAATAAATGAAAAAAATTCTTAAGAATGTTCAGATCATTCAGTGGCCTCAAAGACTGGTAGAAGTGGTTACAGATGTCACCTTAAGTTGCCCCTAACTGCTTTCTTGGTTACATGGGGATGTGTAAGCCGTCAGGGCTGGATTCTGGACCCTACTTGCTCCTTGCCCAAGTTTTTAGTTTACAAATAGCGTTCTACATTTAATTAAAAGAGTTAGAAGGTATTTGATGAGAGGTCCAGCAAATGAGTCACTCCATTACTTGGGACAGTGTTAGAGGTCTTGCAGGACTGGCTCTATCTCACTTAGTGCTCCCACGGAGGATACTCATTGCGCTGTATTTGATTAGGTCTGACTCTTACCACATGTCCTAAATAAGCCTTGGGTGAAAAGCCGTACTCTCCAGGTGTTTTCTAGCTCCCAGTGTTCCTGAGTCTAAGCTGTAGTGCTCACTAGAGCCGAAAGCATTTGGAAATGCCACCATAGCCTTGCATGTGCAAACAAAGCCTCTCTTCCTGTCATCACTGGGCACTGATGACTCTAGAATTCTTATTATAAAAACAAAACCATGAGTGAACAGCAGCCTCCAATTTCTTGTTATGTTGTCCCTGACTGCCAAGCATGAGGCTACCCTTGGGTCTACCAAGATTCTGTGGCCCATTTGCTCCCTCCATGCACTCTTCTTGTTTTAAGTAGCTTGATGTTTTGTTAATTATCTGAACTTCAGAAAGCCCTAACTGCATGCCATGTTATGGTGTTGCCTTGATAATTTTTCCAGATTTTTCTTGTCCTTCAAACTTTCTGGTTATCTCTACCTTCCTTGACAAAGGGCAGTTAAAGTGGACTTCACTTCATGCACACTGTGTGCCTCTCTGAAAGGACTTGTGAGTAGAACGTTACTTGATCCTTGGATCTCTGAGGTTAGACAAGGAATTAGAAATATCTTAACTCTACTTTAGCCCCTAATCTTATCATTCCAAATGTGTGCTTAATAAGAAGCAGAATCAACACATCAGGTCAGAATAAGTTCAAATGGTCTAGAATTTTTATTTATAGAAATGAAAAAAACATTGGCTAGAAACACTTAAAAATGCTGTCCTTTGTTAGGTATGTGGTTGTTCTCAAACTTTTCCCCACAGAATGTCATTTAAAGTTTTAAAGTTGAGATGACATATGTGCTTAACTAAATGCTTAATTTCTTTTTAGTTCTTGCAGTTACGATGCAGAAGGATACTCCTAGGAAATAGAATTCCCAATGAGATTTTGTAAAGATAGAGCTTTTATCAATTCTTGCCTCAAACCTCCCAAAATTATGTTTGGTGAATTCTAGGGGAGTAAAACAGTCAAAAGTTTGTTAAATTATCGTCACCTATGGGAGTTTGTTATAAGATGTATCTGGCATGTAGATGGAAGAGATTTTGTGAAAGCTTGAGCTGGTGGAAACAGGGTAGGGCAGATAAGGGTGGATACACTCCTGGTAAACAGTTTGTGTATCTCAGGTGCTGATATGTCCCTGTGAACTGAGATGACAGTGGCTAACCTGGCCTTGCCTCAGCCGAGCTCACATGAGGGCAGCTGATTTTGCAATAGCCAGGTTTTCTGCACATAGGTGATGTTAAAGCCATATACTGTGGTTAGCTATCTGAGTCTTTATATTCTCCATTCTCTCACATGGAAGGACTGGGTTGTGAAATGTGACTAAGAACACCCACAAGGCTGGAGAACTTGCATGTTTGGGGACTTGGAACTGTGTTATTCCATGGTTGCGAAGTCAGAAGTTCTGTGTGATTAAGGAATTTATGGGCATCTTAGGTCACTTCCTGTGAGAGAATGGATAGGGGAAGGCAGTCATATTCATTGAGTACCACAGAGAAGGCCCTACCCTAGATGCTTTACACAAGTTACCTTTACATAAGTGATTCTCATCACAAACCTGCAAGGGCAATTCTATTACCTTCATTTGGTGAGCCAGCGAGGGTACAAGTAATTTATGACAGGGCACACCTGGTTCATTAGTGGCACAGCCAGCATGCACACCAAGGTCTAGTTGACACCAAAACTTGTATTCTTTCTACTGTCCAGTTTTAGAGAATGTAGGCATAGGCATAACAATTAGAGGCCAGAGATAGAGTCCCTGGCTACGAAGAGTCATCGTGGATAAGGAGCAGAGCTGGGTGCTAGAAGAGAGGTGGAGGAGAGTTATTCAGAAGGACAGTTAGTTTTAATGGGAGGTGAGAAAGCCATGAAGTAAGATCGAGGACAGAGTGAGATTAAGAGATGGAAAAGCTGGTCTTCTGCAGAGGGCGCCACCTAGACACAGGGCTAAAAATATCCCTTGGAGAAAGGCAAAGGGTAAGAAAGAGTATGGGACCAGTTGGCTCACATTTCCCCATGTAAGCCGGAGTGGCAAAGTGCAAGCCAGTTATTTTTCTGCACAAATATGCGTCACTCTTAGGAAACCTTAAAACAAATCTTTATTCTAGGAGTCGTCTTTTTGTGTTGTGTATCTTTGTGACTTGTGTTTGCAAGCTTCTGGTAAAACTACAGGCTCCACTCCAAATCCTGAACCAGGCTGCTGTGATAGCCTGATAGTGCAGCAGCTGTCAGCCAAGATTTTGAAATTAAACAGTACCTGCTGTGGCACTAGTCCTCTTAGAAAGATTTATGGGTGAGGCCAGTTCCCATTCACCTGGATCTTGTGGCTCTGGCCACTTCTGAGCACCCTCTTTGGGAAAGCAAGCTCAAGACTGATTGGGAACCGGCCACCACTAGGCTTCAGGAGGGATTCAGGCTCATGGAGCAGAAAAGAGACACGAGTGGGCAAGGAGAGGTGAAGGCCCAGGAAATGGAAATGCTGGGGTACAGAGTTAGTTAGGTCCTATCCGATTACAAAAATATTTCTCAGACTCACTGGTCATATTGGCTGCCCGCTTTGTGTCTGTTTGATGGGAAGAACCCACAGTGGCAGGCATCTTCCAGTGCCCAGGCTGTGTTTGGCTTGGACACATGTGGTTGTGAAGACCTGGCAGGGAAGCTGAGGCGTGCAGTTTGCGAAGACAGAGTTAAAAATCCCTATTAGGGCAATCCTGAAATGCAGTCACACCCGAGGTCTGTGAAAGGATGCCAAGCCTGACCTTGCACTGGGCGTGCTCTGCTTTTCCAGGTGGCGCTCAGGCACGAGGATGGCGATGAGACCACGGAGCCACCCCCCAGTGGGTGCCGGGACCGGAGGAGGGCCAGCGTGTGTTCCAGTGGAGGGGGCGAGCACCGGGGCCTGGACCGCAGAAGGAGCCGCAGGCACTCGGTGCAGAGCATCAAGAGCACCCTGTCGGCCCCCACCAGTCCCTGCTCCCAGTCAGCTCCCAGCTTCAAGCCCAACCAAGTGCGAGATCTGCGTGAAAAGTAAGCATTAACTTGGCAGTGGAGAGGGGTGCAAGGATGCCATCCAAAAGAGAGCCCACAGGTGCCTGCCACTCTCCCCTCCCTGCTGGCCAGTTTGTCCCCCACCCAGCATTGCTCCCTACCTCTTCTTGACCATTAAACCACCAGCCAAACATCTCGGTGGATTTCCCACACAGGGTGGCCCCTGGCGACTTTTACAGACTTGATCTTACTAATCCCAGGAACTGTTTTTCAGCTACCTGTTTTTAAAAAATATTATTTACTATCTCAGTTAATATCTGTTCAGAAAAGCTGTGTTTTATCAAATGGAAAAGACTTCAAAACACAAAACTTTGGCCTAGAAATAACCACTGTAGGAATGTGGGGTTGGAAGAGTCTCGCGATACTCCTGACAATACAGGGATATCTCTGGGTTGGTTTAAGTTAAACAGAAAAAACCCATATGAGTTTCCAAATAGCTGTCTCTATATATTTCAGTACACACTAATTCCATCATTTAGTCTGAAACATTTTTATTGAGTGTCTGTTAGAGGCCAGGACTACTTGAAGCCATGAAGATACATAAATAGAAAGGTATGATCTCTGTCCCTTTGAGCCTCACGTTTGGGCTGGGAGGAAGACCGAGAATGGTAGATAGAAAAAAATGGAATGATTGGCAATCCTATGAGATATTATATGTATTTAAAGTATAAAGTTTGACAAAATCTGCCAAACCCAGAGTGGTTCTATAGTATAGAGGTACAACAAAAGGCTGGCCATGCCTGCTCCAGAGTCTGGGTCCAGTTGTATCTTCCCAGATGGATGCTCTGAGGTCACTGGGATGAGGGACTTTAGGGTCCAGTCTGCCACACAAATCCACAGGGGCTGACTAACACATTCCCATCCTGCTGCTGATAGTCTGGAAGCAGGAAGTGCTCATATCACTTGGCTGGATCATCCTCCCTCATCATAGAGATCCTCCTGGGAGTCAAATTTAGGTCACCAGGCTACATTATGAGGAAGAAAATCACTCAGAATAAGTTGGATGACCTTAAGAAAGAGTGATCAAGATATATTCCTCCTCTCCATCTCTAAGGGAATACCCCACCAGCACCAAGAGGTACCCCAAACAATCTGATACCCATGGAATCATTTGAGCAGGACCCAGGCCATGCCTTCAGATGCCTGTTATCCCAGGAGGAGGAGGGACTGGTCTGAGATAGATGTGCAACCATGGTCTATGTTGACACTCCTCTTCTACCTCATAACCCCAGATGCCCTCTACAGGCTTTTATGTTTCTGAGAGTCTGTGTACAGCTCTATTTTAGTGAAAAGAAGACCTAAACTTCTAAACATATTAAGGAAAGAGAACCTTTACCATGAGCATTGCATTTTGTGATCTAGAATCTTAAAGAAACTCAGCCAGTTCTCAAAGAAAAAGCCCTCGAAGCTCTCTTCCAGCTGGCTTGAGAAGTTAACATGAAGAGAATTGAGGAAATTGTACACAATCCTCTGAAAAAGGCCTGTATATAAAGCCACCGAAGATGCTGAGGGTAGGAGTTAGGTGGACCTTGTCAGTAGTACTTGGTGTTCTCCTGCTCCATCATGTTTGTTCCTTGTCTGTTTCTTGCTGTTACACTTTTCGAGGATTCCTGTGTTGTGAGTTCAGGTGACAATGCTTTGCAATAGGCTGGTAAGGATGATGATAAGGAAGTGGACCATCCTGGGCACAGTTCACAGTCTTGAAGTGCTGGGCTCGGTAGGATCTGAAACAGGAGGCCAGAGATGCCACTCTGAATGCTGTTTGCTTCATTCTTTTTGGAATTTCACTTTACTGGAATTATTACTTCAACATTAATTTAGTAGAATTTGAGCAAAATATAATTTGCAGCTTGTAAAGATAGGTGATGTTTTATCTATCTAGATTGATGATTATGAAGTGACTTCATTTACGAAGCCTGTTGGAGGGATTTTGCCTGTGGCCCCAAAGTGACGGCATGATTTTGATGAGGTGGGAGTGCGATAGTGGGAAGTGGTGGTGAAATGCAGAATGGGAAATGATTTCTTCCTGCATAGCTTAGTCACCTGCTCAACATCTGTGCCTCAAACAGTACCTCAGAGTCAAGTGGCTCATTGTGTTCTGTCCCCTGCAGACCTTGAAAGACACAGAAGCTGCCTCATGTACATATATGCACATTGCTCTTCATCTCTGCAAACGCCCTGGCCGCACCTAACGCTAGCTTATAGCAACGTGCCTGCAGATGCCACATATGAAGGATTTGGGGCTAGATTTTATAACTCAGTCACCCAAGCGATGCCAACTTTTGTAAAGAAGGGAGAAATATGTTTTAGAAAGGGGTTTATATTGTTCTAAAAAATATAGGGCAGTCTCCATTCAGATGGTCCTTTTGCATCATTTGAATTTAACTCTCACGATCATCCTCTGTAAGATTCAGACAGGACAGGTTTTATTAACCTCATTGTACAAGTGAGAAAACAGATGGGGCTAAGTGCTTATTCCAAATCACAGGACTAAGGGCTATGACCAAGGGCTGAGCCCTTGGCTCTTAATATCCAAAGTATACAGACTCCTTCCCAGTCAACCACATCCCAGCCAACCACTCCTAAACATATTCTTCAAGCGAGATGATTAGAGAGACAATTTGATTTACATTCCTTGTAGGTATTTTTTTGTTTGAGGTAAATACAAAAATTCAAAGACTTGGAGAGAAATGCTTAGTCTCCCTGTAGACTTAAGCCAGCTATGTGCTTTAATTCTAATAAAGACTAATAAGAGCTTGAACTCAGATTTGTTTGCTTTGGTTTCTTAGGAAATACAACTCTACACTGAGCATTTGCCCAGTAAGGTACAAGTTTATTGGTCATTGGTCAACTAAAAGCATCTTTATGGGACCGTGTGTGTCATAATGAGTTTCATCTTTGCACTTAAAGTTTACAAATTTCATTGGAAGGGGAAAAAATCTTAGTGCTAGAAAGTTCTTAAAATTTAGCCCAAAGCAGGAGCCCTTTCTGTCAAGTTCCCAAGAGATGGGGTACACTTCCAGGCATGGGTGCTCTTTCTCCTGAGGTACCCCATCTGCCCTTGAACTATTCTGTTTATCCTGGTTCTTCCTCTGTTGACAAAAACAGGGCTGCTTCCTGCTCTGTGTGTCAGTCCTTCTGATACCAAACACTGCATGGGACTTAACACGTGAACTTTCAGTTTCATCCTGCTGATTTCCACACAACATTCCAAACTATAGAAGTAATTTTGAACTTCATTTAGTCACTAATGTTAACAGTTGTGCCATGCAGCTTTCAGTCATGTGTATATTTTAATATACATGGAAGAGTGACCTGGCAGATAGTGGATGTTGACAACTGGTTAGGGAGTGGAGGGTCCAGACTAGTGCCACGTGCCTCAGCAGCAGGGTCTGCAAACTTTCTCTGTCAAGGGCCAAGTAACATGTTAAGCTTGGAGTACCAGACGGTCTCTATTGCAACTACTCAACTGAATTCTGCCTTTGTAGCACGTCAACAGCCATCAGCCACTGGTACTGGCATGAGCATGGCTGCATTCCAGTGACATTTTATTTATAGACACTGAGATTTGAATTTTACATGTCATGAAATATTATTCTTTTGATTTTTTTTCAACCATTAAAAATGTGAAAACCACTCTTAGCTCACAGGCTGTATAAAAACAGGTGGTAGGCCAGATGTAGCCCACAGGCTGTAGTTTGCCAACCCCTGTCCCAAGGGTCTGGGTTTCTTGAGGGAGGTTGGGGGAAATTGGCAAAGGAGAGTATGTGGCATATGAGAGAAAAATCCACTGTGTTATGTGTGAGGGCTATGGGGAACAGTATTCTTAGATTTGGTGTTAGAGCAAGGAAGTCAAAGGAATATTCCATGAAGAGATTGAGACTATAGCGGACTTTGCTGATGGCTGATCATGAGTTCCCAGGGCACAGAGGAAGATTGAGGGGTCGGAGAAGGGCAAGAGATAAGCCAGATTGAGGGACACATGGAGAGGGAGGGGACTATGTGATGAGTCCAGGGAAGATTGGACTGTGCAGGCCGGGATTCGTCCCAGTGGTCTCTTCGGGCAGTGGTTCTTGACCGGGGTGATTTTGCCACCTAGGAGACATCTGGACACATTTTTGGTTGTTATAACTGGGACAGGGTGGTGCTGCTGGCATCTAGTGGGTGGAGTCCAGGAATGCTGTTCTACTTAGTGCAGGATAGCCCCCTGCCAAACAAATAATTATCTGTTTTAAAATGTCAGTAGTGTTGAATCTGAGAAATTCTGCCTTAGGGGAAGGCAGATCGTTGGTTATATAATCCACATGATGCTGAGATAGAGAGTGTTTTGGCTATTGGAAAGGGTAGTTTTCTTAGAAGCATTTGGAACTCTGTGCACCTACCTTAAATATTCATGTGCATGGGTCAAAATTGACTCTTTTTCAGAGAATATAATCAGCTAAAACACAGATCTATAGAATATATTTCTAGTTTAAAAAAATCCATTGGCATTTTACAAACAAATGTCATGGAAACAGATTTCTTAAATGAGATATGAATTGTCTTTCACAGCTGACTGTTTACTCTGGGCTACTACATGGTTTACAGTAGAGTCTTTTTTTGATTTTAAGTCCGTTTAGCAAAGTTGCACGCTTCAAATTCTCAGGAAATATGCTTGAACACTTTTAGGGGACCAAGCCTTGACTGAATCTCATGCTACTCTCAGTAACTGAAATGCCAACAAATCCAATTCTAATCGGCTTCATACACATCCATCACTCCAAAAAATTGACATAATGGAATGTGACACCAGCATAAAACAAGTTGGCAAGAGAGAACAATGATTATATAAGAGAGGTGTGAAAGTCTACATCCAGGCTTCACGAACCTGTTAGAGGAAGAGGAACCTGGCACAGTCTCACCAGAAATGTTCAAGTGGAGCTGAGGAATCTGCATTGAGAAGCAGCAGTGGGCAACTCTCCTCTTGGCTGCCGATACTTTCAACTGATGGTCAAGAAGGAAAAAAGTTACATATAAGAACTGCTAATTTTTTTCCATGTAAGTTACACTAGGGTTACAGAAAAATTGACTAATGTATGTTTCACAGAAGTCCTCATTCTAATAAATGCAAAGTGATAAGGATATATAAATGGGTCTTGTGGGAGTCAGGAGTTGTAGCCAAGCCTTGAGCTTGTAGTCAGGAGAACAGTAGTCTGACCTACAGACATACTTGACCCTCGAGCAGCAGAGAGAAGATGTGGCCTAGCCTCAGCTGGTTCCAGGAGCAAGAGAGACCATGCTTAGGTGGACTGCAGGCCAGGAGTACTGATGCGGCAGTGGAGAGCCCACCTGAGCTGCAGGGAGAAGTCTGGCAGGGGTTTGTTGTGGGGCAGGGTGCAGAGACCAGCACTGGAAGCTCAGCCTGCACCTGGCAGAGAACAGACTACCACTCCTAAGGAGTGGGAAGCACTCAGTCTCCACAAATCCTCACCAGAGGGGTGTTTAGAATCACAGTGGTCTTGGGCATAGGATGTGGAGGTATTGAAGCATGGGAGGGCAAGTTCAGAACCCAGCTCTCCCAAAATAGCTATGTGCCAATTTATATATGGCCATTGGCTCATAGTAGGCACTGAATAAATAGCAACTCTTTATGTTTTTAAATAAAAATGATAGGATTTAAATATGTGGTGCCAACTATGTGATGTAAAATGAAGAGAGTTGTACCATATAGTGCAAAGATGAATATAACAGTAACAGCCACAACAGCAGCTAGCCTTTACGGAACACTTAATCATCTGCCAGGCAGTACGCTAAGCACTGCAAGTGTACAAACTCCATTTTTGCTATTATGTCACGATATAGGTACTGTTATTAATGCTGTGTGACAGGAGGGGAAGCTGAGGCACAGGGAGTTGAAGCACCTTGCCCAAGGTCCCACAGCTAATATATGGTGGAGCTGGTTCTACAGTTTAGGTGGTCTAGCTCCAGAGTCCATGTCCTCACCATTCTCCTAAATAACCCTTATTTCTGTTATTCTGTGGAAATAAATACATGCTGAGTACTTGGCAATTAGTAAGCCATTAATAAATGCACACTGCTGTATTTATTATTGGATCTATATTTTTCATATCAGTACATTAAAAATTATTGCTTAATGGTACATTAAAAAATTATTGCTAATGTTCCAATATATAGATATACCATAATACCATGATGCTGTCATACATTTTGCTATGGCTTTGTTCCAGTTTTTTTCTCATACCAAACTTGCTGTAATGAACATACACACTGGTGCACATACACGTTTGTGAGCATTAGCACTCTTAGATTCTTAGAAGTAGAATTCGAGACAATGGACATTTACATTTTAAATATTGATATTGCCATATTGCTCTCCACAAAGGCTGTATGGTTTTACTATCCATCAGCATATGACTCACCATTTTCCCACATCATCAGTGAATGTTAGGAGATTTTCATAATTTTTGTAGTATTGAAAAGTGAAAAATGCCTCAGCATTGTAATTTGCATTTTTTATTACTACTGAGGCTGTACAACTTTAATTGCTTCATTAGCTATTAACATTTCCTTTTCTTAGTGTTGCTTGTAAATATTCTTTGCTCATTTGTCTCCTGAATGGTTTGCCTATTTTAATTGACCTACAACTAGTCTTTATTTTTAATATGAAAACCTCCAGATTCAAAGTAGAATATAAGTATTCTTTACACATTTTAGATATTAATATTTTGACCATTTTTTCTGTCTTTCAAATGTCTTTTAACTGAATTTCTGACGCCTCTCATCACATGCACTAAATATATTTGTTATGGTGTCCAATTCGTTAGTCCCGTCCCGTGTGGCTTTTAGGCATCATGCTTGCTCAGCAATGTGTGTCCTCTTTTTAACTGCAGCCTCTGCGTTGTCCTGGGAAAATGCTATGCTATTCTTCCTTCCATGTCTAGGAGGTAAGCAATGGAAGAGGTAGGGATGGAGCCAGTGTTAGCAGTGGCGAATCTATATGGGTCTGCATCAACTCAATTCTTGCCTCCTTGAAGGAAAGAATTTGTCTGAGGGGCAAAAGACAGACTAAGACAAGTTTTTGAGCAGGAGTGAGAGTTTATTAAAAAATTTTAGAGCAGGAACGAAGGAAAGTAAAATACACTTGGAAGAGGGCCAAGCAGGCGCCTTAAGAGATCCAGATGCACTCTTTGGCCTTTGACTTGGGGTTTTATACATTGATGTGGTTCCAGGGTTTGTGTCTCTTCTACCCTGATTCTTCCCTTAGGTGGGCTGTCCGCATGCGCAGTGCCCTGCTGGCACTTGGGAGGGGCTGCGTGTGCACTGTGTTTACTGAAGTTGTGTGCATGCTCACTTGAGGCGGTTTCCCCTTATCTTCCAGTGTTCCTAGAGGAAGGTCATATACCAGTTAAACTCTGCCATTTTGCCTCTTAGTGTGTGTGCTTGAGCCCAATCACCCAACTCCTGAGATCTTATTGGGAAGCTGCTGATCACTAGCTTTATGTGTTTTTTCTCTCTTAGGAGACCGCCTTTCACTGGCACCAGCTATGACCAATTATTATTTTAAAAAGACAGTTTAACAACTGCCAGGCCATCACTTGATGGTCACCTGACATTCCTGGAGTTGGAGGATACTCTCCTTCCCTAGTCATATCTGCCTAACTACCTATTCTAACACCAGCATTTATGGAGGATTAACTTTGTGCTGGCTATTGGACTAAACAATTTTACATGTATTGTAAATTCCATGAAGAAGGTAGGAGTATCGTCCCCATTTTACAGGTGAGGAAACCGAAACACAGAGAGGTTAAGGAGCTTGTCCCCAGATTACAGAGGCTCTGCTGGGTTGGGACCCAGGCAGTCAGAGTCCATAGCCTGCACTCAGAATCTAACATACCTGAAAGTACTCTCTGAATCTATAGAATGTGTTCAGTAATGAGAATGTTATATCTTTTGAGGATGAATTAGATTTGTTGAGAAAGCAAAAAATCACTCAGAGCAAATGTTTTACTGGAACTTGGTAATCTTAGTGAGCTGTATTCTTTTTTAGTCACTGTTTGATTTTGATCCTGAAATCATACTTACTGATTTGCTTGTTTTTCTCATAAATGGGCACTGAAGACATTTTATAGAGGGGACTTCTGAAAATGTTCAGAGCAATAGCTGCAACACTGGAACAAGGCTTTCCAGTTAGTCATAAGTAACCACTACCTTGGCGATGGAGTAAGGGAAGGTATAGAGAACAGAAACTCATAGTTAAAAGGAAGCCACAGTTAACTATCAATTATCGTGAGGCTGTGGAGGAGCAGAGACCTAAGCCATCCTCAGTTTTTGATGGCTCATAACTGATGCATACCAATTAGTGGCCCAGCAGGTGGTAGGATGCGGGTAGCCAAGCCTTGGGGCTGTGCCTTTGGAGTGGGAGCTGGAGGGAAGCAATTGGAGGGGTGTTGTTTTCTATTTTCCTGCAGGAGTGAAGAAGAGTTTTGGCATCTTTCCACCAGCCACAGGAAGCAGTGGGCAAATCGGGGAGCCTAATTATGGAACTGTGCTGGGGGGTGAGCTCATCTTCCCATGTTTTGACAGGAAGGAGGTGTGTTTACATGCCTAAGTTTTAGGACAGCACAGCTTCCCATGCCTTGTCCACAAAACTTCATTGCCAGGATTAGAGAATTCATCCTGAGTCTGCAGTAGAATAGCAGAATAGTAGAGCAGCCCTATCTCTTTCTTGGAAGCAGTTGGCAATGAGCAATCTATTTGCAAGCAAAAGACATACTGTGAGATGGGGTGTTATATGACGTTAATCTACAAAATCTGCAACTCAGGTGACCTGCTCAGCCCTGGCTCCTGGAGGAAGGCTGGCCGTGTGCAGTGAAGGAGCAGCAGGTGAGGTGGGGGAGGGCATAGGCGTGGTTGTGTGTAAACTCAGGATGATGGTACCTGTACTCCTTAATACAGTGGTGGGAGAGTTAACACAAATATGTGCTTTGCCCAGTGCTGTTATTATCATCAATCCATGCCCTGAAGCATTCACGGATATTACTCTGTTAAACAAGGTAATTGTTAAATGAATATGGACGTGAATTGGAGAAAATATTTTGTGCACCCGCATAAACATGCTAGAGGATTTCACAACAACCAGATTAACAACCACTGGTACTATGAGTGGCAAGTAGCTACTTGGGAAGATTTATCTGATGGTAAGTGACTTGTTATAAATGGGATTCACTGACAAGGGTGGTGACCTCCTGACAAAAGTATGATTGGAATACAGCCAGTGATTCGGCAGTGTCCAAGAGATTCATGCTGAATGTTGAATAGCAAAGCGTGGCCTGGAGAGAAGAGGTCTGGGAAGGCTGGGAGAGTGGGCTTGGAAATGGGAGGAACTGTATTGAATAAAGGCAGAGGCACTGGGACATGAGGAAGAAGTTACTTTGCAATGCTCCTGGTATCTGGGGCAGGATTGGTTTCTCAAATATTCATTGTGACCAGATTGCAAATTTCTTGTGGGTTTGAACTTTCCTGAATTGAATCTGAGGATCTTTCTAGGTTCTGAAGAAATTGGCAAAATTTTACCCTTAAGGCCAAGTGGAGCTACTGATGAATTTCAAATGATTAAGTGAAAATCAGTGTAGTGTTTCTGCAGGAGCATTCTGGGCACAGCGTGGGGAACTCACTGGGGGAGAGCAGGCTGCACAAAGAGATTGGTGCAGGGCTTTTGCTGGTCCAGGAAGGAGTGGAGGGGGCCTGACTGAAGTAGGGGAAGAGAGAAGGGAAAGTACAGGGAGGTGCTGAGAATGCAGGAGGCTGTGGTTTGTAGGACAATGACTGGATTGCATGGTGACAAAGACAAAGGGGCCTGAGGTGATTCTCTGGCAATCAGTAACCTGGGGCCAGTCAGTAAGCTCTGGGATGTATCTATGGGTCAGGCAGGTGGAAATTCCCATAGTCAGTTGGATAGGCACTTCTGGAACTCCAATACCTGTAGGTGATGGTTGAAGCTCTAGTTTAGAGGCCCTAACCCAGGAAAAATAAACTGCATGAGCAGAGAACTGGCTGGGGAAAACCAGCAAGAGAATGTACAGAACTTTCATCTCATGAAATGAAGAAACTGAGAACATCACCCACATTTCAAGTCAATGAACCTTGACATCAGTTATCATCAAGTGTGACTGTTTCTCAGGCTAGAGTGGACTTAGGTGGTATGAGGGCTCTGGAAGAAACAAGCTGTTTACTATGGGAATGGAAGTGAACATACCTCAGATGGAAAGGTTCAAGTTCCTAGTTGAATCTTTTACTTGCTTTGGGAATTTTCTTTTAGGGCCAAGTTTCCCTTTGACCTGTGCAAACCCCACATCTCCTGTAAGATGCACCTTCTCCTCTGTGTTCTGAATGTTCACAGCACTTTCTAAGGCTCGATTTTTGCTGGCAGTCCACGCAGGCATGGGTGTGGGTCATCCAGCTAGAGAATAAGCATTTCTCTCTATAGCCCTCTGCAACTCCCAGGATCCCTTTGGAAATGGAGCAGGGGCTATCTAAGGAGTACTAAGCTGGGTTGATCAAATGCAGCCATGGAAAGAGAAATGAGATTATTTTTTCTTGATAAGAGCCTGTGGAGGCAGCCTGGTGGTAACTCTTCATTGATGAAGGTTGAACAAATAGGGAAATGAAACTCTGAAGATGTAGGTTGAAGAGGCCAAAGAAAGCCTGGGCACATTTGGGATGATTCTGTGTAGCCTAAATGTCTTTGATCGTCCCGAGAGAGCATACTTCCCAAAGACATGATAGCTCAGTGAGGAATCCAGAGACTATTATATCACACTTCAGAAGTACTCAATTACCATATCCACATGGCCCCAGATAAATAATTTCATTCCTGAGGTTTTTTTTTTTTTTTTTTCAGCCATGTGGTTCTGGTTTTATAAACATGAGATTAAAAACTGACTAGAGATGAGCCCTCATAAGGAGGTGGCCGGTCAGGGCCTGTGGGGTGCAGGTATTTGTCTCCCAGGGTCCTTGGATGGAGCAGGGATGGTGGGGGTGGGCATGTCACGACTGCATGCATGTGGGCAGGCCTTCTGGTATGAAACACATACTGAATTACCAGACTTCAGAAGCTATTTTTTCTTTTCTATATATTTTTTCATTCATAACAAGCTTTGCAAAACTGCCTTCCAAATGGAGGGTCAAATAATTTTGATCATGAGATCAGGAAAAAACAAGTATGAAGTACCTTGGACTCTACCTTTGTTTTTGTTTGCATTTATGGACTTGGGTCCACATCCATGATAGCTCATGTCTATAAGTAAATGAGCAAGCCACCAGATCTCTAGAAGAGAAGCCCCCAATACTAGGTGTGTTGTTTCAGAGTAGCCTTACATTAAAAGACTTCTTAGTCAATAGTGACATCTTATGACCTTTGATATTACAGTTACTGATTTTGTTGAGACAGGAATACTGTCTTCTGGGACTAAAGGAACAAAATCATATTCATTTGTTCATCTAACTCCTATTTCATTTTTGTTTTTGTTTGTTTTGGGGTTTTTTTGAGACAGAGTCTTGCTCTGTCACCCAGGCTGGAGTGCAGTGACACAATCTCAGCTCATTGCAACCTCCGCCTCCTGAGTTCACGTGAGCACATCCAGCTAATTTTTGTATTTTTAGTAGAGATGGGATTTTACCAAGTTGGCCAGGCTGGTCTTGAACTCTTGACCTCACGTGACCCGCCTGCCTTAGCCTCCCAAAGTGCTGGGATTACAGGTGTGAGGCACCGTACTAGGCCCCAACTCCTATTTCCTTGTGCCTCCCATGTTCTTGGATCTGAGAATACAGTGGTGAACATGAACCTTACAAAACATACAGTTTCATAAGACAGAGTGCAAATATTATAGCAAGTAAATATGAGTAGCTTTAGAAGAGGGCTTTTGAAGCGAGCCAGCAGGGCCATGTGGTAGATAGAGGGTTACAGGGATATGAGAATATATCCTTGAGGAGACCCTCCAGAAGTGCACAAGGACGTGGACAGGGAGAGGCATTACTGCATCCTTGTGGTACAGCATGGCAAACAATTGGGGACTAGCTAGATCAGTAAAACGTCTACTTTTGGATGATTTATGTGGTGGATGCCACCAGCAGGTAGAAGAAATGCACAATACCAATACCAGAAGTGCTAACATAGTTGTCAAATCATTTGCTATGTAAAAAGATTGTAGAATAATATGGTTTTTTTAAAATCTAGATGTTTATTCACCAAATGTATAACAGTGGTTATTTCTGGTCAAAGGAGACTTAACTGTTATCAGTAGTAGTATAAGCATACTTCCTTTCTCAAAGAGAGTATGAATTCCTGTAAGTAAATGTTCATTAAAAATAGCAAAAACTCTTTAGAAAAGAGAAAAGTGTGATGGGGCTGGTCCAGAAAACCTCCTCAGGCATTTAGGTTGAGTCCCAAAGGATGAGAAGAGTAAGAGAAGAGCTCCCCAGGCCAGGGGCATGCCATGTGCAATGGCAAAGGGAGAAAAGGGCTTGGTATATCTGGGTATCTAATAGGCATCTTGGGAGGTGAGGCTGTAGCATGTGGCCGGAGACAGGTGGCACAGGGTGGAGATGAGGTTGCACAGTGAGCAGACCAGGTCCTGCAGGGCCTGGGAAACCACAGCACAGAGTCCGGTTATTAGTCAGCATGTGAGGCTCAGTTGTGCACATTTGAAAAGCTGCCTGTCTGCCTGCCTGCTTGGTGGGGATCGGATTGGAGGCAAGGGAGAGTGGCAGCAGGGACATAGGTCGTGGCTATTGATGCCGAGCTACTGGGAAACATTGATAACTTAGACCAGGGTAGTCTCAACCCTGCCAAGCATCTAAAATAACCCATGTTCAGGTTCTACCCCAGAACAATTGAATGCAGTTTCTGAAAGGAGGGCCTGAGCATTCACCTTTTAAAATAATATGCCTTAAGGATGCGAATCTCTAGGCTGGAGGTTGCCAGTGGTGTGGAGAGGCAGGAAGCGTTGAGGCATGCATTAGAGACAGTGTCAGTCACCCCCATTGCTGGACCTCCCAAGACCACCCTCAACAGCCTTGAGCTTGTCCTGGTTTAGGAGGGTGGTCTCTTCCCATAAGTGAAAAACACACATGAGATTAGTCATTGTACAGCTTCTGGAAGTGACAAAACATGTCTCATGTCCACACAACTGGATTTTTTAGTTATAACAGCCAGAACTGGAGTCTTCCATTCCAGTGTATTTTCCTTCATTTTAAGGGTGAAATAAGACCTGGATCCACCAAGGTCTTGGGACAGATTGAAGAAAGACCCTGAGCAGGGCTGTTTTTTTGCCTCTGAAGGCTGCCTTCCTGAAATCTCATGAGGGGACTATGCTTAGTTCCTGCTGTTTCCACAGTTCTTAGAAAAATGCAGCCTATCTTCATCCTAGTTTCTCTGTCATCTTCTGCTCTGTCAACTTCTGAGGGACATTTAAAGCAACGAATATTGGCCGGCGTGGTGGCTCACGCCTGTAATCCCAGCACTTTGGGAGGCCGAGGTGGGTGGATCATGAGGTCAGGAGATCGAGACCATCCTGGCTAACAGGTGAAACCCTGTCTCTGCTAAAAATACAAAAAAGGCAGGGTGTGGTGGCTCACCTCTGTAATCCCAGCAATTTGGGAGGCCAAGGCGGGCAGATCACGAGGTCAGGAGATCAAGACCATTGTGAAACCCCGTCTCTACTAAAAAATACAAAAATAATTAGCCGGGCGTGGTGGCGGGTGCCTGTAGTCCCACCTACTCGGGAGGCTGAGGCAGGAGAATGGCGTGAACCCGGGAGGCAGAGCTTGCAGTGAGCGGAGATCGCGCCACTGCACTCCAGCCTGGGCGACAGAGCGAGACTCCATCTCAAAAAAAAATAATAATAAAAAGCTGGGTGTGGTGGCGGGCGCCTGTAGTCCCAGCTACTCGGGAGGCTGAGGCAGGAGAATGGTGTGAACCTGGGAGGCGGAGCTTGCAGTGAGCCGAGATCGTGCCAGCAACGAATATCTGTGGCTTAGAATAAAGTGTTTTTTTTTTTTTAAACACAAAGTCAAGGTATACACAAAAACTGGTGAGAAGCCTCATAGTCTGTAGTTATCACTAGATCCATTTGTTTTACACCTGAATAAATCTGTAACCCCAGTTACTAATTGTGCTTTTTTTCTGTTGATGTTTGTACTCTGCAGACTTGAATTCCATTATGTTAAATTACTCCATGTTTCAGCAGAAATAATATGCTTGACCCTTTAATATTTATTTGATTCTAAAACAAAATAGCAAAATAATGGCTTATGTATTAAGGTACTAGCCCATAGTCCAGCTTCTTGGGTATATTAGGGATCCATGAGCTATACTTTATACTCCTCCTAAACTTTGCATGCTACAGGGACAATAAATACTTTCCTGTCTAACTTTGGGTTCTCACCATGGAAACAACAGAGCAACAGCTGGGCTCTGTTAGATGTCTTTTCATTCTCTTGGCTGGTAAAATCTTTTGCAGAAACTTTAAAAAACTTGATGGCTAACAAAACTCTACTTTTAAGTGAAATCACTGATTCAAGTTGGCCAGATATTTGTCTTAACTGATTACGATTGCTAATTGGAAGTTTTCAAATGTTACCTTGGGCCCTTGGTGACCTAGAAACAGCCTTAAAGTTAACAGAAAGTGTGAGTCACTGTGAGGCCAAGATCAAACTGCAATTTAAGGATTCAGTAACACAGAAGGCTGCAGACCAAGACTGGAGGGCCACGTTCTTTACCATAAATGTAACACAATATTTCTATGAATATCTTATATGTCCTATGCATTTTATGGAACTAAATGGGACAGTTTAAATGTCTGCATTTTATCTAAACCTTAAGACAGCTTTTTGACTAGTTGCCACAAATGGGTCATAAGGCACTGCTCCTCCAGGCTTTCAGGACAGCAGGCAAGTCTGGGGTGACTGGGCTCTGGGCTGGTCTTCTGGGAGCCATACGCAGCCTCGTCCAATACGAGGCATTATTTTTCTCTGTGCTGTGTGAAAGAAGGATTGCCAAGCACGGTTCAGGAACCGTGCTTCAAAGGAACCATGCAGTGATGAAAACAGTTTAGATTCTGCTTTAAGTTTCATGGGGTAGCCTGGCATGTTATAAAGGAGTCTGGCCTGGATGTTAGGAGATCAGAGTTCTTACTGGCAACCTGTTTGGTCTTGCCCTCTCCAGACCCCATCCTTCTTCTCTGCAACATGGGGAGATCTCTGAGGTCATCTCCAAGTAATTGTCAATCTTGCCCTTGGATCATGCATAGCAAGAGCCTCTGTGCCGAACGCTGTGCTAGGTCCTCAGGGCCATGGAACTGCAGCAGGCAGCAAATACTTATTGGATGTCCCTTGGAGCCAGGGCTCTCGGCAGGGTCTCCTGGAGAAACAGAGCAGGAAAAGTAACTCTAGTCAGGAAGAATGGCTCTTGCAAGGACTCCAAGAATGAAATGCCCTTGATGTTGGGTGGAAGCTTGATATATCAGTAGACTGTGTAAGACTAGGGTGAGGAGGTTCAAGAAGGGAAAGTGGAAGACGAAGTTGGAGAGGTGATAAGAGATTAGAGGTCAGCTAGGCAAACTAGACTTGACCCTAGGTCAGTAGACATGTTGCACAAGGGAATGTCATGTACAAAATTCCATCTTGGCCCTTACTCAGGTCCTCTTTGGCTTTAAACAGCCAAGTTTTGCTTCAACAGCATGGCAGAGTCTTTTTGGGTAGCTTGGGCCCCATGGGTTGAATACTTCCTGCTACAGTGAGTTGTTTAGTGTCTCTTCCCTCACTGGTCTGTAATCCAAGGATGGGGACTTTGTTTAGCCACTGCACCCCAGCATCTTTGCACATAAGTGCTCAATAAAATTTGTTAAGCAGGGCACGGTGGCTCATGTCTATAATGCCAGCACTTTGGGAGGCCGAGATGGGTGGATCACTTGAGGTCAGGAGTTCGAGACCAGCCTGGCCAACATGGTGAAACCCTATCTCTACTAAAATTATAAAAATTAGCTGGGTGTGGTGGTGCATGCCTGTTATCCCAGCTACTGAGGCTGAGGCAGGAGAATCGCTTGAACCCGGGGGTTGGAGGTTGCAGTGAGCCAAGATTGCGCCACTGCACTCCAGACTGAGCAACAGAGCGAAACTCGGTCTCAAAAAAAAAAAAAAAATTGTTAAATAGAGGGAGATAAAGCCCTTGCCCCATAATTACACTGCTTTTTTAGTAAACGAATGCAGGAACAGAAAACCAAATACTACATCTTCTCACTTATACGTGGGAGCTAAATGATGAGAACACATGGACACATAGAGGGGAACAACAGATACTAGGACCTACCTGAGGGCAAAGGATGGGAGGAACGAGAGGAAGAGAAAAAAATAACTATTAGATATTAGGCTTAGTACCTGGGTGAAGAAATATGTACAACAAACCCTTGTGATGTTGTTTACCTATATAACACACATGTATATGTGTCCCTGAACCTAAAATAAAAGTTTAAAAAAATTGTTTCGTTACATATTTTAAAAATCCTAATTGTAGGCCAGGCGCGGTTGTTCATGCCTGTAATCCCAGCACTTTGGGAGGCTGAGGCAGGTGGATCACGAGGTCAGGAGATCGAGACCATCCTGGCTAACACGGTGAAACCCCGTCTCTACTAAAAATACAAAAAATTAGCCGGGCGTGGTGGCGGGCGCCTGTAGTTCCAGCTAGGAGGCGGAGCTTACAGTGAGCCGAGAGAGCGCCGCTGCACTCCAGCCTGGGCAAAAGAGCGAGACTCCGTCTCAAAAAAAAAAAAAAAAAAAAAAAAAATTAAAAAAAAAAAATTAAAAAAATCCTAATTGTACAGAGTTGGGTTAATTATAATCCTTTGTTCATGACACATTGTCATCACTGGTCTTTGCATGATTATCTTCTAGTTTATTTTATATAATATTTACGAATATAATAGAACATCAAGGAGACTATGACCTAACCTAAAAAGCAAGGTGTTACTTCTAACTTCCATCTCTGTGCTTCCCAATCTCGCATCCCTAGGCCTGGGTAACCAATACTTAAATATGTGTTTATCACTGTCTTACGGGGTTTTATTGTGGGGGTTTTTTTCAGTATTTTTTTTTTTACTTTTTTTTCTGTACTTCAATGGACGTATTTTTTAAAGTATTACACACATATGACACATTAGATTATATAATTCTGATTTTCTGCACTTTGTTGTAAAATGTATGTTCTTCTTGGACTTGTTTTGGTCACTCAGCGTTATGTTTCTGGTGGTCGTCCATATTGTCATGTGAAGCTGGCAATATGGATTTTCACTGCCTGGAATTTACCACAATCTTTATCTATTTTTTCCCTTCGGAGGGCATTTGGGTCATTTCCAGCTTTTGACAATTACAGATAGTGCTGCTGAGAACATTATTGAACTCTCATCCTAGTACACTGGTGCTTCAGTATCCCTAGGGAAGGTTTCTCAACTTCAGCACTGTTGACGTTTTGAACTGAATAATTCTTTGTCGTGGGGGCTATTCTGTGCATTGTGGGATGTTTTACAGCATGCTTGTGTCAGCCCACTAGATGCCAATAGCATTCCCTGCCCTCCACCCCTGTTGTGACAACTAAAAATGTCTCCAGATACTGACAAATGTCCCCTGGGGGTGGGGGCAGAATAACCCTGGTTCAGAATGGCTGCCCTAGGGTATAGCAATACAACTTTTAGGTCATGATATTAATGTTTAATTTTACAAGATAGTGTTAATTATTTTGCCAGTTAAACCTATATATCCTCGTATCAACAATATATGAGTTAGTTGACTTGCATTCTTTTCATCACTTGGTATCATTAGACTTCTAATTTTACCAAGTAGATAGAAAATGGTATCTCACTGTGGCCTTAATTCATAGTGCCCTGATTGATAATCAGAATAAAATATCTCTTCATACCAGTTTGTTGGCTGTGTTCATGTATTTTGTTCATTTTATAGTTGTGTTTTTGAAGTTTAAAATATATTTTCATATATTCTTGATTTGAGTTTGTCTATTAGATATATTGCAAATGTCTGCTCCCAGTGTATTGCTCAACTTTTTCTCATTCTGATTGCTTTGGTCTTAGAACATACTTTAACATTATTTTGAATGTTTGTATCGTGTTTCTGAAAGAGCTCAGCAACGTTCATTTTCCTTTTGGTGTTTGGAAGCCCGAGAAACATGACCCATTAGCCTGAGACCCAAATCCGAGGCATTACATTGGCTTTGTTGGAAACTATGCCCCAAAGAACTGGTCAGGCTGCAGGCCTCTGGGTTGCTTTTCCAACTTGAAAACGGTGACCTCAAATCTGGGACTGTTTGCAGTGAAAAGGAAGATACCTAATGGATTTGGAACAGGCCCGGGCCCTGGAGTAACTCCTTATCAATCACAAGCAAAAGACCTGTGGAGGTATTGGAAAGCCAAAGGCCAAACACCCAGAATTCCTTAGCACAATATAAACACAATTAAGTTACGCTTTATAAGAAAATCTAGTTTGAGAAAAAGCAAAGTTGTCAGAATTAATTATTCAGTCTTAAATATTATTAGCATAAAAATCATTTCATTTGACTGATTTTATCATAGACTGGAACTAAATAAAATCAAGCCTCGAAAGTCCTGTGCCCTAGGAGAGGATATTTCCTTCTCCACCCCTTTGCATTATAGGCAAGGCCAGTGATCTGGTCATAGGGCATCCTGGACGTAGGCCCTCCAAGTTGGTCATTGTGCTGTCTGCCCTTGGTTCTGCCCTGCCACTTGTGATAGCAAAGCTACAACACATACATCATATGAAGATTTATTGTGGGATCTGAGGATGCTGAGCCCAAAGAGAAGACAGCTTGGGATGTAGGTTCAGATAGCTGTCTTTAAATGTCTGTGAGACAGCCATTTGGAAAAGAGTTGGATCAAAAAGACAAAGTGCTTTTACATATTAATGCATTCCTCCTAGGGGATAGGTACTGTTAGTCCCCCATGTAGGGATGAGTAAAGTGGGGTCCAAGGTCACAGGGCTCAAAAGTGGTGACTCTGAAGACCAGACCCAGGCAGTCTGGCTCCAGAACCTCTCCAGCTCTACCTAGGAGAGTAAATGGAATCAAGGAATTTTGGAGGGAGGGGCTCAGTGTTTTGTTTTAAAGAGGAGAGGCCCATCGATTGGCAAGGTGGAGGGCATTTTGTGTGGACCAGAAGTAATAACACCTGCAAACTCCTGATCAAGCTGAGGGAAGGTGGCCTCATGATGGAGCTTGTAGGTATAGTTTGGCAGCTGTGGGAGCACATGGAGGAAAAGAAGACTGAGGCTGGTAGAGGGTGGTGTATGAGGGTATACTATGCCAAGCTCAGAAGGATGGCTGAGTCCGGGCATGGTGGCTCATGCCTGTAATCCCAGGACTTTGGGAGGCTGAGGTGGGTGGATCACTTGAGGTTAGGAGTTCAAGACCAGCCTGGCAAACATGGTAAAAACTCATCTCTACTAAAAATACAAAAATATTCATCCTTGGTGGCATATGCCTGTAGTCCCAGCTATTCGGAAGGCTGAGGCACGAGAATCACTTGAACTCAGGAATCAGAGGCTGCAGTGAACCAAGATGGTGAGATTGTGCCACTGCACCTCAGCCTGGGTGACAGAGTGAGACTCTGTCTCAAAAAAAAAGGAAGGATGGCTTAGATGTGCTTGTTTGTGGCTTCTGCCATGACAGGAGGGATGCTATCTCACTGCTCTCCTTGTTTCTGCTAGAGGCACCCCGAGTCCAGATCCATCTCTCCCTTCTTAGTTACAGAATTCTCAATCCCTCTACCTACCTCTTTATAAGGCCTGTATAACCTTGATTTCAAAATCTGACAAGCACATTATAGAAAGGGGAATTACAGATCAATCTCTTTCCAAAATAGGTAAAAAATTCTTAATAAATTAAGAAATAGAATCTAGCTGTATATAAAAAAATAATACATTACAACAAAATGTATTATCTTTATTAAGTTTATTCATGGTATGCAAGGTTGGTTTCACATTTTTTTAAAAAAAGCAGTCTTTGTAGCTCTTTAACAGAAAAAAGGAAAAATCATGATTATCTTAAATGCAGGAAAGGCATTTGACAGAACTTTAATACTTGTTTATAATAAAGATTTTTAGCAAACTAGGATTAGAAGGAAATTTTTTAATGAAGGCTATCTACCAAAAAAATCTATAACAAACCTTATACTTTTCCCTGAGATTTGGAACAAGAAAAGGAAGCATCACTGTCTCCATTTCTTCATAATGTTGGAGGTCCTAGCAAGTGGACTAGGGCAAGGAAAAGGAAAGGCAGATGAATTGGAAAGAAGTAGGTAAAGCCATCATTATTTAGTGATGAAACGATTGTCTGCAGAGGAAGTCTAAAAGAAGCTCTAGAAACAGTATAATAAATTTAGAAAAATTGCTGGATACAAGCAAAATTTACAAAAAGTTTATTTCTATATACTATCAACAAATAGAAAATAAAATTTAGTTCAATAATATGTACAGTAGCATCCAAATTTATACCTAAAAATAAAGATATCTAAGACCTCTGTAAAAATTTAAACACTATTAAGAGAAATTAAGATAGCAGTAAGATTAGGTCTAAATAAAGGCTGTATATATCACAACCATAGATTAAAAAACATAGCAAAGATGTCCGTTCTTCAGATTTGTATATAAATTCAACATAATCCCTATCAATAGTACAGCAAAAAACAGGTTGACTTGTGAGAAAAAGTCCAGAAATCTACAAATATATATTTTAATGTATATTAACCTGATTTGTGAACAAGATACTGAAGTGGAGAGAAGGCCCTTTACTAAATGGTTCTGGGCCAATTGCATATCGATGTAGGGAAAAAAATGTATCTGACCCCTATCTTACATGATAACAAAAATCAATTAGAGTTGGACTCTACAAATGTAAATCTGAAAGTTAGTGAAATAAAGCTTTTAGAAGGACACATAGAGACTATCTTTAAGACCTGGTGTAAACAACAACAACAAAAATTAACACACAAAGGCATTAGCCATCAAAGGTAAACAGGACATTATTAAGAACTTCTGCTTATTAAAAGATGACATGAAGTGAATGAAAGACAATAGAGAAGGGAAAGATGTTTACAGAACATATAAATGACAAAGGGCAAATGATATTAAAAACACTTCTTCGCCGGGTGCGGTGGCTCATGCCTGTAATTCCAGCACTTTGGGAGGCCAAGGCGGGTGGATCACCTGAGGTCGGGAGTTTGAGACCAGCCTGGCCAACATGACGAAACCCCGTCTCTACTAAATAATAATACAAAAAATTAGCTGGGCATGGTGGTGGGTGCCTGTAATCCCAGCTACTTGGGAGGCTGAGGCAGGAGAATCGCTTGACCCGGGAGGCAGAGGTTGCAGTGAGCCAAGATCGCACCACTGCACTCCAGCCTGGGCAACAAGAGCAAAACTTTGTCTTCAAAAACACACTTCTTCAAATACAAAAAAAAATTCATTTTTTTAAATGGGCAAAAAATCACTTGGACACTTCAAAGAAGAGCATATCCAAATGGACATTAAAAGTGTGACAGTGTGCCCAACTTCATTAGTCATCAGAGAAAGCAAACTAAAAGCACAGTGAGACATCACTACACACAGATCAATGGCTAAAATGAAATAGACAAAATTATCAGATCTTGGCAAGAATGTAAAACAATCAGAATGCTCATCTACTACTTATGGGGATGGTAATTCATCCCATCATTTTTTTAAATGGCAGTTTTTAATAAAGATGAACCCAAGCATATCTTATGACCCAAAAATTTCATCCCAAGATACAGTACACAGTAATATATACATATGTTCACCAGAAGACATGTACTACACTGTTTATGACAGCACTATTCAAAATAGCCCCAAATTGAAGGGTACCCAAGTGTCATCAGAAGTAGAATGGGTAAACTACTGGAATACAGCAATAAGAAGGAATGATCTTCAAGTATACGTAACTATGTCAATGAATCCCACAGGTGTAATGTTGAACAAAAGCTAGGCAGATTATGATTCCTTTTAGATGGAGAATAAAACCAGGCAAAGCTAACTTTACACTATTTGATGTGGGGTGGGAGAGGGAAGCAGTTGGAAAGGAGCATTAAGGGGGTGCTGGTTAGATAGGTGTGTTTATTTTGTGAAAATTCAGTGGTTTGTGTACTTTTCTGTATGTATTTTATATGTTGGTAAAAAGGAAAAAACAGCTGAAGGACAGTGGGATGACAGAGTTAAAGATCCTGGTAGATGATGCCTGGAGTGAGACATGGTGGATCCGTAAGGACTGAAAGCAAGAAGGTGCTGGGGACGTTGAGAAAGTAGAGAATGCACATGCATTAGGAAGGTGAAGAATTTGGGTGAGAGGAAAGGAATGAGAGATTTGGGTGAATGGGGGCTTGTGGTCAGGGGTGGGAAGATTGGATGTAAGATTTCCAAGGTGGGCTAGTTATGTATGATGGTGAGGTCTAGAGTGGGAGGGGCTAAAGGTGGAGGTCACTGGAGTTCAGCAAGGCAAGGGATTGAGAAGCCCAGCAGGGCATTGAACAGGTGTTCCATGTGGACCATCACCACATAAGTCAGTTGTTGACAGGACTTAGAGACCAGAGAAAGAGAATGTCCCAGTTTTTAAAGTTTTTAGTCTGTACTTAGCTGCAAGGACAAAACCCAATTGAAACCACCCTAAGCAACAACGAGAATTTATTATCTTCCATTAGTGAAAGGCTAGGGTAGAGCTCCAGAATTGCTGGATACAGGCATTAAAATGGTCAGGGGGACTGCTTTCCTCTCCTTTTCTCCCAGTTTCAACTATGTTTTTCTTGGACTCAGGGTGTCCTTATAGTGAGTCATCCCTGATGGTACCAGGAGAAACCCCAGGTGTGATATGAATTGGCCCCACTTGGACTAAGTGCTACCCTTGAAGTGGGAGTGGAACTGCAACCCTGAAACACACTCATGGAAAATCAGGGGTGGCCATTTGTTGAGAATAAGGGGTGGCATACCAAAACCGTAGGTCCACTGTGGAAGTTAGTCCATGCCAAATTGGCCTGACCCTTGGTGATTTCTAATCAAGAGGGATGCAGTAAAGATGTGAGGACTCTGGTTGCTGCAGCAGCTGGTCATCACCAAAAACCTTTACTGGATGATTCTGTGTGGAGGAGAAAAACCACAGAGGAGGTCTGCCCATGGCCAGAAGCTTCTGTGAATTGCATGTAGGGGGTGCAGGGTAGTGGCATCTAGCCAGCTTGAGAAAGAAATTTGGCCTTTTCTGCTTTCTTACATCTCCACCTGACGTTTAAAGTCCCACATTTCAGAACTGTCTCTTGTCTCCTAACAGACTGAGTGTGCTTTTCTTCATTTCAGCCAGCTGGGTTTTTTTTTTAAATTATTATTATTTCGTTGTTGTTGTTGTTGTTGTTGTTTTTTTTGCTTCATCTTCCTGTTTGTCTGTAATGCTCATCTCACTTTTCCATGTTGTCTGTGTGCATTTCTCTTTTCCTGGCTTTGTCTCAGGGAGGAGGAGGAGGAAGAGGAGCAGCCAATCACGGAGCCCAGTTCCGAAGAAGAGAGAGAGGATGATGCTTCCTGTCAGGGCAAGGACAGGTACCTAGGACTGGAGCCTCCCAAGCTCACACTAAAAGTGGGAGACTCCTTCCTAATGATAGTTCACTGCCTTCTAGTGGCCACCTCCCTTCCTCATTGACTCCCACTTGCAAACTCTTACTTACCCTGTTCACAGAGCCACAGAACCACTGGTTTTGTAGAAATACCTGAGCATGTTTTCATTAGAGAACTGCACTTTTTATTGAAATCCTACCTTCCTAACCACACTTTATGGAAAAAATCACTGGTTTTCTCCTCACCTTTCCCTCCCTCATTGAATGCTTTAGCTCAACCAGATTGATGGTGACTAAAAAGGCTCATCTCCCCTAAGAAGATTCTTGCCCTTTCAGCATTGCAGTAAGAAGAATTCCATATGTTCCTTTCTTCCTGATTTTACCAGCACAATGTTAGCTAAAATGTGTGGATAACTACTATATTAATGATTCAGGTTTGTTTTTTATCCAAACAGGAAAATTTTCACCCCATGCATCATAGCAAAATTTCCCAGTATTTATTTTCACACCCAAGACAACTAACATATAACTCTGTAGCCCTTTGGGGAGTTTGCTGTCATCTACTCACCTCCTCTGCACGGTGCTTTCTTTCTATCCTCAGGCAATGCTGACAGACATGGGCACCTTGCAGATATTTTTAAATTCTGTAGATATTTTCCCCAAATTATGTCTGTATAAAACAGTAAAAATTGCTCATGGGTAGTTTCATTTTCCAGTATTCAGAAATAATTCTAAAATTGAATGGTTTTCTTCACTTAATTGATTGCCACTGCAAATGGACATTTTAACTTTTTTTTTTTTCCTACAAATAAGCAAAATCAAATGGATCTTGGATGAATCCAAGTAAAATCTTTGCCAACTTTAGATTTAATGGAGTCTTTGCTACTGATGCCTCATCTGCCAGGCTAGCAGTGCGCACACAAGTTCTCAGATGGGCTTGTTTGACACGCAGACTCCTGCCATGCCCGGGGGTCATAGAATCTTCTCTGAACTGACAAACTAATGATTGCTTGCCCCTGTTTGGAAATGACTGAGAAGAAGCCAGCAGGATGTGGAGAGAAAAGGAATGAGCTGATGATAGAGAATTAGCCACACATTTCAGGAAAGATCAGCATGAAACAGAGACCCTGCCGTGCTTAGAGCTAGTGATTGATTACTTAGAGGTGCTCTGGGAAGGGAGGATGTTTGGTCGCCATCCCACCTTCAGTTGAAAATGAGCTGTAGGAAATTCTGTAGGCTATCACTGAAACAGGGATATGCCTCCCTATCTGCTGAAAGGTGCATGTTCTGCCCACCTACACAAACCCTTAAACCCTCAGGTATGCACATGCTTCTGCACCTTCAGACCAGAAGGAAGAATCTGGCTGGAAAAGGCGGCCTTCAAAGGCATCCCCGTTAATGGTGTGCTGTCTCTACCTAGGATTTTTATTATACAGGTAGATGATTGTTTATCTTATGCCTGGAAGAGTCTCTGACTCCACAAAGTGATGCCAGAGGGCATCCTTTACCAGAGACCATTAGGCTTTTCAGTTTTAGGAAATAAACATGTGCATGTTAAATACCAGAGCTTGATCTTGGTAGTACCTAGGTATTCATTAACCTTCATCTGGATGTTATTTGTTCTCTGGCGTAAACTTCTGAGACCGTAAAGGATTTCCCCTTCCTTCTGTTGGGTTGGTGTCTCTGCTGCCCTGCTTCCTGCTGGCTTCTGCTTAGTGTGTGCTCCCCGCCTGAGGCACTGCCCTCAGCTCGCTACAGCATGTCCATCTTCCCATCAATCCAGGGAAACTGTTGGGTGCCTGCCCTTATGTACAAGCAGAGCTCTGAATTTGAGGCGGGAAAGAAGACAGCTCTCATTCCATGTTCACACGAACATGGCTGGGAGTCAATTTCTCTGAGAGAGGACTGGAAAAATGCAAAGTTTAACATAGATTCCCAGGTTATAAATGTATGTGTTAAAATATCCAAGTGTCTAAACCCAGCCCCCTGAAGATGGAAAGCTCTTTTTATAGTTTTATAATATTTAATTGACAAATTAAAAATTATATATAATGCCAGGCATGGTGGCTCACGCCTGTAATCCCAGCACTTTGGGAGTCCAAGGCAGGTGGATCACTTGAGGTCAGGAGTTCGAGTCCAGCTTGACCAACATGGTGAAACCTCATCTCTACTAAAAATACAAAATTAGCCAGGTGTGGTAGCGCATGCCGGTAATCCCAGCTACTTGGGAGGCTGAGGCAGAAGGGTTGCTTGAACCTGGGAGGCAAAGGTTGCAGTGAGCCAAGATCACTGGGGGCAACAAGAGCAAAACTCTGTTCAAAAAACTCTGCTCAAAAAAAAAATTGTATATATTTAAGGTTTACAAAGTGATGATTTGATATATGTATACATTGCATAATGATGACCACAATCAATGAACATGTCTATCACCTCCCATAGTTACTGTGTGTGGAGGGACTGAGGTCAGGATTTTATACCTGGAGGCAGAATCAGGCCTGTCTGAAGGCGTCTGAATGTCACAGGTGTAGTGGGAGGCCCTGGAGAAAGTATGAAACGGGCAAAATTTGTCTTTTTTGTCCTGGCCCCTCTTTTTAGCTCTTTGCCTTCCTCGCTGGCATTTTTTCTCCTTTTCTCTTAGCCATACCTGCTGTCACAAAAGGTTCTGGAAGCAGTCACTAAAGTGTATGGCTTTGTGGGATACCTCTTCCTCAAGGTTGGGCTTTTTAGCAGGAGGACAGATCTGCTATTTGACCAAGAGAGAGATGAAGTTCCAGTCGTGGAAATTCAGATGCCAACACAAGCAGCAGGGAGAAACATGGGAGGTGCCGGGTGCAGAAGAGTCTTTGGGGCTCCAGTAAATTCCCAAAGTCTTTTACACCTAGAGGCTAGGTTTGGCCTGAGAGCCACCTCCTTGCCCTCTATAAGTCTTACCTCCTGGTTTGACAAACTCAGCATGTCAGGATTGCTTGGGCAAACCAAAGCTTCTGGTGACAGGCTTTTATGCTGCAGTTCGAGAAACACAGCTTGACTTTGAAGTGAGTGATAACAGTACAGAAGTGGCTTTTTGCCTGTCTCTCTTTTTCCTAACCTTTGCTCCTTCTCTCCCAAATCTTTTTTTCTTCTTCCTCCTCCCTGTTGGCCCAACAGCAAGGTCGGCGCTGCCTCAGGGCAGAGCCCCACTGGAAGGGATGCTGCTCCCAAGAGCTCTGCCCTCCCTGCTGTCTCGAATGCCAGCTCACAGGGAAAGCCGCTTCTGGCTGGCACTGCAGGCAGGACCACCTGGCACAGTGGGTCCTCTGGGTCTGAGGCCACCCCATCTGCCCTCCTGTCACCCCCTGCCTCAGCTGCTCGGCCCTCCTCCGCCACACCAGGCTCCCTGAAGGTGTCACCGACCATAGACAAGCTGCCCTACGTGCCCCACAGCCCCTTCCACCTCTTCTCCTATGACTTTGAGGACTCCCCCCTGTCCACCAAGGAGAAGGAAGCAGAGTCCCAGAAGGAAAACAGGTAGATTTGCTCACCTGGAGGCTTGTTTGAGATTAACTCGGGGAGGAGAACACAGTGTGTTAACTGCACCCCTTGGCTTGGCTTCTGCCATGTTTTTTTGTGGATTTCAGCCCAAGCAGGGAGCAGTTGTGGCATAAACTTAAGTTGCTGACCCCTGACTAAATAATGACCAGTGTTTACATAAGATGCAGAGAAAATTGTCATCTGTTTGAATTAAGGGGATCATTTGTTAAAATATGGTTACTAATAATGGGTTTTTAAATGTAAGGTTTACATGTGTATAATGTGTCCAAATTTATACATCTTGTACCAAGCCATGTGGCATGAAGTCTTTTTGACGCTGAAGAATGTATCAAAGTCCTTTGCTATCTTTCCGTGCCACATTGTGAGCGGGCTTTTCTTCCTTTAACAGTTCCTCTGATTCTTTCTCTTTGAGCACATATTCTGCCTCTGAGCCTTACCACTTCCGATCTTTCTCTTCTAATAGGTGGGTGTCTTTATTTTCTTTCCCTTTTCTATAGCTTTCTGTTTTATATTCTAATGTATGCATTTTTCTTTTCAAAGAATGCTAATATCTTCCTACAACGTGACACACAATTACAGTTTGAACCACTTCATAGGTATTAATTACGTATTTTACTATGAACACTTAAATCTTATAAATAATGGAGATGGTGGCAGAGGGAGGTGTGCAAATCAGAACTCCCCCAAGAATGTTTAACAGGTGTCCACCTGTATTAATGCCTTTCACTGTTGCCTGCGTTATGAGCTCTCTGCTGGAGTGGGGAACTGGGAATAGAGTTGGCATATTTTGAACAATCAGTTGTCCAAAAATCAATAGTTGATCATTCTAATGACCATTTCATCTTAGATTAATTATAATAATAGCTGACATTTATTGAGCATTGTTTTTGAGCCACATCCTGTATTTTCCATGAAATTAGTACTTTATTACTTTACCCTTGAGAGGTAGGTTCTATTACAAGCGCTTACTACACTGAGGAAACTGAGGCACAGAAAGGCTAAGTACCTTGACCAGAGTCACTCAGCTAGTATGTTGCGAGGCGGTTTCAACCCCAGGCAGCCTGTTCCAGAGTCGCTTCCTAACCCGTACGTGGTGCTGCTGTCTGTCATTTAGGCAGTCAGTCACTTTCTCTCCTAACTGCACTCACCACACCCTGCCAAGGCAAGTCCTTGTCAGCAAGACGTTTTGCCAGAGCCTGTGTTTCGGGGACCCCAGTCTGGGTGCCCTACTCAACATGAAGCTGCACCATGTTTTAAATGAAGGCTTATAGGACCTGAACCTTGAAGGAAGCTCCTTCATACCATGAAAATGACCAGTCTTTATGGGTATCAGACCTTTCACCTAATAAATAGGAGGGCTAATCTAGATCTATGATCGTTAACAATTTTTGCTTACTATATCTGAAGGAATTTTAAAGTTTCCCTCCAAGTTTTGAGAAGCCTGTCTACAGTTTTTTTTACTATAAGTTTAAATTGTTGATATAATTTGTCTATTGTATATATGCTTTATATTTTTTTCAAAACCTTGGGGCTTTAGATTTAACTGATTTAATTCTGGAAAACACCTATGTATACCTACTTGGCAAAGCCAGTCCTTAGTCAAATGAGACTTAATTTCTGTCAGAAGAAGCCTGATTTCATGTTTCAGTTCAAATAAGCGAGCTCATACGCATCCCTGACAACAGTCTCATTTTTGGGGCTGATTCTCAGGTGGGCACGTAGACAGAGATGAGGCATGAGACCTTGCTTCTAGTTTTTCCCTGGATAAATAAAGCTCCGTCTTCTCCCTCCAGCATACTTCTTAAGGAATTCCCTCAGGAGTGATGTTTTCCTTTGCTTGGTACCCTGGAGATCTTATAGCACAAAGCAGTGACCCACACTGATTCCACCTGCTCAAGAGTTTTTTTTCTTTCTAAAAATGGAAGGTGATTTTGGAAGGAGAAGCTGGAAAGGACTGGGAGACCCTAGGAGCAGCATGGGAAGATCCATTTTTAAAAAGAGCAGATATGGAACTTCAGGATCTGAAAATTAATTTCCTCTGATTTCCAGAATGGCTTTGTATACCTCCGGGAGTTGTGAACTGAGCTTCTTTTTTTTTCCTTCTTTTTTTTTTTTTGTACCCCAATCGTACTATCCCAGTGAACCAAATTTGAATTCCTTGAAACTACAAGTTCTCTGCAGGTCTCTTCCAGGTCTACAGTTCCAGGATTGTTGTTATCTTTCACACAGTTTTTGCGGAATGAATCCAACATGACTCTTACACCTTCCAAGAACAATATCTATGTGCAAGTTAGGAGCTGAACATTTGACTGGAACAAAAATATGTTGGTGATCTCATCTTTCCCAGAGAGTGTGTTAGCCCACGGTGGTGATCCTGGTCTTTCTGGTGATGGTCTCGGCCCTAGTTGGGGCTTTCCTGGGCCCCAGATCCTTCCCATTTGGTCTGCAAGCTTCACCGCTATTTATAGTCGTGGGGGTGGGAGCAATAGAAACACATAAGCTGTCCAGTTGAAGATACGTGTAAATTGTGGGGGGAAAAAAAAAGCTGCTTGCTTGTGAATGAAGGTTGACTTTGATTTAACTGAGCAAAGTTTGTAAACTTTTAAAATCACTTCTCCAGCAGGAACTTGGATACTGTACAAGTATTGTTCCTATTGATTTTTCTGATGTTCACTTTTTGTGGTTTTCATGGGTCTGTGTGACCACAGATGGACTACTCAGTGGTTGACTGCGATTGAATGGGTTATAATAAAGACCGACCAGTTAGTCATTAAAAAGAACCCTCACCCTCCACACACACACACACACACAAAATGCTGAATAGTGAGTTGTATGATCTAGTTAGTTTGGCTGAAATTGAGAAGCAAAATTAGACTATGAGGCATTTGAGTTAATTGCTTAGACATTAGGAAAACCAAAGGAGGGAAAAACACATTCTGCTTGTTTTATTTCCATAGCGTCATTTAAACACAATTTTAGCAAAGTGATCCTGTTAAAACATTCTGCAGGATGTCCACTTGTGGGAAGGGAATTGTTTTAGCTGCTGGAGTAGGATGACAAGCTGAGCATCTAGGCAGCTGCTGACACAGGCATGGAGCCTGTGTGGAACAGGCTGCATCAGGGTCTTGTCACGGAGAGTGCTAGGTGTCGTGTGGGGCAGCCTCCTTCCCCTCCCTCATTGCAGTGCTTGCTGCCTGGTTTCTTTCCCTCTTTGCTCATTGGCTTTCTCTCCCTTCTCTATTTCTGCCTTTGTAGGTTCCTTTCATCCTTTGCTTTTGTGCTTCCTATGTGGCCTGTGGTTTGGGACCCCTGTTGAAAAATTAAACCAACACTCACTTGGAGAAGCAATTAACCTGTTTGACATGTAGAGTGTTGGGTTTTTGAAGAGAAAATGAGTACTCAGAAACCAAGTCCCACAAAGATGATGTGTTCACAGAGGATAATGGAATAGAGTGGTATGCTCTGAGCCTCTCTCTGTCTGGCACTGAGAATATGCCAGCCATGTGACACTAAATAAATAAGGACAGCAACAGCCAAACTGACCAGAATTAGCAGCACAGGATAGATGTGGGTCGTATCAATATTTTATTTTCCATTATAATAATGAAATTTCTTATTGAAAACTGAAATTTCATCTCTCTATTCTTTTTTAAAAAATAGCCCATTTTTATAGTTTTTCCTACACTTAGTTTTTGACTTTTGAGTATATTTTTGCACAGTTGTGATCAAACTGTGTATATTATATCCTGATGTTTTCATTTAGCCCATATTATCATTTTTCGTGTTGTCACTTATAAAATTGGTAATCATTTTTAATGGTTGCATAATAGTCCATTGACAAATAATATATCATACTTTCATAGCCATTTCCACATTTCTACCTGGTTAAGTAGTTTTTAGTTTTCTACCATGATCTAAATAATGTTCCACTATTTGCAGGAGCTTTCTGGAAAGAAAAAGAAAAAAGATAAATAATGCTCCAATAAGTATCTTCCTGTATGACATTTTCAGTATATAAATAACTATAAGATTATTTCCTTATGTTATGTTCCCAAAAGTTGACTTACTCTGTCAAAGGATACACTCATTTTGAAATCAGTTTGCTTTCCAGAAGGGATTCCAATTTCTGTTGATGGGCGTTTGGACTGGATTCTCCATGTGCAAGAAGCTCTTTGTGTCCTTATAGTGACTGTTGGGGTCCCACACATTGTAATACAGTGTCCCTAACCAGTTCGGTGGACGGGGTGGGTCCTGCTCTGTGGCTGGGTAGGTTTGCGAGGCAGAGCTCTCTGAGCCTCATTATTTGTAAGTAATCCTGAGTGTCTGAGCCCATGCAAGGGCATCAGATGATGATTTGTTTTCTGGGAGTGCTCCGAGTGATGACACCTAAATATGGTCTGCTAAAGGACGTCTAGTCTGAAAAACAGAAATCTAGAATTTTACAAATCTTGAAATTTAACTTGTCATACATGTCTGGAAAATCATCAAATCTCATGTAAACCTCATGGCTGTAATTTTGGTTCAGGGGAAATGTTGGATGAAAACATGACATGCACCTCTAAGGAGCAGGCCAGTCCAGAAAGCCTGGGGACAGTTTATCCTCAATCACTGAACATGTGATGGGATTACATTTAATCAGTGAAATTGATATGGAAATACTAAAGTGGAATTTTAAATTAGATGTTTCTTTAGCCAACCATATGGTATTTCTTACAGACCTGTGATGGAATTAACACTAATTGTGCCACCATGTGAGGCAAGAAAAATCTTCATGGTTCAAGTGAAATTGATTTGGATTTTAAATTTATGTTAGCAAATAATTTTAATGTACATTTTAAAAAACAGGAAATGTTAGGGTTTTATTTAAACCCTTTGTCATAAATCTTGCTGCCTAATGGTTTTAGACTTTGGGAAACTCCTCTTATGAGAAATTAACAGAAAAAAACAGGGAACAAACCTCTTTAGGTAGAATTACCACTAACAGTGGTAGCATTTCCAGACCTGTTTCTCTTGCAAAAATTAAAATGGTTTGCTAAGTCTTATTTACTGACTTGTACTTATTTCTCTATCCTTTTTCCCCCAACTTAAACCTCTGCACTTCTTAGATACAGCAATTTTGGCAATAACTCTTATCACTCCTCAAGACCCTCATCTGGATCCAGTGTGCCCACCACCCCCACATCATCCGTGTCACCCCCACAGGAGGCCAGGTTGGAAAGGTGAGTTCGACAAGCACGCTGATAGCTTCACAGTCCTCAAGTGAGGGGAATCAATTTGGTTAAGTGTGGTTAAAGGAAAAATATAAATAAAAGACATAACATGAAGTATTTTCCTTTACAGAACATTGTCCGAAGCCAGGAATATTTTCTCTTTCTTTCACAGTATTTACTAAGCAAATATTTTATTAGAGGTGATATTTTAATATTAGCGTCTCATCCCCCTACACACTTTCCATAGAAAGTATAAAAATGTCTTCTAAAATATTTGTGTGAATGTTTTGATTCATTCCTTAAAAACTGTTCTAGATTTTACGTAAGCTCTGCAATTTGTTATATACACATCAGTTTTCACCATTGAATGATTAAATCTATGTAAATCAGAAAGTAGTGGGCCCATTAAGGTGCTGTATAATTAATCCAGGACCTACCAGAAGAGAAAAGAATTGTATGGGTACATGGAAGGAATTTAACTTGGCAAGAGTATTAGACCACCAGAAATTAACTGATTATGACTCCCAGAAGCAAATGATTGCCCAAGGATGTGTTTACAAGGGAAAGGTAAGACCTGTAATTTTAGAACAGTTAGAAAGTTACCCTTACATGGCAAGAGTGCTGAGTTAGAGAAGACTGGTTAGGATTCCAGCTCACTCACTTGGAAGTTATTTAATCCCTGAGAGTAAATGCCAATTACATCAACCCATACCTTAGAGGGTGATTTTGATGAGCAAACAAAAGTCCACTCGGGAGTGCTGTGTGAAGCCCACCATGTGTATCTGGTGGAAGTTGTTAGTGTAGGAGATGATAGCATGTAACTTCTAGCAGCTCCTCATTCATCAGGAATCTAGACATGAGCGACATCAGAGATCACTTGCCTCAAATCCCAAATTTAAAGCAACCTGCGTTCCACATTTAGATCCTCTTCTATGTGTATTCTGAAGTATGTTTTGCCGAGTGCTGCTGGTGATTGGAGGTTTGGTTGGGTTGAGAGCAGGCAAGACCTTAAGCCCCGGGAGGAAGGGAGGTCCAGTGGGGTTTGCCTAGTCACATGTCACTGTTAACTTCTAAGATGGCATGTAGCTCCTACGGTGTCAAGCTCTCAGATTCCACAGTCCAGTGTGGTCCTGGGCTGAGCACACTCGGGCTAAGTTAGGTCTTGATAATAAGGTAACCATTTGATTACCCCGAAGACACCATTACCTGTCTGTCCTTTACCCTAGGGCACCTCCTGTTGGAATTAGCTGAAATTACCTGTAGTCCTGAAGAGGTCACCATACAGATGACCCTTGTCAAATGGGATGTAAGATTTGGGGCCAAAGTGAGTAATATTGGAGTCAGACTGATATGACGTTGCACATCTTGCACCTGCCAGGCTGCCAGCTCCTCAGGGACTAGAACCAGGCTCTGTTCATTGGTGTGTTCCCTACAGTGCCTGGGGCCTGGCAATAGTAGAGCCACAGTAAACACTGATGGAAGGATGGGGTGACTTAGCTGCTCACTGCTTGGGAACACTTTGGAGGTCTGTGAAGTTATAAAGTTATACAGACAGGGGTCCATGTGGCCCACAAGATTACCAAAGCCCTGGGCTTGGATGTTCTTCCCAGGTTCTGAAAGGGAAGCCCTAGCCTCTGCCTGCTTTTCTGCCACTGGAATCCCAGGTCCAGGTTTGGGCTAGAAGATCCAGGATCCTGAAGGACTCCTGTCTGTGTCTCCTTCTCTGCCTGGACTGGCTGAAGTGCCCCTGGGGATAAGGAGGGTGGGCAGTTAAACCAGGAATGGTAGAATTGGATCCCAGAGCCTGGGCGCGGTGGCTCACACCTGTAATCCCAACACTTTGGGAGGCCGAGGTGGGCAGATCACGAGGTCACGAGTTTGAGACCAGCCCAACCAACATGGTGAACCCCCGTCTCTACTAAAAATACAAAACTTAGCCGAGTGTGGTGGTGCACACCTGTTATCCCAGCTACTCAGGAGGCTGAGGCAGGAGAATCACTTGAACCTGGGAGGTGGAAGTTGCAGTGAGCCGAGATTGTGCCATTGCACTCCAGCCTGGGTGACCGTGAGACTCTGTCTCAAAAAAAAAAAAAAAAAAGACTTGGATCCCAGAGTGCCTTGAACATCCTGGGGAAGAGGCTGGACTTTATCCTGAGACCACTGGAGCTGTTCAAGTTTGGAAACAGGAGACAGGAGGCAGGAGGCAACCAATTCTAATTTGTTAGTAGCATAGAACAAGCCACTGGGGTGAGGCTGCAGGAACAAGGGCTGCCGCGAGTCAGTGTCAGAGTCCAAAGAGATGACCGTGCCCAACATGGCAGTGGCTGTGAGACTTGCCAGGAGCAGCAGGTTTGGCAGAGTTGGCTGCCGCCTGGAGGGTAAGAGGAGACGCAAAATGAGTAGAGGTTCATGCTTGCACGAGTGTATGGATGTTAGAAACAAGGAACTGGGACGATACTGGAAGAAAAGCAAATTGGGTGGAGACTTCCAGCCTGGGGCATGCGTGGTCCAAGGAGCCTGTCTGACATCCAGGGAGATGTTCCAGAGGCCCTGGGGAGGTGTGGACTCAGCAGTCCTTGGCTTGAAGAAGGCTCTGGAGTTAAATCCCTCAGAAAGCCTGGCATTGGGATGGGGTCACTGGGGAACAGCAGTGGTGGGGTGACTCTTCTAAGTTCCTTTCCTTCTTACAGTACGCTATTGCTGTAGGAACTTGGTTTTCTTTACCATCTACTCTATCCATGAGCGAGTAAGGTAGCTTCTAAGAGTCTATCACCTCCTTTACATTTGCTTGTCTTTTTCACTGTCACCTTGTGTGGCTCTGAAAAAACATATGATGAATCATTTGACATATCAGATGTGCAGTTTTATTAAGACCAGGAAGCCACTGGACCTGGCTGTGTTACCACTTTACTTATGTTTTGTAAGTGGGGGAAAAAAAAAAAGAAATAAGAGGATCTTCTAACTCCAAATCATACTTGTGCACCATCGCCCAAGAATATTACATCAGTTGCACTTATGATAATAGACATTTTTATATAGTTTGATTTTTTCTTTTTCATATTTGACAACTGAATTCTTTGGATATCACCCATAATCTAATTTCACCTATGCTAGTATTTTTTGCCCATTAAGATGTGTGATTATTTTTACTGAGGTATATATACTTTAGTAGAATTTGTAAGATTTATGGTTGGTATGTTTTATATATACATATATTATTAAAACCAAAAAGGAACTATATTATCAATAATGGTTACATTTCTGCAATGAGGACCCGCGTCTTCTGTGATCATACCCCTGACTAATAAACATTGTGCCTGAGCCCTGTACAATACTAGGAAGTTCTAGAACTTCATTCCCTTGATTTGGAAACAAGACTACTTCACTGAAGTCCTGGGATAATCAGGCCAACTAAAACACCCTTCAGGCACCTCGGCCCACTTTGGAAATGCAAGTGGACATTGTCATGAGCTTGGAGTTTTCCATTTCTTCCCCCACAAGTATATTCATGTGTTAGATGTTGATAAAACTTGGAATGATAAATTGACATAGGAAGGAAGTGCTGAAGAAACAATATGGAAAATTAAGTCAAGGATATTAAAATGAATCCATCTCCATATCTCCTATTATAGCTTTGTTAATAGGGCTCTCTTTTAGAAACAGAGTAATATTTTCATGAAGTTTGGAACTTAAGAGAAAACAAAACAAAACGAGAAAACCAGAACTATCTGCAAAGGCCCTCAGGAATACAAGATGCAACTGTTTAATGAAAGCAGACTTTTAAAACACTTCACTTTTTGAAAATGTACTTTTTGAGCAGAGAATTTCTAAATGTTTTCTTTGTGAAAGAAAATAAAACTACAGGAATATTTGAACCATTTGTGTTCAAGTATTCAAATGAAACAAACAAGCAAACAAGCACACCTCAAGCGCATATGTGGTTGTGAGGCTTTGGGAAAAGCCGGGCCCATCCTCTTCCCTTCCCTGTAGTGACATCTCCATCTTGTGGACTTTCTCATAAATGGTGGCTGGAGGCTTGCCTTGTCAATGTGAGGAAACAGTATGCCCAAGCCCTGGGACTGAAGGTACCCTAAGACAGTCCTTGTTCTGGGACTAGAGAGGCCACCTAGAGTAAGCCTATCCTGCACTGTGAGTGCTCAGTGGGAAGAGGTTGTAGGAACCTCAGGCCCATACTTAGGACGCCAGAGAGGATTTCTCTGTGGACATGCTGTGCTGAAACCCGAAGGATCATATGCACTTTAACCATGCATTCTGTTCTCTTTTCCACTTGTAATAATGCCATTGTTTACTATAAATGACACTGACATGGCTGTTTTTCAGATTAATGTCAAGAGCCCTTAGAAGATCTTGGGAATTGTCTTTCTCATAGTTGTCCCAGCAGAGTTCTTCCTACTTCCTGTAAGATTATAAACCCAGATATAAGTAACAACATCTTGTTAGGGAGTAATAATGGATAATAAGGGATGGATAAAGGACATAACCTTTTGTGTGTGTGTAGTAAGAATACTTAACATGAGATCTACCCTCTTAACAATGTTTAAGTGGGCAATATGTTATTATTAACTATAGGCACTATGTTTTGTAGGAGAGCTCTGGAACTTCTATAATTGTAGCTTTATACTCATCAGATAATAACTCCTTATATCCCTCTTTCCTCAATCCCCTGGTAACCATCATTCTATTGTCTACTTCTATATCTTTGACCATTTTAGATGCCTCATATGAGGGTCATTGAGTTGTTTTTTCTCATTGTATTATTGAAGTTCTTTATAAACTGTGATAAGAGTAGCAATCATTTTTCTCATTGTTCTTTTTTACTTCATTTATTGTGTGTTTACCATGTAGAAACATTCAATTTCATGAGTAAATCTTTTCTATTTTCATGATTTTGTGTTCCTACTGAAGAAAGCCTTTTTTCTCCTGGTTTCTTCTAGTACTTCTGTAGCTACATTTTGTCACATTTAAATGTTTTATCTATCTGGAAATTATTTTGGCAAATAGTATGAGGCAGAGGTCCAACTTCAGCTTTTTCATACATTCAACAACATGTATTGAATAACCCTTTGTTTCCCTACCATGTGTCAGATACTAACAGGAAGGGAGGTTTGTTTATGCGTTGGTGTGTTCAAACTGTTCTTAGGAGCATCTCCCCTCTTCCTGCTGTCAGCCTTCCCTGATCAGCCACGCTGACCTCTCAGGAGCTCTCCTTCCTCCCAGTTTTTGGCTTTACCACTTTCTTCATGGTCACTGGAATACAACTGTGTCATGTGCTGCCATGGAACAGTCCTATTATTGCATCATCTGCTTTTAGGAGGTTGTGTACAGTGACTGACAGTGCTATAGTAAAGAACAGTCATATTTTAGGAAGCTGGGAAAGTTGAAGCCTTCTGTGCTTCTGTGGTGGCTTCTCCCAGCTTAAGCTCTCTCTTATGGGAATCTCACTTGCTGTGATCCCCTTGAACACCTATCTCCACCATGTTTATGGAGACTCCTCCCTCAGAATTCAGGTTTCTGTTTCCATGCATTTCCTGCCTGTTGGCAGTTACTGTAGTTCTTCCAGTGATGGCCTGCCAGGCTTGCCTTTTGACTACCACCCTGTGTGTAACTTGTGGGTACCTGTGCCTTCTTCATCTTTGTTGCCAATTCCAAGTGGACTGTCTATTCCCTATGAATCCACATGCTTGTGTCTTCCCATTCTTGTCTGCTTTGGCTTTTATCATTTCCTGCCCTGACCTCACTAGTCATCTACATGTGCCTTGAAGTTCTACTTGGGTTTTTGAATGACTGTGTTTTGTGGATATGTGATCTGGGTGTTTTGCTGGATCCCAGATGCTTGCTGGCTGTGTTCTATCACTTGGTCAACCCAATACTTAAAAAAAAATTGTCAGTGGAATTGAGAGCCACACTGTGCAATGGAGTTCTAGTTTTTAAAAAAATTAAATTGGTTGATTAAAGTACATTTTTAAAAAACAAACTTCTCTGAGAAAATCCCAAATAGAATGTAAAATAATGGGATAAAGGACATTGTTTTTCTATGTGACACAGTTAATGGCACCCAGTCCACAAATGCCAGTAGGAAACAAGCAGTACAAATGTGGTCTGATTCCCCACCATTCAAAGATGCTGTGTTCTCCTTGGACTGCGCAGAAGCAGTCTTCCCACTTGCCTGCCACTAGTTACTGACAGCAGTCTTGTTACAAACAATAAGAGTCCCTGTAAGGCTAAATGTGGTCCTTATTAATTGATTGCGTTACCTCCAAAGCACGCAAGAGAAGCACTGGTTCTGTTGATGCAGTAAGTTCAGAGCGGGGTCTGGCTCGCTAATGGTAGGTTCACAAAGTGACTGTGGGCCCTAGGGAACCTGGGCTATGCTGTGCTGCGGGACTGTGGGTCCTCAGCAGGTACTGGAGATTCTTTCTCCCACACATGTTTTAGATCTGACTTGACTTTTTCCCACCATTCCTACTCCCATCTTTGCCATGGTTTCCAGTTGTCACTTGCTACATTAGTTTTGTACCATTATTGTACAAAGATCACAGAGCAAAAAGGGGTGTGTGTGTGTGTGTGTGAGAGAGAGAGAGAGAGAGATTGAGATTGAGATTTCTCCTTCAGAAAAATGTATTACTGGGCTGGGCGCAGTAGCTCATGCCTGTAATCCCAGCACTTTGGGAGGCTGAGGTGGAAGGATTGCTTGAGACCAGCCCAGGCAACAAAGAGACCCCAGGTGTGGTGGCTTATGCCCATGGTTGCAGCTACTCAGGAGGCAGAGGCAGGAGGATCACTTGAGCCCAGGAGTTGGCAGCTGCTGTGAGCTAAGATCATGCCACTGCATTCCAGTCTGGGTGACAGAGTGAGACCCTGTCTCAAAAAAGAAAATGTATATTGCTAGATCACTGAATGTTTGTTTTCCTATCTCTTTCCCCATTCCTTCCCTCAAAGCCCAGTAATGAGGACTAAATAAGTTTTGTTGTTATAATGGAAGGATACTGAGTTTCCAGTTAATTTTGGAAATTATGCATATAGGATACACAAGTCTTACATACTCATATATTTCATTCAACAAGTATTTATTGAGTGTATCGATTGAATCAGACACAGTCCCTGACTTCACAGGGCTTACACTTCAGTGGCAGAAGCAGAAGATGAGCAAATCGTCTGCAAGTAAAGAGTTTCCACTGCAGTGAATGCTGCGAAGAAAATGAACCTTCATAGGAGAGCTGAAAAGAGAGAGGCAATCAAACTGGGGGCCTAGCACAGGTGCTGTGTTGTTGTGGGGGATACCTCTGGCAAAAGGTCTGGGAAACTGAGTCACTAATGTAAGGCAAATTGCTATTTGCTCTGAGATTGGCCTGGTGGGGGGGCGGGGAGGTTAAGAGGGGGATAAGAAAATGTAGCGAGTCCATATCTTTCTTCAAAACAGGATTTTGCAAATCTGGGAAAGATGGGAGACCATTTGGAATCAATTTAGCATTTAGAGAAGAGGCAAGTGTGCAAAAGAAGAGTGAGTTGGCCTGGAGTGAAGAAGCAGAGAGGAGATGGGAAGGAAGAATGGGCCTTGGTCCTGGCCAGCAAGGCCTGGGAGCCACGTAACACAGGAGATGCTGGTGGCAGTCAGCGCTTTGGGAAGCTTCCAGGAGATTGGCAAATTGTGAAGCCAAACAGGTGGACTTGGGGCTGTGACAGGAGAGGACTGACCTCCTTTGGGCCGGAGGACTCACTTGGTCTTAGATGGAGGGTGGAAATTAAGAGGGAATGAGAGAACTGGCAAGAACTGCTGTATGCCAAAGTCAGGGCCTACAAAGGGGCCAGTGGACAGGCTGAAGCA